>NW_026850198.1:0-656434 GCF_030869225.1 Colletotrichum abscissum
CAACACTTATCATCTCGGCCTGAAGCCCGGCCAAGACGTACTGGACAAGATCGGCGGCGCGCACAAGCTCCAAGGATGGAAACACAATCTTTTGACGGATAGTGGAGGGTACATATACCTTCTTGACATGTTCTCCTCTTCATTTGATCTTCCCACAAGTCCTGCTTTTCCCCAGAAAATTTGCAGTCTCTCTTCTCCAACCTCTGTCTGTGTGGTTTGGTTGCGACTCATCCCTGCCTTTCCCATTCTACTTTTCTTTCCGCACGCTCACCTTCGACTTATCACCTGCTCCGCAGGTCGCGGGAGATTCGATCTTGCCGTTCTTGCATTTCCATCATCGCAATCGAGGTAAGTCTGTTTCTCCCTCAAAGTCTCTCTGGGAGCACCTGCAATCCGCGGCATGGCCTCCCTCGGGTGGATTCACGCTTTCGGGCTGGTGGATCTCCCTCTTCTTCGACTCGACTCGCTACTGTCTTGTCTTGCCATCTTCTCGGCTCGCCAAATTTATTGCCTGTCGCTGATAATCAAGAACGGAAGACAAGATGATCTTCCCGAAGAATCCGATAGCGAAGCCGCCATAGGCAGCGACATGAACGGATTCGCACGGAGCTCTGACTTATGGGGACTGGCACTAAGTCAAAGGTATGGATCTGAGGTTCCCTTTGATAATTTACAGCAAAGCTAATGGTATTGCGGCGTAGCCTCTGATCAAGCACGTCTTCTGATTATCCTGGAAGACGACCAGGAAAAGAAGCAGGGTCTTACAGTAAGTTTGGGATTCTATTCTTGACGTTGTTCGCCTGTACATGAATCTAACAATCCATTTCAGCCTACTCCCGTACTCCAAATCGCCATCGCGCTTCCACGATGCGTCATGAAGAAGCTTGGAAGATCAAGAAAGTCGCAATCCTTGGCAGCCGTCACAAAAACGTCGCAGCGCTCGTCAGGGCCTATGCCTCGGATCCCATCCACATCGGACTCTTGGTCAACAAATCTAGGCTCCAGGAAGATGGTCCCTCACTTCAAGCAAATAGAACCAAAGCCGGTATGGTCCTGGACATGACCCTAAACTGCCCCAGGTAGGTGACCTACCTGAGACTCAAAACAAATCACAAACATAGTAAGTTCTCCGCGAGCAAGTGAAGTCGCTTGGTTCTTCTCAACCCGTGGCACCCAATGGTTCCCGAGTACTGATGACTTCTAGTTTGCAGAATGCAAAAAAACAAAATCACAGATGGAGGCGTATGAGCAGATGCGGCATCTGCACACACTGTCTTGTCTTTCTTCGGCTCCCTTCTGGAACCCAATGGGTAGAGAAGAGGAAATGAAAACCACCGGCAATTTCAGATCTACACAAGCGAAATATAAGAGGCCAACAAACGCGAGTCTTTCGGGAAAAGTACGATGTTGAGGATTCGATATCAAACACCATCCCTCAGCCCAGCTCCCACACCCTGCCGGCCACCTAAACCTTCATCACCGATACCCTTTCTCGTCTTCAATGCCAACGCTCTGCTCATCGATAGCACGGGCGCTCACTCCCCATGCGCACCACCGGCATCAGTCCCTGGGTCAACTCTCTCAACTTCGATAAATAGACCATCAGTCTGTCAAACGGGGCCATCGTGCAAGTTTCTAAGTCAAACCTGGTTCTGTTGTCGAATCGTCCTTTTTCGGGTCATTTCGGCTACGTAAGGACTCAGAAGGCTATTATCAGATGGGCTGTTTCTGGAGAAGGACCCGGCGGAGCCAGTATGAAGCCCGACGCAGTTTTCCGCTTCTCTTTTGCTTCTCACCTAGTCTTGTCTGAAAACCCTTGCTCCTAGCCGAGCCGACACGAAGAAATCCGACAAGATGCTCATATCACCCGAGAAGAAATCTTTCCCCGCGACGAAGGTGCTCTTCTACTCAGCCTCTGCCTCCTGCTATCAATTTCCCCCTGAGAAGAAACGGTAGAAAACTGGGCTGACAGAGGAAAATATCGGAGCGGCTTTCAATGGTTGGAGAGACGGCATGCTGAGCTGAGAAACACCATCCCAACGAGCGCTTCGACCAAAGACAATGAATACGCTCGAATTGCACTCAAAAAATACTGATAGCCGATCCAATTATGGTACGTCACTGGCTAGCTGATGCACTCAGAATCTCCATGCCACAGCGCGCAACGAGCGAATGTAGACGTTTACCTACACGCGGTACCAAACAACAGTGCATCTTTGGGCGTGTCATACGTCGGATCCGACTCATCATTGATGCAACAATCCTCACAATGCAGGATGAATGTAGTTGAATTGCTAATGCATCATCCTACGGTGCAATTGCAATTTGACTTTTTCATCCTCACGATCAACGGTATGTACATCTATTCAACTTTTTGGTTGATTTCGATTGTACACCCCAGCACACCTCTCATTGGTCAAAGCTCACAAGCTCCTTCTGCAGCTTTACCCAATTTTTTTTTCCCCCACTGGAGGGATCCTTTCCAACCAAGACTCACACCGAGACACACTCGACCTACCTGCAACACCAGCCTGAACTGCACAATAATTCGACATAGCACCGACTGCAAAACGAAGTTGGAAACCGATCGATCGCAGATCCGAGGTATAAAAGGAAAAAGAAACCCAGTCTGTGGCAGCAATCAAAAAAACCAAAAATCGAAGCGCCTGCTAAAAGAAGAGGAAAATGCCCCTCGACGACGACGACAATCCCACCGCGGCGCCGGCCGCGGCGCAGCTCAACAATGACTCGGGCGCAGGCGACGAAGCTGAGGACGAAGGTCTCTTCGACATGCGACTCTTTGCATCCATGTTCAACAAGAAGGGCGTCGCCTCGCAAGCCGTCCGCAAGGGTCAAAAGGACTTTGAGTCGCACGGCACGAAAGCCCAGGAGAATGCGTTGGAGACGAGCAGGCAGGTCATTGAGGAGGTGCTGGGATACACGAGAGTGCACAGAGATACATGGAGCAAGGGCTGGTACTTCCCGGACTACTGGCCCGAGATCATGGAGGCCATCGAGGATGGGGACACTTCTGGGTTGGCGAAGCCCGAGTATCTGCAGGAGTTCATGACTGAGACGAGGCCGATTTATGCCAAGGAGAGGGTTGTTGTCGTGGAGGAGCTGAAGGGTCCGCAGGCGAGGTCTATGGGCAGAGTGATTCGAGGACTCAAGACGCCGAGACCGGCGTTGGGAAAGCTGTGGCTGTTGCCCGAGGAGGCGCTGTTCCTTGTGGAGAGGGGTAGCTTGGAGCTTTGGTGGCCGTATCGCGAGCTCAAGGAGATTCTGCCGCCGTCAGAGGCGAAGCCCGCTGAAGAGCAGACAGATTCCGAAGATGCAGAACCCGAAGACGAGTTCGACGTTGGCGTACCCTTGAGCTTACAAGCCGCCTACTCATTCTTCATCGGACTGGACGGCGAACGGGGCAAGATATCACTTCCAAAATACCAAGTCTACTCACACCTCAGACGGTTGGGATACTACGTTCAACGCGTTCCGCCAGAACCTACAGAATCTACGCCCACACCCGAAGCACCGCAGAAATCACTGTGGCAATGGCTCGTCTCACTTCTTCAAAGACCATCGGCGGCGCCCGCAACGCCACCGCCTTACGGGCCCTTGGTCAAGCCGGGCGTCTATCGACAATATAGCGTCGTCTACAAACAACTCGAGCTCCTATCCCGCTACCAGCCATCGCCCGCACCTCAGGAGCCCAAGCAAGCCGAGGACCCGTACAAGATCCATTGGCACGTCTGGAAGCCTTCGAAGCATCCCAACCTTCGTGTGACGGACCTACCACCACCAGACATCCGCATCGCTGTCGCTGACGCGCGCGACGACGCGATCCCGGATATTGAAGAGATTTCGGCACTGCTCGACTCGACACCGTACGACGCGCCCGATCCTGTCTTGATGGGCGGGCCAGGAAAGCTGTACCAGCGCTTGAGACACGGTTACCGCAACGTTCTTGTCGCCGTCGTGGATCGCGGCTTGGTCAACTTTATGAGGTTCGGGCAGGCTGCGTTTGGGGAGGAGAGGCTCTACGAGAGATTCGATAATCGGGGTGGGTTCCGAGGCGGCAAGAGGGGTGGGAGGGGTGGACGCGGAAGGGGAGGAGGCAGGGGACGGGGCCGGGGTCGGTGAATGATTGCCGGTCAATACGGAAATTTGATGTTGCGGCACGGGCTGGGGAGGAAGAGAGGCTCTCGAGGCGAGGCGGGCGAACTCTGGGACGGATACCCCCCGAGACTATTGTGGCATGTATAGAATGGAGTACAACTAGAGAAGCCTCACGGCTTGCGGCTCGTGATGATCGCCGCCAATGGTTGATAGATACCCTCCCTGATCGAGCACGGCTATACCGTTCAACGATGGAATGAAAGGACTGTCTATTACCGAGTTTCCATTTATGATCATCATAAACCGCCCCAGCCTCATCAAACCTTGAATTGTTTTCTGGGAATCCCAAACTTTTGGCACCTACTATAGAGGCTATGCTGACGCCAGTCACCACAGCTCTACAACCAACCCCGGAATCCACAACATAGACTTTTTCTCCCTTCCCGCCCCCAAAATACCCATTCTTTCTATAGACTATAACAGAAGCCCGTACAAGGGAAAAAGTCTGACCTCGCTCATCACCGGGAAGGGCATGTTATTACCGGAAAAGGTGCGTACTACTGACAGCCATATAGGCGGCAGAGAGGAAGCGGCTAAGATTCAAGACGTGTCTTCTAGTTGCAAGCAAGTCGCCGAAATGAGTCATGCTTCGGGGGGAGCTTAGGAAGTTACAACGTCCGTTCCCTCTGAGGCCGACAGCACTCCGTATGGAGTGATGACTCGAGTTAATTTCAAACTAAACTTCTAGGGCTGTCCGTAACCTGCCTCAGCTATACTGAGTTACCAACAAATATTCTATTCCGTATCCGTGTAGACTTTACAAAGTAATCTGGCGACTCTTGCCATGCCCGTGAGGTTTGGTTAGTCATTAATTAACTCTCACGCAATGAAACTCGCCCAAAAGTACGGCCGCGGAGCCCTTGGGTGCGCGGAACCCGCGCTTGTAGCGTGTAGCGTAGGTCGGAAGATCGTGTTTCTTTGCGAAGTATGGTATCTCGCATCAGCTGTAGTAATGCAGAGTAGTCAGTCGTCGTCGTCACTGCCGCGGTGAGCAAGTTAGATTCGCGATGATTTGTATACGTGCGCCCCAAATATATCGAAGGACATACGTTCTCGTCGGCACCAACTGCGAAAACCTATAGCCTGAGGAAAAGGCCACAATCCCTGGAACCTGCCCTCTAAAAACTGATGTATCCACAAAGCAGAAAAAAATGTTGTCGTCGATGCTTAAGAGTTGCAGGGGTTGTCCGCGAAAAAAAAACATGCATAGAGTTGCGCATCAGGAAGGCGGCCACACGAAGAGCCAATATTGTAAAACGCTGTTTACATCTAACGGCACCGACCAATATGCGACGTATTTGGCGAGAAGTCGGTCAGCACCGCCGCCGACCGCCGGCTGAGCTTTTTTCCAAAGTACGGACGCCGACGGGATTGTGGGGGGTGGGTGGTTTAGGCCTCTTTCTCTCTTGCAAGTTTGAATGACCTGCCGGTGTCCGTAATCACATGGCAAAAGTCGTAAGGCGTGAAGTGGATGGAAGGGGGAAGGAGGAACATTGAAATGCATGGAAGGGCAGGGGGTCGGAATGCCATCCATCGGTTTAGGTTGCGCGCGACCACGGGGGATATTTCGGCGAGTACCGTGCCTTTGACTCTGGTGTTCAGCCAAAGATGTTGTGGATTTGTGACGGGGCTATAATCCTCCATGTGTTGGAAGTCCCCTCAAAAGCCCACCCATGAGAACGGGTTGGATAAAGTACACTGTGAGCGAGAAACCCCCCCAGCCAACAACAATTGTCATCGCGGTGAGAAAAGATGCGCTCATGCGTCACCTAGGGGGGTGAGAGTTGGCCGGGGTCTAGTTGGAGTTGGCTGCCAACCTGCATGGGAGATCAGGATTGACGACGGGGATATAACCACAGGACTGGAGGGCCCGTTCAACCCCTGTTGACGTGGCCAGGAAGGAAAAGCCAACGGAGTACAGACCAGTGTTCATACAGAGCGTTTTTTTATTTTATTTTATAGTTTCATTGGGCGTGCAGTCTTCATATGTACGACGACCAGTCGTTTTCCAACTCATCAGCTGTTCGAGTATCGAGTGCTACCTAAAGAGGGAGTGCTTGCAGATGCGGCATTTGAATGTTCAGGCTGCATTCATTAGAAGCAGTGAGGAAGGTGATCGAGATGAAGGACCTGCCAGGTACGGTCCGTCCGCTGCCCGTGTTCATCGCTACCTCCCGTGTTCATGGAAGCGTGTGCAACGAAGATAGAGGGTATCTCGCGGCTATCAAGGTTTGTGTGTTGTTGGCAAGAAGAGCATGCGGGTGAATGATGAGGTGATCAGATAAACCAATCTCACCATTTACCCGCATGCCAGTTGCCTTGTTGGTGCTGGTGCTCGGTTGACGTGCGGTACCTTGGGTTGCCTGAGTTGTCAACTTGGAGAAACTTTCGGACAGATGCGCCACGGAAATTGTCGCAAACCTAACTCTCAAGTCGACCGCACAGCTTCATGCATGGGATACATGAAATGAGATGAAGGGCGGCAAGTGATGACTATAGTAGCGGGAGACGACAAAAAAGACTACTTCGTGAGAAATGCAAAAGAATATGCGACAACAGCAGGGTTCGAACCTGCGCATCCGAAGATAATAGATAACGATTGAAGGATCAATTCAAGTCTATCGCCTTGGACCACTCGGCCATGTTGCCATATGCAATTGTTGAATTCCAGGGTCAATATTGGTGCCCAAGTACCTATAATGGAGTATTGGCGGGGCCCACCAACCGAGTGGAATAGCAGCTTACAGCGTAGTGAACAATGCGAGCGATCGTTAAAAAAAAAAATTCAGTAGGTGAGCGTACTATGGCGACTTTGAAAACTTTTGAAAACTGCAGCGAACCATGCCAGCAACCGGTGAAACATACCGGGCATGGTTGCTTCTCTGGTGGCAGTGGTTGTAACAACTGCCTTTAGCATACTTTTGCTGGCGCAAGAGTCAAAACTTGAAGAGGCATCAACTCCGCTTGCCGACTTGCCCGGCTCGTGCGGGGGACTCGGGAGTTGAAGGCTTGAAACACAAAATTGACAAAGGCAACCAGGAATGCCCGAGGGATGTGGTTATGAATAGTTCAGGATGGAACATTTCGTCTTGGCGGTAAAGGAGAGGGAGGTTTCCGATATCCATGCAACCTAGGTGGTGGCAATCATCCCCCGGTGCACGCCGCCGCACAAAATTCGAGCAGAACAGTGAACATGGGGGGTCTGGCAGTGCGGCACCTGGTGCGAGCGTAGCCCGAGAGGTTGCTCATCCTCATCCACGCGCCCCAGTTTCGGGAGTTCCTAGATAGGGTAACTCGCTGCGTTTCGAGTTGAGGAATCGTAGATCCGTCGTCTGCTGACAACCTGACGAAGGTGAAGAGGGGGGTTTTCTGACTCTGGGCCCCCCTTCTTTCATTTACACACTTTCGAATACGTGCCATAACTGTATCTTGGTTGCATAAGTATGTAACGGGAGTTGCGACAGACAACCTAACTCATTGGTGGTTGATTGGCGTGAAGTATCGTGGCCCATGTTAGTGTTAGTTGGCCTGACATGAACATTAGCGATGCGGAGGCTTCTGTTCACAAGGGTTGCGAAGAAACGGCGCGCGGAGAAAAGGCGCGAGATAGAAGACAATGTTACGACAAAATGATTGACGGAGAGACCAATAACCGCCTAGGATGATGCGATCTGATGCGCTGATGCAGTGTCAACACGCCCAGAGATCCACCACTGAAGCAATAACATTATTATATTAGTACCACGGCTTTACACGCTGTTCCAAGGATGCGTGGGGCCGGCTAGCCGATCAAGGTGGACTCGTCATCATTAATACCAAAGTACCATGTTCATGTCGGGGATTGAGCAACAGGATGGTCGAATTTTGCTCTTGAATGGCATAAGCGATTCCTTCTATTGATAACGGCAATGGCAGCCGAGGCATAACGGTACCTAGGTGATTGTCTCATAAACCCAAAGACGAGACTGGTGTAACCCGAATGCGGACGTGTGGTTGATCGCGGGTTGGTGGAGGTGAGTGATGAACTGAGCGAGAGGGAGAAAGACAAAGATAGCCAGACAAGTCGGCCGATTGCCTCAGGTCAGCAGATCATTGTGTTTGGGAAGAGAAGTTGTTGCCCTCAACGGCTGGAGTTGCTGCGACCGACCTGCTGACCGGGCACAGTTGCCGTCGGTTGTACGCGCTCTTGCGCGTGCCGTGTCGCATGGCGATTGATTGCAACTTGCGACAGCTTGGCCGGACTTTCCCACCGGGCCCCTCAGGAGGAGTAGAATAGTGAAGGAACAGAGTGATGATTGTTGAGGGCGAACTACCTAAACTCAAGGCAGGGGTGGGTCGACATGATACGGATACCAGGCAAGAAACGCGCTTGGTGGCAGCTGGCTGGCGCCCAGGTTGTCTTAGGTTGTGCTAGCCCGCCTGGGTTGTTGATAATGTGGAATGAGAAGAGTACTTTTTGCCAAGTACTTTGCGTGTTGTGGTACGTAGACCTAATGATATCCCTCTCTCACAGATTAGTTGCACCATGCCGGACGCCTGACACCGATAACCGACATAGAGTACCGATGCCGATGCATGAGTCTGATAGTTCAAGGTCTAAATACCTTGAGAGGGGCGAAAGGGGCATCGTTCAGAGATAATCACCAAACGTTGTAGACACATGACGAAAGAGACTCGGAGAGGCAGCTCACAAGTACAGTTAGTCACGTAAGATAGGTAGTAGTAAATGTGTCCGTGGTGAACTTTGAGCAAAAGCCAATGGCATTCAATTTAGGTTGGGACTCTGCTCGCAGACTGGCAGCCGGACCAACCCGGCCAAGCCAATCCTCACCGTGACCAAGCCAAGCGAGTAAGACAGACGTAATCAGAGGATATACATGGAACGGCAGTACCTTTTCATTACGCCAACTTAGACAATGCAACATGCCAAACGCTCAAGGTGAGGTACATTTGGTCATTCGCGAGAGAGTTTCGCGCGCAAGCGGGGCTCAGCTACGGATACGGTACCACGGAGATTCCAGGGTTTTATCTCACATTTGCCGGCGCAATTGCCAAACAGTCAATCAACTTAGAGATACACCAGCGAGGCGTCAATCAAATTGCTTAGTGGTGGTGGCCCCCCCTCCCGAGTGAGAGTCCCCCCCTACTTGAGCCCCGCTCGACAGAACAAGTCAGCCAGTCATCGAAACTCTGGTCACAACTGCGACTGGGGTTGACAGGGAATTACACGAGCCACGGTCACAGCTTGGTTGTACGCTACTTCGTTACGCATACTAGACCCTATCATTTGAAGATGTGCGACCCTGGATAAGGCGTGCCCTGAGCAAGAAGAGTCCGAGACTGTCGTACAGCCCAAAATCCAAATGGTAACTTGCCTGGGGCGCCGAGTGATTCTCCACGAACTGCTTTGGGCGACGACTCGTCAAGAATGGTGAGGTGTTTGGCCCATCTGATCTGATGCGATCTGAGCACGCGCAAGCCGAACGTGGACTGGGCATAGGCGGAAGCAGGGACGACGGATGGGAGTCTCTGGGAGCGCGGCGGTGGAGGAAAAGGAGGGAATAACATCCTGGAACGCGCAATCCAGCTCGCCGGGCCTAGGAAAAAAAGGTACTATTGATGCAAATTGCTTGGTACATGACCATGCTGTCCTGACTGGATAGGGTGATGACTACCTTACCTTTCCTCATCCGTCCGTCTCCATTACGGGGGCATTGGCAGTATCATTGGTTTTCTTATAATGTGTGACCGACAGATGATATGAGCCACGGACCACTTTTGATCAAAGTACCCTTTGTTCACACTCTCTATCGCTGGGCGGTCTTTCTCTCTGTCGTCTCATGAGAGGCTGAGGCTGCTTGGCCTCCCACTCGATGGGAGCTACTGGAGAACTTACCCAATAAACTGCAACCACCTCCGAAATCAAAAAATCTCAGTCGCAACTCTGGTTGGCCTGTTCTCCCTTGGGGACAAACTAAAACCTGTGTCTCTCAGTAACCCGTCCGTATCTCTCTCGCCCTTATCCTCCTCCCCATCCATCCATGGCCACTAACTCACTCACTCACTCGCTCACTCACCCGCCCACTGGCAGAAAATTCCTCTCATTTGGCAGTAAAACCTTGCCGGGCTTTTTATTGCACCTTGGTGAAGTGAACCCCATTCACACCCCGATTCTCATACCAATCGCTTTGTTTCCTTTCCTTCTGTTGCCCCCTACCCCCTTCCATTTCCAAAGTTCCCATCCTTTTTTTGCTCGTGACACGCCCCCCTCAACTTTACAAACAACACGTCAATAACCAAGGTTCCAATGCGGCCAGGCCACAACAGTACTTGAGTAAAGTACCTAGCTTAGCTTAGCTTACTGAAATCCACCCTTCCTTGTCCGTGCTGTGCTGTACAGTACACTACGGGTGTATGCTGTGCCCAACTTTTACATCATCCCACACACGGTCCTCCTTGGGGTCTAATTCCAACCACTTTTCTCTTCCTCACCTCACATACCCTTACGCGGTGATAACCCAATGCCATCAACTTGTATGGTAGGCTGGCTTTGATCGACTCGCACATTGATCACTGGTGTTTCCGCCCATCAACAACAGCAGTTCTCTCCGCTAAATACGCCTTCATCTCGTTTAAGGCGCCGAATCCTGTTTCCCGCGCCATTCAACTGTCAGCGTCCGTGCTCTGGGACACAAGCCTGAGGTACCGTTCAGTATTCACCTCACTCTCTCAGTCTCTGCCTTACTTTACTGCGTAAGGTAGCTTTACCTCTCGCCCACCTCTCTCTCAACCTCGACACACCCTGCTTGGACTAGAAATTCTGACTGGGGTGCCTGACGACTGATGACTGGAACTCTCGCCTCATTTGGCTTGGCTTTTTGCTTTCTTCTTAGTCTAAACTGGACATAATACGGCGAGGCGGTAAAGGCGTGGAATCTAATACCTTGTACACCTCTCACTTTTCATCCACTCATACTACGTACTCAGCACTCACTCACTCACTCAGTCTCTCTCTCTCTCACTCTCACTCTTACTTGACACTCACCTTTTCTTTCCTTCCCCCCCTTACGAATACTCCGTACAGATACACACACCTTCCTCCACCTCAGTCTACACCTCCCCGTCTCCACCTTTCCCGGTCACATTCAATCTTGGCCTCAAACACGAACCGCGTCCACCGATCATTTGGAGCCGTCACTCAAATCAAACCAAACCACCGATCCCTCCTCTTAGGCCCTTAGCCTTAGCTCTTGTCTTCTTACAACCACACGTCCCAACGCATTTCCATCCAAAATCACCTTAGCCGCCAAGTTACCCATCAAAGCAAACACTTCTTCTTCTTATCCAAAGAGCCAACCTGAACCGCGAGTCTTTGTCGTCCAATTTTCGACAACTCCGGGGGTTCACTTGATTTGTGGCGACCACATCAATATTTACCGCCAGACAATCGGCTCGAGTCACCCGGTCGCAACACAAACTCGCGAGAAACCAACCGCGATGGAGACCACCACCGAGGTCGAAACAAAGCAGCCGTCAGTTGCGCCTTCAGAGCCGCAGCAACAGACCCCAGTTGCCGAGACCCCTACAACCACAGAGTAAGTCATCTCTTTGTCTCTTTTACCGCCTCTCTCTCTCTCTCTCTCTCTCCTCTGTTATTGCTAGCTGCATTTGAAGTTGTTGCCACTTGATATTTCCTTCTTCAATTGCTCTCCTGTACAAGAACCACGCGCTATGACCAGTGGTGAAGTCATACACTGGGTCGATTTCGACTTCACCTTGGACTTGGACTTGCCTGCGATCCATCACAGCTCTCAACTCAACTTCTTGCTTCATTTTTCTATTTCGCAGCCCGCACCTACCTTACTTTACCTTCACTTCCTTCTAAGTGTTGTGGCTGCACGGAAACTCCTCTCCTTCCCTCCCTGACACTGCGTCTGACGGCGCTTCTAGCTTCGGCCACTAAGCTAGGTTGTAAGGCCGCCAGAGTTCCCTCTCGTCATTCCCCCTTCCACTACAACCAGCACCGACCCCTCCCTTGATTCAACCGCACCTCTCTTCCCATCAATCAACCAGATCACTTTCCTTCCATCAACTCTTGTGCCTCGTCGCCGGCATACACGGTCTCTCATATCATCTGTTTTCATTTCACAGCCTCGTTGAGCATTGGTTTCCTTGATTGTGCGCCGCAAATACTCTGTCTTTGTTCTCACCTCCTGCGAAACTCTCAGAATGCCGTTTCGACGAGACTCCCGCCTCAAGAGTACTCCAGAAGAGCCCTCTGTACCCATTAAGGAGGAAAGAAGGTGCGTCGCATTCCATTGAGACTCTCAACTCCCCCATCCGAGTTCCTTGGTTCTTCACTCTCTCTTTGCGACTCAGAGTTTCAATGTATTTTTGGCACCTTTCAAAGTTCAATGCATGCGCCCGGTTTGCTTGCCTTGGTCAAGAGGGCAACTGGCGAGTTGCCAAGAGGCGCATGTCGAGTCAGGGACAAGTGTTCCCGATTCATGTACGCATACAACATCCGCTTTGGATGGCTTTCTACCCCTGCTCAACTCGAATCGTCTGCATTTCTTGGTCTTGCGCTGTTGCTTCCTCACCGGCGATGCTTTTCTTTCTGTCTCTCTCCGAATCAGCTGGGGTTTTCTCAGTTACAGCCACCATGGCCGAGCGTCACCACCTTGGTTGGCAAAGACCTCATCAGGGTTGCAAGTGCACCCATTTGGGCAACATTGCAACACATCCTGGAATGCAACAAACTCAATTGTGAACAAGCATATACTGATACCAATTACAGGCTCAGCAGTGCCAATGGGGTTAAGCCACCTGCTCTGGATGACGACGACACCGCCAATGATGATGATCTAAGCCCGCCTCCAGAGAACTTGAGCCCTGTCTCAGGCAGCCATGATCGCGCTTTGGAAGATGAGATTGTTGTCGGTAACCGCAATGGCGTGCAAAAGTCATCGCCACTCCGCGTTGTTTCTGATCCCGAGGATGAGAATATGGCGGATGTTGAGGATGAGCCAGTCGTCTCTCACTATCCTAAGCGGAAGCGCGCGTCCGTTTTCAATGACTTGAGTGAAGACAAGATGGAGAGCAGCCTTGTCTCAGAGAAGGAAGGCACGCCACGCGGCACCAAACCAGCTCGTAGGCATGGACTGGGTGGTGTGAAGGGCGTCATTCTCGGATATTGGCGCGATTCACCCGTGCCTGACCCCAGAGGCAAGCATGCAGTTATTGGCTTCATCGATGTCCGCGATCGCCTCCGCACTCGCATTCAGCAGAACACCCGCTTCGGCGAGCCGGTATCGAGTCTCGAGTATCCCCTCCCGCCCGGACCAGGTGGCAGCTGGGTGACCTTCGAGCGGGTCGTCTTCGCAGACCACCTTGTTGGTCTGGATCACCACCAAGTGAAGGAATATGTCAAGCTTCGAACGGATTCTATCGAGATGACGGAGGAGGCCCGAGATGCTGCAGAGCAAGCTGCGGCTAAGGAAGCGGTCCGGCGTGTCGAGGAAAACCCTCCCCCCGAGAATCCCGTAGCGCCAGCCATCGCATACGGTGCGGTGATTCCCGACCACGCTACAATGCCGGCTCGGCCGGACTCCAAACGTCGCCGCACTGGTAGTGGCATCGGCACGATCAGTGGAGGCCCGGTACAGCAGACGCCGCCAGCACAAAACATCCCGCCGACTCCTCAATTCGACCCTCTGCCAGGTACCAGACCCACACGCATCATTGTGGGCTACTGGAAGGGCTCCAGTGAGCCTGATCCTATCAACAAGCACGCGATCTACGGCATCCTCGGACAAAATGACATGTTCCGCGTCAAGGTGGCGCGAGAGACGCGTGATAAGCGCTTCGTCGATGGCAACTTTCCCGTTGGAGCGGGTGCGCTGTGGATTCACTGGGAGGAGGTCGAGCTGGAGCCACACATTAAAGTCCTGTCTCGCCCCGAGGTGAAGGAGTATTGTCGTGTCCGTCAGTACCAAATCGATCAAGGCGAGAGCCCCAACGAGCGAGTCGAGAATGAGGCCAGGGCAGTGTACGAGGCACAGCAGCGCGTGGCAAATGGCATCAATAAGCCTGGTTACATGAACAATATGGGCCCGCCACCCGCCATTGTTCCACAGCCAGAAGAGATGCTCGAGGCACCCGAGACCAAGGTCGAGGTGAACCCCGAACTGCGCCAGAGCCGCAGAACGGAGAACCGCGGCGTTCGGCACTCATTGCCCGATCTCGACGTCAGACAGTCATCACGAACCCCTGTACAAGCGCAGAATAAGATTGACGCCAGTGCACGTCGCGAAATCGCCCGGATCGAGGCCGCCCAGATTCGAACCGAGCGTTTCGCCGCTGACCGCGAAGCTGCTCAGAACGCCCAAGCTGCTCAAGCTGCCCAGGTTGCTCAAGCCGCCCACATGGCCAACTTAGTCCCTCCTCCAATGCCGCCTCAAGCTATGCCTAAGATGCCTTTGCAGAACGGCAACGGCAACGGCCCCCGCATGAGTAGCCTGTTCCACGAGCGCGACGAGATGCAGCGCCTGAACAAGGTATGGGCTAGCCAAGAAGAGCACCGCAGCAAGGTTGGAGGTGAAGAAACCAAGTTTTACGGCGGTATCAAGTACGAGCGCAAGACCAACGGCCCCTTTGTCGGCAAACTCGTCTCGCAAGGCACCATTATCAGTATTGACGGAGAGGATTATGTCGAGTATCGTGTACTCACGAAGCCGAGTTTTTTCTAGGCGACCAAGACGGGAAGCAGCACCTCGCGGCTTTGATCGCCCTTTACATTTTCGGTCAACGGGCATTCGCTGAGCGATGGCCGCCAGATTATGGGACTCCTCCTGAGCGTTGAGTCTCAACGGATCTCTCTCTTTCGATACTGAGTTCAACGGATGAAGGCTGTAGGATTTCCTTTGTTTCTTCTCGCGACAAAATGGATGCGAGGTTCGGCGGAAAACGGGTCTTTCCTATTATACCCCCTCTCAACCTTTTCCGATTAATCATTTTTTTCCTTTTTCCCATCTTTTCGGCGTGGAAAAGCCAGCTCGGTCTCCTTCGTCATCGGCCACGGAGAATTCGCCGAGGAGAGGATTACTATACCATGTTTTCTTTGTTCTGCTCTGCTCTCACGCCCTTCGCAATACCTCACTCATACACCAGTGGCTTGCCTAGTTGAGTTGTGTGGTGGTGAGAGACATGTATTTGAGGGCTTTCTTCTCTTGCGTTTTTCCAATTATCATGATGCCATTGCTAGTCAGAATGGGTACCTCTCAAGCGGAGGTCGGAACTGAGCGGAAAAGGGGGGAAAGCGTGGGACCGATACCACAATCCGTGGTTGTCAGTAGCTTTCAGTTAGCAATCAAATGAATCGTCTAAACGTGTGGAATGTGTGGATATTTGGTTGGTGTTTACATCAGTGGCAAGACTCACACTGCGGAGTTGGCAATATGCCATCTTTGTTCAAGGTCCCCAATGCAAAATGCAATATCTTTGATTAGTTGAAACCGTTTAGTCTGTTCCAAAGTCACCATCATACGCAATCTACTCTCGTTACTCACTCTTCCTGATTAAAATCGTAGCTATTCCCAAACCCCCTCCCCAGATACGTCCTCAAAGCCTCCTCCCTCGTCGTCCAATCCACAGGTATCTCCAAATCATCCCTCCCCGTCGCCTCCCCGTCCCCCTCCAGCAAAGGCCTCACGTCTTCCGCAAACTGCAACCGCATCGGGTTCCGGTACCACCCAGCAAAATGAATCATGGCCAGCATGACGCGCACGTCGGGCTTGGCATTCGGCATCCCCGCGTGCCACAGCCGCAGGTCGCGGATGACGATGCTCCCCTTTTCCACCGTCGGCTGCGAGGGCGGGCGGACGGCGCGGCGGAGGTCGAGGAGTTGGGGGTTGATGCGGCCGCTTGCGCGGGTGCCGTGGGTGCCTTGCTGGGCTGCTATGCCGGAGGGGATTATGGTGCCGGCGTAGCTTGAGGAGGGTGTTGTGGTGGTGGATGAGGATGAGGGTGAAGATGGAGAGGCGGGCAGGAGATGGGGAGCGTGGGTGCCGAGCCAGAGCTCCGTTGAGCCGTTGCAGGGTGTCATTTCCACGAGGGGAATGTTGATTACGAGGGCGAAGGGGTGGGATGGGTGGGCGAAATCTGCGTCGGAGTGGACTGGCTGGCGTTGTGGTTTGGAGTCTGGTGAGGGCGGCATGGCCGAGTTTGCGGAGCAAAAGGTCCATTTTGGGCGCGGGCCTAGGAGGGAGGAGGTTATTTGCGTTGCTATGGCGTCTGTTGTTTTGGTTGTGAGTTTGTCTGTATAGAGACACGAGGAGGATGTGGAATGAACTCAACTTGCGAAGATGGACTTGTGAAAGTACTCGGCCACGGGAGGCGGATCTTGTTGCAAGTTGCCCAGGTTATAGTTGAAGGGCCCCTTGTCGCCGAGGGACCGGAGGTAGAGCGCGTCTTGGACCATTTTGGCGTTGAGGGCGTCGAGGTCTGCGTGCGGGACGACGTCGGAGACGACGACGAGGCCGTCTCTGTGGAGGTGGCGGACGGCGAGTTCGAGGTTGCGCGGGGAGAGGCGAGCACTAGCAAGTTCAGAATGCGAGGGGTGTATTGTTGCTGGTGTTGATGGGAGGGTTTCGTGGTCGTGAGTGTTTGTTGTAAGTGAGGCCATTGTTCGACTGGTGATAGGGAAGCGTAGACGAGAGGGGGCATTTGAGGTCAAGAAAGGGAGGCGTGAACGGAGGAGCATCGTTGGGGAGGAGATTATTTTCATGGCTTGAGAAGGATATTTATGGGTAGACGGATACGTTTAGTGAAATTGATGGGAGATTCCAGAGATTTCTTATGCATTTATATCTCGAAGGGAGGAGGCTTAAGAAGAGGTTCTCTACCCCAATGCCGAGCTCGGGTTTGGATGACAAAACGTGCATGCCCCATCCACCCCGGACCACCTAGCTACTAGGTTTCCCCAGATTTCCCCCCAAATCCGAGCTCGGGGTACGCTAGCCCACACCCCTCTACACAGCAAGCTACGACTGACCATTCTTCGATTAATATCCGCCTCCTCATTCGTTGTCTGCTTGTTCCGGCGGCGGCGGATTCCTCCACTCCGTCTCCAGCTCCGAGACGAGTCTCTGGACGGGCCAGCCGATTGTTCGCTTACACGCCAAGAGGCGGCGGATCAGCTCCTGTCGCGAGGCTTCTCTTCTGATGAATCGTGCGCCTGTCGAAGTCTTTTCAGTTGTTGGTTTAAAAAATGCAGCAGGAAGTGTTGTCAAATGAAAGGATGGATGTAAGAGGCTTACAGAATGCAATGGGGCCAAAGGCATTGACTTGAACCGAGGGCGTGTTGGCGGTGAAGGTCACGCCGCAGACATCGAGGGCGAGGTGCTCGAGGATATCGTCTTTTGTGTCTTGACGGCCGTCTCGGCCGTCTAGTGTGTTTTGAAGACTTGATAATTGTTGCGGGCTTGCATGGATACAGAGTATCGTAGTGGCGACAAGCTGGTAGTGAAGGGCCGCCGCTAGATTCTTATTCAGTCACAAGACAAGGGTGTTCTAAGATATAAAGGCCTACCATGATGATCTCTGAGCAGCCAAATGGATGGCAAGGCGAGGCCCAGACCGCGTTCAACCGTGGAAAAGGGTTCAAACTGTGACGGTAGACTTTTACGCCATTCACGTAACAGATGAGAAAGGCTAGACCACGACTCCTCCGTGACAGAACCCGAGCCTTTGAAGCATGTATTGATGATGCGGCCTAGAATGAGAGTAACGGCACTAAGGTAGTCCTGATCGGTTCTTGAATCAGACGCCGGTAGGGCTAGGGGCACCTGAGCAAGGTCTATCTTGAGCGGGCATCTGCGGAATAAGCTAAAGGTGATGTCCTCACGAAGATAGTTCCAGAAGCCTGCTGCTCGAAGGCTAGACCTAAAGGCGTCAGTTTGAGGGGTATGATAGGCTGCCAGTGAAGATGCTCCCTGGAGGTGCCTGTTTGGGTCTACCTCTTCTGCTTTGATGTCAGTTCATGCAATAACCATGCCAAAGTGTCTACAAGGTGCGTAAAAGTAGTGACCGGAAGACGACAGGATCTCACCACTCAAAATCTCATACGACCGCAAGAGACAAACAGAAGCTAGCGCAAGCCCCTGCGTTCGCTCATCATTGTCGTACACCTCCGCTGCCATGTTAATCAGCAAACGAATGCAGTGCCCGTGGTAGAACTCCGCCGCCGCCCTGGCGGACGGTACAGTCGTTCTGCTTGTGTGGACCGCGGACAGTGCCAAGATGGCGGCGAAGGGCAGCGGGCTATCGAGGGCGGCCTCGGGAAGGCTTGTGCCAAAGGTAGGGAACGCATCGCTGAGGTCGTACCACGGTGCGATGTCGGCGATGTAGTGGAAAAAGTAGCGTGCTATGGACGGGTTCTGGAGGGCTTTGCGGGGGTTGGATGGTGATGGGAAAGGAGTTTGCGGTTCGTCTGCTTTAAGGGATGTATGTGAGCGGCTACAACGTGTGCAGGATCAAGAACAGTGAGGTACGCATAGGAGATACTCACCAGCGGAGTCGGGCTCTTCTGTATCCTGCTGGCTCTTTTTGAGTTGTGGGAGCGGGGTGGTGCGGTCACAGTATCGCTGAGCCTTGCGGCAACGTTGGCACGCTGGCAGGGCCTCGTCGCCTGAGTAATCTCGTATTGGTCAAAGGAGCTCTTTCCATGGTGTCAGGGTGGATATTTGCTTACATTTGACCTTGCGGACGCGGCAGGTGTTGCTGGTGGCACTTGTCAGCACGAAGATCGGTCTGTGGGCGATACTAGTTCTTGTTCTCATCTTTACCATGCTGCGTTGATGTCAGAAATCCGTTCAAGACGCACGTTTGATGTGCGCCACTGCGTCAAGAGGGTGTCTTACCTGCCTGGTTCAGAATACGAGGCATCGCCTTCAGCCCGATTCCTCCGGTCTACCAAGATGGAAAGAAGGTCAGAAACCCAGAAAAAGGCAGTAATCAGGCTCAATGGACACCTGCTTACTTTGGCTCAGGTCGTGTGAAAGTCACTGCAGCGCTATGACACAAGTGAGCGGCGCCTGAGACGTACGCGCCGACGAAATCGCAATGTGGGAAATAGTGTCAAAGGACGAACTGTCGTCTTTGGGCGAAAAACTCCAATTCCCCGTCTCCATGACAGGACGGCCGGTACCCCGCGCTCGGAGCGGACGGGAGAGTGGGGCGCCGGCGGCGATCCCGTCTCACCCCGGATCGCCGGCAGCCACGTCCCTAAGCACTAGAATCGCCAAGCCCCAAAGATCAGCGCAGAGCTAAAGAGGCACTGCTCTAGCGAGCGGCTCATGACATAAATTCACGGAAATAGAACGTCTTGAAGGATCCGAGGTGAAGAGTGTCATGAGGCAGGGACTAGTTTAGTACCGCCACGATGAGAAACGTTGCATCAAGAATACTGAACTATGATCCGAGTTCAACTCACATATAAACCCAATGAAATTGCCGTGATGGAGGCTCTCAATCAGATTCAGACTCACATACGAGACCAACCAACTATCTTATAAAACATTATCAACCACAACTTTCCTCTTCTCACTCAACAACTTATCAAAATGTTCGCCCAAACACTTATCCAGACAACCCTCCTCGCCGCAGTGGCAACGGCAGCCAGTCTTCCCGTCAGACAAACCACAACCACCTTCCGCCTCGCCGCAAACGTAACTAACTTCGACCTCACGCCCTCCATCCAGGGCCAAGAGCTCACCTACATCTCAACAGCAGACTGCACAGCCAACATCGTCTTCGGACCAGCCGGCCAGGGCGCCGAGTTCTACGCCACTGGAAACACGGTCAACGTCGCCCACCTCTCGGGTGATGACTCTTCCCCTTCGGCCGGGTTGATCGTCACACCCGGCGGAACGGCGACGGTGCCAAGCTTGAACACCGTCCAGCTGCAGTGCGGGGCTGGAACGTCTGGCGTCGGAGTCGTCGATGGCAGTCTGCAGTTTGAGGACGGATTCTGGATGGCATGTCCTAGAAACGACAGCGTTGTGCTGAGCTTCAAGAAGGCTGGGCAGAGGACACTTCTTGGGTGTGCTGATGTTCAGCTTCTCAGCATCTAGGAAGAACTCTAAACACCTAGAGAAGGGCCGACTGCTTTATTTCACGGGTGATACGTGGCGGATATGGTAAATAATATAGAGTTTGGGTGATACCTGGATGATCTGCATCATATTGGTACATAGACGGGTTGCATGGAAATTGGGGCAAGGCATGAGGGGTATATGATAACAGCATAGGTAATCTTTTGGTCGTTAGAATTTGGTATTCTTGAATTCGATTTGCATACCCAAATGCCTTCAAGCTCACTTCACCCTGCTGTCCAGAACCATTCAGTCTATCTGTAATAGTCCAACATCTGATATACTAATCCATTCCTCAGCCTGCTTGTAACCACCTTATTTGGTGCACAACTCCACAAACTCCGCAATCTCCTTGTTAAACCTCTCAGGCTGCTCATAAAACAACCAATGTCCAGCCTCAAAGACAGACGACTTCGCCAAACCTGGCCGGCCCTTCTCCACCCTCCTGACCGTCTCAAGCATCCCCTCAAGCGGGAAGCACCCAGACTTCCGCCCCGCCATCACCAACGTCGGCACGCTAATCATCTCAATCGCCTCGCGGTGGTCGTACCGCGTATGATCAGCCAACAACCTCGCAAGCCACGCCTGATCGCACAACGCACTAATCCCCGTGAAGAACTCCTCATCCTTCCTCCTCACCTCGGCAGAAACATCGTCCGTCGCCGGGTCAGGCTTCGCGCGGTACCCAAGACACCCGTCCACGAGATCGACATGCGCCGCCGCCGACTCCTCCATCCAGAACTTCTGCGCGCCGAGCATGCTCTTCTCGTCGTAGCAGCCCGTGTGCGCCAAGCTCTCGTCCCACCCGTCAAACGTGGACCGATCCTGCAGCGGCGCCTGGTCGACGAACACGAACCCCGCGAAATCCGCGCACCCGAAGAGCTCGACGTACGTCCAGAGCACCGCGGCGCCGATGGAGCAGCCGACGGGCACGATCTTGAGGTCGGGCGAGGCGGCGGCGCGCCGTAGGTGGTGGATTAGGTCGCGGAGGTCGGCGGCCAGGCGGGCGACGTGGTAGCCGCCCTTTGTGCGGTCCGATTCGCCGTGGCCGCGCATGTCGGGCGCGACGACCCAAGTGTCCTTGGAGGCGAGGGCATCGGAGTTGCGGTAGAAGTATTCTGAAGAGCCGCTGAAGCCGTGCATGAGGAGGATGCAGCGGGTTGCGGAGCTGGCGCCGGTGAGGGGCAGAGAGGACTGAAAGGCGAGCTTGCAGCCGTCGTTTGCGCCGCAGTGGGCGTAGTGCATGCTGGAAGTCGCCATTTTCGGTGAGAGTAATGTGAGATTTTGTGAGACAATTTGAGAGTGAATGAGATATTTTCCCTCCTCGTCAGAAATAGTCGTTGGTGGTGAATTTGTTTGAAGGGGTCATATTAATTGTTCTGGATTGATAGAACGGCGGGGACGTCATGGCGGGGGGATGTTTTCTGTTGGTGGGGCCGATGCGGGGGTTAATCGGCGGCCCGTGATAGCGGCGGCGATCCCCGTCCCCGCTGCCGATAGCGCCGAAGTCTGATTTTATTTGAACAGTCCTCTTCCTCAGGCTTATTGGACTTCCTCACACTTTCGGAATATATAATTACAAACTGCTTCTGAATTTCACATTTCACATTTCCTTTCTCTTGCATTTTCACTGGCGATGTACGGTCGTGAGACTAGTACTTGGTCAATAATTATTTACTTGAGACAATAGAAGTTCCACTCGCAGCCATTTCCTTTGGTTTTAATCTCCTAGAGAAACGTCTCAGCCCAGCCCATAAGATGATCCAAACTTGTGCCGCTGCTGCTGCCATTTCACCGATATAGGAAAACAAGTTGATTTATGTACGAATGTAATATGTATTTCAGAATTTTCGTTTACTATTCCTGAACTAAACACAAACAGCCCCTGGTCGTCGGTATGAAGCTTTTTTCCCACCAGAAAAGAACTTTGTACAACTTTCGCACAACACTCATGTACACAACTCTTTTCCTCCTATATACCAACACACACACATCTCGCCGTCAAATCAAGGGGAGGGCCGGTTCTAGAAGCCTAGAAACCGTCTGCCCTCATCTTAGGTAGCCCAAGCTCTAAGCTTCATCACCAACAAATGTCAGCGTGCTTTTTTTTTCAAGCAGACGGGGTAGAGGTGGGCGGGGCACCCGGGGGAGCACCGGTAGGAAAGGTACCATTGGGAGGAGGGCCACCGGGGCCGTCGCCGCCGCTGCTCTGGTCGACGCCGCCGCCCTCGTAGTAGTGCGCCGCGGCGCGGACCTCGTCGCTGTAGTCGGCCGTGGTGTCGATGCCGATGGTGATCCACATGAGGAGGCCGTCGTTGAGGTCCTCGCCGAGGCGGACGTACTTGAGGAAGGGGTCGTAGGCGGCGGTGGCCTCGCCGGCGGCGATGCCGTCCTGGAGGTTGGTCGTGAGGGTCTGGGTGTTGCTGGTGTAGGGGGCCAGGGTCTCGACCTCGGAGATGAGATCCTGGTCGAAGAAGAGCTGGCCAATGTTGCGGGCGGTGCCGCCCTCGAAGGTGCCGTTGGGGAGGATGGTGGCGCCGTCGGTGGACATGATGTGGATGTGGGTGGCGCGGCCGGTGTAGTGGCCCGGGAAGACGTAGTCGAACTGGACGACGCCGTCCGAGTCGGACTTCTGGACGCCGCGGCCGTGGGTGGTGTTGAGGCCGCCTTGGCCCCGGGCGGAGACGCCCGAGTAGACGCCGGTGGCGTTGCAGGCCCAGGCGTCAATGATTTGCTCGGGGACGGCGGTGCAGTCGTTGATGTCGACGAACTGAATGTCGAGGTGGACGGGGACGCCGGCCTGGCCGTCGGTGGTGTCGACGCGGATGAGCTCGCCCTCGACGTAGTAAGGGCCGATGGTGGTCAAGGGAACGAGGGCGCAGGTGGCGTTGGAACCAAAGATGTCCTCGAGAGGGGTGTCGAGGTTGTAGGCCTCGGTGGACTCGTGGTCGACGGCGGCCCACTTGACGAGGTCGGCCTGGGTGCGCTTCTGGTGCATCTTCTGATCGGTGAGGCCACGCTTCTCGCGGAGCATCTGGGCCATGTTGGCGCGGCGCTCGAGGGCGCGCTGCTTGAGGGCCAGGGCGGCAGGGGAGTTGGAGCAGGCGTCCAGGGCGCGCTTGCCGTGGACAGTGACGACGTCGCGGAGGGCGATCTCTGCGGCAATCTCGTCGGTCGTGTGGCTGCCATGGGCTGCGACTGTCCCAATGAAGGGGGAGAGGGCCAGGGCCGCGGCGAGGGCGGAGCGGAGCGCCATGGTGATGAATCTCTGGATATTCAAGGACGAGACGACGAGGGGTTGCTATCGAGTGAAGCAGACCACAGAAGTGTCAGGAGCAAGCTGGAAGAAGAGAAGGACTGATGAAGGTGAAGAGCCTGGTGAGAAGAAGGAGAGATATTTCGTCTTTCTGGCAGGAATCTTGACCTCCTCTTATATCATTCTTCTTCTTGGCGTTTCTATGATCCATCTTGTTTCCTCCTTCCTGATCCTGATGATCCCGTTAACGTCAACATCTTGGCATTGTCACGGCATTGCAACATACCCTACTCTCTCTGCTCCCCTTCATCTGGTCTCGAACAGCAGAGCTAACCCACCGGCCAACACCGTATCCCGGCACGACAAGTCGAGCACGGAGCACGCAAAAGCAACTACATTCCGTACCAAGTAAAGACTCTCGTCTCTCTCTCTCTCTCTCTCCGTCTCGTTGGCGTTCCCCACACTCCCGCGCGCGGGCGCCTGGCGAGACATCGTCGTCACCTTCCCTCCCAGAGTCGTTTCGACCGGCGTATGAGGGGCGTGACAATGTCGTTCGGAGCCACTGTATGGTTTAGCCTCAAGCAAGGTACTCTGTAGTTGGGGGATGTGGTTTGGGATCGAGTTGGTTCCTACTCCTCCTCCCCCCCGGAGCGCTTACAAGGATACTACATAGTACCTTACTTGAAAACCTGGAGGTCCGCCACTCCGCGCGCACCGCGGAGCCAGGGGATTTACACTACCTACTGTGTAAGGTTAATAGAGACCAGAGAATGGCGGCTTTTCTGCGAGTGACGAGCTAGGAAGCGCGAACGGCCGATGGTCGCAAGGGTCGGGGGGTTATTCGGACGTCCAAGACATGCGTCATCCAATCAAGGCAGAGGCAATTCCAATTGCATTGCGTTGGGTCATTTGGCAAAAACACAAAAAAATGCGACGGTCCTGGTTCTCTTCTCCCGTTCCGCAATGTGAGTGTGTGGTTCAATTGTCAAGGTACGGTGGTACGGGGATCGGGGTGTGAGTGGGGGTCCTTTGGGAAACCCCCGGGGAGCGGCGGTTTGGGATGGCGTATCCGGGATGTGGGCAACGGCCGGGAAGTGGTTACGTGGCTCGGCCGAAAACTCCTAGGGCCACAAACAAAAGAACAGTGACACTCCCTTCTCGACTCCTGCAGATGGAACCAAACCACGAACAGGAGGATACGTTTGGATCAAGGAGGAAGGAGGATAGTGCTCCCTTTTTCCCCATGACGCGGCCCGACACTCTGCCAAGAGATCTCTTGACCAAAGGCGTACAGACGTGCCTGGAGATCCAATTTGGGTGGGTTTCATCTTTCGGAGCTTTGAGGAGGTAAGGCAAAGTCCAGGAATCCAGCGACTCCAGCCTGACCAAGCATACTGCAGTATTAAACGACTACTTCGGAATGGTTGCGATTCCCGGTAGTTATGGTTGTGGAGCCGGCCGTCGATGAGCCTCCGGTGGCATGCAGAAAGCATCCGCACCTCAAAGCCACTTATGCTTGAATGCTGTCCGTCCCCCTAGCACCAACCCTTGAAAAGTGGGATTTGCAATCAATGGCGGCCGCGTCATGGGCGAATGAGAACGGCAGTGAATGTAATGAACGACGTTGTATGGCGATGCGGAGACGGCAGCTAGTTCTCCTGGCCTGCCTACCTTGGGCCTTGGGTGAATATGGTGGATAATACCCGTAGTCTAGATGTACAGTAGTCTGTAATCTGTATGGCTTGCGTGATCGTGATATGGATTCCGTCCGGCCTATCCACAAAAGAGGAATCCGGAAGATGGGCATCGAGGATGGAAAGTGGTAATGGCGTCCGAACCCGTTCAAGCTTATTGGAGATCCCTATCAACGATTCAATGCTCCCCGTTGATCGAAGAGGAGTCAATGCGACTCTGCTCCCCCCTTCCTTCTCCAGTTCGAACTCTGGACGTGCTTCCAGGCCCAATGACTTCACAGGAGCGGCGAGCTTCCTTCACCGAAAGTCCACCTTGGAGAATCTAGAGCTCTGAAAGAACCTGGGAACTCGCCCACATTACTTTAACCTCCTTCCAATCTGTGCGGCCGGCCCCAGAAGCCGGCCAGAGATAACCTCGGCCGCCCACCATCTCTGTCCACCTTTCGCCCACCTTTTGACCCCCTCCAAGGCCCAGCCCCCTCTTGGATCGCCTGTTCCTTGACGTGCTTCACATGTCTAAGCAGGCACGATTCCTTCAAACTTGCCCTCGGGAGAAATGATGTATTCAAACAAGTGCCTATCGCCCACATCGGTAAGTAAGTACACATCCCGAAGAGAAAAAGACTTGGCAAAAGACACAAAAGAATTTTGTTGACCACTACGCAGTTCGGCCAACGCCGCTCTCCCTCTCTGTCTCTCTCTCTCCCTCTCTCTCACTCACACATCACGCAAGCTTCCCAACTACGTACGGATGTCCCGCGCTCAACCCGCCATCGACAGCCCACGCCTGCCCGTTGACGTAGCTGCTCTCGTCGCTGCCCAAGAACAGCGCCACCCGCGCAATCTCGTCGGCGTGCCCGCCGCGCTTCATCGGGTTGATCTGCCCGATCCGACCCGTCGTGCCGCGGGCGCGCGCCTGGTCCCACATCTGCGACGTCATGCCCGTCTCGATGAGGCCCGGGCAGATGGCGTTGACGCGGACGTTCGTGCCGGCCGCCTGGTACGCGCACGTCTGCGCGACGGAGATGACGGCCGCTTTGGCCGCCGAGTACGGCGTCGTGCCGGCGTTGGAGCGGATGCCGGCTACGGAGGCGGTGAGGATGACGCTGCCGCCCGGGGTGGGCTTGTCTGCCGAGGTCTTGCGCATGGCGGGGGCGGAGTGCTTGGCGGCAAGGAAGACGCTGTCGTTGTTTTTTTGTTAGCACAAGAGGTGTCAGAGGCAAGTAGGTACACTCACCTCAACGTATTCGTCCGCAGGTTCTGCATAAAGTCATCCGACGAGATATCGGTAAACAGGTTATGAGGACCGGTAATACCGGCATTGGCGAAGAAGATATCCAGTCTGCCGTACGTTGTCATGGCGTGGGCAACGACCTCCTTGACGGCGCTCTCCTCGGCAGCGTCGAATTGGCGGGTGTGGACCTCGACCTTGGGGTACAGCTTATTGAGCTCCTTCTTGTGAGAGGCGAGGTTGTCGTCGGCGTAATCGCAAATGTAGATGGCGCGGGCGCCGTTCTCGGCGAATTGATGTGCTGACGCGCGACCGATACCCATGAGAGAGTTTGCGCCTGGGGTTCGATTGTCAGTCTGTCTACTGCTGCCACCGCCGCCGCTGCTGCGTGACGTGCGTTCGACTAACCTGTAATAATCACGACCTTGCCAGGTACACGAGGCGCCGCAGATGGCCCGGCAATCTTGACAGGAGGAGGGGCATCGAGCTGCTTGCCCAGAGCCTGAAGCCGTTCCGACGCCTTGTCCGACATGGTGGTGGTGCTGCTGATGGTGATGATGGGGTTTCGATTGATGGATAAATGAGGTCAATTCAGCCAGGAAAGAACTAATTTACACGAAAGAAGACGGGGAAACAAGGCGGGCAGCTTATTTGGATACAATGATTAAATGGCAATGCAAATATGCGGCGCAGGCTGTACAGATATGTTAAAGATTGATTTAAAATGCGGAGGAACAGGACGAGCAGGGAGCGGGAGGAGGAGAAATGACGATGCGGAGGCCGAGGGAGCTCTAGCTTGAATTGGGGACCGAACCGAGGCTCACCGGGGAATTCGAAAGCTCCCCCCAGCTGCCAACCAAGCACCACAGTATATTGGGGGAACAACGTACCCCGCCAAATTGGTGCCGCTGCCGATGGGGTCTTTTACCCCAGATGTTAGTGGAGGACACAATCCCCGGCCCGGCTCTAGACCACTTCTCCCGCTGTGGGCTGCCCCTTTCTCAAGTCCATCGCTATCTGCCAACCAGTAAGGGTCGTTGTGCTCTTTGCATTCGATATCCGTCCATTGCCAGGTCATCCCACTTGGACCAGACAGCCAGTAACCTTGGCGGTCAACCAGGAAAAAAGTTGATCGTCGGTTTTCAACAAACCGCTGGAAAGATGCTCCGAATACTCAGTCATCAAAAAGGACCGGATTTCGGTTTTCTGCTGTCAGCGAGCTCGCTCTGACAATCACTCGGCTCTAACGTGTTCCCGCGTTATTTACTCGCCTTCAACTGTAAGGCTTCCATGCCAATATCAATGCTCCTCCTATCCTCAGTAACCTGACAGAGCCTCAACATCAAGCAATAGATTGGACAGTCACGATCTTGGGCTGCTCTATCAGCGTACGGGGCAACGCTTCATTTACATAATTCTACAAACGAAATAATCACACTCAATCAAGTGGCCGGACTCTACAGAGTCCAGCCGCTGCCGATCCCGTTAAAGTAGAGAACGGTCCGCTTGCGTCGCTGTGATGGGGAGTTTTAAAACCCCAACAGAGTCGGTCTTGCCCTCCCTGTATAGCCAACCCAATCTATGTCCGAGGCCGACGCCCTAACTTGCGAAGGCGTATCGAAGCCCCAGGTGAGGGGAGAGTGTCATTCGTGCGCACAGCGGATCTTACGAGAGACCCTGCTGCTTTTCTTCGCCTTTGGCCAGTAGCACGTTGACCAAGCTGTGTTGGCCAAAGCCAGGCCTGTCTCGTTTTTCCTGGTTATCCTCCAAAAGGCAAATGAAATCGCAAATTCTTTAATTTCTGGTAAACGCCTGCCATGCTGTACCGTAAAATGATACATTGTAAGTCCATGCGAGTGCCTCCCAACGGGCCGCGACTCGGCCCTCGCACTACCGCATGCTAACCGTGAAAACAAAATGTGTTGATAATGGTCCTGACCAGAGTCACGTACGGTAAGCTCCGGTCATGACTTCTGGTTGGATCCAGGAGCGATGCCACCCGTAGAAGTCGCAGGTGGCGGTGGCGCCGGCGGAGGCGTAGCGGGTCCGGTAGGAGGAGGGAACGGCGGGGGAATCGTCTGACCGATATCAACGCCCGAGCTTGCAGGCACCTTCATAGGGCCTTGAGGCATGGGCGTGCGGTCAAGAAGCTTCTCGCCGCGAATGACCTTCTCTACCTCGTTCTTGTCCAGCGTCTCGTACTCGACGAGGGCCTTGGCCAGGAGATCGAGCTCCTTGCGCCTTGATGTGAGCAGCTCGCGCACCTTTTCGTATGACTCCGTCAAGGTACGCTGCACTTCGGACTCGATGAGAGCCTTGGTCTCTGAGCTGAGCTGGTTGTAGCGCTCGCCGTACTCCACGGGGCCGAGCTTGGCAGACATGCCGTACAGAGCGACCATCTGGAAAGCCAGGTTTGTGGCATTCTTGAGATCCTGCTTACTGTTAGTGCCAATCCCACAAGTCAATGTCGAGGTTAACTTACGCTTGAGACACCGGTGGTCACCTTGTCGGTGCCATAGACCAGCTCTTCGGCGAGCTTTCCGCCCAGAGAGGTCTCAATCAGACTCTTGAGGTCCCTCGTCGTGTACGAATACTTGTCCATCTCAGGAAGGTGTGCAGTGTGTCCGAGACTCTGGCCGCGAGGCAAAATGGTAACCTTGTAAAGCTTGTTGGGACCGCTCTCATGGTAGAAAGACACCAAGGCGTGACCGGCCTCGTGATAGGCAGTCATCTCCTTCTCCTTCTGACTGATGACCATGCTCTTCTTCTCCGCACCCATGATGACCTTGTCCTTGGCCCACTCGAAATCCGTCATGGAGACGGCAGCATTCTTGAGCCTGCTGGCGCGGACGGCGGCCTGGTTGACAATGTTCTCGAGCTCGGCACCAGAGAGGCCGCCAGTGCTGGAAGCAATGGCCTCAAAGTTGATCTCGGGGGCAGCCTTGATCTTCTTGGCATGGTACTTGAGGATCTCAATACGGCCGCGTACATCAGGCAGGGGAACGGTAACGTGGCGGTCAAAACGTCCAGGTCGGGTAAGAGCCTTGTCGAGAAGTTCCGGGAAATTAGTGGCAGCGATGATGACGACACCGCTGTTCTGCTCGAAACCGTCCAGTTCCGTCAAGAGCTGGTTGAGCGTCTGCTTGTGGTAGGCGGCATCCCTAGTATTGCGGCGTCCACCAATGGCGTCGAGCTCGTCGATGAAGATGATGGCGGGAGACTTGGACTTGGCGGAAGCGAAGAGATCGCGGACGCGCTTGGCACCGACACCGACGTAGACCTCGTCGAATTCACTGCCAGACATGTAGAAGAAAGGGACGCCAGCCTCACCGGCAACGGCGCGGGCTAAGAGAGTTTTACCAGTACCGGGGGGTCCAACCATCAGGATACCCTTGGGAAGCTTGCCGCCGAGGGTGGAGAACTTGTCGGGGTTGCGGAGGAAGTCGACCAGCTCCTGGAGCTCATCCTTGGCCTCATCGGCGCCGTGCACGTCTGCGAAACGGGTAGTCTGGTTCTCGGCCTTGGCCTCGCTGTCCACTTTGCCACCGGGTCGCTTGAAGAGGTTGAGACCCTCGACCAGCATCGTGACGACGACCAAGCTGAGATACGTGAAGAGACAGAACCACAAGACGAACTTGACCCAGCGGAAGATGACGCCACCGAATGACTCGTCTACAACAACGTGCAGCGGGCTGGTCGGGAGGCCATTGCCCTGGACCTTTGCGGTAGCCATGTTCGAGTCGCGCGACCTCGCAGCCAGAGCCTGGCCAACAGCTTGCAGCTGCGCCTGGCTCAGGTTCCCGGGGGACTGCTGGTTCAACTCCTGGCCGCCGAGCGTGCCGACATTGCCAAAGGCGGAGGGCAGGTGGTCGTGACCACCCATCCCGCCGACGGCGCCGGTGCTCTGCATGCCAATCGCCTGCGCATATGCCTGATCCACCGCATCGTTTCTCGCGAACCGGCCAGAGTTGTAGCGCTCGATGACGATGGCGGGCATGTTGGCCTTGAGGAGGAGCTGGTAGAATGCGTTCTGCGCGGTCGCGCTGCCGGGGTTCCTGTTCGCTGCCGACTCTCTCGTGGCGAGAAGGTTGCGCGAGATGGCATTGTTGGTTCCAAAGAGTCTGTACTGATGTTGCTGTTGCTGGAGCTGGAGGGCGAGGCCCAGGCCGGGGGTCCGAGTGAAGGCGGTGGCGGTCGGGCGAGCGGAGGTCGCGAGCCGGAGGACGGATTGCATCGTCGCGGGCTGCATCGTTGCCCGTCGGAGCAGTGGGCTGGTCGCACTTAGCGCCAGCGCTGCTGGGCGTAAGGCCATGATGCCTTTGGGGTAGCCGGGAAGGCGCGGTGTAGGCTGGAGCGCGTATTCGTCAGAGCAGATGGTTTTGCTTGATGCCGAGTTGGTGATCGTAACAAAGGGTTCTGCAGAGGGGCACTCCCCTTACGAGACCGAAAAGGGGAAAGGGAAAAGAAAAGAAAAGGCTTCTTCAGTTACTATCGACGTCGTATGTGCAGGTGTGATGAAGATGACATGGTTCGCGCCGAGGGTTGACTCGTCGTCTTGTTGAGAGCGGCGACGGGGCGGCGGGATATGGATACGTTGAGGCGAAATGCGCTACGGATACCTTAGCTGACGTTATTCATTGACCACGACATTGCGGTGCTGCCTTCCGAGTTTTTCCCTGCCGAAGCGCCGCGACCGGGGAAAGCAACAAGGCCCAGGTCCATACTCCACGTGACGTCGATGAGATTCTAGAATGTCGCGACTTGTCGGTGCCAGGGAAAGACCGATCCGGCGAATGATGACAAAGCCTTTGGGGTCCATTGGAGACGAGCAGGGGCATAATTCAACCTCATGTCATTGGTTAATAATCAGAAGTTCAACTACACCAGTTTCTCTCTCTCAGCATTGAAGGTGATCGTAGTTTGACCTCGAGTTGACCAGAATCCCAGTGTCGATGTTTCATTATTTCTGGATTTAATATCTGATTCAATCTAGAAAGACTCTCCATCTCTCGCGGATTTCCGGTGCGAAGTCACCTCTGTCAGTATATGCTCTCCCAGGATGTCGGAAATAAGCAACATGATTGGCCAATAAGGCTCTAGCCAATCATAAAATTCCCTCTCTCTCCCCATTCAGACCCCCAGAAACACATCGCCAGAAGCAGCTGGCTGAGGAATGGAAATGGATGCATTCTTCCGCATGCAGAGCAAACAACTGCAGATCAATTTTTTTGGATTAAGCGCCCTTTCCCCCATGAGTTGGTAACTGTAAACGCCCTCCTTCTTCGCCCATTTCCCTCATTCCCATCATCCATTAGCAAACCTCCCTCTCTTCCTCCGTTCTTCTTCTTCCCTTCTCAACGAAGCCGGGTCTTGAAATCTCCGTCAGCACCGTCCACCGATTTCTCACATCAGCAGCACCGGGCGAAGAATAAACTCACGAGGCTGCGACGGTCTCTCATATTTTCACACCTGATATGAGCATCACTGGGTAGCGCGGATATCCCGGAGATCAGCGCATCTCACGAGCGGATCATCCGGGCTCAAACTTTCTATAGAATCCCCCAGTTATACCTTTACAAACCTCCAGCTCTTCGTCTCTCAAGCATCCAACACTTCGTCGCCAGTCACACGGGACGATAACTCAATCCTCCTCTTTACCGACTCAAAAGACCTCCATGGCCGAAGAAGAAAAACAGCCATGAAATGCCAAGACCATCAATACATCTATTCAGCTCAACTCAGTTCAGCTCTCATCTCCATTCACCATCTCAGACGATCTGCATCCCCAGCTACCAGAATAGCCCGTCCTGTCCTCCCAAGCGCACGACTTACAACGCCGTCTCTTATCACCACCCTCACGCATCTCATCTCACCCTTACCCGACCGAATCTCCCAATTCAGGCTGCAAACAATTTACCCATCGGAACCAAAGAATCTCAACACCACTACCACCGACACCAACACCAACAAATACGAACAATCATGCAGACACCCCTTGAACTAAAGCAGACGCTTCTGCAAGGCAACGTGTCACCGGTTCAACAGCTAAATAACTCTCAAAGTTTTGACTTACACAGGCTAAGAGCTAAGAGCCCATCAGCTCGTCTTCTGGTCATGCGTCCCCCTTCTTAGCCTCGGCCAATTCTTTTCGCCATTCTTCTCCTCATCCCACTCATCCACTCATGATCATATAAAGAGACGACTTGGACCGCGAGATTTTGATCAACAAAGTCTTTTATTTCTTTCCGTTCTGACTGACCAGGTATCAATTCCCAAAACTATCCCATTTGTTTCTCATTTCCCCTTTGAATCCAGCACACAATACACAAGGGGAGGAACACATAAAATTACATATGCACAACGACTCGTCGTCCCCTATTCCTCCTCATGGCCCCCCATTTCCTCCTTTTCCCGGTTGTTCCCTCTTCGTCAACCCTTCCCCTGAGGAATCTGTTCTAGGGAATGCGCCGCCCACCACCAGACAGGAGAATTCGTCGACTCCGTGCTGTTGTTGTTACAGGGAATGTTTTTGTTTTCCGGGTCGCGCCGTGAGGCCTTGAGAAAAAGCAACGGAGAAATTCCAAAGCTGCCAAACCCGACCGAGCCTTTCGTATATCAGGCATCGAATGACGGTCCCCTTTCTTTCCCTTTTCCCTTTTACCCTGAACCTCCTTCCATCCTCATTATTGTCCTGCTCCTCCCATCCCCATGCGATTTCACCCTCTCCACCAAGGTCGTAAAAGGGCCGTCAAGATTCGGATATCGTCCAATGATTCCCAACATGCCAGTGGCTTTCCCCCATCCGCCCGACCGGCTCCGGCTGTTATGCTTTCGTTGTATCATATCATCGGGAACATGTTCAGTCGACATGGTCGATGAACGCCCCGATGAGAAAGGAGTGAAAGAACTGTAAAAGAAAATATTAAATAAGACAGCACAAACCGCCGTACCAAGCTCCAAAAACCCCACGAGTACCCGACCGACTAAAGACGAAATTATAAACTCGAAGCGACAGAAAGACCACCAATGATATATCCCGGATGAAAACAGATGCAAATATTCCAAGTCGATGGGGTAATAGTATGTGCTTGACAAAGAAAATGGTGCCCGAAGGCGAAGAGCCACGGAGTAAATCGAGGCGGGAGAAGCGACAGATCCAGCGATCGTCCCTTTTCGACAAATTTGACGATTACAAACGGCATTGCGAAGTATGCCGGCAGTGGGTTGTGGGTGAGTGTTGAAACCCAGAAAACAGAGTACCAACTTGATGTATGCTTTTGGGGGATTGATTTGACATTTTCTGTTCCTTGTGTTTCTCTTCGTCTGGATCCCTTTTGGCCCGTTGAGACTGCCCTAAGGGAGGGATGACAGGCGTGGCGGGGCACTGGGCCTAGAGGCGTCCAAAAGGCTCATCCTCTTCTTTTCAACAATCGACAGCTCGGTTCTGTGGAGCCCGCGTGGTATCTCCTTCTTTTTCAATCAACGAGGTGGGGGAATATGGTAAAATCAAATCGACGTCAAAATTTCCGGTGGTGGTACAGCAAGCGGCGCCGAGACGAGGCACCGATGGAAATGATGATTTGGTATCGGAAGGCACAGATGCCTGGCGTGGCGGAAGCCATCGTCGGATGGTGTCTGGCGCTTACATGTTCTCGATCCGTGCGGACGGGAGCTGCATCGAGGGATCCTCGAACTCGATCTTGGGGCCACCCCAAGGGTCGTACACGCCGGAGCCGTAGGTCGGCAGCTGGCCAATTGTTGCAACCTCGACCGGTGCCTGGTACGGAACGCCGTTCCAGTACTCTTCGGGTTGGGCCTGGGGTGCCGGTGAGGCATACTGGCTGACTTGCTGAGGCGGAGGCTGCGGTGCCTGAGTCGGGATCGGTTGGGGGGTATGGATCTGCTGTTGCATCTGCTGGTGCGGGTACGCGACCATGCCGGCTTGCTGTTGCTCGAGGACGGGGGAGGCATGATGCAGGGCATATGTGGCTGCTTGGGTTGGCTGGTGAGTATAAAACCCTTCCTGAATGGATGGGCTCCTACCCGATGCTGCCGAGAAGCTGCTCGGGCTGCTTTGGATGGATTGGTTCATACCAGGTTGAGAGTACGGCACATCAACCTGCGGCTGTTGTTGCCGGGGCACCTGTCCGTATTGTTGGGGCATGGCCGTGTTCATGGTAGCGACACCCGGGTTGCCCTGCTCCGTCACGTAGTACGAGTGCTGGCCCATGCTGGCGGTTCGCTGCAGCATGTGTACACCAGGGTGTTGCTGGTCGTGTACCATACCGTGGACCTCGTGTGCTCCGCCGGAAGAAAGGCTGTGGCGGTGCGCGCCGTAGTGTTGCTGTTGCTGCTGCTGGGGCATAGGGTAACCGTTCATGTGCTGGCCGAAGTCGGCAAATGAGGCAGCTCGGTGCATTGCGTGACCCATACCGGGGTGGTTCATGGCCATGACGCCTTGAGGAGGCCACTGCATGCCGGCGTGCTTCGGGGTAGAAGGAGACTCGCCACTGTCGGAGTCTGATGTGCAGTCGTCCAAGAGCTCGTTGGGGTGGAGGCCGCGCTGGTGAGATCTCCTCTGGTGCTTGACCATTGTGGTCTTGCGGCAGAAGCTGTTCAGTTGATTAGTGTCAACTCCGTCAAGTGGAGGGAAAGCCTGGTGGCTAGAGATCTACCTCTTCAGGCAGCCATCGTGGGCGCACTTGTAAGGGCGTTTGCCAGTGTGAATACGGCGATGTCTGGCCAAACTCGAAGACTTCGTAGGTTAGTGCCTGTTGGAACATGCCGCTGTCAGGAGGAAATCATACATCAGAAAATCGCTTGCCGCAACCAATGTGCTGGCATTGGTGAGGCTTCTCTCCCGTGTGAGTACGGATGTGGACAGTCAGAGCACTCCGTTGAATGAAGCTCTTGCCACAGCCGGGCGTTGTGCAGGAGTAGGGACGCTCGTTGGTGTGAATGCGGTAGTGTCTCTGCAAATCGGACTTCCTGTTGAAGCTCTACAAGATGTCCAAGTTAGATCCGTCCATGTCACACCACAGCCGTAGCCGAGTGGCGGCGTGTTTCTGGACTCACCTTGTTGCACGACTGCCAGTCGCACTGGAAGGGGCGAGCAGTGGGCTCGTTCTCGACAAGCTCCATGAGTTCCATTTCTTTGGGTTTTATTTGTGTGTTTGGATGGGGATTACCAAGATGCGGACCAGTGCAGTAGCTGTACTACTTATATACTTCCGCGGCGAGGTATAAAGGTGTCTTGAATTATCGGGTGATGAAGGGACTGGGCTGATATGGTGTCCGGAGTAGAAGAAGCAAGGGTAGCGTGGGTTGATGTGTGTGATATGTTATCCTGGTTCGGAACGTTGCTTAAGCGGGATGCTCAATGCGGGTTCTGTGTATGCAGACTCCCGAATCGTCGTTCAAGGAATGATGGGTTGGGACAAGAAGGCAAGGGTGGTGAATGTGTGCCGAGAAGTAGGACGTCGACGACTTGAGACAAGAACGGGTGCGGCGTCCAGCGCAAGGTTGCCGAAGATGAGCAGTGTTCGAAGCGTTGAAGACGACGGTGCGTTCAGGAACGTTGAACAATGGAAGAGGAGGACGGACGGACGGTGTTTAAGAGAGAAGAAGATGAGGAGGAAGAAGAAGAGGCCTGAGCTTGGTCGGGGGTGTTGGTATTAATCAGGCGTGGTGGCTGTGACGGGGAAGCTGACACTCCTCTTGAGTTGAGGGAAAGAGATGGAGATTAAGGTGTGTGAGAAGGAGAGTAAGGTAGTAAGTAGTATGAGAGAGGAAGGGGAGTGAAGCTGGTAGGAAACGATCAGCTCAAGATAACCCAAGGTACGACGAACTGATGAAGGCCAGGAGGTAGAATGAGTTCATAGCGGGTGGGAGTAGCCTTCTTTAAGACAGCCACAAGTGTGGACGTACCAGAAGGTGGGAGGGTCCTGGTGCACAGGCACTAAAATTCTCCGTCTTCGATGAAAATTAGCCACCTGACTGGAGGATCTGTTGCGAGTGGTCGAGCGCAAACTGGTGGGAAGTGCTGATGTTGCTTGCAGGACAATCCCTTCTTCGGGCGGCGGATGAGATAAGAAGGGTGAACCAAGTTCGGGCTGGCTTGCCGTGTATTTTGTTTCGAAGTCCAAGTGTCGAGGGCCGGCGTGTGTTAAGTTTCCGAGACTAGAAGCATAATGGTGACCACCAGGAACAATGCGATCGTCGAACCTCTGAGCGCTCAGGTACGGGAGACCAAGCGGATCTTGGACGACTGGCGTCGTTTTCTTGCTTGAGGGGTGTCTGGATGACAAGAAACAGACTCGAGTCTTCTACCGGCAGCTTCCTTGCTTCTATTTTCTCGTCTGGCTTCTCTTCAACGACTCGCGCAGAAGTGTGCACAGAGCTCTTGATGGTCTCCGAAGGTGAAGAGGATCCACTGCAAGATGGTCTAGACAGACGGACCGCGAGAATCACCCAAGTGGGGGGCCGAAGGAAGGTACTAGGAAGGACGTCTGAGGCTCTTCTCTCTCTATTCTCGTGGTGTGTGGTGAGGCTACTTTGGGAGATGCCAGGATGTTGCAAGTGTCGACGACGGTGAGCCGGGAATGGAGAAACCTTGGTGTCTGTGGTGAGAGTCGAGTAGTGTGTGTCGTGGTGGAGAACTGGCGAGTGAACGACAGATTTGGTGTTTTTGTTATTTGTTGTTTAGTCGACTTATGAAGGATGACGACGGTGACGATACGGTCTTGTTGGTTTGAATGTAGTTTATCCTCAGGAACGACAAGGACGAGTGGGATATGCCCGGCACAAGACGAGTCCAAACGCAACAGCGTACTTTGGCTGAAGAAACGAAACAATGTGGGAAGTTGAGATGAGGTGCAGTTGCGTGCGTGTCGTTGGTGTATGTGAGAGGCCGTGGCGCTTTGTTATACTACAAGGGGCAGAAGGGAGACGATCGCAGGCAGGCCAGTCCAAGATTATCGTGGAGGCGTTGCTTTATGAGCGAAAGACGTGAGGCGTCTGATGAAGGTATATATTATCGGCAGCAATATAGCATTACATTCAAAAAGAAGTGGTGCTTCTCTGCTCTGCTGGAGCGGGCAGGCTGCTCTTCCAGGGGCCCCTGGAACGAGGTATGGATTCTGAGCAGGGGGATAGGAGAGCTGTGGAGGCGTGGAGTGAGGTACGCTCCTAGGTACCTGAGGTAGTACCGATTGGGCCCTTTCTTATTTTCGACGGTGCAGACGGGTAACAGAGAGGAGAGGCAAGGCAGGGGTACCGGTAGGGTAGGGTAGGGTAGTGGGAGTGAGGGAGGAGGAGGAGTACCAGGAAGAGGAGGGTAAGGGTAAGGTAGGTCGAGTGACTTTTGGCATGTACCGTAACCGGCGTCGTCCTCGCCAGCGGGTCTTGGTGTGGGAGACGCTCGAGCGCTGGCAGGCAAGGTAGGGCCGGCCTGGTTTTGCTACAGAAATTGATTAGATCAACCGAGAGGAGAAACCACGCGCCAGACTTAGATGGCGGACGGCCCTGCGGGCGTGGCGATCCTTAGAACGGGGGAGTAGGTAGTCGTTCTGTGCGTCAGGTCGCAGACGTTCAAAACGGAATAGCCTCGATATAAATATATTATACGTTTTTTTCTGGCTGACTGTCCGGAAAACGGGATAGAAGGAGTAGTAGAATTTGAAAGGAATAGATGTTTGCTGGCGGGCTTGTATTCGGCGGATGGGAAATTTGAGTTGAGGGGAATGACTGAGTGAAAGAGAAACTGCAAGCGCACAAACACACACCCGCAGGTTGAATGATGTCTACTTTTGCTGTTGCTGCTGCTGTTCGCTGGCTATATGCCGGGACCGAGAAGTCCGCACAACCCCAGTGTCCGAGCAAGTTCAACTGCACCTGAGGGCAAGGAGGCGGGAAAACGGGTGATGAGTGGGAGTGATATCCGTAGGCCAATGGACCCTCAAGATGTACACAGCTCGAAAAGCATTCAAGAAGAAACAAGGCCCCGATGTGACGAGTCGAGGTGGCAGAGTAATGATGAGACGCTCTAGGTATGCCGGTAGCAAGGGCCTCTAGTTTCCATTCTCCTCTCAGATCGCCTGCCCGTGGAGGTAATCGTTGGCAAGGTGTATGAGAAGAGGGGGTAAGTTTGCTTTATGTTGCAAAGAAGGAAGAGAGATCTGATACAAAAAAAAAAAAACAAAAAAAAAAAAAGAGAGAGAGAGAGAGAGAGAGAGAGACGGGTATGGTACTGTATGTAGATACTGCACTGTACGGTATGACAGCACCAGAAGGAATGAACAAAAAATAAAAACTGGTTGGTGATGACTTTTGGTGAGGGGGACCCTGGGAAAGCGGTGCTGGTTTGGATGGAGAATGAGCAGGGCTGAGGTGACGGTTGGGGAGCGCGTCTGTGAGGTGAGGACGAGCGGTGTTGAAGATGAGATGTGAGGAGCGTTTCTTTTTCCACGACGTCTCTCTGCTGCTGCTGCGTCGCTGGCGCTGGTCTGCTCTGGTGGTGGGAGTGGTGGTGGAGGTTCCGCAAGCCACGGCCGCAGTTCCCTAACGAACGGACAAAGTCGGGGGTCTGTCCTCTCGGCGAGGAAGCACAGTCGCTGGGGAGAAAGCTTCGAAGAAACTGCCAGCAAGAGGTCCCAAAAAGGTGGGATAACGCGGAGGGGGGCCGAGAGAGAGTGAGAGTGAGGAGATCTCGAAAAGCTCCAGCCAAGTCCGGGTCCAAGATGATGAACAAGGTTGTTGAACGTGTTGGAGAATCAAAAGAAGGTGTGTGTGTGTGTGTATGTGCTGTGTGATGTGTGTGATGGCGTCGGCGTAGATGGCGATGTGATGTGCACACAGACAATTGGGCCCAGATGTCGACAGCGGTCAAGCGATTTGCGAAGGACAGACGATTGACGCAAGGTATGACTGGACTGCCGGTGATGGAGGGTGGGTTGAGGTTTTTCTTAGCGGGCGTAAATGTGCGTGATGGCAGACTGCATGCTCCCAAAAAGACGCGAGAAAACCACGATGAGAAGACGATGTGCCCCCCTGTCCAAACCGTAGGCGTAGAGAAAAGAGCGAGTCGAGGTAACGTCGAGAATGTAGTAATCGAAACCACACGAGAAACCGGGAACAGCAAAAGAGTGTGATGGCCAGTAAAGAGACGGGCAAGGCAAGGCAAGGGTCGGTTCAAACAGCAGCGGCAGCAGAAGAAGATGAAGAAGAAGAGGAAGAAGAAGAAGTAGTTCAACAAAACGTATTCGCAGAGTCAATCATAATATCACAATTCAACAAGAGGCTTTTCGCCTTCCCGCGGCCGACGTGGCGGTTGCGGCTTCGATTACCGTTGCGCGGGCAGCCGGCGGGGCGGCATTTTCTTTTACAACAAAGAAAGTGAGCACCAACGTTGCGGTTGTTTCCTTTCCTTTGTGTGTATGAGGATGTGGTTGTTGATCCTGCCACGCCAGAGAGAAAAGCAGGAGGTAGGGCGAGAAAAGAACCACACACATCTAGACTAGCCGTCGCAGTTGCTGAGCCAAAAACGCTACTGTGGCAGTAGCAGAGGCAACGGTGATGGATGGGACGGGGCGGCCGTCGCATGGGTGAAGGAGACGGAGAGACGGAGAGAGAGAGAAGCTTGCTAACCCTTGATCCAACAACAAAAGTCCATAGTTAGACTATGGAGTACACGACTACGTTCACGGGCTGCCAGTCGAACGTTTGATCGAGGACGCGAATGGAGTGTAATGAAGCAAGCGAAGCGAAGCGACGGTGTAAGTGGTGCCCAACTCAAGGTAGTATGCGGAGAGAGCCTTTTCTCATTGGTGTCGTGAAATGCATGGTCAGAATGATTGACTACTACGAAAAGGTAGCCTTGCATCGCTTCCAGTCCGTCCCGGTCTGGCTGTCTCTTGTCTCCAAATGAAAGTCGTCCTCTGCGGTTTTCCTGGCCCCCTTTGGTGGAGATGGGCACGATACCTAGGAGTATATACAGTATGTTGAAATCGTGGCTTTCAAGGCTAGACCGAGACCGAAGGCGTTTGGTTCTCTCGGCGTACCTTGGCTGAGCCAGTCTCTTTTTGTCTTTCTCTCACTCAAAAACAATCTGGCGATGAAGCCCGACTTGCTGTGGCCGTTCAACAACGTCAGAGACTTATCCCCACAACTGCCAACCTTGCTGAGGCCGCTATCTCACTGGGTGTGTGTACAGATACCCATGGAGTTCGGAGTTGCGGATACTCTGCACAGAAACTCTCCCACTTTCTCTCCGTGCCTAATAAATACCAAATGGATCGAGGTGAAAAAACTGCCAGTATGTATCCGTACCCGTACCAACGTCCCTATCCCGCCCACTCGGTCGCAACCTTGCTCCATAAGAACGTCGTAATGGTGAGCAGCAAGACCTCGCCCAAGTGCAAGGAGTGACGAGAAACCCCCCCACAAGTCGTTTCTTGAGCGAGCAGAAAGAAAATCCCAAGCGAGGAGATAGCAAGACACAGGCGTGGAGAGAAAGAGAGAGTCCTGGCTGAATGGGGGCGGAAAGCTGATAACTCACTTTTTACCCTTACGCAGCAGACTGGAGCCTTGTCCCACGCCGTTGTCTCCTGTTATTCTTCTTTTTTCGTCGTCGTCGTCGTCTTCGTCGTTTCTCGAAAGGCGAGGTACAGCAGGTCAACAGGCACAGGGTTCAGGTCCAGGCCCCCCAGGTGTGGTGTGGGCGTGCGAGGAGACAGGGCAAGACAGGACAGTGGGAAACGTTCAACAGGTACCTGCAAGCCTACAGAGCTCGCTCTCCCCCTGTCTGCTCCTTGTCTTTCCTCTGTCTCTGTCTCTGTCTCTGTTTCTGTTTCTGTTTCTGTGTCTCTCTTCTCTGCACCTGGTCTCTGCCACTCACCGGGGCCGGATCCAGGGGCCAGGGGCTGGAAAGTGAGATGCGGTACGTACCCAGTCGACCTAGTCAAGGTAAGGTAGACCGTAGACCGTAGACCATACTGCGTACTGCGCACTACGCACCTAGAGAGCTCTCCCAGACTCTCACTCCCAAGCTGCACAGCTCCTCCAGCTCCCAGTCGACGCACCCCTCCGCCCACGCCCACTCCTACAGCCCACGCCTATCCATTGGGAGAAATACCATTCAAGCTGGCGTCGTGGTCGTCCTCGCAGTACGGATACTTTGTAAACCACAACCGAGACGCACAGTACTGTACGTGAGTACGTACTTGCTTCCTCTTGCTTCCTCTTCCGCAGTAGATGATCCACCCAGAAACCCTCCCCCCACAATGACTCGTCGTTTCCCATTGAGAACGCGACGCGCGCACCTGTGGATGGGAAGACTCGAGAGGGGAGCTGCCCGATAGCACCGGCGCATTAAGACCGTCGGGGCATATTGGAGAAGAGGACCGAAAAGTAAGCCGTTAACTCTGGTAACTCAAACTCTCACCCAATGGCGACCGGAGACGAGACAAAGAGGCCGAAAAACGCTTGCCAATCTCGTTACGCTCTCCTCTTTCTTCACTCTCACTCTCACTCTCTCACTCATCCTTCATCCGAATATCAAGGAGATAAGGAGCCAATTTAGAGAAATGACCGAGAAACCAGGCAGAAACCTTCGTTCCGGCTTAGCCATGAAGAAAAGAGCGAGAAAATGAGAGAGACAGCAGAAGGAGACATGTTTCGCGGTTTCGGGGCCAAGTCCGCCTTCCCTGTTTCCCGAAACCCCCCCCCCCCCCCCTCCTCCAAAGCCCGCCAACCCGTACTCAATCTCTCACTTCTTCAGCGCACAACAGCAGCAGCAGACGCAGTATGCGTAGCCTGTAGGTACAATGCTGGAACTTCGGACACTGAGAGAGGGAGAGAGAGAGAGAGAGAATGAGACAGGGAACAGGCGAGGAGGACAGGTACAGCCAGGGCTTACAGAGTAGGACCTCCGCCGGAAGAGACCTTGAAGCTGTCTGTCTGCAAAGCCATTACTAGCGAAAGACCTTCGCCTTCAGGGACAAGGGCTCTACGAGCGGAAAGGGAAGAGGAAGGGGGGTGTCGCCCGAGAAAGTCTTTGCCAAGAACCAAACCTCCGGCAGGGGTGGGAGAGCATCCGCACCCGAAGGCAAAAAAAAGGGATGCGGGCCTACTGCAGGCCCATGGTCGCCGGGGTCCCCCCTTTGGCTCCGAGCTGGCCGCTTCTGGGGCACACACCTTTTCTTCTCAGTGTCTCTTCTTCTCCCACTCTGCCCCTCTGCTCGAGGTACGTAACTTGTCTCCCTGCTCGCTCTCTGTCTCCTCCACCGCAAACTGAGGAAAAAAAGAAGACCAGTTTCTCACCCCCCTGACCACCGTCGTGGTGGTTGTCTGCTCAGTGCTGCCGACCCATCCCAGGCCCAGGATAAGGTATTAGGTAGGGTTGTCCAAGAGAATGGAGACGGCATGAGAAGCCGCAGTGACAGGTAGCGAAGGTGGTGGGGTGAAGAGCGAGGATGGTGTGTCATGTTGCATGTGTCGACCTGATGCTCCCTTTTTCGATGCTCGTTCTATCGATGTGTGTACGGAGCAATAAGAGCATAACTCATGAGGGAGTATTGGCATACTGGAGGATGGTGGATGGATGACATGTTGTAAGCTTTGAGACTGACGTAGTGCGCCTCAGTCAAGCCCGTGAAGCTAGTGATCAAGCCGTCTCGAGAGGACTGGAGGCGGACGATGACAGTCCAAGTAAGCATCTGCAGCTCAGGCCGAATTGAGGATGCCGTCCTCGTGTGAAGATTCTGTCCTGCCGCCTGCCACCTTTTGCACTGCATGGTCGCACAAACTCCGGTGGGGAGGGATGAGATATGTTACAGCCGCAGAGGAGGATTCGGCCCCGGCTCGTCACAAAGTGTAGATTCCGGCAAGGTATCGATCGAATCCTTCACTGACTGGACCACCGCCTTACTCGATTCTGAAATGCGTATCGACCTTCTCCTCTCAACCCACACTTTGTTGGAAGGGCTCTCGCCCACAAAACTCTTGGGAGTCGGGACTTACGCCCTGTGTCTGTTGCCGCCACAATCCGATTGCCTGCCAAAACCGAGTGGCTCATCTCCTCCCCACTTCCTTGTGCAGGACTCTATGGATAGTCTGTACTCTCTACGGATACCGCAAGCTTTTAGAGTTTGACCAGGAATCTGCAGACGTGTGGCATCGTCATGTCATGTCAGCGCTGCCAAATCGCAGCCGCCCTTCGCTACGCAGCGTAATGCTTCTTCCTTGCGTCGCATCCTCGTCCTTCAGCCCGTCTATCGATGCAAGCTTGTCGCAGCTGCACTAGACTGCATCCCGCATGCCAGATGACAGACAAGAAAGCTTCTTGTCCTTGTTTGATCGTGATCCGCCTTCCCCGTGGAGTAGCGTAACTTCGCGGCGTCTTCTAGTTGTCCAAGCCGATGTGCTACGTAAATCCTTTCGCGCCTTTCGAGTTTCCAGGCGTCCCTTGACTCTTGAGTCGTCTCATGGTTTATTGCCCCAGTCTTACGCTCTGCAAAGCCTCGAGGCCGCGTCGGTAACCCATTGGAAAGCGGCTCTTGTTGACGAAGCGTATTTCGATCAGCCCGCAACGGAAGGAAATTTTATCGTGACAGGTCTCGTACCCAGCAAACAAGCATCTAGGTTATTGACGCCCGGCAGCTGCACGCCCACATTCCAAGCTCTTATGGAGAAGGCTTGTCCCTGAGCTTGAGCTTGAAATAGAAAGAAAGATTAGGATAAAGGAAAAAAGAAGAAGAAAAGCGCTCATGAGCTTACCAATAGTCCCCTCATGTGCCCCTCCTGATCTCCATCTGTAGTTGTTAAGATGTCAGTGCCGTACGTACCGCTTCGACGACTGCAATGCTGTCGTCAACTTCGCAGGTGGAGGCTTCGCCCCTCATATGAACATGGCCCCTCCATGTCCGGTTACATTCAAACACATCAATCACCGGGTGTCTGTGGCAGCATACTCCGCCAAACGCGTGGTCTCGACAAGAGCCGTCAACGACAGCTGCATGCCGGAGTTACATCTGCCAAACCATTGCAGTGCAAATGGAGAGGCCACAGTCCAGGCTTGGGTCAGGCCAACCGTAGCCGACGCTGTTTTTTTTTTGCCCACTTGAGCCTGCGGTGCTGACCGCCCTGGTATCTCGTCCCTAGCTCTCTTATCACTGGGCCCAGTCTGGTTGCAAGCCCCTGCTCGTTGGAGACTTGCCGACATTGTTAGCCCCCAAGAAACAAACTCGATTGTTCTCCCCCCCTGGCGTTGGGGGACGTAAGTACCGCAGTACCCTTCATCATCATCTATGGCGGTGACTACTCTGTACTCATGCGCCGCCTGGCACCGAAGAGGGCTGCAATATGGCCCGCGTTGTTTCAAGAGTGCAGCTCGGAATGGACATGTCTTGTTAGCCACCCTAGGATTTAGCCCTCCTCATACATACTGACACACTGCCTCAACATCGCCCAGGGGGCCTACAGTCGTTGGAGCTCTTCTCCATGAAGCCCACGAGAGGAGTCAAACAAAAGTAGTACTGGCTTTGTGGGATTTACCTCTCTTCGATCCCTGTCAGATGAAAATTGCCCTCCCCTCTCTGGCTCAAGATGCTGTCACGAATCGGAACGAATAGCTCCCGTCTCCCCAGGACAAGGCATCGTTGCCAGCTTGCAGAATCGCAACGGGGTCGCTAGTAGGGTCTGAGCTACATTGCCATGGCCATAAAGTCGAATTTCATCAAGAATATACGCCGACTGAAAGTACACTTGACGTCCTCTGATTGAATGAGAGGCCTCTCAGCGAAGACAAATGATCGATGATGCGCCTTTGATGGGCCTTGACCGGCGAAGATGACCTAGCACTATGAGAAAGTCGATTCGTAGCTGTGCTGAAAGCAATGGGTAGATTGTTGAAGGTGGAATAAACAACTTGGAACGGTTGCAACCGTCCCGCGCCGCACCAAATTCTTCACCAAGGTAAGGCAGGGGAATCCATGCTATTTGTCAATCATCCTCAATGCCCAAGCAGGGCCCCACGGCAGCTCTGTTTTCACCTACTATGTAGGCCAGCGCGGCCATCAACCCTCCTCAAGGACGTGCAAGGGGTACATTGGCATGACCTTTGAGCCCTCCATACCTTAAGCAGACCGTCTCTCATACCGGCTCGCATCCGAAGTGGTGTTCCGAACAGGGGCTTGCTTCGTGGAGGGTCTGATAATGGAGATGCCGTGATTTCGTCAAGCACCTCGCTACTCCGTGAGGTATCCAGAACTTGACTCGATCGGTGCAGCTGTCCCCTGTAGCTTGCGCCTCTCTAGACGTACCAAAGCTGGGAAAAAAGGGGTCCATGTAGGCCGAGTGCGGCATGTAATCTGCAAGATATTTCAACAGCGGCGGACGTGTGTTGAAAGTCGGGCTGATGCTTTGGACTTGTCATGGTCAAGCTGACCACTTTTCGCAAGTCGCAAGTCCATGGGTCTTGAACTCAAATGCCAATTTCTCAGGGGTGAGCTTGAAGGCTAGGCTGACAGCCCTAACAGTACCATACATCGCCTGTCGCGTTCCATCGCCCTAGGCTAACATTCACTTCCTTTGGATGGCCTCATTTAATCGTTGTCGTTAGTGTCAAGCCATCTGAATCTGCGGATCATCATGTCGTTCGGTCCGTTTTAGTTCAAGCTTCGATGGCCTAGAGTTACCCCAGACTCTAGGTCTCTGGATTGGGCAAAGGCTGTAATATCCTGGCCGGCCACCAATGATAAGTCAGATTTGGTGCTCATTTGAGAACCTCTCATTCATGCTCTCGGCCATGGTATACCAACGGGTTGTCTACTAAGCGGCACCAGGGCAGCTGCTGATAGATTGTGTGGAACTCAGTCGCAAACTGCTGCTGTCGTAATCGCACGTCAGCGCTTCCTCACTCGCGCCGCTTGGAGCATGGATTCGTGCGTTTGACCCAACGCTATGATTAAGCCTCTCGTTGCTTTTTTCGTTTGCTGCCGAAGAACCCAATCACGCACTACCTATCACCGCGGCCACATCCCGTCGCTGGGTGGGCGTTAAGGTTGCATGGGCCATAACGGGGGCTGTCAATGGCTTGTCCCAGTGCCTCTGTCGAAGATTTCTTGCCCTTTTCCCCTCCAAAACTACACAGTCCGTCTGTCACCAGTCTCAAAGACGAGTTGTGATGGAACAATAGCAACAGTTTTAGGCATTGAATGCTCCGGAGGCTTGTCGGTCATAAACCATACTTTTGATAAGCACAATCTCCCTTGGGAGTCCGGGCTTATCGAAATCGCAGCTACTCTCGATATTTGAAGTTTAAAATAAGCACTGTCAAGTCAGAGTCACTTCGTCGAGCAGCCACAGACGCATTCTCCGCCCGACCAGATATGTTGGCGCAAACAGCGGCTTAGACTCGTCGTTTCCCCTGTTCGTCTTCCCGTCGTACGTTGGATCTGCATCTGAGAAGTCGCAGGCGACAGTTACTTGTTAGAGACTAATCGAGAGTCGTCCTACAGTAGATTTTCGACAGTACGGATAGGTGCTCGTGCGCAGCAGGCGGGTGGTGTGAGGCGGTGGGCTATGATAGGTTGCAAAGGAGCGGCTCACCCAATGGCGACCTTTCTTCGCCTGGTGGTGGCCTGCCTTATCAACCCTAGCTACACATCGCGGCCTTGCCCTCCTGACAGGAGTTGATGGCATGCTAAGGCCCCCGTTCCGATGGAGCCCATTGGCAGTTCCTTGCAGGTTAGGTCCTCTATTCGTAAGAGGTCGGGGCTTTGAGAAGCAGGCCGACCCTAGTGCACAGGGATGATAGCGCAATGCGGGATTCGACGAAGAGGTGCCGGGGAACCATACTTCGGAGCCGGAGCTGTTGCTGGTGGAGAGCTGAGAGAGCCTTGGCCAAAACTGGGCCATTGGAGATTGCCATGCACGTCAGTCGCAACCGAGCCAGCAAGGCAAAGATGTTTGTGCGAAGGCAAGATATCGTCGCCGAGGCCCCAACGACTGTTGAAGATGACCCGGCGCCGTTGACTTCCAGCCTATTCGCGAAAAATGATATTATCTCGCCTGAAAACTCCCATGCCATGTTGTCTAGCGCCTTGATGTGTGCAGGTACTCTCTCTCTCTCTATGAGGCTCTCGGGTCTTGCTGCTACCGAGAGAGCAGTTCGGGCATGGGATGGTGGTGCGGCAGACATAGCGGCCCAAGAAGTACTTCTTTTGGTACGCCATGCTATCAGACCGGGCGTCACGGCAAGAACGGCCCCGGCCGGCCGGCCCCGGCACTCAACGAGGTTTAATAGCGTCAAAAGGAGGTACAGACGTCTAGATGCCTCGACAATGGCCTCCAATGTACCACCCACAGCCCGATAGCGTAGGAGACGAAGCGGCTTTTGCTTGAGAAGGGTGTGTATAGTGCGCTGGGCGACGAGGTGGAGCGCAGATGGTGAAGTGTAACACGCATCACTTGACAACCTAGCAGATCCAGGGTAAGGAAGATGCTCTCCCACTCCGTCATCAACAACACGGTGAAGACCCGAGAGCAGGTAGGTGGGGTGGTGTGGGATAACTATCCCGTTGGATGACACCCTTATGCGTAATGAAAAGGGTTGTCGATCAATTGAGTTGGAGACCTAAAGAGCGGTGGGAACAAGATGGTGCACGGGCGGAGGGGCCGAAGGCGATGTTGAGGGTCGTCGGTCGTGTATTCGCGCTCTAGGTCCTAAGTTCGCGATGTTCGTTGATGGTTGCGTATTGAAGGGCGGAGGCGGGAAGCGGGAGGGCAAGTCGGTCCAGACACGGGACAGAAGCCAGGGATTTGGCGGCTGGCACATATGTTTTGGGGCCAAGTAAAACGTGGCAATGGAGGGGGGGGGGGGGGGGAGGAAAACAAGAAGGGGGGGCCCGTGTTTTCGTGGGGGGGGTGGGGGGGGGGGGGGGGGGGAGCAGGGGGACGGGGGGGGAGGGAGGGGGGTGGGGGGGTGGAGATGTGTTGGGGGGGGAAAAAGAAGGGGGGGGGGGGGGGGGGGGGGGGGGGGGAAGACAAGCATCATGGTCGTCGCCTGTGTTTCCTGTGGTGTATTGTGGTGGTGCATGGGCTTCGCCTCTCCCCCCGGGATTGAAGAAATAAATCCTATCAAAATGGACGTTGTTGACGTTTCAACGTGGCTCGTGACTCTTGACTCTACGAGACTGACTCAACTCAGAAAGGCACGCATCTGCGTCCTTGCCTTCTTGTTCCAAAATTGGCTGCGATGCGAAGAAACCAAGGCAGGTGCTCCGAAGGCAGTCACCTTCTCTTGATGCCGGAGTGGGAAGGCACGGCTTCATTTACTTAACCGCACCTACAAGAGCTCTGCGCTTGGAGGTGATCATGATCCTCCTTTTCACTGTTTTGTACCCTTTCCGTCTGTTGTTGCTTCCATTTCTTTGAAAAACATCTTTCGGGAACCACCTGCATCAACAGAAACGCAATTGCCATCACAAGTTCTTCGAGTGCCGGTGGGAGAGGAGGTCTGACTTACATACCTTCTCTCTTGCCTTGTTTCGCTCCTGCCGTATTACTGTGCCGTGTGTGCCTCTCGACTTTCCCCGCATTGATCTGTCCCTGAGCCGTGCCTACCCTCTTCTGAGTGATCCATCTATTGGTGGGCGATGTCATTCTTGACCCCACATTGGGCCGAAAAGGGTCAGAGTCTTTCCTTCCCTCGGTTCCTTGCAGCAAGGCACACACACAATGGAAGGCAAGAGGGAAAGCACGGCAAGAGCATTCTGGACCTCGCTGCTTCACCGCCCTCGGGCTGCCCCAACCCTCCCACGCTTTCCCACGCTTTTCCACCACCCCCAAAATCTGACTGAGCAAATCATCATCGTCCAATTGACCCCACATGATGTGAAGACTGTAACGCCTCCCACGCATCTACAAAGTATTCCATCGCGTCGCATCACCAGGAAAAGCCCTCAGAGTGTCACCGAACCAGATTTTGTCATCTTTTGGTTCGAAACATCTGCAGGTGGGCTACCTTATGTTACTACTTCTTCCACAAACGTCTTGACCGTCTTTGTGATAATCTGCAGACGCCACTTGTGGCTCTCCTCATGTGGCGTTGTGCAGCAGCAGCAGCAGCAGCAGCAAATTAGCAACCGCATGCTATCCTCCACATTATGCCGTTAGGTACCTACCCCTGGCCCCTCTCAGATCAGACAAGAAATTCCCGAATGCTACCAAGAGCCCCTCTCGATTGTCTACCTGCATCATGTATCGTCAGATAGTCGAGTCTTTCAACCACATTACGCTCAACTCTGGCTCAATACTCTACTGCGTACTCCTTACCACATGGTGATTGACCATTTCTTCTCCCCATCCACCTATTCCCGTCCCGTCTCCATGGCTTGTGGACTGACACCATCATCCACCACCACCTCCTCCCCTTCTCCAGTTTACCGCTGTTCTCTAACCATTGCTTGCGCACAGACCCACGCCTCTTCCTCTCGGTCCAGGCACGAAGAGAGTTGAAAAAGGGGGGGAAGAGAAAAAAGGGTCACTACGTTCGGTCGCGAGTGGGTGATCTGCGACCAAGATGCTGACGAAACGTGGCTGACATGCCTGGCCTGTCTCTGCTTGTTAACCGGCCCTCCACTGCTCGTCCTGATGTCTGCAGCGTGCGGCGTGCGGCGTGCCTGGCTTCCTGCCCGTGCCACCGGCCGATTGTGGGGGTTGCATTCTACATGGACTCAATCACCATTCACGTCCAATCTTCAGTCCCGAATCCTGAATACTAGAACGAATCTGACAAGCAAATCGCACTTCCTCGACCGGTAGAGACAGCCCACTTGCAGACTCACCTACTTGCAAGTGTCTATCATGCAAGCCAGTGTATTCGGATCACACTGGAATCCAGTGCGGATAAAAGTCTCCTAAATTCCTAGCGGTCATTCCGCCGTATGTACTTTTGCGTCGCATGGCAATTGCTCCGGCTACCACATCAAACGCCCAGAACGCACCGCAGACAACGACCGCAAGGCTCAATCAACGGCCTACCCTTCGGACTCTGGTGCCTGAGAATCTTACTTCTGGGTGATATACACTGGATAGTCCGCAACGGGAAATGCCGTATGCCGTCTGGCCCTGGTCTGGTGACTGAAAGTTGACGAAAGTCGTCACGCCACAAGGGGCAGGTCCCTTCAACTTCATCCGCAATGAGGGGCATGGTGTGCGCAATTGCCATACTATCAAGTAGAACAACACGAACTCGTGCAATCGGGTACGCAGGTTCATGCTCACTCGGATTAGGCGATAGGTGCGGTAAGAAGATACGGCAAAGCAGACACACACACACACAGACACACACACCTACACGTACACGAACACGCATACACCATCACCACTTCGTGTATACGATGATACCTGTGTTCATTGTTAGTGGCTTGCTCTGGCCTGAGAGTCTGGGACGCACGCTGGCATTGCTGGCACACACCATCAACACCTGCTAGACTTGCCACTTATTACAAACGGGGAAAGAATTCTGGTGAAATCCCAATCAGGACTACCGTTCACCTGCGCCTTTCGTTCCAGCCCTGGAGGCAATTGTTCAGCTACGAGACTAAACAGGATCATCATGGGTCCCTAGGATCAGGTCTCGAATGACGAAGATGAGCATCATGAGCAAGGCAAAAAAGAGAAGAACCGGCGAAGACTTTAGCCCACTGGCCCTCACGTGGGAGTGATGATCGTCCGGGATAAAACGTGGGACCTATTCTAGTGTAGGTTCGGTCTTGGAAAGCCCCATGTGGCTGCTGCTAGTGTAAAACAGCAGTTCAGCTGAAAGCCTGGCAGTCTTGCTGCGTGGCTGGACCCAAGTTTGTATGACTAACACCTTGTGAAATGACCTGAATGGGTTGGTTTTCTTTCCGTACCATGGACTCTGGTGTCTCGAGGCCTTGTCACTGGTGGCCCTGTCCATTGGAGAGAATGGAACAAGATGAAATTGAAGACCGAGAAGTGCGAGGTCAGTGTTCGTACTAGCCTTTCTATCAACACCATGATTCTATCCGTATCTGGGGTCCCTCCTCGACTTCCCAGCCACCGCCGGGCCTGCTTGCGAGCTTGAGGATAAGTGGCTCGCCGGCGTGAGAGATGCTGCAGATTGCCAGACTGAGGTGCAGGCCGCAGTCGGGGGGATGTGGGGCACCGGTGAGCTCCCACTCGTTCCAGAATCCAGCGGGCCAATGAGCAAACCCCGTAGAATCACTTCATCTGAAACGGGGTCGAAACGGGACGTATCTTTTCTATGGACATGTTCAAGTTCACTGTTCTGGTCGATTTTAGTCCCGTCATCCATCACATCACCCGGTTATTTGTCTTTATCTTACTTCCAGGATATTCTATGAGAATGGTACGTACTGTGAGCTGTCGAGATACTTACCTTAGGTACCTTACTGCGTACGGAGTAACGTAGAGTAAGTACCGTATTACCTAAGTCCCCATAAATACGTCTCGTGCCGGGCCTACTGAGCTTACTTGACTTACCAAGGTACCTTAAAGGGGCTCAACAACTGCCTAACAGTCTGTATGCAGATAAATTGGGAAAGAGACGAACCTTAAGCCGTCGTGACCGCCTTACTGAAAAGTAGAGATATCACCGGCAACTATCAACTGGAAGGAAAGAGGAGGGAAGTGCTTACTACGTGCAGGCTCAACTACGCCTAGGCCCGCTACCTACCTTACATAGAACTTCTGTTAGACGCAGCTTCCCAAGGCAGTACTTGCCACAGAACCCCCCTCATCCTCTTCCTGCATGGAGCGGGCAACCAGCGGCTTCTTCCCCGAGGCCACCAACGTGATGGAAACCACCGGATCCCCAACTACCCATGACACTGCTTGACAACCTCACACACCACCACCACCACCACCATGATCACTATCTCCGCGACCGACCCGGGCACCATCCTCTCCCCTTTTGCTCGGGACAGACCGCAGACTGTCCCTCTTCGACTTTGATGACTGTCTGTTCACTGCATAGGCGAGGCCCACCATTGTGCCGTGCCGTGCGTCTCCTGGAAATAACTAGACCCGCCAGTGACAGACAATGATCCATCATTCGAAATACCCAAGATATGGACACCGCCGGGCCAGACACTACCAAGAACGAGTCGAATCAATGTCCACACGATATCGTCGACACCGTCTACGAAGGCGAAGGCTCTTCGTTCGTCATCACGGCTGCACCGCCCCGTCATGGTTAGCTCTCTTACTATCTTCGTCGGGGTTCAGGAACGTGGCGAGCAGAAAATTGATCCCTCGAGACATGACGCCACAAACACCAGATCGGTCTTGGGGAACGGGGCCCGCGAACAGACCTCCCAGGCTACTCGCGGCCGCAGCCAAGAATCTTGCCTCTAGACTCGGATCTATACCCGTCTCTTCTAGACTCAACAACCGTCTCTCCCAAACTACAGGCGTATATGCGACAGCTACGCGGTTTACTTTCAGAGCACGGCAATGCTTGGCACACGGCACCTGTCCAGCCGTTCACATCCGAAAAAGAGCAGGTCTCAACAAACTTCATATGATTCTTGGCTCCATAGCCACGATACAAGTTCCATGAGCGCAAGTATTCGCTGCTCACCATGGGTCGTTCACGTCTCCACCGTCAGACACGTCTCGACAACAGTTTCCATCACATAGATGACATGGCATTTGTCAGTCACCTCTCAAACATCACATCACTCACACAAGTAGAGTGCAACTGTGGCTTTGCACTGCTATCGAAACACTGCCCGATCTGCGACGGCCACTACCACAGACCATGCGTTCGCCTCTACAAGTAATGTGTGAAAGGGCGTGCATTAGCTTGAGGTGGACGCAACTCCGGCACCCGGTCTCAACAGCAAACTTTACGCCGTCCATGTCGACCCGAACCATACCAAGGACTTGCTGCACCCGTCTGGGGAACAAATCGCCCAAAGATCGCCATATTGAAATCCTTAGCACATTGCCAGTCCAAGTTCTGGGTCCCAGAAGGGATGCTTACTAGACTGAACCGTTGAATCTCGTCTATCACCTTCGTATGCTCCGTTCGTACGGATACACGAGGAACCAGAGCTGGAAACCTTTCAGGAAGCGGTCTGCCCTACACAGCGCGCGCAATACGGCCCGGCAGCCCATTGCAAGCAGTTTTCTATTCTTCCCCTAGGCCATTTTCACGGATCATCGTCGAACGTGCTCTACTTCTTATCTCCGCCCACCTACTTGTCGCATATCCGTCCAGATTCCTGGTCACCGTATCATGCCATCATTGCAGAGTAGACATGGGAGACTGACCGCATTCCGCAATACATTGATCGGATGAAGAATCTTCACCTGGCAATCACGGTTGCGCCGAGCTGGTATTCATTTTCCACGAGCTTCAGAGGCCCGCCATTGTCGGCGGGGGGGGGGGGGGGGGGCATGAACCTTAGCATTCACCAGATATAGGGGTATCCGTACCTTCATGCGGGTTCCGCCCCTATGCAGGAACGACTAGCTCGGCCAATAGCTTTCACGCATCGAAGCCGGTGCCCCTTCAGCATCGGCGCCAGCCACACGCATTCGACTGGCCGTTTCACACTCTTTTTCATTTCAGAATAGACTAACGGCGCCGCAAACTGCAAACTTCTTTGGGGTCTCGAGTCTGACTAGAGACTTACATTCTTCGAGCAAAACACCTCAGTAACGTGATACTACGGGCGTCTTTCTGACATCGGAAACGGGTTTCAAGTAGTACGTTCGGCCCGGCCCCAATTGAGACCAGATCAACTCTCTGCGTTGCCCAGTATTCCGATGTTGATAGGCCCTACTGCCAGTCATCGTTGTCCCTCCCGTCTGGAAGGGAGCACCCCTTCTTTGCCTTGGATCTCCCTTGTTGGAGTGTTCGAGGGACCCAGGTCTGCCAGTGGGTGTATCCACATCTCATCCAGGCCTCCACCAATTCAGGCTCTGGAATTCTGCTTCCGCAGAGATCGTCTTCCGCCCATCCCAAGTCTATCACCCAGGGGGGCTGGACAGCTCCTGCGGCGCACGTCCTCTGCTATACGACCCTGCCAACGACTAGCTCGTCACCGCCCTGAACCCCCCAAGCTATCACGCCATTTTTCGTCTGCCGCGATGCTCTGGGATAACCTCTACGGCAGTATGCCTGCTCTACTCTCGCACGAATCTGGACAACCCTCGTAGGACGTCTTCTCAAGCTCATACGGAGAGACCACACAAGTCCGTCGCAATGGACTTGCGGCCCCAAGCATCTAATAGAGGTACCGACAGGCCGAAATGAAGAATCACCAAGTGATCAGTGGGATCCACGGGGCAAGACTTGCAGCTACGCTCAGTGACACGACTGACACGTCAATTCGTACCTGCCTCCATCTTTCTGCGTCTCCTTCATCACTATCTGTATGAATACGGAACCCAGTCAAGTACTGATTGGCCAAGGAAATGATTTCATACAATCTTTTACAGGGTCGCTCGTGAGATATACAACACTCTGTCCTGGGTGTGCTTCTGATTTTTATCAAACGGAGGTTCTCTATGTCAGTGCCCCAGCGAGACCAATCACCAAAACAGACCCCGGATGGAGAGAACACTGAGAGAATTTATGAGCTCGCAAAAGATGCAGATGTCGCGATACAGGGCGTGTGACTCGCGATGTCCGCTCGCACCAATTGGTAGGACTTGACGAGGGGCTCTCGCGATGGGCTGAGCTGACGATAGAGATACTCGCACCACGTGCCATCGCTGGGTCCATGTGGGGATGCTTTAAGAGAATTGGGGTATCAGACGAGAGCATTCCATGTCTCTCGTCGAGTAAAGACAACTCAGAGCGTTGCTTTCTCGGTTTCGGCGGAAATCTCTGTGCCAGAAACGCTGGAGAGGGAAAGCGTAATAGATTTCCACGCTTCGCCAGGACTAAGTTGTTCCTTTGCCGCGTATTCTCGAGGCTGTGACCGAATTACCGGTTGTTACACGGAGTATTGAGCCGTGGTTTCCAGCGCGGGCCACCCAGCACCGAAGATAACCCTTGTTGGGGATGGGGAAATTGGACACGGACGCATCGGACTTGCTCCAAATTTCGCCGCCACGATCCGGAGACATGGACCTGAAGAAGATTAAGAAAGAAGAATACACTGGGTCTCACGAGATTCCAATCTTCTCGAAGCTATACCTGGCGTGATGGCCAACCTGAATACCAGACGACTGGGAATTGTCCAGAGAAATGATTGGGGAAGCGTTGAGAGAAACTCGTCATATTGCATTCAAAAAGACACGACAGGACCAAGAGGATAATCACAACCCTTTCTCTCATGATATGCCGACACCGTCACTCCGCCGCAGTCGGAGTCTCTACGGGTTCGTGTGGGCAGAAGAACAGAATATACCCTGATGAAACATGGATCGTCGGCGAGCGCAGGCCGCAGGCATGCCTGGGGTTTTCTCTCGTGGTCCGTGGCTGTACCTGTACCTGAAGATCCCTTCTCAAACAGACAACTCGAGGCTTTAGTTCGCTGGGGTTGACCTGGCCGCACGAAAACTCATCATCAACATCGCAATGAAGTTAAACGATAACCTCAAACTCCAGAGCCGAGTGCGAACTTCTATCCCAGTCACCGGACGAATATTCGTTGAATCGCTCGTTGCCGGCACGTTATCAAAGGACAAAAAAAGGTTTAGATATTTCGGGTTTGGAGAGCCGCTAGACCATAATGGCGGCCGCAAAATCTAGGCATCAAGGATCAAGCCCGCAGTCTGGTCAAACGGACTGTGGAAGAGACCGGCACCGAAGTATATCGGGCCAGCATGTCGTCCAAACTGGCTTCAAAGAGATCTTCGTATGGTCGGAGACGCCATCCTAGGCAACCCCTCAGCAATCCAAGAGTGCCAATTCATTTAGGCTGGTGGACCTTGGTGCTTGACAGACAAGTTCAGCAACTGGCCCAGGCTTATTTCATCCGTGAGTGCACATCAAACGTTGACAGCAACCCCCTTGGCCTTTTACGTCTGCTCTAGGTATCCGCCGTGGCATTGTCTTCTTTTCAATGTAACCCGGTCCTGGGCACTGAGCTATCCCAGGGCAACGTTGAACTGCATGTGGGGGTTTCGATTTTCGAAGCCCACTTCCCTCTGCCGTGCTGAACATTGTACGGATACTGCGTACACAGTAGACGAGCATTACCGGACGGAAATGCTGGAGATAGGTACTTTTCCTCGACATGACCTCTTCTATGGATCAGCCATGAACCCCTCGCAAGGATAGGCACTCATGTGTCCAGCGCCATGGCCACAAGCTGACAGGTAAGTTTTCATGGTTCAAGGATTACGAATTTCTATCTACGAGAAAGAGCGTCATGGCAAGCATGTTTGGCTTCAACGCACGACATGTAAGTATGGCCGTGGCCGGCAGGCACTGGGACAAGACGGTGCCTTTTTCGGGCTCGCTAGGGCGTGGATCCGGGGCATTCCTGGGTGAATCCCAGTGAAGCGCGTACCATAACAGACATCGAATTACGGACACGGCGATATTGAACTATACGATGCCGCGGTGTTCCGAGACTGACGTTGAATTGGGCAACCGGCGGAAACGAGCAGCTTGAAATTGGCATATTGAGCGAGAACGGATTTGTGGGCTCGCGGCAGTTGAACGTTGCCCAAGTCGGTTGTGAGCATTGTTGGTCAGAAGTGAGTTGTGAATGTGGCAAGCCATCAGAACGTCGCAAGCTAGGAAGGAGGATGCAAGGTTTTGCCGAAACCAACGCATCGCCTATTACCACGACAAAGTACGCCAACCAGAGCTGTCTATTGATGGCCAAGCAACGATTGTATGTTGCCTTCGAACGTACACGCTGGTATCGATTCAGTGTACTCGAGCCGTCGTGCTTGGTCTGGAGTGGTGGTGACGTCGACCACAACCGTTGCAAAACTGCAGATTAGGGGGAGGGGAGCTCTTGTGGGCAGCACCCAGCCCAACAAGCCATGTCCAAATGGAGCGACACCCGGGAACTCGATTGGTCAGTCTGTTTGCTGGCTTCCCTTGAGCTGGGAACCTGACGTGCCTGGGCAGAGGATGAGGGAAATTTCCGATGCCGGTTGTGGCCGTGATCTCATCCAATGGCAAGGGGCAATGGCTGCCAACCGGGCAACACCAATCCCAAGCCAATGGAAACCGCTGCATCATCCCACGCCACGACCATCAAGCTGCCCTTGTGCGGCGTGCCAGCCCTGACCTGAGCCATGTCGACGGGCAGCAGGCAGTGAACAACGGCCCCCAGGGGACACACCAGGCCCGACTTGGCTTTCTCTGCTCACCTGTGCCGCGCAGTTCCATTCCTTCGGGTCTCTCGAAGGGGGCTGACAGCCGGACGGAGACAGAATACCTTACACAGTACCTTGCCGAGTGTCTAGTTGCCTCCTTTTGTCAGCCGCGACCCAGTTCTTTGCCTTCATTTTGAATCTCGCATCTGACTCCGGTGCCGGGCCTTGTTCGTCTTGAGCCGCTGGCCGTCAGGACTCAGAAGTCAGAAACCACTCAGCTTGCACCATCGACAAGCCTTGCCGGATCCTACCCCGGCCTCATCGGTCAAGGGCCTGCTATCCGTATATGGCTTGCTTCAGGTCGTCACCTGAAGAATCGTCTTCTCACCCCGGCGAGGCAGGCAATGCCTGTCATGATCCGCCCTCATTTCCAACCGGATCCATTGACCGCCGCTCTCGCCTGACCTGACAGCGGGCTTTGCCGTCATTGCAGCAAACAGCGCAGCATGCCTTGCCCGGTGTGTTTCTTCTCGCCGTGAAATTGTGGCCTGAGCACGCGGTGCGACTGGCACACGAGGCCTGCTACCGACCACTGGATTCCAGGTTCACCTCACCGCGTTACCTTGGATGGGTATCAAGTTGGGAAATACAACGGTGATAACTGCAGCTCGGTTGCGAGTTGCGAGATGCGACTCTCAAGTCCCTACCAGACCGTGCCTCTTCCGTTGCCATGCTTCATACGCTGCCTGCCTGGACTCTGACCAGCTCGGGGGCCAGCCCCGGGACGTTGGCGGTTCTCCTCCCGCAGAGTTCTTCCCAGTCCACAGTCGCAACTGACTCGTTGTTTACGCGACCCTCCGCTAGCGGTGTCGCAGTGTCTCAACGAGAGTGAGAGATGGTTTCCACAGTATCACTGCTAGGGAATGGCGCTGCAGGCCGAGATGCACTAGTGGAAGCCCAAACACTTCTGCTTGGGAAGCAGGAATCCACCCCATGGGTCTCCGCCTCTGCGACACTATGTACACAGGTTGATGATCTCTTTGAGAAACAGCCCAGGGCCGGCGGCGTATGCCAAAAAACGAGGCGGTTCAGCGGCACAATTACACTCTTCTGTCTCAGACGCCCTGCCCAAGGGCGGCTGCTTCCAGTACACCACGGGCGCTACAGGCCGGAGGGTGAGCCTTGTCTAACGCGGCCGATGTATCATCAATGGAACCCGAAAGATACAAAGACCCCGCACTCCCACGCCAGTCCCTACTGTATTCCCTGACTTGCGACTCCATACTGGGACTAAGACGCTGTCAATGGCAACTCTCGCAAGTATCGGGCCGGCAAGTGCGCAAGTCATTAGTGCCAAGAGACGTCTGGCACTGATTCCCGACTCGGCAGGCAGCGCATTCAATGGACTTTGTTAGTCGCCTCGCTCAAGTGGGCTACGGATACTAACGCAGCGTATCCTCACTATCGTAGCGAGGCTTCAACGGAGTTCCGGTGGCTAATCGTTCACGTGGGCCTGATACTCGTAATAAACGCCATTGACAAAGAGCCAATATGATAATCTGCACAGCACAATCTCCAGAGGCACCCAGATAGCAGAGAAATAGCTCCACGGCCGAGTCAAACACACATTTGAATAGACGCAGGGGAACTCAGCGGGCTCAAGACATCCGCAACGGTACATACGGCCATCGCAGACAGCGCGAAGTAACGCTGAGAGACTGCTGTCGAGGTGACCCACGACGAAGACACAAGGGATAATGGGATGGGATGGTGTTCGAGGAGGCTGGGGGAGGAGGATCCCTAACCCAGAGGCACCCTCGCTGCTTCTTTCACTGGCCAGTAGCCTGAAAGGGTCCTCCGTCCCCCGCACAATAGCTCCTAGCCAGGAACGAGCGTTCTAGCCCGGGTCCGGACCTGTGAGGCGCGCAAGCCAGGGCCAGCCTGAGGAGGGGGCAGCCAGCTTTTGGTGACTTTGCGCCCTTGAGCTTGAGGGACTTGGTTGCCCTTACATTTTACTGCGACACTGTTATCAACGGAAAATACATCATGACCGCCTCGCGGCTACGTACAATACAACTCTACACCGAGCTAGTTCATACGCGGATCGATGGGGGCCACATCTCATCACATCGTTCGGCAGCTGACCGATCATGAACATCAACTTTGCCCGCCTATGCCAAATTTTACAGTTGCATTGGGCTATCGACTGCTTGGCAGGTCGATCAGGCGCACGCTTGCTGGGCAAATTCGCGTCGATTCTCGCGGATAAAGTCAAGACTAAGGTTCGGGACAGCATGTCCAGACTGGACAGTTATTTGAAAAGGCCCACATTAAACAAGTATGGCGTCAACCGTGTATGAGACGAGTTGCGCGGGGGTGTGAAAGGGATCCTGGACGAGAGCTTCTGGCGCATTGATCAAGTATGAGGATCCGGGATCAGTCTTGCCGGACGGCAGGGAGATCGTCTTGAGCCTCAACTTGGTTTCGACGATGAAGCCCCCAAGGTTACTGTTGATGCTGCGGCCAGGCCACGGCGCGGTTAAATCAGAATGGATGGAGATGCCCACGGTTTCAGCTCCAAGAATATGAGCCGCGCCCCAAGGCTGCCAAGAAATGGAGGCCACAAAAACTGAGTCGAGATGGATAAATTATTCGGGAGACACAGACACGGTACCGTTCGGATACACAATCGCTCAAGTACGGAGTACACTGCTACACTGGTACAGTACAAAGCTTCACGGAACCAAATTCAAATTGGCCACAGTGGCCCCAGCTGTCAAGTGGAAATCAAACGCGGATCACCCAGTGGTCAGGGAGTTGACGTGTGTTGTATCCGTAAAGATTGAAACATCTTCAACGGCGGGCAAGCACCCACTCTGGCCGGATGCGTTCCGCGGGGGCTTTCTCGCCTCTGGACCTCGTACATTCGGTTATACGCAGTACCGACATGGATAACGCCATTATCGCAAGTCCCAGTCGCACGAGAATGTGTTGTAGGTGGGAGAGATCCTACTTCATACCCAATGGCTGCCAAACGGGCCGGCACAACTGCACAATGGCAACCCAGTGCTTGATTTTGACTACCCACGAGGCGCGCTAGCGGAATCCAAATAAGAAGGCGCTTGTATTGACATGATCAACGTCAACGTCGTCTTGCAGAGGCGGGGCCAAGGTGATATGGAGGTCGATAAGATTGCGTTCAGTGGAATACGGCTATATCACGTCGCGATTATTAATTCACGTCCGATAACTACAGCCTCCATCTTTTAACTGCAGGGGGAGGGGGTGTTGAGATATATCGGGTGCCGAGTCGTCATGAGACACTATTGAACCCCCCACTCTGAAATTTACGCCATCTAGAGAAGAATTGCTCACAATTTGGACTCTTTGGAGACTTGGAGTCCATGTCGACGCTGAACAGTACGGATACAGCATCAGACCTATCGGAGAAAAGACGAAGGCAAATGCAACTCACTGTCTTTGCTACCAGGAGAAACCTCGTTAGCTATCCTACGCTTGACGAGCAAGTACAACGGTTCCCGGTCACGTCCCGCAGGCGTTCGCAGCAGGGCAAAGCGGGGGCAGGCCATAGTATCAACGTGGAGAAGGAGGCATGACTGTCCGGCCATGTCATTTTGGATGGCAACTGCCGACTTATCGACAATGCTGCAAAGTCTGGGATATTCCAGGGCGCATCCCATTCAAGATGTAGTTGCAGTTGTCGCTTGCAGATGCCCATTGTACGAGGCTGAGGACTGACTTCACAAAAAAGGGGGGGGGGGGTTCTTGCACCAGCATCAGGAACGACACGCTACCCTTGGCCTTGGATATCAACACGCTGGAATATGTCTGGCAGCGTTATACCAAGGGTTTGCAGGAACTCTCTTTCTTGGATGTAAAACCGACAGCTTGCGAACGAGACCGACTGACCAGAAAGACTCATCCCGCGCCCGAAATAAGGAGTCAAAGCGCTGGACTGGGCGGGTCGGTCAAGAGAGCCCATCTCCTTTCCCTCTCCGGCTGATTACTACGAAAGGCATTGTTACCGCGAAAGGGGGTTCGTCTTCCCCGAGGCCTCTCAATCTCGCATTAGTTACGACGGATGATGATTTCTGCAAGTCAAATCGCAAGGGGAAATATGACAAACTTTCTGGTGCGATGGGGTTCCAAGAGCATGGAACAGTGGTCCTATCGACCATGCAACAGTCCGTCACTTGATCGGAATGCACGTCGAACAATCTGGCAGGAAAGGTGCATCGGTCGGCCGAGGAGACCATTCGGGGGGTTCGTTGACTGGGCCAGCATGCACGTGAACCATGACCCGTACAATTGCGATGCTGCTTTGCGGCGCCCGGCATGGCGAATCTGTGGCGCTGCGCCGGAGATCTTTCCCAACAACTCACGACTTGTCACAATGGTCTGTCAGGTCAGAATAATGGCCTTGTTCGCTGCGTGACGCTTGAGCACCCCCGGCCGCATGTGCCACGGCACCCGTCGTCTGATGTGTCGGTCGAGTCAACATGAGATTTAAATCCAGCGGCATCCTTCCAGGACCTATGGATTCGCGAGGCAGTGAGTGAGTGGACATGACGGATCGATGTTGGTTCCTGACGGCGGACACTGCACTGACTGCTATGTGTGGTGTTTGCAGGCAGCCTGGTGATCTGTCCCCCGAGTCCCGAACGGACGTTGTGGGACGATGGTGGATTCTCTTTGTGACCGGACATCGACCAGTCACTTTGTCAATGTACGTTGATGTCATGTCTAGACACGAACGATGCCTGTCGCGCTGTGTCCTCCTTGCCTCCGAGGGAAAGGGAAAGAAAGAAAAAGGCTTCATCCTTACAAACGAACACTGGGTCCGGATGCCGCCCGCTGGTGGCCGCGGAGGGCTGGGCTCCAAGAGAGTTTGTGTGTGCAGGCTCCGGAACAGCATCGAATGAGCCGAACGTCCAACGTTGAATTTTGACCGTCGAAACAGGGTCGCGAGCAGGATATGGCTGCGACTTGGTCTCTTTGACTACTGCAGCTTCCTCCGCATTCCGCTAGCCAGCTTGCGCGGGCTTTTCTTCCTTACTCAGTATCCTTGAGGACTTGTCCCGGTAGCGTCGTTGATCGACGCCTGCATGCCGCCGCCGACTAGTCCCCTTTTTGCCCATCTTTTGCCCAAGAACGGGTGCGATGAATACTGTCTCGGCGGCGCGGAATGGTCAACTACTGTCCCCGCGAACCGCGAAAGCGATGCCATTGGTCCGCTCACACACAACCTCTTGCAACACCAGATATGAGAGAGGAAGCAGTTATTGATGGAGGCATCTTCAAAGAAACCCATCCGCCTGCTCGACTCATAACAAGACATGAGTGAGAATCTCCTTGCATCATTCATCATTAGATCATTCTCATTTTTTTCCTGGTCAGGTCCATGCAGGTTCAAATTACGAAAAGCATGCAAAGAGGTCTGTCCCTTTGCAGATCAAGCATGCGCGCACGGTAGGTATCACGTCCGGTTGCATCTTTTTGGGGGGGCCTCGCCTCCTCCTCTCAAATAATTGCTTCTTCTTTAGACTGCTTTCTTTGGACCGGCAGATGAGCGTCCGGAATACCTTGGAGGAGCAGCAAGATTGCTGAAACAGAGAGATGACAGATTCCTCAGCACCCCGTCGACATCATCCCCCGATCCAGGATTTGCTGCACAAGCCGATGGTTGCATAGTCCGCCAGTTCCTAGTCTTTGCTCGTACTCGGCGATGCTATCGAAATTTCTCCGCTCTCTTCCACTAGGTTCTACGGTATGTTATGCCATCGAACGGAGTAATCGATATTCACCGAGCCGGGTGTCGCACGATCTATTCTTTCATGCTTCGCTGTTATCTTGGCGCAAACGAAGCAGGCTCACCAGATGAAAGTGTGTCTGTGAGACATCGATACGGGTAGAAGCAAGATCTCTCTCCATGTATCCGAGAGCGACGGGAAGCAACGTGGCCCACGACTGGGTCGCGCTGACAACGTCAGGACAACGGTTCAAATGGGAACCGTTCGTCGAAAGGTGTTGTTGTTTATGCCTTCTTGTCCAGATGAACAGATGGAAACAAAACAAACAGAGCAAGAACAACACACAGAACAGGTGCGGTTTACGAAGGACGGAAGCCAGATCCCAGAGGTCAGTGGGCAACACGTTTTTTCCTGGGGGAAACTCTCGGGTGTTAGTCTGAACCCTTTTTTGCTCTATCTCTTCACACCTTCATGGTGTTAGTGCTGGCGATGCCGTGCCCTAGGTCCCGGGACCGCTCGCTCGGGGGGAAGACCGTTGGCTGCGAACGAACGCCGTCTGTTCGCGCCATGCTAGATGGTGGTGTTCACCGTGGTGCCGGTGTTGAACACTTGTCCGTGAGTGTGTGTGTGTGTGTGTGCGCGTGTGTGTCTGTGGTTGCCTGACGGCGATGACAAAAGGGACGTACGTTGGGGAAAGGGCTGCTTCGACGGCGATGATGATGACGACTACTACTACCCTACTACTACGTACGACGAAGGACGATAATGACCGTGATTCCGGCCGGCCGTGGGTTTGCCTTGATGGTGTGGCGTCACGGACAAATTTACGGTTTACTTTTCCAACGCACAGAACAGAAAGAAACGCCTCTTGCCCGTGGTCAACGACAAACGCCGTGTATCTTGCCGTTCTTCGTTCTCCCCGTCTTAGATCTGGGGAAGTCCATGTGGCAGTGTCTGTTCGAACAACTTCCAGTTTCCTCTTATCCCGTCCGTCCCCCGCGCGCGCGAGCGCGAGCGCGAACATGGCGTTCGAGTGAGCGGGTGCGCTCGTTCCTAGTGTTCGCGTTGATAAAAAAAAAAAAGGGCGCGAAGAAAAGAAGAAACGAACCGAAGGAACGAGCCGCATGGGGCGGGCTCAGACCAGAGAGGGTATTTTCGCTCTCAGACTCAAAAACCAGGAACGCAACACGAACAAGAGATGGATCTCCCGCCCTCTTCTTTTTTGTGTGTTGGCAAAGATCTGGCTTGCCGCTAGGCTGGGGCTGTTCCGCTCTACTGCACGTACTACTTTGTACGTGCGGCCAAGGTGTGTTAGGTACCGTACGTGCGTGTGGCGCGATGTAGGTGGCTCTGACGCCAAAAATATAACCTGACTTCACACACCTACCTACCTACTTGACTTGATGAAGTAAGCATCAAGTGAGTTGAAAAGCTGATCACCTCACACACATATAGGTAAAGAGGACTGAGCGTTGAGATTTGGGAGACGTTGGGGCACGGATTACGTGGGCTTCCATCACCTTCCTACTCGACCGCGAAGGGAAACCAACGGACAACATAACGAATCACTCCCACACGCCCACGACTCCCTCACTCCCATATCAGCCCGTTCTTGACAGCATCAAAGCAATGACCTTGCGTTCGTTGAACGACATACGCAGCAGCAGCAGCGCGCGGCCCTTGTGTGTTCTTCGTAACTCGGTTCGCTTTCGGTCGTCCCATCAACGGGCATTCAACAGTAAAACTATATCGGTCTTTTGTTAGCATCTAAGTTGACGAACGCCTCGCTTTCTCGGCTCTATCTATTTGCCTCTTTCTCTCTCTTCGTCTCTTCCCGCCGGTTCTGCCGCGCCGTTATCTTCTCCGTGCTCGTTCTTAGTTTGCCCGGACCGCGGAGTACCGTGCCATCGTTTTTCCCTCCGTGCTCCTCCTCTTCCTCCTGCTCCTTCTCGTTTTCTGTTCTCTCACCCATCTCTTCACATTGCCAACAATGTCTGTTCCTTTCGTAAACTCTGTGCTTCCCAAGTTACCTAGTTTCCATGGATATTCGATGGGATCTTCTTCCTTACTCTACTGTCTTTCCCCAACTTCCCTTCCGTGCTCCGTAAAGTCCGTTCGTATTGTCTCTATACACGCCCCCCCCCCCCCTTCCGTCCCTCCCTGCGGTCAAATTTCCAACATTTCAGCTCGCAACGTTCCTGATCTTCACCTCTATAGTTTTGTCGATTACATTGATCTACCCAAAAGGGAAGTATCTTGCTCGGTCCTTCTGGGCCTGGAAACCCCAAGGGCACCAAGAAAACCAGCTGTCAATATCAGAAACAAAAACGGGCAAAACCAAATACAGCAGAACCAAGTAAGCACCAAACTTTATCAAACACTCACGATATACGTTTTTTTCCGGTGGTTCTAGTCCCAAAGACCGGATCCAAACTCTCTTCGTTGTTGTCTCTCCTTCTTTTCCCCCCCACCTGGACTACCGGTAGATCATCAATGCCATTGTCAAGTTTCTGGCCCTGCGCCTTATCCAAACGTCGTACCACCTTACGATAGTTCCAAAAAAGCTTAGCCATGAAATGCACCATGTAAATCTCTCATCACGAAACCCCCAGATCCTTTACTCTCCCCCCATGTCCAGTCTTTCTCCCAAACAGGCAGTGATCTTTCGCTCTTTCCCTCTCTCCCCCTCACTTGGACCCCTTTCTCTGCCTATCCCCCACACATTGAAATACTCCGAGGGAAAAATATGAATCGCCAAAGTCGCGAAAAAGTGAGGCTGGTAGAAGAATTACGGTATTACGGTATTACGATATTACCTAAACCCCACGCTCGACCAAACTTCAGGCCCTGCCCTTTTTTTTTTCGTTTTGTGCCAAGCCCGAAGATCCGCTGGGACGTCCCTTTTTACGTTACCGTACACATCTGCTCTCCCCCACGCATGCGGGAGACCGCGCGGGCGACTGCGGGCGAACGCGGGTCGACGGGGGCACGAGCGCCGAAGGGGGGCGCGGGCAAAGGGGACCCTCATCGGAGTGGGTTCCCGCCCGGATATCTCACAGTGGGGTGGGGGAGGCGTCGGTCACGATGATGGAAGAAAAAAACATTGCGGTAAGGGTGATTAAGTTTAGATAAGTTTGGAAAAGATTGGTATTCGTAAAGATTGACAGCGACGATGATGAATCGGGTATAGATGGTGACCAAATCGCCTGCTAGGATTATGACGAAATACTCCGAACAATTCATCCAGAAATGCCGTAATCCTTACCATTAGTACCCACGACACATCACATCACGAGAAAGAAAGATTGACACAAAAAGTATATCTTGTACCCTTCGACCTGGATGGTCCCCTTTCCTGGGAAATTCTGGCAGGGTCTTGCCGGCGGCAGAAGATCGTGAGACGACACCAAGTGGTTCCTCCTCTAGGCTTGACCATTTCCCCTTATTTTTGCACCTGTGCGTAGGAGAGAGAGCGCGAGCGGGCGCTCTCGCGCGGAATTTGACCACACACACGACTAACTAACACGACGCCCCCCTTCTTAGCAGCTATTTTGTATACCATGTCCCCTATTAGAAGGCCACAATAGCGAAGCTACGGGAAAACGGGCGTGACCAAAACGCTCAGACGGTGGAGATTGTGAAAGGAAAGCTCCGTGGCTCCGTACGGAGCGGACGGGCTGAGGTACCTCAGAAGGGAAAGGAGGAAAACGTGGGAAAACGTGGATGCATATCGGCCGACCGCAACGTTTAGCTCGACCGACGGAGATGGATGGATGGATGGGGGCCGCGGGCGATGGAGATGAAGATGGAGATAATCGACAGCTAGAACAAAAATAGGGGCCGGGGGTGTGGAATCGTGACTAACGGCGATGTTGCCATCAATGGCAAAGGCCAGAATAGGCAAATTTTTCGAGTTGAGAAAATTGCCTTCTTGAATCGTGAGCGTGACCTTTTCCAACGTCACCGGAGCCGCGCGACGTTGCAAATCTCCCCAACTTCTGCCCAGCTCCGCCTACCGGAAGAACCGGCCGAGCGGCGATTGTCGTTGCACGACTCAAGTTGTCGCCTCCCTCATCCGAAGCTATTGTCGAAGCTGACTCCGCAAAACCCGCAAGGCGCAGTAATATTACTGATAACTCAAATCTTGTTAGTAGTCTTTTTCTTTTCTTCCTGGTGTTCTGGACCCGCCGTTCCTCTCTCCAAACATCCGATGTGTGAGCATCGAGGCCTGCGACTCCTACTACTCCTCCCTCTCACCTTTGGTACGGGGAGGCTGGACTTGCATACTCAACCAAGTCAGACCCCCCGGCTTACAGCTGGTCATGGGTGATCCTCATCATGCTGCCTCTTTGTTTTGCTGTTTGCGAAAAAGATGAGAGCTGAGGAAAAACAACAACGACAACCGGCAACACGAGGCAGGATGGTTTCACCAGCCGTCATTGTCTGTGCTTGTTCATCCAGCTAGAGATACGCCCTCTTCGTGCCTTGATCTTCCATGATTAGCGTCGGTTGATATACTGGATGGTTCCTGGTACGTATCGCCAAGTGGTTGCTTTCCTTCTCCATTTTTAAACCTTTTTTCTCTCTGCACCCCTTGCTCTTCTCCTTGCTTATTCTCTTAGTGTCGATTAGGCAGTTTTCGCTAGGCCTTTTGGGAACAGCTTGGATACGTCCTATGAGGTCTCCCGAGTAGTGTGCAAGGCTACACGCCAAAGGGGGCCGCCGTCGGGTTTACGTGAGGGACACTAGAGCTCGCGTTAGCTCGTCCGACTAATGCCGCTGCACGAATTCGTCCGGTAGGTGCAGACCGCTCGGTCATGGTTCGTTTGGCAAAACCGCAACTTGGCTCCGTCGAGGCAGTCGAGGCAGCAAGCACCGGTGCCGATCTCCGGTGATAGGGATGAATTTGATAATGGGGGTAAGGGTTTGGCTCCCCCGAGCCAGAAGTCGTTACTAGCACTTGGTCTGGGCAAAAACGTAAGTGTGCTGACAGGAGCCGGACCGACATAGAGCCAAGCTTTTCCCAACCATTGCTGCAGGCTTCACACATAGCTCTGCCTATCTTCTCCCAAGACTACCTGAAGACAAGGTATCTCTGCCGGCCTCGACGAATATGCCCCCTTCTGCAACGCTCGAGGACCCTGTACCCCCACAACAACCTGTGGAAACCTGAAATAGGCTCAACCGACCGATACTGATCAGTGGTGAGGATATCGTATCTGCCGGAAGCATTTCTCTCCCATTCTGTTCCCGTGACATCCAGCGCCCGTGCGAGCTAGGTTTCTCGAGAGGCGCAGGTGGCAAGAGGGAGCGCCAGGAACGCTCGCAAGCTATGCGGGGGAGTGCAACGATCTAGCCAGCCAGGCGTGTTCGGCCTCAAGTTCGTCTTGTCATCCCTCCTCTTTCGTTTCTCTACGAAACCGGATGGCTCGGACGCGACGCTGGTAGACTGACGACGGGTAATCCCTCTCTCTGTGTCCCTCTCACTGACGCTGTACCTTGGATTCGTCCCATCGCTTGCTGTTGTTGGCGTCGAACAGAGAGGAAGAACCGCCACAGGTCAATCCGTTGCCATTCTCGGCTGCTGGGCGTAGATAGAATACACCCACAGCACGTCTGTTCGCCGGAAGACTGTGCGTCGCAGGGAGGGTGTTAGACACTACCCTTCGTCCGTGGGCACTGCGTGTCTCAGCTCGAAGTCCTTCATACGGTTTTCCAAAGCCAAGGTCGTTTCCCTAGGGCTGCCAAAGACATCGTTGCAGGCGCCTCAACGACTTGAGCTAGAAGGCAAATGCTGTTGCTTCGTACCTGAGGTCGAGATGGTGGACGTTGTGAATCTGACGAACATTTTGTTGCAGATCTCATCCATGTCTCGCCCACAACCGGCCAAAATAAGCTCCGAAAAAGGTCGTCGCAGTTAGCGTTTATGCCGCAAGCTCAATCCATGCATCACCCGAATCTAACCAAGAAATCTTCCGAACCCTCGCAGGATAGTATTGGATATTCATGCGGAAGGCGAAACTCACAGCCTCTTTTGCCTCCTCTCGCAACCTTTGTCAAAATGTTGGAATGACTTTTCGGAGGGTTACTCTAGGATTGACAGTTCGGGGACAACACCGCTCTTCCTGGCGTGGCTTTCAGATCGGCTGTCCAACGCAATTTCCACAGCCTTACGCTGCCAGCATCTTCTTCACCGCTGCCTGAAACCGGTGCGAAGATGTCTGTCTTAGCTAGAACCCGGTGAAGCAGCTGTCAGTTCTGCATAGCATAGGTAGCGATAGTTCGCTCCAAGGTTAGCTTTGCAAATTACCGTGGCTAGCTCCAACCCCCCAAAAATAAAGTCTAGTCGAAACGGAAGCAAGGAGATTCCCATCCTCTCTAGCAGTGTATAACGATTGTCGTGGGCTGCTTACTGACTGACCACTAACTCCTTCCTGGCATTACTACGGCGCTGTTAGGTTACCATCTTCGAGTCATTTAGCGGCAGTCAGTCGCATTTAGTGAAATCCCTGTGGGCTTAAGGCCCGTTGTGTAATTTGCATCATCAAGGGGAGGTCATACGCGGGGCGCTTCTGGCGACAAGCCGTCTCGGTATTCAGAGTTGACCTGGGTAGCTGTCTGTTTTGAGCCTCGTGCATGTGCTAGATTGTTGAAAGTGTGTTTCGTTGACACCCCCTTGTCGACTTGCCAAGTACTGCAGACAAGGAGCTTCAGCAAACATCCCAGGTTGACCAAGGGGGATCCTCCGGAGCCAAAATAGCAACTTCTGGATGGCCAACAACTAGGATTTGTTGTTGTCTTGCATATCCGAAGATAATCGGCCAGGCGTGAACATCAACCGTGGGTCTTGTGACATTGCTTCAAGATTCGCATACGGATACTCATCACTGCATGGTCTCAGTGACGCCTCAAGACCCGCACCGCACCCCCGGCCTCCCGGGGTAGTGAGAAGGTTGTCCTTCACCGACTCAGGACTGCGAAGAGCTTGTGATAATTCCGCAGTGGATTCGTGGGCTATCCGTCAATGTCTCAGAGTTTGGAGAACGGCTCCTTTGTCGAACTCATGCTAGCACAGCTGGCTAGACTTATTGGAGTATCTTTCCGTAGAACTTGTTGTCTGTATCCGTAGGTTGGAGGGGGGGAGTGGGGAAGAAGGGAGGCAAGGAGGGTGGGAGGCTTGCCCTGGCCACCCACCGTCCTGACGTTACTTTGGAGGTGAAGGAGGGCACACCCCACAAGATCCCACGTGTCCGGAAGCCTTCCCGGTGTCAAGGGCTCAGTGTCTAACGCACTCCAATGGTAAGGTGTGTTGCTTCGGTTGGTCAAAATGTCGTGTCAGGCAGTCTGCCATTATGCAACTCTGCGCAGCCGCGGGCGGCTTTCATGTGAGGGCGAACTCTGAGTGCCGAATGGCATCACGATCAAGGCAACTTCCGCCATAATCGTCTCGCTTCGGCGCAGTCCACCGGATATGGCGATTCTCTCTCCGAAGCTAGACGTCTGCTGATGATCTGTTGAAGGCCACAATGATGGCGAATTGGCGCGTAGGAAAACCGCTTCAGGTTGAGTCTTAGACTTCCCCCAAGTGGTTGCAAATCATTGTCTTCCGGTGTCGAGCACACGAGTCGCAGAGTGGCCCGAAACCGCTATAAAATCTTCAGCAAGCAATCTCCCTGCGGGTTTCCAGGCCTCTTACAAGGTTCCTGACTCAAGGGATCCTCGCCCCCAATGAGGGCTGGGAGAACCTAGGTTTCCTCCGGCCGGCAGAGGCCTAGGCACCTTTGAGTTGACCGGCTGGAGACAGGCAATCCCTTCTCTGCAATATCCTGTACCTGCAGCTCTGATTTGTGCCTTGATCCGGTGTCTCATTCTGACCAGCTCAAATGATGTTGTTGTCGAGATCAGCATTCCATTCTATCCGTTATGCCCTTGCACAATAATTTCACGTGTCAGTCAAACAACGAATCACCTCACTTTCAACGCCCCTGCTTATACTTGCCTATGATAAACCGGGAATTGACGCAATCTCGAGTGTCACAGCGTATGTAAGTCGTCTCTAGGGTAAGTGACGATGAAGCCTCGCTGGGCGGTAGATGATCGACGTGCTAAGAGCAGATCTTCTAGCGGCATCGGTTGCTGTGAAATGCCCTGCTTACAGGGACGAATGTCCACCGCGATGCCCCATAACACTGATTGTTACCTCGTGATGACTTTCGTCGCCATGAGGGGCTTCGACAACCTGGACGATGGGGGCCTTTCTCAGGTCTATGCTCACGGGTGTTGCGGTAGATGAGCATCTCAGCCACATGCCTAGCCGGGCCATTGTAGCCATAACCAGAGGCTACACTTGGCCAGACTCGCCATGTACCCGTACCTCCATTCTGCAAATTGCTTGTACCTGAACCAGCGAGGTTCCATAACGTAACAAGCCGACTTTGCTCATCGTGAGAGGCTCAGGGAGGCACTGCTGAAAGACCACTCCGACGACGGCGCCGTGGGGTCTCCTCATGGAAGCTATCATCCGAGCCAATATCCTCGCCAGGCTTGGCTGTGAAGTGGAGGCCAGCCACACCATGCTGCCATGCGAATTTCATGGATATGCCTTCCGATTGCTTGAATGCTCACATGAAGACACTCGGCCGAAATTTTAGACATCTTTCGACAGAGTCCGGCATACTCGGGCTCGACGCGGACATGAATGCTACACCGACTCGCTATTGCCTGGATCCGATTGACTGCGTCAGGGATTCCGTGACCAGATCGAAGCTTGTGATGAACGTCAATCAAGCACATTGCCGCAGCTGCAAATATGACTGGAAGAGCTAATCAGTTAGGGTGAAGTCCGGCGTGGCTGCGTCATCTCTAACGTTGCCCATCATGATCAATTGCAACTATGTGCACAAGGCACTAAACTGGTCTAGGTGAAGGACTTCATCAAATTTGGAACTGAGTCGAGACTTTCGCGAGCTAAGCTCCGAATAAGTTGGTAAGACAGGAAACGATGACAGACTAGTCGTGGGCAAGCCTCTGAAAGAAGTCGCTAGCCGTTTCGGACGGGTCAGTCTCAGGTCAAACACCTATGGGAAACATTTTGGTGGCGGTTTACTTTCCGGTGCCAGATCTGAAGAGCTCAGCTCACTTCCACATTGAGACTAAGGCCAGCGAACTGTGACGCTTGTGCTGTGACGCTTGGCGAACTCCTGAGGGGCCGATTCTGGAGGCAGATTGGTCCAGGGAAAACCGCATGAGAAGCTTGTTGGTCATTACAAAAGTTGTTTGACGGGTCTGTCATCGAGTTTAAGCCGATGATTTCTCGGGCGAGGCTGACACTACCTAATGCAACAACTCGGGTATGAGATGCACCGTGAGACAGCGTCGTCCCAAGTTGCAGAAGCGGGGATTTGCTGTGTAGGTTTCCGATCGCCCGAGCCCACCGAAGACTAGACCAAATGACTGATGTTCTAAGATTCGAAGAACACAACCCAATAGACTGACATGGATCCGAGGAGTAGTGCGATATCCAGCACTGGACAAAACTGTTCTACGGTGGGCACCCGGCTGATTCGGCCGGCGGATCCAGCCAAGACCGACCTCCCGCCGTGTTGCCGAACCGGAGCATGCCGATCATCATCAGAGGGGAGTCCGGTGACCACCATCAGAGTGCCGAACCCGCTTGATGGGTCAACGAAGGCCATGTGAATGCCGAATATTGTAGCTGGGGGCGGGGAACGCTTTCTTGGTGTTGTAGGAAAGAGCCTGCAGAAGCAAATTGATGAAGATCTTGAATCTGTCCTTGCTTGCCAATCCTCCCTAGCAGGAAACCCCCAATTTGGCAAGACGGTCGCATGAGTGTCTCGTCTGTAAATGGATCTGCATGCTACATCGTGCGATGGCCATGAGCAGAGACCTGTTGGTCTCGCATGTCAATACGTGTAAGTCGGCCACCATCTCTCCAAAGAAACGACGGGGCCCACCATGTCGTTCTGAGATTTTGCTTTTCGAGCGTTTCTAGGTGGCTCTGGTCCAGACTTGTGGACGGGAAGCAAATTTCGTGGGCCAGGCCCTGCGGCACCCGTGATGTGTGTTGAGGCTTCAATGGCGATGTCTCTCGTCTTACCCTGGCCGATCGTGCCAGGCGAGACCATTTAATCGAAGTCCACTCCTTGCAGAAAGAAGCAAGATGATGACGGCGACACTCCCATGATGCATTGCAGATGCAAAGGAAACAGATCGTCCTGCAGGATCTTGCAGAAAAAGTGAACCTCCCCTTCAAAGTCGTCTCACGCCCCGCGTGCCTTTTCGGTCGAGTGCAATGTTGTGTGGGTATGTTTGACTTGGGTTGCAGGGTGAACATATTGGACTCTACGACAAACCATCTGAGATGTGACTAAAAGGGTAGATAGTTGTTGTCTCTCAAATCTCATTTGTCGGGTGCACTTCATTCCCTTGATGAGTGAGGATGGAGAATTGATATCTGACCAAATATCTGGAACGCATTAGCCTATTCGCTTCCGGACATCCTTGCTACTTGGTAATCAGAAAAAGCAAAACCATGAGCTGGGGATCTGTCGATTGGCTGCCCAGTATGAAGTACGCGAAGTGTCTGTCGGATGTTGATTTCGATCGGTTCAGTACCATGGTTGCAGATTGTCGTCCACAAGGGCTCATCTTTGGTGGCGATCGAGCCAATCTTGCAGTGCGTAAGCAGAGCTGGTACCGATGGGGGCGGGATAGAGTCGATTGCAGTTCCAAGATACGACTTGTGGACTAGATATGGGGGGGAGAACCTCTTCCGTGTGATGAAAGACGAGTGCCCATGATAGGTGTGTTTGCTTGTCAACAACCCCGGTCGCATAGGCTAGTAGATCAACCGCACCTCCTCATTGCCAACTGTTTGTATCATTGGAAGACGAGCTGTCGGATTTCTGGATGCAGGGAGGTGTGATTCCGGTAGCAGACCGGACGCGGTTCAGTAACCATCCCGACGTTATCACCAATGCTGCATCGGGTCACCACGGGGAAGTTGCCGGACCGGTCACAACAAGGTGTTGTCAAACTGACGAAAACCGTTGCCAACCGTCCGGAGCCACACAATCGTACCATGGGAATCTGACAGGCCGGGGGCCGTTGCTCGTTCAGATGGTGGTTGCTTGTAGAAAAAGAAATATTTCCGTATGTATCTTCTAGATCGACACTGTGCTACGGCAGCGGTAATCTGGCGTTGGTGCCTGCTTGTCCAATGTTTGCTTTTTCTTGAACCCGGCCCAGACCTTTAAAGCCGCTTGATATTAGTTGATTTGTCTCAATCATGTCTCTTCATGTCTGCTGACCTGTCACTTGTCGCTTCTGGACACGAGAAGAGCTGTTGGTGAAAAAGCAAAACAGACTTCGCATTTTCTTTGGTTTGGCGAGAACGAAGTAACGAATTGTACCACTACTTGGCCCCAACGGCTGGCTGCCATGGTTCGTCGATAGCCACATAGCATGCTGGAAGTTGGAACCAAACCTGTTCTGGGTAATTCGGCGAGTCTTCCGTCGGCCTCAGGCTGAAACTGGTTTGGCTCGTTAGGGATGTTTCTGTCGAGATAAGAAAGACTTGGTACGGACAGTGGTAGTTATTATGGTTGGTGGTGTTGGATGATGTCAAGGAAGAAGCAGAAGAGAATGGTACGCGGAAGACGGCAGCTACTGTTCATGAGGCAAACTACAGTTTCGTCAGTGCCTGCTCCAATGCGACGTAGATTTAGCCACCGGCAGCCAGTTCCTGTCACGTGGTTACTCTTGCCCTCCAACTTGCGGGAAGGGTTTCCAGGAGGGTTGCCAGAATGGAAAGGGCGTTTCGCATGTCATGGCAGGACGTGGAGGGAAGACGCCCATCCGCAAGTCAATGGCGCCTATAGTGAGGGCTTCAGAAGGCTATGCAACGATGGAAAGGACAACTACTACATGATAATTGCCTGTAGTCAAGAGAAGCGACTGTCAAGACTGCAACTAGAAAATTTTTGTTGCTGCTAGCAAGTAATTCCCTGAAGGACTGTTGTCTTATAGCATACCTTCCTCAAGAAAAGACTGTGAAATTCACCGGTAATTAGATGCAATTTGGCAATGAACAATTCAAGGTCGGTAGATAAGTGAAGACTGTGTAAGCATCATGTCTACAAAGCAGCGCCCTCGCACGACATAAAGTCAACATGCAGACGCAAAATAAGACAGAATAGACTTAACTAAAAGAAATTAATACCGTACTTGGCGTCAGGATATTATCAAGAATACTCGTGCCCCATGTGTAAGCCAAATAGGTCACCACTATCGTCACCCACCAGTCGCTCTGTAGGGCCGCACATCACGAGAAATAAACTCGTCAAAACACCAAAAAAACATACAACACCAGGTATTCGCTGGTCGTCACCGACCCAACTACTAATCCGGCCCTCATTGGCTTGTCTATGGGAGAGCGGACGGGATCCCGAATTTTCCAATGGGTATGGTCGTATGTGGTAGAGTGAGGGTATCGTGATGTCCATGTTGGCATCCAAAGACGTGGCGGACTTGACAGACTCCATGAGCCAGACACAAGAATACGCGAGTGATATGAATAGAGTCTGAGAAACGAATAATAGCCCTATACATCACCTCAAATTAGGTTGTGGGATTGTGGCGTGGGTGAGTGTTTCTCGATCAAGAGAGATGTCAAACTTGACTTTCATGTGTGGCGAGAATTCTGTGCTTACATAATACCATCAGTCTCATTAGAGATAGATATTGATGAATTGGAACGGAATTAAAATATCTAGGGTAGCAAGACGTATCTCATTCAAATGACAACGCCATGCCGAGATCTTCTCCCGGCTACCGATCAGCCAGCTACCTAGTCGGTACCAGACCGCGCATATCGCAAATCCGCCTCCCAGCGCAATGACACACCAACACGGGAACTCACCTCAAGAGATTAATTTTCACATCATATCATCATCGGTAACATCATAGACTCAATACCGCCCGCCTATCTTCTCCAGATCCGCCTCCTCCAACACGGGACTATTCACACTCCCGCCCCCCTTTTGCACCGAACTCGCCCCAACACCAGTCCCTCCACCTCCGATACTCCAGCTCCCCCAGCTACTCCTCTCTCGCGACTCTCTCGCATACGTCTCTGTCAACTCGCACAGATCCCTCGACTCCTTCTCCAGCACCACGCCCCGCGCCGGATTCCGAGGAGGAACCCATCCGTTGCTGACAGCAGCGCTGACATCATCGAAAAAATCCCCCCGTTTCTGCTGCTGTTGCAGCTGCTGCAGTAGCAACTTTTTGTGAAAGGACACGGGACTCGAGGGGCTCCCGGGAGGTGCCGGAGGAAGCGAGCAAGCTGGTGAAGGACCAGGACACACTAGATCCGGTATCAGCAGCCGTTTCTCGTGAGGCCTCGGAGGCCTCATCGGCCACGAAGAGGGCGTGAGGCGCGGGGCAATGCTCGAGACGTTGGATGCGGTGGTGGCGGTGCGACCGCTCGTCGCGCTGCTCATGCTCGACGTCTTTCCGGAAAATCGGGGACTACCGCCAGTGCCTTGACCAAATGTATTCGGCGGCGGAGAAACGCCGTAGTACGGCTTGGTGGAGCGGTCATATTTCGGAGGGACTCTGTTGGTAGCTGTGGGTGTGGGTGTCGAGAGGGGAGACGATGAGAAGACGCCTGCCTTTTCGACCGAGGCGCCGAGAGGAGTTCCTGGGATGGAGACGTTGACGTTGATGCTCGGTCTCTCGAGGCTCACGTGGGTGGAAAGCAGTCGTCGTTGCTGTAGACGGGGTGGAGGTGTCAAAGGCGTCCGGATGCCTTCACGTATAGAGTACAAGTGGCTCGAAAGGGGCGTGGGCGATGTGTCTGGCTGGGGATTGGGATGCCCGATCTCGCTCTTTAGGCTGTGGTCGTAGTCGTCCCGTGAGCGACGGCGGAACAGGCATATGACGAAGGCTATGATGGCGAGGAATGCTATGGCGGAAGACGTGCCGATGGCGACTTTGGTTCCCGTGGGTAGCCCATCTTTTCGATGGGTTTGAGACTGATTCGCGAGTGGTATGAAGGATGTCGGGTATGCCGTCGCCGATGTTGTTAAGTGTGCCGACGTTTTTGAGGCCGACGATGCAGTCGATGATGCAGCCGATGGCATGACTTCCGGCGGGACCGTGGCCATTATCCCGAAGTCTGTGAATATTGGTTCTCTACCTCTTGAATCCGTCTTGTATGACGGTCTCATGTCCGTATTGATAAACGGTCCGTTCAACGATATCGGACAGATGGAGTCATCCGGGGGAGGTCCTGGGTCTTTGATTACTGGTGCAAAGATACTGAGCTCTAGAGTCAGTTAAGAAGGGTCAAACTCGAGAGGGGCCGACTTACCCTTGACATACATTAATAACCAGATTTACGCTGGCTGAGCTGAAGTCAGAAGCCATACGACAACAGAATATCAAGAGCTGTCTCTCTACTCACGATCCTGTCCCAGCTCTGGTTTTCCACTCAAGTGAACCCCGCATTCAGTCGCATCGCAGCAATACAACTCCCATAAAGTGTTCATCGCGTCCTCATCGTCTGCTAGCAGATGCTTGCAAACCTCATTGTACCTCGATCCATTAAAGCCAGGTACTACCCTTGCCAGGACCTGGGCTCGACACTCCTCGATGCACTTTTGCGGATCCGAAACATTGCTCGCCACTGATCCCCATGCCTCCTCTTTCTTGTCCAGCTCCGGATGATCATCTTCCCCCGTTTCCATGGTCGATGGATGAACCCCAGTTCAGCAGGGCTGTGATGGACGGCAAGGCGGGTTTGTACTTCGTCTCGGGCGAGTGTAGCTGTGAGTATAGTGTCTTGTGAGTCCGTGGATGAGAGGCTTTCAGGTCAGGTGAGACAGATGACCACTCTCTCAATGGCAGCTCAGCTGAGGTTGTGAAGGCTCTTTGCGTGAATGGTCTTGGCAAATGTGGGAGTGATGTGTGGCATCAAGTTGACCAGAACTCAAACGCAATATCCGACGAGGGGCTTACATCTTCAGCAAGGCGTCCATATCTTTGATATATACCATGTCTACTTTCGAGACATACGGGGCAGCTCACACAGGAGGCTCGGTGAAGTGAAAAGAGGCGGACAAGGTGTCGGGAGGGACTGGCCAAGCATCACCGTGGTGGCTACACCGCACTGTATCTGTACGCTCCCGGACTCCATGGCCTTTTGCACGTAGTCAACGTCGTACAGCCTCAAGAGACTGTTGGAAGAGAGACATATGCACGTACCCGAGTGGCCCGCAACCGTGTTAGAGAGAGTAAGCCAGGACTTAATAGATTGACAAAAGCTGGCCGTAAACCCGCCCCAAATAGAAACTCAAGATAGCCCTATTGGCATGGAGAACAGGTTCGGATTCTGCAGTACTCACTAGCTTCGAGATTCTTACCTCCGTGTTGTGCGTACTTGAAGATTCTGCATCAACAAGGGGGTCCAGGAGGGGAGCTGACATCCCCTTGAAGAGAAGCGATACCGTTTCGGCGTCCACCAAAGCTCGTATTCTTCAAGTCTCTCAAAGATGGACATTCCGCTCGCTGAGATGCCACCCGAGAAGTCTTTCAACTCATTTCGTTCGATGGAGTCAGTCCTGGAACAAAAGATGCTCATAGGTTCTGCGATTGGACCTGCATCTATGGGGCTTCCGTGTCACGAACGGCCCTACTTCGCACGAAACCCAACAGGAAGCACCGCGGCGGGGACAGCATTTCGCGACCTCATCCATACGGAGGAACACTAGCAGTACGGCACCCAGATCTTCCCGCCCCCGCCCCCTTTTCGTCTCCTCTCTTGATCGGCAGTCTTGTTCGAAGACGGCCCGTTCAAGCTAGCCGACTAAAGTACTAAGCTTATACGGGATGGGTGTAGCCATCTTTCCTAGCAAAGGTGCTTTTGCCCGGGACGAGTGACTAGGCGAGGGGTACTACGAAACGGGCCGGGGACCATCTGGCGGCGTTCGCTGAAGAACACAGACCAAGGTATCACGGGTTCGGAAACCAATGGTTTTTCATCGTACGCGAGCTCCCACGGATTCGTTGTCAGACTTCCGCGAGATGCCTTCCAGGGTCGGTTAGCGCGGTTGTACTCGTGGTTCAGCTTGGCCATGACCTTATTCTTTGCATGCCACTTTGATGAACTACTCATGACTCTTGATCCGTTCGGGTGTCTCGGGTGCTTGAAGGAGAGTTTATCGGTAGTAGACTGTCGCACAAGCTTGTTACCCACGACGTCACGTCGCGAGTAGGATGGCTTAACAAAGACTACGAAGCCAAAACTGCAGTGGAGGAGTGATAATCTATCGATTTTCCTCTTGTTCGAAATTCCTCTTCTGACTTGGAAGGCTGAAGGGAGAAGAAACGTTTTCTGGGTCAGCAGCTCATCACCTTCTAGAAGCCTGGCCATCGTGTCAAAACCGGTTGGTTCTCGGGTTGAGACAGTAATTCATGCCTGCAGCCGTCGCACTCGCGTCATATAGACCCTTGCCTTGGTATTGTCTCGGCATAAATCAATCAACTAGCATCTACACTGGGCGACCAAGAGAACATGCAGGGCGAAACGGAGATTATGCCTATAAAGTCTAGAGTTGCGAGCGCTACACGAAGTATGACCAGCATTCACACTCAACGCAACCGCCACCTAGTTTGACGGGTTAGATTGAATAATGAGGGATCAGAAAGAGTAAAATGGGCGATCACCAGCGGGTTGTAGATCGGGTATAGACTGCGGCAGCAGAAGCACGGCACAGGTGGGCCAAGGTAGGGTCGTACAACTCGCGTGGGAAAACTTCCGTGATGTCTGCCTAGGAAGCTGAAAGGCCCAACACGCGAAGATTCAACGGCGATGCCTCATTGGTATGGTGTTCGCATGGCGTCCTGTGGCTTTAGATTGATTGTCGAGGGCTGCATGGATTTTCAGAGATATCTGAAGTCATCCGGGGTGGCTGACATGCACGACGGGGCGGTCATACCTTGGTATTGCAAGGAGTGGCACTTTTACCCCTATTATACACTTGTTCTCAGCTTGGATGGAGAGTAGTAGACGTTAAGAAATGTGAGTGCCACTTTGCGCACTCTAGAAGATGTCGGGGGTCTTCTCAGATGCTTTCGTATTGCTTTCTCATCCCGCAGTAGAATAGGGGGTCGACAATCTGACTTGGCGTAAAAATTACGCTGGCTGCTTCTCACATCTTAAGCTGACTGCCAGGGTACCACATCGGAACAAAAGCTACATGCTGACGACAGTAGCCTGCGTTCTGTCGAGTATCAAAATCCAGCATGGAGGTCTGTCAAGAGAACCTAAATCCTCCCTCCGCGATGAAGTACCACAGACCTAGTAAGTCCCTCGAACTTATGCAGCCTCGTTTCGCCCGGGTTTGAGGAGCCGTCGGAAATAAGGGGTGGTAAGTAAATGGCGCGCCGCCTGGCGGGAGGCTGCAGTGAATCCGACGGATTTCCATGATGTTTGCTGGCTCAGCTCCGCTCCACCAGGCTGCAGCGAACGTGCCGGTCCTTTATTTTCGAAGAGGGCGTTAGCTGAGCGATGTGTGCTTATGCAACCTCCCGTCGAAGGCCTTCTGAACGGGGCAAGCAAGGCTTCTTATTTTATAGGAATATGTCGATCTAGCAGAGGCGGTGATTATTCTTGTTGGAGCTGGATTTGGAATCAAGACTCCAAGTAAACCGGAAGCTGCGTATTGCTGGCGTAAGCAGTTTCCTTTTGACACTTTCAACTGCAGGTTTCTTTTTACGGCAGGGGCACAGGCATAATGAACTCTGAAAAGGATAATTAATGCCTTTCTTCAATTAATTGGCATTACAGGCAGTATCTCGCTATGTCCAGTGGCCCGCCGGTGGCAGTTTCTTTCCTTTAGAACGCGACTCGACCTTTTGAACGAAGAGTCTGATGTTTCCCTCCAGATACTTGGTGAAGAGATTCGTGTCGCGTAATGCCACTTCTGTCGTGCCGGTCTCACAGATCGCCCCCATAATCTTCAGGATGCTCTTGTTATTGTCTCTGTTATAGATTCGACCCTCACACGGGCAAGCATGCTTTGAACGTCGCTGAGGTCCGCGTAATATGGGTATGCCGATTGCAATGGCCATTGCTTGAGGGCCACGTATAAAGTATGAGACGCATCATCCAGACCGTTAGTACGTGCAGAGACCTCAGCAGCACTCAGTGCAATCGGCCACAACGTCTCGGTGTGCGGGTCTGACGAGTGGATGTGATAGACACCACGGTCGTCTTCATTGAGGCCGGCAAGATTGTTTTCTGTAAAGTGAACGATGTGTGAAGGCTTTGCACAGAACCACAATTCGCCAATGACGTGGTGCCACTTCTCCAAGTCGAGTAGAGAAACGAGGAAGTCGACTAGTAATTCGACGTGGGGAAAGTCGAGGATGTTCGTTTCGATCCTTTTCGAGTAGGTCTCATTGAGGCATCTAGGGCCACCTTGCAGTGATTGCTCTTCCTGGTTCGATGAGTCTTGATGTGCCTTGGCCGCGAATTCCTTGCTGGAATTGCTGCGTTCGACGTGGGGAAGAAATGAGGCAGCAGTTTCCTGGACGCATTTGATCATGGTTGAAGGACATTTGCGCAGCGAAGTGTCATCTGGTAAAGCTTGGTGTTTCTGCATGGCAGCGGACGAAGGCGTGACGTTGGCGGGATCGCTTTCCCTGGTCTTCATCCAAGACGGGATGTCATGCTCGGTGACTGGCTTATCGTTTTGGGGATCTTCGGCCATGGTTGTGGTGAATTGATGAGACCAGTGTAAAGATGAGGCTTTTTCGGTCTTGTGACTGACCATTTGTTAGATTTCAAAAGCATTTTCCGGTGACGGGGAGGTCAACTTACCACTTTAGCGGGCGTCAGTGACGGGATCGCGAGGCGCTTAGTCGCTGATTCTGTTCAAAGCTAGTCAAAGCTGAGTGAAATATGCTGATGAAAGTTAGCCTCTTGATCAAAAAGTTTTCTTGGACAGTGAGCAAATCCGATGCTCAATAAGAATACTTTGGACCTTGACGGAGGAACGGAGAGCGGAAGAGGCGAAACGGAACTTGAGGGGAGAAAGGATAGTAGTGAGACTATGAAGAGAGAGAAAAGGAAGAAAAGCCTGAAGAGGTAGAAGAGTGAGATAGGTGAGAAGGGCACAGGGTGGGGAAGGAAGAGGTTGAAGGAAGAGTAAAGCGAGGAAGGAGTAGAGTCGAGAATGACCTGAGTAGGAAGGAGAGACATAAGGGAAGGAGAGAGTGGCTGGCGAGTAAGATGGAATAGATGGCGAGGTATCTACAGAACAGAGAAATCATCTTACCTGAGCTGTGATCGCGAGTTTGGTTGACAGTAGGAAGGAGCTTTGCAGGCTGCTTGACTAGGTGCTATCCATGACGGTGGGGTCTGGTAGAATGAGTCTCGGGAAATGAGATTTCAGTCGCAGACAGACCGCCTGTCTGGGACAGTTTAAAGTCTTGTCCAAATATTATGATGATGGTGGAAAAGTTCGGAAATGAGAATGAGTGTCGAATTGGGCTGTTGAGAAGTAGGCCAGGGGAGCAAAGGACCCAGTTATTTTGACTGTATGCCATCGTCACCGGCTGGTGCCCACGCTTAGGTGATGCCTGCCTTCCACAGTCGCATGCCATCATGATATTGCCTTAGGTACCTAGGTGCCATCAGGCAGGGCAAGATTCTTGAGATACCCAATGCAAAGTATCGGAGCGCCGGCTGCCGGTAAGGTGGGTCTCCCGTCTCTTGAGCTCCTGCCGCGTTAGCCCCCGTCTACCGTGCCTGCCCTACCTCGGGCCTTTCGAAATCGCACCTCCGTTCTCTACAGCAGGTGATTTAAGTCACATCGATTTCAACCTTAACCTTCACTTTCACTCTAGGTAAAGGTCTGCTGCGCCTCGATCAATCTCCAACCTCTTCTCGGTAAGTCTAGGCTGTGGATATCGGTTCCCTGAGTGAGGATAGGTACTTACCAACTTCCTTTCCGTCAAAACAGACCTATTTAGACCAACCCGATACAAAAGAAGAAGTCAAAACCCCCAGTACTCGTCAGCATGGCCAGCCCCATCCCCTGGATCCTTGCCATGTTCGCCCGAGAGGCGTAGGCCAACCAAGGGCCCTCCTATCAACCCTTCCGCCTCACGGTCCCTCGAGGTATAGCTATCATCTATGCCGAAACCCAGGGATTCAGCCGCATCCCGCAGCCTCGGGTCCTCCGGGTTAAGATGCCTGCCCGCGCCTCCCCCCGCACAACATCGAAGTCTCGCACACCATCGAAGTCTCGCACACCATCGAAGTCTCGCACACCATGGATGGCGATGTTGGTGCTTACATCGCTAGCCGAAGTAATCGGGGCCGGACCACCTGCGAGGAGATGAGCGAATCGATGGCGCCCTGGAAGACTGGGATGACGTGACGCTTTTGGTGCCCCACGCAACCCGCGCTGGGACCTGAATGGAATTATGCAGTACAAGTGTGGTGGTTGCGCGGGGGTCGAGAGAGCGGGGCATTGGTTGGGGGTTGTTAATCATCATGCAATGGAGGGGTAAAGTGACGGCGTCTTGGGTGATGGAGGGGTCGAGCTGTACCTGAGGGAAGGATAAAAGGGTTCAATGTGTCTGAGTAAAATTAGAAATTCCATACGTTTGATACGAGGAATCATTGAAGCCGCAACATTGACTCATCCATCCTGATTAGAAACATTCAAGAACAGCCATTGAGAGCCATTGAGATATACAAACGACAAAATGACCAAGATTCTCCTTACAGGTAAGTGACGAGTGAGATCACGGCCGCACTCCCAGCACCCTCCACAGCAAACCGCTTCTCTCCTGCGGGCGAGAAGCTCTCAATGCGACTCCAGAACACAATACACTAACACATCACCAGGTGGCTCCGGCTTCATCGCCGCCCACATCCTCGAACAGCTCCTCGCGCGCGGCCACTCCGTCGTGACGACCGTCCGCTCAGAGGACAAGGCCCAGCGCATCCGCGACGCCCACAAGGACCTCGACGCCTCACGCCTCCACGTCGCCATCGTCCCCGACATTGCGCGCCCCGACGCCTTTGACGAGGTCGTCAAGACCCCCGGCCTCGAGGCCGTCCTGCACACCGCCAGCCCCTTCCACTTCAAGTGGACCGACGCCCAAAAGGAGCTCATCGACCCGGCCGTCGTCGGCACCACGGCCATCCTCAAGGCCCTCAAGCGGGAGGCGCCGGGCGTCAAGAGGGTGGTTGTCACCTCGAGCTTCGCGTCCGTCATTGACGAGGCCAAGACGGAGGACCCCAACACCATCTTCACCGAGGAGTTCTGGAACCCCGTCACCGTCGAAGATATCGGGCGCAGTCCCGCGACGGCGTACCGTGCCTCCAAGAAGCTCGCCGAAAAGGCCGCGTGGGATTTCGTACAGGACGAGAAGCCCGGCTTCGACCTCGTCACGCTCACTCCCCCCCTCGTGCTGGGCCCCGTGGTGCACCACTTTGCGGACCTCGCCAGCATCAACACCTCCAACGAGCGCGTCGTAGACCTAGTCAAGGGCAAGTGGAAGGACGCCGTGGCGCCGACGGGCGCGGCGTACCTCTGGATCGACGTGCGAGACCTGGCGCTCTCGCACATTTTGGCGCTGGAGAAGCCAGAGGCCGGCGGCAAGAGGCTCTTCACGACGGCCGGATGGTTCAGCAACGCCGAGATCGCGACGGTGGTGAGGAAAAACTTCCCCGAGCTAAAGGAAAGGTTGCCTGCGGAAAGCACCAAGGGCGGGGAGCTGCCGCCCAAGGATAAGGTGTACGGGTACGACAACAGCGCGACGGAGAAGATTCTGGGTATCAAGTGGAAGAGCTTGGAGGAGAGCATCACTGATTTGGTCAAGGATATCAAGGGGTTCGGGATTTAGACTACTGCCATATAACTTCGCAAGGGATAACGAATACGTAAGACAAGAATCTTTGAACAGCCTCATGACTGATGTACGTGAAATGGTTTTGTGGTGCTTTGCGTAGTGCCGTCCTATTTCACTGAGCATTTTCACTCTTTGTGCCTGATATCTTAGATGTTTTTATCAAACATGCGACGACAGAGGTCGCTTCTCTCTGTCCTTGGTCTTTTGCAATCGTGAATTCGTTTTGAATTATACTATACTACTAGAATAGGAAAACGAGGATTAAAAAAGAAACGAACGCATGGGAGGTGAACACTGACCTTATAATTCACGCCCCTGCCCAGACTCGAACAGGTCGCCCCTCAGTCAACCCGGCCTCTGACTTCATTGTAGTATTCAATTTATTAGACCGCTTGACCACCTGGTACACAGCTTGACCTGACCTCGCCCACCTAGATGGGCGCTGCTGTGCTTGTGACAGAATTGGGACTGAGGAGGGGAATATACCTTTGGCCCATGGCTGCCCGGACAACTGCCTCAGGGGAAAGAGCGAGGCAAACGGAAGAGCCCAAGAACAAATTCATCCTTGAGGTTAGATACTCCGAAACGGATAATCTTCTCACAATGCCAAAACCAAACAACCAGACAGCAATTCGTCTCTTCATGAGAACCATCTTACTCGCAGGGTCCGGAGGCTGTAGGTTCATGATCAGAACCAGTCCGTGGATCTCATACTGCCAATAGTCAAAACTTTTATTGCAAGAAACCACAACCAAACTTATGCCAAATAGCCTCCAGTGCTTCAAAATCTTCTAAATAGTGGCATTCACTCCCCAAGGTCCAAACCCAGGCCAATGCTGCCCACCACCGCCGCCTCCTCCTCCTCCTCCACCACCACCCCATCCATACGCATCAGGATCCAACATCCCCCTCCTTCCCATCCACCCGCCCCCAAGCCGATTATGCTCCTCACACAAACTACCATCCCGTCCCCTCACCTCAACCCCATTCCCACACCCCGGCCTCCGACACCTCGCGTGCGCAAGACAATACCGCGAACCACCCCCATTCACGCCGCCCGCCGCCGGCTCCGCGCAGCCCTCCTGACCGCACACGTGAGCCCGGCAGTACGGCGACAGCGGCAGGTTGAGGCTCAGCACGCCCAGCATCATCATCGTCTGCGACAGGACCACCGTCTCGCGGAGCTGCTGGCAGCCCTGGACGGAGCACTTGTGGTCGGTACAGTAGCGGCCCAGGGCGGACCGCTCGTTTTGGCAGCTGCGGTCTCGGCAGGTGTGGTCTAGGCAGAGGGTACCCCCTTCGACGACGCGGGCGTCGCACCCTGCTCTGCGGCAGCGGGTCGCCAGGTCTGGGTGATGAGATGAAGTCAGCTTACTTGCTCTGGGGGGGGACTCGAAGAATAACCAGAGTCGAGGTCAGGGGTTCAGGGGGCCGAGTATCGAGAAACGGCAAGAGGAGAAGAAGAGAAAAGGGTGCAGAACTCACGCTCCTCGCACATATCCCTCACGTTCTCCCCATCCACATGTCGAAACCTCCCACACCCAGGCGTGCCACAAATCCTATGCCGATCACAGTAATCCCCAAACGCCCCATCCCTCTCACAGTCCCTCCTCGCACACTTATGCCTCACGCAAAAACTGCTCCCCTCCCACTTCCTCTCCCAGCACCCCTCCCGATCACACTCGTGCCTCTTACAATACCGTCCCGCCACGCCGCCCGCGTCCGGCATGTACCTCGTCTTGATCCTCCCGCAGCCCCTCTCCTCGCAGGTATGCGCCAAGCACGTCCCCTCGCCGGCGCCCGCCGCCCTCGCGTTGCCGCACGGCGGCTGCTGCTCGAATCGGCAGTGGTGCTCGCCGCAGTGGGCCGAGGGGACGCCGTGCTCGTTGACGTGGGCAAAGCGCCGGCAGCCGGGCGCGGCGCACATGCGGTGGCGGTCGCAGTGGCGGGAGGGGTCGTGGGCGTCGCCTGTCGCGCCGGGGCAGCGGGCCAGGCAAGAGGGTGCGGCGCAGGTGTGGGAGGCGCAGAAGGAGGATGGAGGGGATTTCGGGTTTGTGCAGTCTTGGTGGTCGCAGCGGTGGTCTGGGCAGTATCTGTAGTCGGTGCCGTTGGGGTGGTTGCGCTGGTTTGCGCAGCCTTGTTGGATGCAGTTGTCTGGATGGTTGTTAGATGGATGATGGAGGCTTATGCCAGGGTAGAGGATGAGAGATGGGCAGACGTACGATACTGGGAACAGTACCTAAACTCTTTGGGATCGTAGTTCTTGATGTAGTTGTTGCATCTAGCATCATTCATCATGCCTTGGCATAAAAGATCTAGCAAAAGGATCAGTTATCATATTTCAGGGGCATTATGATATCTTCGAGGTTCAGGGGCTACGTACGCTGTTGACAGTATCCCCTATTGTTAGTCCTCATGTTCAAACACGCAGCGTTATTATCAATCTTCTTGCAGCAATGGAGCTTGCAGAATCGAGATGGATAGCGGTTTCCATCTCTCGTCAAGGTCACCCTGGAATAGGGACACCGACCCGCGGGCGTTGCGTAGCTGCATAGTCTCTCCAACTCTTGAGGCGTGAGTCTCTTTCTTCTACTCATGGTGAGCTCCTGTGTCTCTGATCAATCGATGTAATGGAATATTTGAATTTTTGTATGCAGATCCGGAGAGAAGAGTTTGTTCAAAAGATCTGACTCAGTGTGCCGGAAACTGAAGAGAAAATGAAGACGAAGTGGGAAAACGTTGCTCAGTATTAGTCCCACCCGGGCTTTTAAGCTGCGAACCAAAACGCCTTGTTCAAAGTCCGCATAAAGTCGGTGAGCAAACACCCGCGAGGCAAATCAAGGCAACGGAGAACTCACGAGCAAAAATAGCTTTCTTGTGTGGAATGCGAGATATGATGGGGATACCTCAAGCCTGATGACGTGGGGAAAAAGGCGGTGGTCGAGGTAGGACGAGGGAGAGGGCTGCTCATGTGAGGCCCACGGCCGAGACCCGATCAGGCCTTCTTCTAAGAATACAAAAGAGACTCGTGACTTGGATGTAAAGGCGAGGAAGTCGAGTACTACAAACTCTTTGGATAAGGCCATCCGATGTCATGTTTGGTCTTGCTGTTGAGGAGGAGGCGGTGTGCCTCATGACGGTTCCACGAAGATGTCGGTACCCGGGTTTGGGGGTTCAACGGTGAGTCTTTCTTCGGGAAGAAAAAATTAGACTGATGGATGTTTGCTTTACACTGAAGAAGAGACGAGGTCACCGGGTTTGAGTCCTGAGATCTCCCATAGGCCATCTGATTAACAGATAATGGTTTCCGACAGCAACGTTAACTAATGATATATATTCCTGTAAAGAGCAGGCATAGCCTTTGCGGTTCATATATTGTACACATTACAAGATATTCTCACCACTAAATGACGAGAGACTTGAAACCACTCACCTCAACAGGGCAGGAAAACGTTGCTCCTCGCGTATCATCGAGGACGAACTCAGCAACTCTCGACTTCAGGGACATTGCCAAGGATGACCCTATGGTAATCTCCTAAGCTGAGGGAAAGTACCCAGGATCAAAAAACAATACCGCAAAAGCATACCCACTGTCCCAAAATCAACATATCCTCCAAATCAGCAAAAGAATTGCGTCGAGGGGGAATCGAACCCCCGGCTCCCCGACGCTGCTTGGATGGCAACGGAGAATTTTACCACTAAACCATCGACGCGGATGATCCCGAACCGAACTTATCTCGATGCTGGGTGGTTGACGGCGACGGGTAAATGTGTCATTATATCCCTCAATTTGCCAAATTTCGACGAGGGAGCGGTTCCAGGGTTTGTGGTGGGTTGACGTTGGAGCTGTGGAGCTGTGGTGGATGGGTGGGGCTACACATGATTACCCAGGTTGTTAAAATCGCAAAATCGGAACAATCTTGGGGAAGAAAGATCGAACATTCGAGTTCAGATTTGTGCTGGTCCGTTCGCGCTGCGCTGGGTTGGATGGGCGTGATGGGTAAAGTGAACTCTTCGTAGTCGGTAGTTGTGAAACAAAAAACCACAACCGATTAGAGTCAGTATCGTTCGGTGAGGCGAGGCAGGGGCTAAGCTTGATACCTAGACTTCAAAACGAGTGAGACCATGCAGAAAGAACGGGCAAAGTAGCCTGTTGGACATGTCGGAATCAGCCTCGACAGAACTTGCAAGTGAAGACCGCCCCCTCTCAACAGGTTGCACCTGTATCACATCTCGGCAATGGATGTCGGTACGATAAATAAGCAGGGCCACGTGGGGTCGCTCACTGTATTGTTCATAATCTACCCTCAAAAACCTGTCACGGGTTGCGAGAGGCTGTTTAAGCCTCTTCAGCTGTTTTCCCTCAATGTTGAAAGCTTGCCGAAACACAGTCGACCAGCTGGAATGCCACTTTTCCCTCCGGCGCGCTATGCCATGTAAAATATGTATCTCTCTCTCTTTCTCTCACACACACACACACTCAGTTCTTCCCGTACTGTGGAACCGAAAACCGCACTCATATGCTTTCCTCTAAGCTGAATCACCCTCGGATCCCTCTTCAAGGTCTTCGCCAGTACCCTTGAGAACTTCGGCCTCGGTCGTCGTCAGGCCCTTTCTAATGGCGAGGACGTTGTCCACGATGACTGCATCGATGCCTTCCTTCACCTGGCGCTGCAAGAAATAGTTAGCATCACTTTCCATCCGTATCGCATGTCAGACCATGCAGACTTACCTGGACCATGATGGGGTTGTTGTTCAATGTACCGTAACTGACACACAGCAGACCGCTTTCCTTGACGACGCGCACCAGCCGGGGGCTGTTAATGAGCGGCTCGGCGGCACTGACAATACCAATCAAGTTCCATCGGCTGGCGAAACGAATCGCCTCTTGAAGAGAGGACGCTCTGATATCACCGACAGGGCAGGTGCCCGCATCCGTCAAGAACATGATGGGGATGGAAGGCTGCTTGAAAGTCAAGCAAAGACAAATGTCCGGATTGAAGGAGCTGAAGATGATGTGCCTGTTGCCAGCAAGGTCATAGACTTTGGACAGAACAGTGTCGCAGAAGGAGTTGAGCTCGACGGCGTAGGTATCCATCTCCTGCTCCTCGCTCTCGTGGAGCATGGGGTACTTCATCTCAATGTTGAAGCCGATGTGCTCGGGGAGCTGTCGGAACAAGTCCTCCAATGTGGCAAATGGAGCTTGAATGAAGTTGCCTCTGGAGTTGGCTTTGTAGCCCTTGTTCTTGAAGTCGCGAGTGTGCTTCATGCGCTCTTCGCTGTGTCCGTTGAGGCCATCACCAGCGTAGCCCATGGACAAAGACCGCTGTCTAGGGCCAGGTGCGTTGTTTCTCACGCGCTCGATTCTCTCATTGACTGCGTTGACACCGTTGTTGACACCATTGGTGCGGTTTGAGTCGGGGTTGATGTGCAGGAACTGCTCCAGGGTCAAGGTATGAACCGGGGCATCGATACCCGTCTCACTGACAAGGAAGTCATGGTAAATAACCGGGACATGGTCCTTGGTAAGCTGAACATCGAATTCGACGTACTGCGCACCCAGGTTGGCTGCTGCGATGAATGAAGGTACCGTGTTCTCTCCAAGCTGGAGAGACTTGTTGCTCGTCATGTTCTTACCCATGCCGCGGTGACCAATGACCATCGTTGAAGCTAGCTTCTTCCAGTAGGTCTGCTGGGAGTTGATTTCCATGTTGGGATGCGAGAATGGCGTGACAACCAGGAAGTTGAAGTTGACAGTGCCAATGACATCCAAGTTGTTGGCCAGAATCGGCACACAGACATCACCCTGGAGGTTCATGCGCTTAGTACCAAGTGTCGGCCTGATGGAAGACAACAGGGCCACACCACGTCCAATCTTGTTCTTCTCGTTTCCAGAGTAAGTTGGGACAATGTCAAACATCAGCTTGACCTGGGAAGGGTCCGCCGAAGTGAACACGATAGGCTCTGTGGAGATGGTCTCGTGTACAGGCAAGTCAACAATGGTGGGCTCTCCCTTGGCGCCAGTGGCCGACACGACAATAGACAAGGCGGTGTCGAGTTCCGTCAAGTGGGCCTCGGTCAAGGGAACGCGGTCGAGTTTGACGGCCTCGATATTCTTGCGCATATCCATGGATCCGAGACTGACGAGAACCATGCTCTGATCGGTAAGGTATCGATGACCAAAGGTTTTGACCGGCTCAACGGGACGAATAGCACCATTTGACTTGCGACCATCGATCGAAGACATGTTCTCGGGGGATGAGGACCGGGGAGAGCTCTCGTTAGAAATCTTGAGATTGTTGGTAGGTTGTATAATCTCGGACTCGGCTTGCGTCGCGATGAGCCTGGCAATGTCGAGATGACCACGCAGGGCAGCGTGTTCCTTGGCGGTCCAACCAGATGAGTCGGCCTTGGCGACAACCGCGCCAGAATCAACCAGCAGTTGTACTATCGACAAGTGACCGTCAACAGCGGCGACATGGAGCGGAGTCCAGGCGTAGGTGTTCTCTGCAATCTCAAGGTCGGCTTTCTGTTCGTCGGTGCCGGCAATCAGCGACTTTGCAATTTCATCGTGGCCGAATCGGGCGGCAAGGTGCAGAGCGGTTTCACCCGTCTTATCCTGCCAGTTGATGTCGACTCCAGCTTCAACGAGCATCTCGACAATGACCTTGTAGTTGGACTTGGTGGCCATAGCGAGAACTGCACCGGATTTGGATACCGTTCGTCTCATCTCGGCCTTCCTGACACTCACACCCTGCCAGTTTTCGCCCTGAAGAAGGGCCTTGGTGGTCAGTGGATGTCCACCCACGACACTCAGGTGCAAAGGAGCATATCCCTCATTATCCTGCCACTCGGGGGCATCGATGCCATTCTCAACGTTGAATTGACCCCACTCCTGCATCTTGGCCATGATGACCTGGCACACGACGACGAAGCCGAAACGGGCGGCATAGTGAAGCGGCAGGCGTCCAAAGGAGTCTCTGGCGGTGAGCGCATCTCTGTGCTCAGGCTTGAGAGTGTCGAGTAGGTACATGAGAATCTGGACAGCCTCGTCATCTTTGCCGAGCAGCTTCGTCTCGTTTTGATTGAGTGCGCGGGGAACCACAGCCTGCGAGACTGCAGGCTGGAGGTCGTGAGAAGTGAACTGAGTGCCGATCGGGAAAGGATACGACTTCGGCTCATTGTCGGGATCAGACGACTTGGTTCTGCCAATGTGAATGACAAGTCGGTGAATGCAGTTGCGGTGGTTGATGTCCTCGGGCTCATAAATGGACGGCAGCTGCTCGATAAGATAGGCGATGCTCGCCTTGGATCTCGCAGCAATGGAACGCTGCAGGAGGTTGAGAAGCAAGCTCTGAGAAGACTGCTCACCCGTCACGTTGCCCTCGTCCAGTCCGGCCTTGAGTGAGTCGACATTGTCGTTACGGATGGCCTGCTCTAGAGTATCGAGTAGGTTTTGCGACAAAGTCAACATGGCCTTGGATGATGCGCGGCCTAGAGACCGCACTGACCTGTCTGACTTGGAGTCGTCAACGTTGCGGGCGTCACCCAGAGCGGAGATCCATTTGTTAATCTCAGTGAGGAGGCGTGTGCTCGTGGTGCCCTTAGCAAACGGCAAGGGGTCGACTTTTGTCGAGATGTAGCGGTGCTGGGAAGCCGTCTCGGGGAGCTTCTTGTCGAGCTTCTTTGTGATTTTGACAAAGCCTCTGCGGTTGATCTCGGCGAACCAATTGAGGTTTCTCAGCATGATGCGCATCTCGTAGAGAGCGCCCATGAGCTCCTCGGTCTCATCCTCGTCGAGGTTGGAGACGACGTCGGGAACGCGGCCATAGCGGTCGCGCAACAGACTGAGACGGCGGACGGCCTCGCCAAGCTTGCGGTTGTAGAAAGAGTCGACGTCTTCAAGATTACGATCCAGGGCAAAGAAGAATTCTGCAAGATGTGGTCAGGGGATGGGCTGCGCCCTCACGGTCCGGTCCAAGTCCGCCCACCTGCAAGATCCACCGTCTCTCCGTTCTTGGCCGATTGCGCCGCGGCCTTGATCAACTTCTTCAGGCCCTTGTAATTGATGTAGAAGGCCGCCCACTCGGGGACTTGGTTGCGGGGGAGACTGCAGACAGCGTAAGCATAATTTTCCATGAAATAACAAGGCGGTCAGGTAAAGTAAAGGCAAGGCCAAAAATAGCAGAGATATCGGTTTCTGTCGGGTGAAGCGGCAAGGGTGAGAGAGAGAGGGATGGGGAGGAAGGCGCACTTTCTGCCGAACTTCATGCTGAAATGATGTCCGAGTCCGTTATCAGGGATTGGATGTGACGCTGTGGCGTCGGTTGGTAGTGATACTGTCTAGGCGATACAGCTTTTGAAAGAATGCTGCGGCAACAGATAAGGTGCTGACGAGAAAATAAGACGACAAGAGTGAATGATGATGCTAAACGGCTGCTTAGAGGCAGATAGACTCGCAGCCGCAATCACACATTCTCTCTTTTTCTCAGTTCTCGTAGGTGGTCGTGATTTTGGCTGGGGGATAAGTTGATGACGGTCGGAGGTTTGTTGTAAGAGGTGAGGTGAGGTGGTGAATGCGGTGAGTTGGAGAAGGTGCCAAAGACTTGAAGAAGAAACGAATCCACGTCAGTGTACCGGAGAAGACTTGAGTTACAGAAGGCACTATCCGCTTCTTCTTTGTCGCGACACGAAAAGAGAGGATCCAGAAGTCGAGGTCGCTCAGTCAGTCAGTCACGAGAGTCCCGTTGGTTTTTCCAGGTTCAAGGAGCTCCACATCCAGCTCGCCATTGACTGAAAAAGGGCGGAGAAGCAGTGACTGAGATGGCGTATCTCGTACGGTATTTGGTATTTGTCCAATGACTGGCTTACCGAATACACCTCTACAGAATCCAAAGGGAAGAAGAATGAGAGAAAAAAAAGATCTGGACCCCCTTTAGGAGAGCATCAGTGGGTTGGAGGGGGATTATGTATGAATGAACCAGAACTTCAGACCGACCGGCGCAAGGAGAGAGTGGATTGACAAGTGACGGAAGCATGCAACAGTACTTCCAGGTCTGCACCTCTGGTACCTCAGCACTTCACCTTACTGCAGCAGGACCTAGCACGAGCAGGACACCAGGAGAAAAGAAGAGGTGTGGGAGGTGTGAGCTCATCTCAACCTCCACAGCGGCCGCATGGTATCCGGGGCCTTGGCACGCCGTACCTCTTTGTCGGTCGTCAGGTACCCCACACGCCAATTCGCGCTGTGGAGGGTACTGCCGAGCCCCGGCGCGACGACTCGAGACATGGTCGGGAGGTACCTGAGACACCCAAACCACCTTCCACCACCCAGCACCAGTCGCTTCTGAACGTGACGGCAGGCACGCAGGCACTCAGGCACAGCAAATGGCAATGGCAACCCAGCAAAAAAAAAAACATACACAGTAAGGTTCCTTCCTGCCTCTGAAATGAGAGAAAGAACACTGTCCAAAACAGCTCGAGGTGTGGCGTTATCCGGTCGGTGAAGTCAGCCACTTGGAAGCCGCCGTTGACCGCCCGTGGAGCGCCGCCCCTGTTTGATTCGCCAAGTCACGGGATGCTCGCCCCACCACGGCTTCAGCTGGCCGGCCTGTCCATGATCACCCCGCCGTTGATGTAGCACCAACACTGGCTATCCCGTCCTTTTCTCTTCTCTTCCGCTGCCTGTAAAAGGTACAGTAGGGAAAGCTCACGTCACAGAGTGAAAGGAGGGATGAAAAGAGTCGCATGCTGACCTTGCTGGCTCAATTGATCATTTACACGTGTATGCCCTACCGACCGATGGTGGTGCACCGCAAGTGAGCCTGTACCGTTCACTAGTACCTAATAAACCAATTCTACTCACTTAGTGCACTGCACCGCGCTCCGCGCTCCCACCTCTCCGTAAGGTTAGGTACTTCCTCTGTACTGTGTAGAGGTTGGCTCACTGGGCTGAAGGGCCTGAGGCGAGTCGGGGCCGCGTCCCGGGACACATCTCATCTCACATTCGAGCAGCCCTCCCGGCACGCCGGGTCAGATGGGCTGTCTAAAAATTCCAGACCGCCTCGCACGCTTGTCAGGTCGTCCGTCCTCATGACCTTTTCCACCCCCGGAGGACTCGCCGAAGGCGGGAAGGACCCTGAAACCGACATCGGTATCTGTCCGGTCAAACTGCACGTTTTGGCCGCCGTTGGAAGAAAAAAGTGCACCCGCATGCTTCTAAACATACGTCCATACCTTTTTGCGCGCGGGCTCTATTACTGTGCGTACCTATGTACGGGTACCCCTTGAGAGTCCTGACTCTTGCACATACAAGTGACTGGTCCAAATTCATCGCGGCCCCAGGAATGACCTACACCAGACCCCACCCAGATCTGGTTCCGCGATGCATGTTCCAAGTTTTGGTTTTTTTTAGGGGTCCTGTCACCTGGTCACTTTGGCCAGGGCAGGAGACCTCGGCATCCCGGCATCCATTCCTCTATTCATACAGTTTGCAAAATATTGGTTGATAATGAGAGGAATTGGTGGCCTCTTGCTTGATACCAATTCGGCTCTCACGGAGCTGCTAAGTCACTTCACTGCTGACTAGCCAAAAATTGCCAATGGCCCTCACGGGTATAACGCCGATGGAACTCGAGTGACGACTGACCAGCAAGGACCCAACGGCGATCCACGGGGAAGAATTTACAATGTCACATTGGCCTGCTCATGAATTCCTTTCCTTTAGCTTTGCGCCTGTGCGACCAACCTGGGGAAGAGTCTTCAGCCTTTTTGCGTGAATCAAGAGTTGACAACTTATTACCAAAAGAGTACGGGGTAATAGCGCAACGGCCAAATAGGACCATTTTCACGCCCACCCAAACTAATTTAGACTCTCCAATTCCTGGGATCAATGGTTTTTTTCACACTTGCAGCTCAAAGCGTCTCGTGAACTGATATGGCCTTTTGCTTTCAAGTTCGTCCCTCTGACGAAGCCTCTACATCTCAGCGAATCAGTAGCCTCAACCGATGTCCAAATGAGGTAAAAGATACCTTTACTTGAACCCTCTTCCTACCCGATAGTTTCCCCTTTTAACTGTCACCCAAAGTCAGATCCAAACAAGCTTGCTTCACGTGTTGTATCCGTATTCCTCTTTTGTTCTGTCCCCCGCCTCAAATTATATTACAATGATATCACTCGTGACTCCCCAACAAAGTCAATCCCGGTTTGCCAAACGCTCGGGGCCGCAACCCTCTTCCCGCGCAGTGTCAAAGACTTGCGACCGACATGGTACAATCTCATTCCTTAGCATCTTTCAAAGTTCCCTTTCGGAGGCTTCCATGGCTCAGCTGTGGTAATTGGGTCTCACCTGTCCAGGCACAGCAATGGTAGCGGCCGTGGATGTGATACTTTTGAGCCGTAGGGAACGAGGAGATCAATAGAAGCCGCACCAAGAATACAATACCTAACAAATACTCTACCTTACCGTGCAGAAACTAATCCGATTCATCGTCATCATAATCATAATCATCATCGTCGTCGTCGTCTAGCGGAACCCGACGAGCCCAGTATGGATTCGTCTCAGCCGTCGTCGCAATGCCCTCCTGCGCATCATCCAACATCTGCGCCGCCTTCGGCATTTCAACCCACGACAGCCGCGCGTAAATATACTTGACCTCCATCTCATCGACAGTGTACTCGGGACCATCGTACACCGCCCGCGCCAGCTCCCGGGTCTGCCTCTTGAGCCCGCACACCAGCGGCGACGCCGTCGCACGGTAGAGGAACCTTATTTATATCAACGATGCAGTGCGGTCGTCCTTATTTGAATTGCTTGATATTTTGATGTACATGAGCCCCCTTCTATCAGGGGCATCTGACAGCTGGTTTTGGCCTAGGCCCTCTATTCTATCCATCAATTTGGCCTTGGCATATACGTGCCATATAACCATAATGTTACATGTGTGGTATAGTACATATCTACAGAATTTCAATCGTTTCGAAAACCTCGTCGATGGTGGTTTTGTTTTCGTGCTTCGTGTTCTTCGGTTTCGTCTCCGCCGCCTGTTCAAGGCGATCCCATGCGGACAATTGACCCTGATTCTCTGAAAGAGTGTTGCTTTTACTCATGGTTTTCTGCGCCAGCTGTGCTTCTGACGCTTCCTCCAGCCGATTCCAAGCAGACCAGTCGACCTCTTCCTCCTGCGAGAAGGACGTCCCGGGCTGGTCTTCCGGAAGACCCTCGGGCACTGGCCAAACCAACTTCGTCGCTCTCCACATCCTGTACATCTGCGGAGAGCCCGAATCAATGCGAATGGTACTGGCGCTACCCGTTTTCACGCGCTGAACGTAGTCGCGCGCGCTTTTCAACAACCACTCCGTTTGGTGTACAGTGTGGGCTATTCGTGCGATATAAACTACACGTTTCTGCTCCTCGCTCGACACGATCGAGAACATAGGATCTTTCAGGAACGGTGCCACGCTGTTTGGCAAGCTGTGTTCCAAGCCGCAAATATCCAGTAGGCTCCGTATGCGCCGCGCAAGATATAGCTTGTCGTTCTCTCGAAAGAATGCTCGCTTGATCAGTGCGGGGTTGCTTTTCAGTAGTTCCAAAAGCTTGGCTGCAGCTGTGCGATCTAGGGAGCGGGCGCAATAATCGAGCAGCTCGGAGGTCGTCCGCGAGCTAATCAGGAGGTCTGCCGTGATGCTCGCCGCAAATGCACCCACGGCAGCCCTCAGTCTGTCGAAAGCCAACATGCCTTCGATGATGGTGGCAAAGATTTTTTCATCAAAACGCGCCCTCTCGACGACGTAATGGGAGCCGACTGCGACATCTTTCGTTTTAGCCCAACCGTGAAGGGAGAAATTCTCCGCCACATCATCGTGCCTTTTTCTCCGGATTTTGACGCCTCGTTGGTCTTTGCCAGTCATGCGAGCGATGAAACCCGAAAAGTTGTCTGCGTCCTTTATCGTTCTGTAGTGATTCAGGATGCACACCAGGGTAAGCTGTGTGGGCTCGAGCTTGCCCTGGTAGAAAGAGAGGACCACTGCTGAAGCAAGGCGATGCATCCCAACTCTGTCCAGGCCCGCAATAAGATGGTTGTATGTGTGGATGGTGAGGGACGAAGGCGATACGAGGAGATTGTGACATACACTGTAAATCGTATGTTGAAAGTTCTCAGGAGTCGAGGCGTCAAAAACACTCCTCAACGCCTTGTTCAGCTCCCGGCTCCACGTGTTCAGAGCCTCGTTGCTCAGTTCGCTTTCATCCCAGATAGGGAACTTCTTCCGTATCAGCTTGTCTACCTCCTCTCGCGCCGTTTGCATTCCTTCGCGTCCAACCATAGATTCGCCTGCGTCGAGAAATCTGTAGACCAAAGCTTTCGTTGCCACCGCTGCCGCCTTGGCTTGCCTCGGCGTCCGCGGTGCGCGGTGCTCAATAGGCATCCACTCTTCTGTCGCGAGCTTCTTAATCAAGGCTTCGTAATTGACCCCTCTGACTTCGTTCGAAGGACTCAGCTCGTATATCTTCCATAAACGGTCCACGTCGGCCTTTGTCGCAACAGTTCTCTGCCACCTGTATGAGGGCCCGAGGGCGTCGAGAATCTTGCTGATTTCGGGGTTTTGTGGAACGTGGTCTTGTAATGCGCCCGGATACCGGTTGCCAACGTCACCAGCAGGTGGTTTCTTAGGAGCTTTCTCCTTTGCTTTTTCAACAAGATTTGCCAGCTCGCTCGAGACCTCTTCAATTTGTCGGTCCAAATCCTTTCGCCGCCTGTCTTTCCTCCCTGCATCCAGCATCGCAGCCGTTCCCATTATCGATGTGTAGCACGCCGTGAAGATCTCGCTAAAGGTCGGTTTTCGTTGCGTCGAGCGCGTCGCCGACTGCCGTATCATGCCCCCGGAGGCATTAAAGCAGGCCTTGCAGCCGCATCGGTGCGCCTGGCCCGCTCTAGACCAGATTGCCTGCATTCTGACGGCATGCCGGCTATTGTGGCAGCCTCTCCGAGTCGAATTGATGCGTTGACGTGCGACGAGGCGTCGAGGGTGGTTGAAATGGTCGGTACGTTCCAGGCGCGGAAATTATCGTCTGATGCACAATTACTGACGATCGACTTAGCTTGGCCGAGATGACGGGTCCAATTGACAATGGCCGATTGAAAATGTAGATAGACGTTATGCGATTAGGTGATTGTTGCGGCTAAAAGGTGTACTCGCTTATAGCAATGGCACAGCTGCCCCTCCATGAGGTAACCCCACCATGACTTTACAGCGACCCTCGATCAGTTTTAGGTGTGAGAAACAATCAAACAACCACAATCCGAACGGCACTGAGCTCAGAAGGAAAGCCAAACTCACAATGTTCGCCCTTTATCTCACAGCCGAGCTCAACGGGTAAGTTTTAATGGTTCCGAGGTCTTAGAACACGACATCTTACTCTCCACAGAGTCACGAATCTCCGCCCCGATGATAGCGAGAGTAACCCCTTCTGGTACACCTTCAAAGTTCAGTGCACATCCTGTCGCGAAGTTCATGACAAGACCGTCGGCGTCAACCGCTTTGTGAGTTTCTCCCCTGGTCATAAGGCTTTCGGACAGTCCACTCATTTGCTGCGCAATCCAGGACGAAAATGAAATGAGCGGCAGCAGAGGCGAGGCCAACTTCGTCTGGAAGTGCAAGAACTGCAAGCGCGAGTCTTCCGCTTCCGTAAAGGCCGCCCCAGCTTCGTATGAACAAGGCGAGCCCGCGAAGCAGCAAAAGATTCTCGAGTTCGACTGCCGTGGACTCGAGTTTACCGAGTTCATACCCGAAGGCGAGTGGCTCGCCGAGGGCATTGATTCAAACAGCAAGTTCTCTGCTATTGAGCTCACGGACGGCGAGTGGTATGACTACGACGAGAAGGCAGGAGAGGAAGTGAGTATCAAGGATCTAAAGTGGGAAGTCAAGCGTGCTTGAAGGTGTTTGATGAGGGTTCGGTTTACGGAGTACCCTAGTACATCGCGTGGCGTCTGGTGTGACTTGGGGTTCAATGCGGTATGGCGGACGTGGGACAAAAGCAAACGGCATGAGATTTTTGGCATTCATAAGCCCTTTGATCATTATCGAGACATATCGCCTGCATTAGCACGGACGAGGCAATGTTTACAGCACCCAACGTGTGGTCCAGCCTTCCTGGGTTCAGAATGTATGGGTATTGAACATCTCTATGCCTAATCTACAAGAAGGTCTTCCCCTGCCCTCTATTCCATGCATGACATCGTCAAATACGTCAAAAGTAGCCAGCCCGTCCTCTCTCATCCCGACGTTCCTCTCCACGTTCTTCGAGGCCGAGCTAGCTTCGAGATTCTAATCTCGTTTCCTTTCCTTCGTGATCGTTCCGAGCAAACGAGCGAGTCACTCCTCATATTTTTGGATGCAAGCGAGCCAAAGACAAGCTGTTATCCGCGGAGTACTCAGTGCTCATGCCCAGAAATCACGATATAACCCAGGCAATGGGCCAGGCAAAAATCCAGACGTGGGTTATGCCATGTTCAAGCGTGTTGCTCTTGACAGCAAAAATGTTCCGTCTGCAGCAAAAGAAGAACTATCTCTCATCACTGTGCGTATTTTCGATGCACGACAGTGATGCCCGGGTGTGTAGCTCCCAAGACGGTTCTGTGTACTAAGACGAATGTAAGGCTCATCGTGATATTCGGAGCCTCGCCGCTTAATTCCGAGCGGCCGGTAGTTGGAGACGTGATTTCGGCAAGGACCACGTTGGAACCTCAGGACAAAACCCCGACGGTGTTCCAAACGCATCCCCAGCACAGTTCCGTCTCCAATGTACAGATCAGCGTGCCCAATCAGAGGAAGTAGTCGCCCGGTCCGCGGCGGTTGGCAGGGACATGGCGTTGTTCGTCGGGGACTGCCGAGAAAATGCTGAACTTGGGGTTCATATCCTTGTCGACGGTCATGATGGACGCAACATTACCGCAGCGGTAGCAGTAGTTCGGAGCCGACCACACGGTGACGACAGAGTTCTGCGGGAAGTGATACTATTTTGCGTTAGCATAAACCCAGTAATGCGGACTGACAATAGGCACTGACCTTGTAACCCTCATTGACAAGCTGGTGAGCTCTAGCGATGAGCTTAAGACCGTTCACGTGGTTGAACTCGGTTGCAACCTTGTCGCCAAAGAGCCAGCCGGCGCCGCGAGGGCTGATAGCCCAAGTCTCGACGTCTTCGGGGTCGGACCAAACAAGATCGCAGAAAGCGCCCTCGTGAGGGATCTCCTGCGCACGAGCAACGACGCGGATCTGGTCGATGGTGCGGATCTCCGGACTGAGACCACCATGGACGCAGAGAAGCTCTCCATCGACGATAGCAGCAAGAACGAGGAAGTCGAAGACATGGCAGCACGCCTTCCACACGGAAGCGTTGCCGTACTTTTGCTGGCACTCCTCGTAAAATCCGTACACCTGGGTGATTTGACGGGACTCGTGGTTGCCACGAACAAGGACGATTCTGTCGGGGTATCTGAGAAAGATTAGCACGATAGTGCAACTGACAGCAAAAGTTACCTACTTGGCCTTCAAGCACATGAGAAGAGTAAAAGTCTCCAGACTGAAGTAGCCACGATCGACGAAGTCGCCCAAAAAGATGAAGCGGGTATCGGCAGACTGCGATGTGGTGGAGACCTCAACGGCGGAGTCGGCTCGGGAAGTCGCGCTGGTATCAGCAGCCGCGGCGTCGTCCTCATCGTCTTCATCAGCAGGGGGGCTGCCAGCATTGCGAACCTTCTTTTTGAGCTTCGGGTTCGTAATCTCGGTAGGAGGCTCAATGTCCTCGGGGCTGATGACCGTGGTGGCAGTCTTGGGGGCCTCCACATTCGACTCGCCAGGCATTCCGCCCGCAACACGGAAGAGCTCCAGCAGATCGTAGAATTGGCCGTGGATGTCACCGCAAATTGTGACCGGGGTGCACACAGGCTGAATATTGGATTCTAGTTTCCACAAGTCAGCACAAGGTCAGAGAAGAGAGGATTATAGTATTCCTCACCCTCCATGAGCACCTCCTTTACAAGCTCGCACAGCTCTTTCATGGCGCGCTCGGGCAAGTAGTGACACTGCTTGGCTTCCTCCAGCCACTCGTCTAAGCCTGCATTGGGGGAGAGTTTGGCGGGGCCGGGTCGGGGAATGTGGCTCGCCATTTTTTCGAGTATTTGGGTATGCACCTGAGATGTTATCTCGATGTCGTACGGGTTGAAGTCTTCGGAAATGTTTGGATTGAACTCGGTGTAATACACAGCCAAGTCGTCGTCGATATCGTCGGACTCGTAGTAGCTCGGATCGAAATCCTCTGGGAAATCGTCGAGATCAAGACTTCCGCCGCGGAGCGAAACGTGCGATGAATCGTTGGACTGTTGAATGGACCGACCAATCTGTGCGGTGCGGATACCGGGCTCCTCAGAGCGTTCGAGTTCCTCGTATTCGGTCGATGGCTCCTCCTGGATGGTCTCAGGGGGAGGTTGATTTTGGTTCGGGCCAGGGAAAGCGAGAGAAGAGGCGTTCGACGGTGTTGAGAATGATGCAGACCTGGCACGGCGACGTGAGGGCGTTGGAAAAGGCTCCTGCTGATTCAAGGCGACCGGGTGTGACTGCAAAGGCGAAGGGTGCGGTGGAGCACTGTTCTGAGCGGGGAGCGTCGGAGGGGTATTATGGGCAGCACGGCTGGGTGCGGCTGCTGGGGACTGCTGGGCAGTGCTAGCAGGGGGGAGCTCTGGTAGAGGACGAGGGTTCTGTGAGTTCCAGGTGCTTTCGGGTAGTGAATTCTGCAAGAATGATTCGAGTGTCCGCTGGTCATGGGCTTTGCGACGCAGAACTCGCTGGTTGTACTCGTCGAGCGGGTTATCGAAACCTCCAACTACAACGGGACGGCCTGAATTGGGGTCTCTGAGTTGTCGGCGCGGCGGACTGTTAAGAGGGGGGAGGGTGGGGATGTAGCCAGAACGACCAGGGACTGGAATTCCACGACCGCGGACGGACGCTGGGGTAGCACGTTCAGATGCGACAGGCACCTGCTGAGGATCGGGAGGATGATGCGCTCCGAAGTTGATGGGAGTCGCGCCCGGTGGAACTGACGGAACTTGAAAAGATACTGCTGCGCTGCGGTTGCGAGCACGGTCACCAGTCGGTCTGCTCCGTCTGACAGTGTTGGTAAGCGGATTATTCTGATAGCTGTTTGCTCGCCGGATGGCCGCTTCGATCTCTTGCGCAGTCGGCTCTCTGTACTCAGAACTCGTCGCAGCTTCCCGTGGATGACTTCCTTCCGTAACTTGGGCAGGTGAAGCTATTTTCAACTGTTTGAAATCCGGAAAGGTCTCCGGGTAGACGTCGGTATCCTCGATTTCTTTGTCCTTGATGTTCGAGGTACCACCTTCTTTCTCTTGACCTGCCATCTTGATGGCTAGTGGGTGCTGGGTGAACCTCGGAATAGTTGGTTGATCGGAATATTGTTTGACCGAAGGTGCTCTGTGAGAGGTTGTGTCTTTGCCGAGGTTTTTCCGAGAAGAGGTTTGTGGGGCTGTGTGAGAAGAGGAGTGGAAGAACAGCCCTTGGGCCCCACCCAGCCAAAGCTATCCAAAAAGGGCTAGTGCAGGTGATAAGATAAGGTCCACCTGAGGCAGTGGCACATTGTGAGCCATTCTTTCAGATCTGAGGTTAAGGTGAACCCAAAGCCCCGCGTCACTACCCTGCCATCACATCACCTTTTGACATCTGAGCCAGGTCTTGCACACACCTTCTTGGACCCTTGCGCAGCGCACTTCGTCTTTCGGAACACTCCCACTACACATTTTCCAATGTTTCTTGCACAGCTTATCACCAGGCCACAAGATAAGAAACAATAACCAAACAAAACAGCATAGCCATCCTATATCAGGTATCGATCCCGAGCATACGAATACAAGGCTATCTATTTCATAATGGCAACCTCTGGCGCCCAAGGCGCATCTCGAAAGACAAATGGAGTTCTTTCGGTCTCCGGTCAACAGGCAACTACTGATGCGCCAAAGTCCAATAAGAGTAGGACTCCCGTCGAGGGCGACAAGGTTGTTATTCGAAGACTGCCCCCTGGCATGACGGAGCAAGAATTATGGAACAACCTAGGCGACGAATGGAAGGCTGGCAATGGCCTCGTCAGCTGGCACAATTTTGAGGCTGGGAAGATCTCTCATGAGTACGTGCTTACTCCCATGTGTCCAAGGGTTGGTGGCTAATGCTTCTTGCGCCTAGCCCTGCGAAGCCATCGAGGCCAGGACGAGTCTATCTTCATGTTCTTAAGCGCGAGAGCCTTAACACATTGTCGAATCTGATCCAGGCCAAGTCTTGGGAAGATGCAAAGATGACGTCCAATAGCGCTTCTCTAGTCGGCCCGCCCGTTCTCGAGTTTGCGATTTACAACAAAGTCCCGAGTAGCAAAAAGCGCACCGATCCAAGGCAGGGAACTATTGATCAGGACCCCGAGTTCATGGCCTTTTTACAATCCTTGACCAATCCTGAGATTGACAAGGACAACGAGAGCAATGAGAACAAGGACGTGGAGGAAACGAAGCCCGAAACGAAGGTCACAACGACACCGTTGATTGAGTTCCTCAAGGAGAAGAAGGCCAACAAGCAGAAAGAGGCTGCCGCCGCTAAGAGCGCTAAGCAGGCTCGGCAGGACTCCAGCACCAAGGGCAAGTCGTCGGCATCGACGGCGGAGGACTCAAAGAAAGGCAAGAAGGACTCTAAGGGAGACAAATCGGCCGATAAACCCAAAGAGACGGTCAAAATCCTCACCAAAAAGGCTACTGCGGACGCTGTTAAGGCCGCAGAAGCTGTCGCCAACCAGATCACGCAGGCCTCCTCTTCCTCGTCTCAGGATCAGCCCAAGAGTAGGCGAGCTGGTATTGCGGCTGCTGCCCGCATCTTGCAGCGAGACCTTGGTATCAGCCCCGGAAGCGCTCATAGGAGGGCACGACTCGATGCTGCCAAAGCTGAGGCCGATTCCAAGGGAACCTCATCAAAGGAACCAGCGCAACCCGTGGTCGAAGCCCCAGCAGCCGCACCGCCACCTGTTACAGCTCCGGCCCCAGCATCCTCGGCTGCTTCACAAACATCCGAGAGAAACGCCACGCCCACGGCACCTAAGTCAGGCCGTTCTAGAAGAGGCGGCGGTGGAAAGAACGCAAGTGCCAACGAAGCAAAGGGCAAGTCAACCGAGGCGAGCGGCTCTTCTAGCGCTCCAGCACCTGCCAAAGCCCCGGTCATCTTGCTCAAGAAGAAGGACGAGGAGAAGAATAAGGAAAGGGCTGCCAAGGTCGACAAGGAAGCATCGAGTTTGAATTCGCAGCCAGCTGCCGCGCCAGCAAGTGCCAAGTCCAACGCCCCTACCGGTCCTAAGGCATCAGGCAAGGGCAGCAACGCGAAGAAGAGCACTGCGGCCGTTACCGCTGGTGTGACCCGTGGTTTCGTCAAGCACGCAAACCCATCGCAGGGCGTAACCGAGGCACTCCTCAAGCAAGCCATGGAGGCCTTTGGCACCGTCACTTTTGTGGAAATCGATAAGCGTAAGGGCTTTGCCTATGTCGACTTCTCCGATCACGATGGCCTCGTAAAGGCAGTCGCTGCGAGCCCCATACAGGTTGCCCAGGGCACAGTTCAAGTTCTCGAGCGCAAGGAGAAGAAGCCTGCCGCCTCCAACTCGAATTCGAACGCCAATAACTCCAACAGCAGCAACGCAGCCAATACGGCAGCAGCAAGCTCTAGCTCTGCTCCACCATCGACGACCAATGCATCTAACAGCAACGCCACGCCTTCCGAGAAGCCGGAGCACCATAAGCGGACCAGGCGTGGTCGTGGTGGTGGTAAGGCCGCGGCGGCTGGTGCGTCAGGCAGCAACAGCGGCAACAAGGATGCGGCGCGCGAGTCCGGCGCCCCTCCTGCAGGCACGGGATGATCCAAGGGAAGGGGACCGCAAGGCAAAGAATTTTTTGCATTCGTTTTGAAAAGTGATTGTACCTCGCATGGTCGATTACCACGTGCGAAAGAAGAGCGCGGCATGCGGGTTCGCAGGCACGCGAAGGGTCAGCAAGTATAGGCAAAGGGTGGATGTTATTGCGTACCTGCGCACCACCTGCGTTTCTGCCCAACGGGCCTAATGAGCGAGGGCCACGATGCGATGAAGAGGTACGGAATATGGGCGATGCAACACCCGGTTCGCTGGATGCAGTTGGCCCCCTCCCCGCGCCATCCACAATATCGATTATTCTTTGACGATATCACCCGCCGATACCAGCAGCATTGTGCATTGCAGAGGAGGCGGCGTTGGGTGTGATCTGCGCAAAGGGGTCGGCGGGAGGAGGTAGTCGATGGTTGGTGGTTGGCTGTCGTAAGCGCACCTTGACCTGGGAGATCGTCACGAGTGGTTGCAGAGTATGAGAATCAAGTAGAGATCATCCTAATGGGACAGACTCACGAGTTATTACAAAAATTCCAGTCCATGATGTGAAAGTCGGGCGACCATGGTCCGATACAAGCTTTCTCACACTCTCCCGCTCGCACTCCTTCTCATTCCGCTATTGGGATCTCGCGATGGCTTCACAGTTGACAACAGATGCCTCCACGTTCATTACCAAAAACAACCAAGCTTGCATTCCATACTTCCTACTTCCTATCATCTACCGATTTTGAAACCCAAATTTACGCAGTCCCCAACACCAAACCATTCCCGCATGACCCCCAAAATCTCAAACCTCAATTAGGCCAAATCCAATTATGCTCCCTCCCCTCCCTCCACCTCACGACCAACCCGCCCACGACGCCAATACCAAAATACACCAAAACAGCAATCAAACCCCCCAACAAGACACCCCTCGTCTCCCTCGCCGCACGCAGCGCCTCCGCCTTGAGATCCGCGACCCAGAGCGCCTCCCCGGCATCCCGCCGAGCAGCCTTCAAGCCGGGTAACCCGTCGATGGAGGTGCGGTTCGTCTCGACCTGGTAGGCATTCACCGTGTTGTTGTCGACGCGCTTCTTCCAGTAGTAGTCGAGGGTGGGACGCTCCTCGAAGACGGAGAGCTCGTCCTTCTTCGTCTGCGCGGGGTCGTCGTCGTCGGTACCGAGGGCGCCGCGCCGCTGCCGCTGAGCCTTCTCGAGCGTCCCGTCCTCCGACGCCGCGGCGGGCGCGTAAAGTTCCTTCCTCACCATGGGGACACCATACCCGCAACTCGTCTGCACCTCCCACACCTCGCCAATAACGACGGCCCTGGCCCCATCGTACGACTCCCGGTTACTGTTTCCCCCAGCGGTGTCGTCCTGCGGGATAACACGCTTCATCCACTTATCAAAGTCGGGATGATCCCACTCCACGATCCGGCTCTTGCAAAACAGCCGCAAGATGCGCGGGGCGGGCCCGAAGGACATGAACATGAGCGTCAGCCGGCCGTTCTCGTAGCTGTGGGCGATCGTCTCGCACCCGGAGCCGGTGCGGTCAATGTAGGCGACCAAGTTGGGCGAGAGGACGGCGAAGTGGGCGGAGAGGCCCTTGGGGGAGACGTTGATGTGGGGGTGGTGGGTTGGGGCCGAGGCCGTGAAGAAGACGGGTTGGCGGGCGGCCCAGTCGGCGAGGTCGGGGTTGATGGAGGGGTATAGCTTCATTGTGGCGGTGGGGATTGTATGTATGTTCAAACGGATACTAATAGTTCATCTGGGGTGGGACGATTGTTTGTTTGTTTTTAAAAGATTTTATTTTATATCGGGATATCGTCAATTGACGTCAATTGATGAAACGATGTGATGACCTCGGGTGAAACTCAGGTATATAGATAATGATATATCGTGGAAAACATGAAAGGGTATTGGGTATTGGGTATCGAGTTGTTGACATGAGAGAGCTAGTACAGGATTTGATACATGACTGAGCAATATGGGGGGAAAAAAAAGAAAAAAGAAAACCAAAAAACCAAAAACTTTTTGAGGAGGCGGATTTCCGTCTCTTGAAATAAACACTTGGCCTCGGGAAACGGCCAAGTTCGCCGAAGAATGTCATCGAGGATGAGTCAACCGAACTTATTGCGTCAATTCGGCTGGCGTCTCGACTCTCAAGTAAGTCGTTGCGCCCGGACTCGGTGCGGCGGGTGCGAGGGTCCCATCTGTCGCCTCAAAGCGCCCGTCCCGTCTTGGGGAGAAGGTGCAGAAAAGAGCGCTTTTCAAGCCTCCTCTCTCTCTCCCCCCCGCACCGCTTTATCGGTTGGAGGCTGCGTTTTGCCAGGGATGAAGAACTTCCTGTGGCTGAATGCAGAGTATCGTAAACGTATTTTCCCGCAGCGAAGAAAAAAAAAACCACCCTTGCCCGCTGGTGGTGTGTCACACAGGGCTTGGCTAATTTTTTTTTGTTGCTTCTTGCTTGCTTGTGTCGGATGCTTTACCGACGCGACCTCCCGCGGGCGGTCTCTGGTAGAGGGTGTGCGTAATAGCTTCCATCCTCAACGTATGGTGAATGGCCATGGCCATATGCACTACCTTCATAGAAGGGACTCTCGTGGTCCGGGTAGCCTGGAGTACGCTGGTCGTAAGGTGAATCGGTGACAGTTGTGGTCGTGAGGACGGTAGGTCTTATGGCGTACGACGTAGACTCGGAGCGCTTGGTACGGGGACGGGTCGGCTCCACGATGGAAGCGGGCCGAGGAGCGCTGGGGCCCATGGGCTCAATGTAGCTGCCCTGCTTGCTGCCCCTCGAGCTTCCGCTGGAGGTGCTCTTGTCGTCCTTGTGCTCGAAGCGGCGGCCGAGGCGCTCCTTGTCTTCCTTGCAGCGCTTCGCAAGCTCCTTGTCCTCGGTGGGCTTGCGAACCTTGCTCTCCCCGCGGGAGCGGTGCTTGGAGTCGCTGCGACGCAAAGCCTTTGACTCCTTGGGTTCCTTGTGTTCTCTGGACTCCTTGTATTCTCGGGGCTCCCTGTGTTCTCTGGGCTCCCTGTGCTCTCTCTCCTTGTGTTCTCTTGGAGAGGGCGGTTGGCTGGGAAGTGCGCCCGACATCTTTGTCGACTCTCGAGAGGGGCTGTGGCGTTGTGCCTTGCGGAGATCCTCCCGTAGGACCTGGTTTTCGGTGCGCAAGTTTTCCTTTTCGCGCTCCCAGGCTTTCTTGTCGATCTTGAGAACCTCAATGTTGTTCTCCAGGGCAGCGTAGCGAGCTTTAGTTTCGCTCTTGAGCCGGTTCATATCGTCCAGCAGCTGATTGTACTTCAGTTCAAGGTCGAAGTAGTCCTGGGCGGAAGGGCTTGAGCTGATCACGGAGATGCTAGAGTCGCTCGATTGGTGACGGTGGCCCTTTGTGGTCTGAAACGTGACGCGAGCCTCTTTTTTGTTGGCGGTAGACATGGTTGGTGGTTATTGGGCGGCGCTGGGCGGCCGGGGGATTGTCGATCAACGGTGGGGTTTGTGAGTTGACGGTGTGAACCAATGTCCAAGGCAAGGAGCCTTTTCGCCGTAGACAGGCGCGACGAAAGTGAGAGCGATATATTCGTTGTGAGCGATGCGATTGCGATGTATGTATTTGGAAAGAGTAGAATTGAAATTTTTTGAAATTCGATGTGGGTGGTGTGGTGGTAGGCGCGGGTTAATACTTGTCGTATGTGTGTGCCTTGTCGAGATGAGTCAAGTCGGGTATATAAGGGGTTGAATGCTGCCCAAGATGGGACCGGGTGTTATTTTGGTCTGGGATAGAGAAAATAATAGCCGCACCCTGAAATGAGCAGGTCAGGTAATAGCTGAGGGATGAATAGGGAGGGGGGGAGAGAAAAAGGCAGAAGCGGCGTCTTTTGACATTTTATTTATCCAGATTTGCAAAAGCAGGTATTGCAGCCTTGACGGAGAGGAAAAGTCGCAGCCGGAGGCGGAGGGAGAATGACAGATGGGATTTGGTGTGGGTGACTGGCAGTGGATTGCATTGCTGCCTCCGGAGCTAAGAGAGGCAGACAGCAAAGTTGCGATGCAAAGGGAGAACGAACGAATACCTGACCCCTGCAACCACAACCACAACCGCAACCGCAACCGGGTACGTAGCCACACTGAGATACCTACCTTACCTACTCAATACATGCCGTACATTGACATGTCCATGCCATAGGCATAGGGTACGGGAACGGGTACATTGGTAGTAAGGTAGGGTAGGCATGGCATGTACTGCATAGGGTACGGAGGAGGGAACTCTTGGACGCTCCGAGGCACAAGGAGATTAGCAACATTCCAAAAGTATTCCTTCGGTAGTGGCCATGTAGGGCTGGAGCTGCTTAGCCCAGTTTGGTTGCCTCTTGGCTGCAGACTTTTGCGACTGCTGCGCTTGCGCAGTGTGTGAGTGAGTGCGTGTGTCCGAGGTGAGGTGAGGTGAGTAGGAAGAGTCATCGCGGGTCACCAAATCCCCTCACCTCACAGGCTCACTCGCACACTTCAAGCCTTCCATCCTTCTCCTACTCCGTACCCGCAGTAGTTCGCTAGGCAGGACGGACGGCGGAATCGCGGGTTCACCCTTCGAGCAGGGATGTCATGACGGGAGGGACTGGGACTGGGCTGTGGTGCCGTACAAGGGGATACAAGGGGGGACACTGACAGGGGTATAGGGTCAAGAAGAGCGTGTGGATGGGAACGGGGACGGGAGAAAAAGGGGAGCGGGACTCGGGAAGAGACTCGACGGTGACAGTGACAGTGACAATCCAGTGGTGACAGTCAGAGAGAGGTGTGAGTGAGTCCGTCCGGTACCTAGCCTAGGTGAAGCCAGAAAGCAAAGTGGAAAAAGAGGTTGACCAGGAATCAACTCCCATTTCTGCTGACTGTTCCCAAGATGGTCCCCTTGAGCCAACCACAGGCCACCTCAGTCCCAGCCCAGACAGAGTCTGACAGACCGAAGAAAAAAAAAAGGGGGGGGGGGGGGGGGCATTGCTCGAGTTCAGTTGACCAAATTTCTCGGTGGCAGCCGTTGCTCTCATTGGCGTACTTTTGGCAGATGGGCGGTGCAGGTGCCAGCAGGGCCAGCAAGCCAACAAGGCAGAAATGCACTTTTTCCCCGTTGCCTCGTTTTGCTGGATTTTCTTGTGGGACGCCTTATTTTCCCGTGTGTCTGTCGTTTTTGTGTGTGCCAATGTGTCTCCGGAATGGTTCGCAAATGCGGCCTGCCACGCCTGCGTACCCGGGAGACTGGTTCGCCCAAACCCACGTCTCACTCAGTCTCTCTCTCTACCTTTCCCGAGGCAGGCTGCGTTGCCGCTGCGCTGTCCATACAGCGTTTGGCCTCCCGCATCTTTGCTTTTGCAGCACCAGAGTCCAGTGGGTACAAGGGCAGAGGGCGAAGCTCTCGTTTGCGTGCGTCGCTAGTCGAATCCGGTCGCAGCACCGTAAGGTGAGGTGAGGTCAGGACGCAGCTCGCAGCGCGCAGCACGCAGTTCAGAGTCCTCACGACTGAGGCCTCAAGTGAGGGGCCTGCCGCAGACGGAGCCCCTCCGCCGCCAGAGAACATCGCCGTTGCGCACAACAAAACACAGGGACGTCAACGGGTCAACGGTCGACGGGTTTCCTCTTGGCGCTGTGCGGTCCTTTCCTGCGGGCCCTTTCTGCGTCTGCATCTGCGTTTGCGTTCTGCGTCCATGTATGTCTGCGCCCCCGAACCTGTTTCTTCGCTCCCTCGTCCGATCCCCAGGATAATGATGTGCGTATCTCGTTTTCATTCCTAACCTCGCGGCCAATCGCTTCGCCATGATCGTGGGAGAAAAGTGATCGTCGTGTGTAGGCTACTGTGAGGCCATCGCGAAAGACCCCACCCTACCTCGCAGACGGAGGGAAGGTCATGGGGGAAGGAGGGACTCGAACGCAGAAGTCGAAACTCGCGTCGTGAGTCACCCCGCATCAGGACGCGACTCATTCGTAACCTTGTTGATGGTTGTTTGGTGACTGAGGCCAATGTATTCCTTTCATGGGCTCGATGTAGGAAATGGCCAGCAATTGCGTGCTTCTTTTTCGCACATTTTTCTTCCGATGATCGATCTTGATCATGAGAGGGCACCAATAGACGACCTGGCCATGAATCGATCAAATCCGATACGATGACCCGTTCGCTGATGGACAGGAACGTCGCGAGCCGTACCTCCTTGCCATACGGTGGTGATCAGGCTGTAGGCTGTAGGTTGTGGTGCAGGTGGTGTTGGCTGAGTGACGAGATGATGAAGTGAGGTCCAGTGGGGAAAGCTGCTGCGGTTTGTGGAAGTCCAAGTAACCAGGTACTGCGTAAAGCACAGACTAACGGAACACCGCCCCACGGGCTAACCAACGGAAGGTAGCCCACAGGGCAGGCAGGGCAGGCAGGGCAGGCAGCCCCCTGCCAAACACAATCTTGACAACCCAGCATCGGACGACGACCAATGAAGCTTAACTGTTCTTGCTGCCCTCCAAAAAGAGTGGTATTTGCTGACAACCTCACTCCCTCAGGGCAATGTACCTTGGGCACCTCTCTGTCTATGATGGGTACGTGACTTAAGGTAAGGTACTCCGCGATCAGGACTCCCACTGGTACGTACACTATACTACCTTACCTTAGACTCCAGGCGCCAGCCGCCTAGAACCCGGCCGCCATCCTGTCTTGGCAGAAGGTGGAAGAAGCCGGACGCATCTCATACCTAGGCCTGTCCGTATCCGTAGGCAGAAATCACCAACCTTAGTCTCGGTCTCCAGTTATAGGGCTGCGAGACACGATATTGCTAAGCCCAAGGGAGGTAGGCCAGATCACGATACAACCCCCCCACACCCCTCAAAAGCGTACATCAGGTTCCAGTCAAAGACTCGAAGGATGAAGAATGCATATTCCAGAGGGCATGTGGCGTACTTTTTACACTTTCCCATGAACTGAATCTACTAGCTTCGACGGGATAGGCAGTTACCCCTTATCCACGATCTCGACATGTTCCTAGATGGCGATATCGTTCCCTTGGCGGCAAGGCAACTCTTGGCCTTTTTTTTTGTCTTTCCGAAGCAGGGCTAGATCGGGATGAAGCCCGTACAACCCGTACAGGAATACTGAACGCCAACTACATCACTGGAACGAGAGCTTTGTAAGCGCGCGCGCAAAAGTCACAGGAAAAGCCTTCCCGTCCAATTGAGCTTCCGCACCTCCCCATGGCAGCGGGCCCAGACAACGGGCCGCCAGCCTTGACTGAAGGGTGTCCCTGAGTTCGCCGACTACGTATCTCTAGCGTAGGATTCCCTCCTTCCGTTCATGCTGGATAGTCACCTGCTTGTGGCCCGTACCTCGCTCACGCTCAGACGCGGGATATCCAGGGCGCATTTGTGCTCTTTGAACAAGAGAGAAGAGAAAGCATTGCGTGTTCTGCCAAGGCATGTTGATCCTCTTTTGAGTCCCTCCGAGTGCCAACAAGACATCCTCACTACTCGGGTTGGATCCGGTCGAACCCACTTCCCCCCACCCCGCGTGTGACTCGGCTTTCGGGGAGATATCGGGCATGCATAGGTACGACGCGTTGGTTTGTTCTGCAGCAAGCAAGTTTCAAATCATTTCTGAGAAGTACGATTTGACAGCTTGGTTGAAATATGGTTCGATCGTATTTGGGTTTACGAATCTCGCCTGAAAGGATGTATGCTTGGTACTTTTATGGCTTTGCCTCGGCAGACTGGGAACTCTGCGGCATTCTTGCCGCTCTAACCAAGGTGCACTTTCCCACTTGGAGTGATTATCAGCATCGAGATGTTGACATGAAATGATGAGCGACATCCGCGTCATCGTGTTCTTCGATGTTGAAGGCATACCCAGTCTGGTGTGATTTTCTCACCCCGGAAGACAATGAACATTTATTTAGGCCAATGAAGTAGACCTGATAGCTCACGAAAAGCCAAGGAAAAAACAATGAGAGAGTTCACTCATACAGGAACAGGGTCATCCTCCTTCATGTCTGTATGCCAAGGTACCTACCTTGTCGAAACTCGTACGGAAGCGTCCAGTGCCTATTCTCATCCAATAAGAGATTAGAAAGCATTGGTGGACACAGGAAGGGAACCATCATGGGGAACATTGAGAATCGCCAAGTGCCGACAACGTTCTCCCAGCACTTTGTAGATATTGGACTTTCCAATCCGCTTTGGAACTCCATGGAAGTGGAGGGGCAGGGAAGACGGAAGAAAGGAAAGGTGTAAGTTGATTTGTCGACGGAAGAAGAGTGGGGTACGGGGGCCTGGGGAACCCTTGACGGTACGTACCCGAGGTGTCCACCCAAAACGTTCCCCATCTGCCAGCGACTGGACGGTGGTGAAGACGGCTGCCTGTTTTGCCTTGGTCACGCTTCCAGCTTCATCCGTCTTCGGACGTCGATATTATCGTCCGTCAGCTTCAAGTTATGTGCCACCTCGGTTCTCAGCGGCTGGCGATACTGCCTGTGTCGAACGTCATCGAATGAGAGATCGTGTCTAGCAATAGTATCCCCCTCGGTTGTCCGTCGTTGACATGGGAGGTAAGCGGGAGGGAGCCCAGCTGAACGTCTGCTTGTCAATACCTCCCAGGAACAAAGACAATACAAACTTAGAGGAACGTGTGGAAGAGTTTGGTTTCCTCAGCCGCAGAAGCATGTTTTGGGTGCTTATCTCACTCAACCTCTCCCATCCCTGTCGTTTCTGTGCCTCGCGGATAACCTCCCTCTTCTGGTCCTTTGCGCGCTTGCTGAAGCGAGAGACGAGCATGAGCAGGTCATGTATTGGATTCCACGGCTCCGATTCACGGCTGCAGCTGCGGCCGAAGCCCCAAGGATGATGACCGTGTCCCGCTCACCTCGGTGTTAGCACTCTAGCGACAAGGTGAGAGGGCACAAGGCAATCACGACCGCCCCGACCTTGGGCACGTAAGTTGAGGAACTGGGATACGCAACCCCGAATACACTCTATCAAGATAAAGTGTTAGTTATCTTCCGTCATCATGCTATTCTTCCTTCCCTTGTAAACGGAATTACCGAGCCGGAGAAACAGTCTGTGGATTGAAAGAAAGAAAAAGGTGGCTCAGGTGAGGCCAACGACATGGGTTCCGATCCTGCGGCCGTGGCCCGTTGCAGACGCGCATACCTTACCTGCTTGCGCGCGACACTTTTCTTGCGCAATCGCGCGTTCGCGCGCTGTCCACGGCTTGTGTAACGCCAGTCTCTCCCACTCGGTGCCAAGACGATGGCTGCAGCCTTATGCTGCACACCATTACGTCTGATTTGACGTGGCCATGGGGGTAAAACGGAATCGGCACAGCGACGGAGTACACGAATGAAGAACCCTTGTATTTTTGACAGAAGTATTCGTATCCCCAAAATGGAATCCCGGGCTGCTCGGTTCGCTTTATCTATCCATGTACACCGAACTGCGGTGGAAAGTGCGAGTACCAAATTTGGAGGTACAGAGTTTTGGAGAAAGGACGAAAGGACGAAAGGGCGGGATGGCGTCATGAGGCCTGGCCCAACCAATGTCTGAGTTCGGAGGCAGCTGACTTGGTGACCCGGTGCCGACGCTTCGTCTCACCCCTCTGCTGACAGCCACCACCGCACAATGAGATTGTTTGTGTGTGAGAGACTCTTGGGTTTTGCTTCATTTTGTCCGAAATTTTGGTGGTTTCTATTAAAGCTTGAATGTGAACATAATGTTGAAACTGATACCAGTTGCATCAAGGCGAACTCCTTGATCCCATGCGCCGATACAGAGAAAGACCAACTCTAATTAGAATCTCAAAGATTCTCAACCAAGAAATCACCAGTTCAAAACTAGGTAAGAGCGGTATATTTGAATGCATGCGCATGTTGGGTTACGTCAATGTCTTCACCGAAGAGTGCTCTATTACCTACTTTCTCCACGCCAATTTGGCGCATTCAAGTGCAAGCGATAGGAGAGCCTTTGAAAAGCAATTTATCGGTATTTCCAAGTGAAAACATGATCGAAGGCCTGGAGGACAATTGAGTGATACAGCTAGTACGAGTAATGACTACCGACATGAAGGGCAACGCAGTATGAGATGACAATCTCTATATCCGTCCATCACTTCGCCCCAAAACAATAACCTTGATAAAACATTCCAAAGCCCAAAGTCATATAAGATTGCCAGAGAAGTTCATTGTTGACGAATGAAATATGTCGTAAACGAAGGTCGGGGCTGCGATGCTACAAACAGAAATGCCGTGCCCAATGATCGTCACGCAGTGCCTTGCATGAAGGCAGTATCCAATGAAGCACCGTCAGCAAAAGTCTATCTCAAATCGAAGCCAATGAAAATGATGCCCTGCAATTTCTGACGAGAGCCTACGCCGATGCTAATGTCAGTTCTCATATTCAAGGCATGATATCTGGAAGAGAAAGGGGGAGAGAAACTCACGCTGAGGCTTGCCCATGCAATATCATCCAGCCAAACGGGTTCCCTCCTACCAAAGAAAGAGACTCTCTCAAGCAGCTGTCGAAGACACTTATCCTCGACCGCGCCGAAAGTCCACATATCGTAGAGAGATTTAAGAGAGGAAAACAAAGAGAAAAACGTATATCCGTCATATCCATCCATAACCCCTCTCATTCATACCGTATAAACCCATGCCTCCTCAAAATCCTCTCATACTCCCTAATCCTCTCATCCCGTCCCGCAACAACACACCGCTGCTCGTGCAACTCCCTCCTCAACCGCCGATTCTGCTCCTCCACGCCATCATATTTCCCCTCCCACGCACGCACAATCCTCCTCAACTCCTCAATCCTCTCCCCCACCCCGTGGCCCAACCCGTGTCCAAAGTGATGGTGATGCCCATGCCTCAACCGCGCCGCCAGTTCCCTCTCGACCTTTTGCAGCTTATGCCTCAGCCTCTCCACCTCCTGCAGATACTTCCCCGCGTTCCCGCCCGAGCTCTCGATGGTCCGCCGCAGACTGGCGTTGTCCTCGCGCAGGAGCTGGTTCTCCGCCTGCGCGGAAATAAGCAGGGCCGAGAGGCGGCGGCCCTCAACGTCCGAGGCTCGGAGGTCGCATTTCAGGGTGTAGTTTTCGCGGGCGAGGGCGTCGTTTGCTTCGCGGAGCTTGCGCTCGCGGTCTAGGAGGTCGTTGTACTCGGGCGCGGCGATGTGTGCGCAGTCGTCGCGGCAGCAGTGGTGGACTGGTGGTGGAGGTGGAGGTGCTGGGGTCGGAGTCGGACAGGGGGCCGGGGCCGGAGCCGGGTCTTCATGGTGGTGGTGATGGCGGTGATGATGGTGGGAGCGGGAGCGTTTGAGGGAGACGAATTGGTATTTGCCGTCTGGGGAGGTTTCGAGGTACCACCGGCGGGTGGCCATGCGGTCTGGAGGGGGTTGTGGTCGTAGACTAGGTGGTATTTGATTTGTTTCTCGAGATGTTTGGCCAGAGGGGAGAGACTGGACGTGGTGGTGGTCGTCGTCCGTATAAGTCGAAAAAGGTTTGCTGTGAGGCTGTCTAAGTTTGAAGTTGAACTGAGAGGTTTCGCAAGAACAGTATTCAGAGTTTTCGGTTCAGAATATTGGACGAAGACGAGAGAGGGCCGGGAACCGACAGGAGTTCAACAAGGGGCGGATCGAGGCCTTGATATGGAGATCTGAGGGATAAAGACAGCAGACCACGAGAGCCCCGGGGCCGACATGCAGGTGATCAGCGCAGAAGACTACCCCGTCTCGCAATACCAACAAGGGCCCATAAGACGGGGGCTGCATGGCGGAGCGGGAGCGGGTAGGGCTTCGTCTTGAATTTTCTCTAGGTTTCCTAACCTGTTCTACCTTGTTTGATAGGGTGCCTCCCTAATCCTGAGGGGGTGTTTACTGTGTAAGTGTGCCCTGGCCCAAGGAGGAACTTGGGGTCCCAGAGCTCTGGGTACGTTCGTCACTAGACTGGAATCTCGCCGTCTTTCGTACATTTCACTAGGGAAAAGTAGGCGCAGGAACGGCTGCGAGTCATCGGAGGAGGAGGCAACAGGGCACGAGGCTCAAGCGCGTGGGCGGGAGAAGGAATGGGCGCCGACTCGGTGGCTGACGCGCTGCCGTTGGAGGTTGCGGACGGATGAGGGAACTGGTACGAACTGGACCCTGAAGGGTAGTAAACAATACAGATAGACTATATTCGTGCCTTAGCTATAGATGGACACCTATTTTTCCTTTCTTCCTCTTGGCTGCTCATACTAAGGCAAGGTACCCTGCAAGGCAGATGGTGGGTGGAGCCGGGGGAAAGAGGTCGGGTGTGGTGTACAAAGTTGAGGCGCCCTCGACATTGAGGAGGATTTAGGTTGTCGGGTGCCCGTTTGGCTGACCTAGTTGTGAGTCCGAAGGCGAGGTCATGTAGACGGCCTCACAAGTTGTGCGCGGTGAGACTTGGGTGGTCGTTTGTGGTGAGCGCATGAGTGGCATGTCTCACGAGCCAGAAGGGGGGTGGAGGGGTCATTCGGGGCCAGCTCCGGGGGGGACTGAGCTATGAACCTGGCGGCGGTTCATCCCGGGAGGTTTGCTTGCGGGCCTCGCGGGATTAGCTGTTTAGTCAGAGGTCAGGTTTGGTCTAGGCTGCTTGAAGGCTGCATGAAACGGAAAAAAGGGCATAGAATGAGGAGAGTACAAGGGCGGGGTTGATTCTTTGTGGTCTAGATGTTGGTCCGTGAAGATGTCGAAGTTGGAGGTGTGACAGTGGACAGTTGGGGTGGAATTGGAGATCTCAAGGGTACCTTACCTTAGGTACGTACAGCGTGGTTACGTTTTGGCACGTGGAGCAGGCGCATTGCGGTAAGCAAGCGCCGCCATCGGAGAATACAGTGCCTAAAAGCGCCTTTCTACCATAATCCAGTCACAACACCGTACAACCCTTGCTGTTCACCGCGGCTGCGCTTGGGCTGCCTCTCCACATCCCGGTACGTATCTATTCTTCATGACCACCACCACGAACAACATTCTTTGGCAATGGCCCTTTTGTCTTACACGGCCGAGTACACCGCCTCCACGAGGCTGCCATATTGAAACTCGCAAGTTCGGTCAGGCACACTCATATTAGGATTGTACACTTTAACCTTGGTTGGCTGGCTACTTGGATGACTTGCCCGTTTTCCAGTCATGTCATGTCTCAGAGGACTGGGAAGGGTGCTATTCCTATAAACCTTGGATGAAGTCGTTTGGTCATCTGCTACACTTCATCAAGCGAGGCAACCAGACAACCGTATCCTATTCTGTCGTCACGCTTTCGGAATATCCTACTTCTTCGCGCTGATGCCCTCTGTAGTGAGTCTTGTTGCCTGGTGCTGAGAATTCGCTATTCTGTAGCCTTGTTGGCGGTGGCGAATACACCATGACAAGGTCTGATATTTGGGGGCCATGAACGTCTGGTATCATCTTTCCGAGCCTCCCAAATGTGATGACACCCAAGCTGGCTCCATGAGGCGGAGCGAACATGTGGTCATTGCTCGCTTCCCAAGCATTTCCGGCAAGGAAATCAGACTTGACGATGCTGTCAAATCCTTCCTTACCTTTCTCGACCACTCCAGACATGACATTCTAGCGAACCAAGAAAGGATATGTGTCTTTTTTTGCGTGGAGATGCCTTGAGCAGAGAAGTGATTTATTCCGGTTAGGCCGCTGGTGGCCTCTTCCTTCCTCGTAATACACGAAGCAGAAAGGACGTAAATACTTCTCGGCCACGGAAAAAGCGATAACCAACTTTTTAAGCACCGTAAGTTGGCTATTTAACTGTGCCGATGGAATGAGAATGGAGAGAGCGCCTGTGAGCAGATCCCAGAGACTCGCCGTATCCCGACTACACGACGCAGACACTACCTCTGTATACCAAACATGCCATCATTTTCCACAACCAGAAGCTCTCATCCCGTCAACCCCTAAACTTTCTGTCTTTTTGGGAATGCGTGGAGCCACGATATGCAAATATCCACTTCACTTGATAAAAAAACAGTCTTCCATCACAAGGCCGACGCATGAAAACCTTTATCCAACATTTCACATCACACCACGTTACAGCATCCGCGACCGCCAGATTCCCTAACTTAATCTTATTCAAGAGCTAGGTAGATGAATAATCCATACGTGTAAGTTTCACCGTTCAAGCGAGCGTCGAGAAAAGAAAAGTAATCAGGTTTCATCCGCGGGGAAACCCACAGGAATCTGTAGAACCCCCTTCTTCGGCCAAGGCCACCCAAGAAGCTGTCCTACTTCTTGCCAGCCTGCTGTCCTCCCTGCCCAGCACCGGCGCCAGCACCGCCCTGTCCCTGTCCACCGACCCCGGCATTGGCGTTTCTGTCGCCCGCGCCCTGGGCTCTGGCGGCGAAGCCGCCCGAGGACATGTCTTTGCCGCCCTTGTCCTAGATTGAAAATTGTTGAATGTTAGTATCAGCAGACCATAGTCTTCACCGAGTCTCGTCCAGCTGGCATCGAGACCCTGATTATCTCAGGCAGTGAGGTAGAGACCACGGGAGGAGGGGGGAAGTGACGGACCTGGCTGGACTGGATGCGGGAGGCATCGTCTTTGGTCATCTGGTTGGGCATGGTGACGGATATCGCGTTGTTTGAATGTTGAAAGGTTGATCGAGTTGATGGAATGGTTGAGGAGAGCGTGAAGACGAAGTGTGTGATGTCTGGATGATCTATCGAAAAGAAGGACCCAACTACCGAGACGACAGACGCAGCTTCTTATAGACATTTCCGTCTTCCTCTTCTCATCACATGAAATGCAACAAATGCCTCAAGCACGTAGAGCAAACTTCATCACCATCGCGCCATCACTATCCCGTCGTCACCATCATCGTCGCCATCTCTTTCACCGCTTCATCTCAAACTCACAAACGCAACCAAAAAGAAACGAAATCAACGTCGTCCACCACTCCTCTTCCAAGCGTGGCACTCAAATGCAACCAGCTGATCCCGGTGACCTACCTCCCCCCCCGCTCCGACGAGACATCGCTGGAAGGCCTCCGGCGCCTCAACGAAACGCCACGCCCGTTCCGCAAATCCGTTTGGCTACAACCTAAAAAATTTAAGCACTCCCAAACGCATCTCACATCACACAAACAAAGCGCTGAGAATGACGCGGAGGGCGGGAGGCGGGAAGCAGCGGTCAATCAGTGGGGTGTGGCCCTCACGGGAAAATGGGTTGACATGTGCCGTTGCTTTGGTGGTTTGGACGACAACTACTTCAATTATGGCCATCCAAACCTTAGTACCCGATTGTACCTCGCCCCAGCTTCCATCTCATATCCCCAGCGCGGGGTATGTTATCCGGCAAAGAGGTCATCCATCACCGAGTAAAGATCAAGTATCGTGTCATTCAATGGACGCTCGCCACTCTACAAAAGAGTGGTATAGGAGCAGCAGTACTTTGGGTTGCTTTTGTATTTGTTCAAAACATTCAGGGGGTGGAGTGGCAATGACTTTCAAGCCAAGACAAACACCCATGCAATGCCTAGTAAGTGCGCCCTCTCTCCCTCTATCTCTCTTCCGCCGAACCCTTTTGCCATCCGACGACATCATCGCACGCATGCCAGTCCCTAAAGCCTCCTCTTCCTCTATGGGCATGACGAAGGAAACCAAGACACCAATGCCGTACAGAGGGGGCCTCTGATCGCAAACCACAGGTAAACCATTCCGGAAAGAAAAAAGCGCCCTCTCTTGTTTGGTGCTCTGGCTTCCCTTCTCAACAAGACTTCTCGTCTTGTGGAAAGACGAAAGGTCCCGCATGGAAGCCAGGCCAACAGCCTTTGCATGCTTCTAATGCTGTTTTTATATGCTCCCACACTCTCATGGTATTCCAAAACCTCCCCTTCAGCTTCAGCTTCAGCTCTCGGCAGCCTTGAGCTCCTCGTCGACCTGCGCCCTGACAACCTCCCGCACCTTTTGCCAATCGTTGACAATCTCCGTCACCCTCTTCTCCTTGTCCTCCAAGCCGACGAATTCTGACGGCAGCACCTTGGCCTTGAAGTCGAAGCCCTCCTCGTCCTTGAGAGCCAGGTCGACGGCGCCGGCAAACTTGGCCGGGTGGGCCGTGGAGAGCGAAATGTGCGGCACCTCTGCGCCGGCGCGGCTGACGGAACGCTCCGAGGCGGACACGCCAATGGCGGAGTGGGGGTCGAGGACGTAGCCAATCTTGTTGTAGTAGCTCTTGATGGTCTCGACGGTCTGGGGGTCGCTGACGCGCTCGCTCTCAAAGTCGCGGCGGGCCGAGTTGAGCACGTCCTGGTAGACGGGGCCGAAGCCGCCCTTTGTCTTGAGGTCCTTGAGCCACGAGGACACCTCCTGGCCGGCCTGCCTCTTGTTCCACTCGTCGTCCATTCCCGCGCTAGAGGCGAACTCGTAGGCCAGGAACCACAGCAGGCGCTCAAAGTTACTTGAGACGAGAATGTCCATGGCGGGGCTGAGCGTCTCCTTGACGCCGTCCTCGTGCGCCTTGACGCCGTCTTGGGCCAGGCCACCGGCGGCTTCCGCAGGCGGGGCGGGCTGCTTCTCGTACTTTCCGGTCGTCCAGAATCTGTGCAAAATGTCGTTCTCGTTGGTCGCGATGACGAGCTTGTCGACGGGCAGACCCATGCGGTAGGCAAAGTAGCCGGCGAGGATGTCGCCAAAGTTACCCGTGGGCACGACGAAGCGGACCTTGTCGCCGAGGTTGAAGGTCTCGGAAGACTTGACGAGGGAGAAGTAGGAGTGGAAGTAGTAGACGATCTGGGCCAGGATACGCGCCCAGTTGATGGAGTTGACGGCACCGAGGTTGTGGGTCGAGTTGATGTCGGGGTCGGCGAAGAGAGCCTTGACAATGTCCTAGGTGACTCGGGGTTAGGGTGCCGTTCGGCAAGGGGTTATGTAGGCGCGCGAGAAAAGACTTACTTGGCAATCGTCGAAGGTGCCAGTGACAGCCAGGTTGTGGACGTTCTCGTCCAGGACGGTAGTCATCTGGGCCTCCTGGATGGGGCTCACGCGACCCTTGGGGTGGAGGATGAAGACGGAGACATCCTTCTTGCCTCGCAGACCGTAGATGGCGGCAGAACCGGTGTCACCGCTCGTGGCACCGACAACAGTCAGATGATGTCTGTCTGCGCAACGTGTTAGCTAGTCCCCACATGTGCCAATTGCCATTGCATGGTATCTTTTGAGGCCGTGGCGGCCCGCAAGGTTCCGGAGACGAAGAGGCGCATAGCATACCCTTTCCAGTCTTGCCCTCGTTCTTGCGCACCAAGAAGTACTCAAACAGGTTGCCGAGGAACTGCAGAGCAACGTCCTTGAAGGCAAAGGTGGGGCCGTGGAACAGCTCGAGGAGGTAGAGGTTGTCGTTGAGGTGGCGGAGGGGGGTGGTCTCGGGGGCTCTAAAGGTGGAATAGCTTCGGTCGATGATGCCCTTGAGGTCGGCGGAGGGGATCTCGGAGGGAGAGATGTACAGAGACAGGATCTTGTGGGCGAGGTCGGGGAAGGCCAGGTCCTTCCAGGATTGCCAGTCATCGACCTGGGGGATGTGCTCAGGGATGAACAGGCCGCCATCGCTGGCGAGGCCCTTGAGAACGACCTCCTCGAAGGAGAACTGGAATTGTATGCGGTCAGCAGCTGCGTGGCCTCGAGCACCATATCTAACGGTGCGCGCGCGCGCCGAGATGAAGCTGGCTCTTGGAGGAAGCAGAGGTATGCGCAGGCGATGGAGGGGAGAAAGGGGCAATATCATACGCCGCTGTCCTCTCCGCGGGTGCTGAGATACCGCTGGGAGGTAGTGTGGGTGGTGTTGGCGGCGGCCTCGCCTTTGGTACCGTTGGTGGCCATGGTGATAGCTGCGTCTGCGTGTGCGTCTGCGATGTGCGGTATGCGGTGAAGGAGGGGGAGTTGAGGTGGAATGGGCAGAATGAAAGATGGGGGGCGGGGGAGAAGCCCAATGGCAGCACAGAAAAGAGGGGAAGAGAGGGAAGAAGACGGCAAGAAAAGCTCGTCTCTTGTCTGCCGAAAAATGCACGATCTCTTTGGTTTAGAGGTAGAGAGAGAAAAGAGGATGGCGTTGAGATCTTGGAAGCATTCGGACGAAAATGGCAAGAGAAAAAAAAAAGAGAGAGAGGGCGAGTCACACACACACCAGCGGCACTGCGGTAGCAACGACCTGGACAACAAGCGGCCGAAAGTCGGTCTCGACGAGTCGGTCACCCCTCAAAGGTGGCCCGGTGTTGTGGGCGGTCCCGTTCCTCCTCCGAGTTCACTGTGACTGTGTGACAGCGTCTGCCCCTGCCCCTCCTCTCTCTCAGTGACTGAGTCCAGTGTGAAAAATTTGCCCCGCACCAAAAATGAAGGGTGCCAAAGAGGCGCGGGGTTGCCCATGTCCACGTTACACCTTGGACGGTGTACTACGAGTATGGTACATAGGTACTTACGTAGTAGTGTACATACTTAGGGTAGGTACTTAGCAAACTGACATAATTCAACGATGACGGGACGCCAAGGGGCCGGGATTGGTGGGTTATGGAATGCTCAAATCGCGCAGTCTCATTGGCCAATGACTGCCCTGGCGTTTCCTTCCAGATGGCGCCTTCATCTTTTCGTCGACAGGGGACCGACCGCTGACCGTGCGTGCTCCTGACCATCCAACATCCAACTTCCACCCTGCCCATCACCATCATCTGCTCTCAGCTCGTCTCATCCTTGAAGAGCCATGATAGCGTTCGCTTTCGAGAAGTGGCACGTCGGCGCTGCAGAATCCATTCAGTCGTGCCGCCTCAGACATGCAAAAGCGTATGCCCGCCGACTGTCCACCAATATCCCTAGTGACTACCCCTCCATCACCCCTCTTTCCCAATGGGGCTCGTGGCATGTCAAAAGTCAATAGAACCATCGCGCTGCTGCACGGCGGCTGATGGTGCCATTTGCTTCCCATTCCTTCAGTATGACTCAGCTAAATCATAAGCCACATGTGTTGTCAACTTGAATTTGCGAAAAAGAAATCTCAAGAACATCTGGAGAGGCCTTTGGAACCGCCCAAGCGCATTATCATTGTTTCGTAATGTGATACCGCAAGACATCCTGTCTCACTCGATGGTACTCGACTGCGAATGTGGTCTATGGAGGCGTGCCGCATCACCCGATAAAATAGCCAATCGGCCTAATTGACCTCGACGAATACCCCCGAAACATGAAGCATAAGGTACTGCGTGTCATCCGGATACCACCCGAATATTCCTTATATCGCTTGCCCTCGAACGCCTGTTGCCCATGTCATTGGGTATCTTGTGAGGAAATGAGGTGAAAATATCACAGACCATGGCGCCGTCCATCCCTTGAAAACCGCTGCAAGGCTCAATCGATGCCCCCTCACTTTTTGAGCGACTTGAGCAACGGCGCAATCCTCGACCTCTTGCTCAGTCCCACCCGATAGATGGGCTTCGTCGCCGACAAAGGCGCTGGCGTCGACAACCTCTGCTTTCCCTCTGCCTTACCCGACGTCCCAGACTTGTCGCCATCCGCCTGCGCAGGAGTCTCCTTCGTCGCCGCTCCTTTTCCCTCTGCTGCCGCGCTCTTTTGCGGTCCCAGTCCGTCGGAACCAGACTTGCTGAGCGCCGCATTAGGCGTCACTGGCTGCAGCACCCGATCGCTGCCGCCCTGTTCTCGGGGCCCGCTACCCGCATCTGCTGTGCAACCTTCCTGCTGCTGCGCATCGACGTGCTCGCCGCGGCCCTTGGAGCGCTTTGCCGCCTTGCCTGATGGGGCGTCACCCGCATGCTCCACTTCAGGTGCATGCGGCTTCTCAGTCGCTTGCTGCACGCTTTCTGATGCGTTGTTGTCTGCCTTCTTTGGCCGCCCGCGCTTCTTCTTGGTGGTCGTCGGTGTGGCTGCCGTTGCGGCCTCTGTTCCTGCGGCAGCATCCTTCACCGTCTCGCTTGTATCGGTAATCTGTGGCATAGTCGAGGTCTCGGCCGGTGCTGGGCTCTCTGATATAGCCGTGTCCGACTTTCTCGGCCGTCCTCTCTTTTTTGGTTTCGTCGTACTCGTTGAAGCGGGCTCTTTTAGGGAAGCGGGCTCTTTTAGGGAAGCGGGCTCTTTTAGGGAAGCGGGCTCTTTTAGGGAAGCGGGCTCTTTTAGGGAAGCGGGCTCTTTTAGGGAAGCGGGCTCTTTTAGGGAAGCGGGCTCTTTTAGGGAAGCGGGCTCTTTTAGGGAAGCGGGCTCCTCGAGGGGCAATTGCGCGGCTGGGCCCATATCAGCCACGGGAATCTCAATCTTCCCTGGCATTTCAGCCTCGTCCTGTCGGCTAGAGTCACTACCTCTGCGTCGACTGACACGAGGCTTGTACGATTCTCGATGGAAACCAATGTCGTCGGAATCCCAGCCTTCGTCTTCCCGGTGAGACTCTGTCGTCTGTGGCGGTTCGTCCCTCACGTTCCTTCTTTTCCGACGGACCGATGCTGCAGATATGATATCCGGGGATGATTGTATCTCTATTGTTGCCTCTGGATCAACTGATGTCCCGAAACCTTGCTGAGTCTGCTCTTGAACCGTGTCCAGTGTAACATGGCTTTCGGCATGCGCTGGAGGCAAGCCAATCGCTCTCGTCTGGCTCGGCGTAGAGTATGCGATAGTCGTGGCTCCGCTGGACCTAGCCGCAGCTTGCATGGTCGAAAACGGCTGCGTAGGTGTAGGTGCTGGATCTTCCGGAGACGGGCCAACTGAGTGGTATTCATATTCCAACTTTTGGCTTGCGCTCAGTGTTTGAGACTCGATGTACATCGAAACAGGCTTCTGGCCAGAGACGAGGTCGCCAAACGACGGTACCGCGGCTGCGTGTGGGACCACCACCATGTCAACGTCGTCTTCCTCGGCCGGTAACGACGAATCCGGGTTCCTGAGTTTGGCCCTCTTCCCGTTCTCCATCCTCGCGGCGGCCGGGGTAGTGTCGAACGGCTGCGTGGAGCCCTGCGAAGGCATATCGATGGCCACCGGGGACGTAAACTCCACGTTGTTCACTCGCTTTCTTTTCGTCCCGCTGGTTGAGGTTCTGCTCTTTGCGAGACTGGCGAGAGGCGCTCGGCCGCCCCCGACGGGGCTGCTGGGAACATCCCACATATCGTCGGGAGTCGCGTGGGCAACAGTCATCTTGGGCGACGCTGTGACTTCCGTAAGGTCCACCACCTCTGGTTCCCTTTCCTCGGCGCTGTCCAACCCCGCAATGAGGTCGCTGGCTGAGGTGAGCGAGGAAGTACCGGTGTCGTTCCTCTCCAATTGCGGTCTGTCCGCTACTGGCATAGCTGGTATAGAGCTGGACGCTGCACCGTTGGATAAGGAAGATTCGTCTGGTTTTCGCAATGTGTCGCTGGCCACTGCCGCACGCTGTTGCTCAGTGTAGATGGCCTGGAAGAACTTGGGGTCGGTAGAGTTGGTCGCGACACTAACGGGGTCGGAGGAGCGGCCTTGGCTCGGTATCGCGGAGGTCGTAGTAGGTTTCGAGGGACTGTTTGGTGATTCGAAATCATCGTCGGAATCATCCGAGTCCGCGATTATTCGGGCCGGAGCCATTATCGCGGTGTGGCGAGAAGATCGCGACGTGGGGAGGGTCGAGGCACGCGCCTAGCTCGGGGGCGAATTATGAAAGGTACTGTTGTGTACATGGACAAAGTCCCCCTCATCATGCTAGAGTGCTATCGTTATGGCGGGATACCCCTTTCGGATAACGCGATATCACGTGATACGTCTATATACATATCATGCTGCTCTATGATCGCCATGAGTCGGGTGTACGGTCCCACGAGTCTGGCCGTTCTACCTAGCCCGGATCACTTTAACACTTCGTTGAACCCTTCAATCAGGTCTCATACGGATTCGCTGACTAAACTACTCAATCTCTTCTATCCTAGGACGCTTCGTATTGACAGAAGGGAGTGATCGGTCTTGGTCGATGGTCAAGCCTGCCAGTCTCCCAATACTTGGTTCTCCCGTGTTGTATCCCGAAGCGACCATGGAGGACAGTTGCCAATTCTCCAAACTCTCAATCACATCTCGAGCGTGCTGCTGAACTAGACCATCATTGTCTGTGACTGCAACGTATTTCAGAGTCCGCGTAATGTCCTCCCGGCTCTGGTCGGTCAATCCGAAACCGAGCCTCCTACCTGATTGTTTGGCAGCATCAAGGGCCTTGACGAAGCCCAGAACAGCCAAGATGGCTGCACGCCGGATGATCCCTTTTTCGATTTCCCGCTCCAGCGCCAGCACATTGATGCAGAGGTCCACTGCGATGGACACGAGGTCGGGCCCAATGCCCGCAATATTGGTTTCGAGGCCGACGGAGAAGATCGAAAGAGCAGATGCTCGCATACGGACGTCTTCGCTGCCTCTCTTGCTCTCCCACCCCTCAACAATCTGGGTCAGTATCTCGTTCTTGGCCAGCTCTTCTTCGGTCAGATCATCACTGAGATCTGGAACATCCCCTCCCCACGCATCCTCCGCCTGCTTCTTCTTCATGTCCTGCAGGCGTTTTTCCCGGGACTGCTTTGCCTCCGTCTTTGGTCGATGACCTCGCCTTCCAGCAATCGACAGCAATGTTTCAGACACACGCCTCGCAACGTCACCGGCAAAAGTCTCGCCGAGGCGCTCGATCACTTGAACCAAGGCCTCTCCGAAGCGTAAGCGGACATCCGTTGACGAGGTTTCCTTCGAGTCCAGGTAATGCTCAAGGATCTCCTGTGTAGTTGCTTTGGGGTGTTTGTTCGCCAGTTGGGTCAGAAGCTTCACAACCCGGAGATTGATAAAGTCTTCGCTGTCTTGAAGTAGAGACGAAAGGAGAACGAGGGTGGCTTGCACGTCCAAGACAGAACTATCAGAGGCCACTAGGCCCGATATCAAGTTGATTCCCTCGGAGCGGATCGGCGGAGGATTATCTGCTTGAGTAATGTACTCCAGCGCAAGCTTGTACGTTCGCCTGTCCTCAATCTGCTTATCGGTAGGCACAAAAGCGCCCTCTTCTGCGGGATCGATAGCCTCACGGTATCTTAGCAAGAGCGTCAGGTTCTTCGCTGTAGGAGAAACTTCAGGGCGTCCCGCTGCGCCAAGTTTAGCAAGGGACGTTTCAAGAGCTTGTAGAACTTCAGTCTTCAGGTTTGACTTTTTGAAGCTTGGGGCTGTGATGACTAAGTTGAACAAGCTTAAAGCAACCGCGATGATGTCGTCAGACTGGTCTTGGAGGCCGCTGGGATCCAGGATCTGCGCCACCAGCTCAGTAACTTGCGTCACGCGGCTGATCAGCTTGTCTGGGATTTGTTCCAGCATGTTCTGCAAGATTGTAATCTCGAGAAGTTGCTTGATATCACCCTGAGCCTGGCTGTCTTCCGCTTTGGTGAAAATTTCTGGCTTTTGGGTTGTGACCGTTGATTGGAACCATCGGCCAAGGAGGTCCAGAAAGAAGGTCGATGTTTCTTCGGGCGTGCAACTCGCCGTCAAGAGACGTATGAGAGCCTCGGAGCGTGTCTGGATCTCAGTCCAGTCTAGTTCTGGGGCTTGTGATCCCTGGCCCAGCCGAATGGCACATATTTGAAGATCGCCGTCAGAATTCGATTGATATCGCCACTGCGGTGTTTTGGTATACTCTCCTTGATATAGCAGGTTATCGACGACCTCATGTAACTTCGACACCGAAACACTTAGTTTCAGGAATGTGTGAAGCAATGATCTCGATGGCTTCGAATATCGGTCCTCGGTTCTTTTGTTGCCCTTGCTCTGACACGATATAGCCCATAGTTGTGCGAGAACCGGGTCAAGCATTCTTTTGGTCTGTGCTGGGTACGGTGTGGAGTTAATCATCGACGACATGCGGCGCAATGTGATGAAGAGATCGTCGGCAGTAACCAGGACGGCCTTTTCACTCAAATCAACAATCTCGGTTTCTTCGGTTTTGATGTGCAGCGCAACATTGTTGCTTTTGCGAGATGGATCCAAGTTGCGCAACAGAGGCTCAACAAAGACATTCCACCCAGGTGTTCCTGAAGCAGCGTCAGCATGGCTTCTAGCCTCTGGATGAAGGCAAGGCTACTACCTGGTGCGCCAAATTGTTTCCTACCCAGTACTCCAAACATGATAATCTGTGCCGCTGCTACACTAAGTTCTGCCCCTTCGTTTCCGTCCAGCAGCACAATCAACTGGGGCGCAACCTTTGAGAACCAATCTTCAGGTGGTACAGTTGCTGGTGGGGAGGTGAGAATACGAGTGACGACAGCCATGGCTTCCTGGGTGATATTGGCGCCTCTTTTCTGAGGAGTGGCTGCCTCGGATGCTTTAAGGGTGCTGCTCGGGTGCACTGAGAAGATGAACTCCATGGTTCCTCTCACGCCGTCAGGTCGGAGAGGAACCAGGGTCAGTATCTTCATGAGCTCCGGTCGTAGCCATTCTGGCGCAATTTTCGGCTTGATCAAGGCGTTCAAGACAGGCAGTAAGTTCCAAGAGCCATTCCTAGTCCCTCGTCAGAAGGTTTCGCCTGACATGGGGCCTCACTGCACCCACGTACCCGTCGATGAGCTTTTGAAATTCTTCTTGGGCGGCTGTTCGAGAAGCAGCGTCGGATGACGGATCAAACGCCCGCTTACCGGTGCTGAGAATTTCATCGACTAATTTGGAGCGAGGGTCCTTTTCAGGTGTGCTTGGTTCCATCTTTGCTGGATGCAGAGTTGAAGATACTGGATTTACACTTGCTTTAGTAATTCAGCTTCGGGAGCCAGTAAAGTGCATACAGTGCGGATCTATTTTACACTGTCTGTCTCTTCCGAGGGTCACGTGTCTGCGCGTGCGCGACTACCATACGCGTCGTGTCAGTGCTCCTTCCCCTTCGTCTGGCACCCAGCGTGACCTTGGATTTCCACCTCACTTTTACAGCTCGGTTCCTCCTCAACACCTGCTGAAAAGCCAGCTTGACGCGTCTTCAACAGCAAGAATCACCACCGGATACGCAGCTTCCACCGGAGAATAATTCGAGATACGACCTTGGAAAACAGCTGCGTGCGCCTCGTCGCAGTCGGCAAAAGGAAGTTCTCTCGCCCGACATCCACTGCAACTGGACAAGGGCTCGCCTTCGCACGACACCTCTCCATCAGTTCTCCGACTCTCATTTTCCTCGGAATGTCTATCGTAGACCTCTCAGCCAGGGCTGACACCCCGTGATGCGTCGCATCTCTACCTGAATCAGGACATTGAGCTTGCCGCGGATGGAATCATCATGGCTTATGGTTGTCTATACCAGACAATTCAGTCCAGCTGAGAGAATGAGCTTCGGAACTTAACCCTAAGTATCCTTTTGGTTCAAGTCTTGCGCCCGCAGTCGTCGAATCTGTCTTTTAAATCCGCCCTGCTCCTCGATGCTACGCCGCTGAAAAGTGGTAACGCATTCGAGGGTCGTGGTGGATGGACTGGCAGGGAACACATTCCAGTCACCGTTTGGTGCGCGAAAGGGGGTTACTATGAGTCGTATGGGTAAGAGCCTCTGGTCTGAGGCCACTCGTCAGGACCTATCCGCTGGAACCAGAGCTCTGGCCAAGAATAGGTCGCCAGGAGAAGATGGCAGACTCGGCTTGCGGGGTCGAGCTGGCAACAGGCTATTGTCTTGGGGTGTTGCTACGGACAAGCGGAAGGAGCATTGCGTTTGCCACGAACGGTCAACATCGAAGTTTCAATCCATCTACAACCAGCCTTGGACTCCACTCGCCGGTCGTACGAAAGTACTGCGATGTTTCCAGGCCTACAAACAGAAACTTTTCGATCTGACGAATCTCATCGCCACGCCCAGCTCTCGGCACCCACTTGTTCAGTACACCACCCCGGGACTCACTCAGCAGCCAAGAAATTGCCAGCATCAGACTCAGCAGCCAGTCGGCTTCTCTCCGAGCCACACCCACGGCAGTTGCCACGGATGTGACATGTCCGCATGTGATCTGGCCAGGCGCATCAGCCTCCAGTCGTGGGTTCTATCCCACGGCACCGGGGGACGCCAAGTCCACGTTGATCCCGCCGGGACCCAACAGTTGCCCGGTGATGTTGCTCTAGCAAGAAGCACCGGATGAGAGCGCGGTTTTTCATGGATGTCTTTTGTCCGCGCGGAATGCCCTCCATTGCGTTTCGAGCACGGAGAGGAAACAAAAACTAGTCCAAGGAGGTCGTGCGTTTCAAACGGAGAGAGCTTCCGCCGAGTGCCTGAGAGCACACAGACTGGGATCCAATTCGCCGAACTCCGGGTGGCTGTGTAAGTGACGGTTGTGGCTCGTGAGTGGGAGACAACTCGGGCGACACACGCAAAGGCTCTGGGTGGGAGGGACGGACTGGCTGAACAGGTCTGAAGCGATACCGGGACCCATCTCGTGTTGGAGTCAAAGTTTTGTGCTTGTCCGGGATCGTGGAAGACCTGCATTGGTGGTCTATTCCCTGCCTCACCTAGGCCTCGGCACTCGTTGGACGAAAAAGGGCAGGCCTATGGACGGCAGTCCTGGTTGCCGTCTCTCCAGAAATGGCGAGATTGGCAACCCCCTTAACGCCTGGGGATAAGTCTAACCAAGATCCCCCAAGAGACAATTGATTCGGGTGCTAACATGGCTCAGGGCTGGGGACGGGAAATGAGTGGAGGGGAAAGGAGCTGGGTATACCATGGGTTGGTGCTATGCGCTCCAGGGTTTGATGACTGATAAAGAGAGAAACAGGAGATTGATCTAGACCACGGCGTCCAGACCTGATTTGAGGAATTTTTGAAATATCACAGCAGAGGCTTCACGGACAATCCTTGAAACAGACGCTGTGCACCGAAGAGAAGCATTTTATCTGACCTCAGACCAAGGGGCATCCCAATTGTTCAGTGCCATTTCGATTGTGGCTCTGGGCTGCAGTAATCGCAGGTTACGCGGAGCTATTCGCTACAGCCTGTGCTTATAGCCCCACCTAAGAAGCTTGATTCGCTGCCCCATTGTAGATCTGAAACCCACCAATGTGTCAATCCCGGACTACGCTCTTCCCAGCCACTTGACGTCACAATCTGCAAGCTAACCAGAACAGGCTTCATCTCACAGCCAACTCAGGGCAACTGGGAATCTGGGACAAGAGAAACAATGGGCTGCCACCTGCTATCTACGGAGTGCGGTCTACCTACCTTAATCAAGCAGAGGTAAGCACGGTCATCACGCCTAAAGAGACTAGGTGGGAGACAACGACCGCCGATCTCAACATTCTCCCACCCATTCTTTTCTTTCTCTTCTCCGCGCCACAGCCGTTTCTTCCGAACAACCTCAGCACGGAGTAGTCGGTTTTGTTGGTTCTGGGCTGGTGCCTCGAGTTATTTTTCTGTGATTATCGTTGCCATTGTTGCATCTCTAGCTACTATCACCGCTCGGGACTGACATCATCGTCGCTACCTTACCAAACGCGGTGATCACAACATCGCAAACCACACAATCCCATTCCGCCATGGCCCTGTTCCGTGCAGCTCTGCTGCCTCTGGCGCTCCTCCCAGCCGTTCTGGCTGCACCTGCACCGGTCGATCCCGCCCACCCAATGATCACACCCCCGCCGACGCGTGTGAAAAGAGAGCCTAGCTTGACGGACGACATCGACAGCTATGTCCACAGTATCCTCGGTGATGCTTCCTCCTGGGTAGCTTCTGGCATTCCTGCATTCTTCCAGGGCTTCCCAACTGGCACCGCGGTCCTCAGTTCTCTTGGTATCAGCGATGGTGACCTGGATGCAAAGCCTACCCAGATCTTGAATCTGCCGTGAGTACCAATAACCTGTCGCTGTGTGTATGTTTACAAGCTAATTCTGGGTTTGCAGGGCCTACGGAAACTGGACCGATGAAGGTTGGAATGTCCGCATTCACGGCAACGTCTTCAAACAGCCCAATATCAGCCAGTCCAAGGTCGACGACTTGGCCAATGTTTTCCTTATCGATGTCGACATCAAAGACCTGCCTGCCGACCAACAAGCCCAGGCACGCAATGTCACCGAGTCCATTTTCGTCGTCCAACAAGATGACCAAAATGTCACCATGAACTTCGTCAACGACGTCTCCGTGAGACCTGGTGCCAGCGGAGGAGCCGTCAATGCTCGTGGCGGCGCACAATCGATCAACTTGCCCTACTTGACAACGGCCGAAGGTGACTTTGACGCGTTTGTCAAGTTGCGCAACACCACAGGCTCGACGGGCGGCCACATGTTGCCAGGCAATGCCACGTCGTCAATCCAGACTCTCAACATGTACGCCAACGGCACGTTGACGGGCAACGCGACAGCCTATCTCGTCCCTCCCACGGGCTTCACCATCATCTCCGACATTGACGACATTCTCCGCGTCACCAAGATCTACGAGCCCAAAGAGGGCCTGCTCAACTCCTTTGCGCGCCCCTTCACCCAGTGGGAGAACATGCCCCAAATCTACGCCAACTGGTCGGCATCCATCCCCGACTTCCACTTCCACTACTTAACTACGACCCCCGAGCAGGTCACGCGCAACTACATGGAGTTCATCTACAAGACGTATCCCCTGGGCAGCTTCGACACTCGTCCTCTCAACTTCTCTGATGTCTCAGCGACGCTGTCCATCCGAAGATTCCTGCTTGACAAGATCTTCCAGACTTTCCCGCAGCGAAAGTTCGTCCTGGTAGCCGACACGACCAACTCCGATGTCATGAAGGCGTATCCCGCGTTGTACAAGGACTACCCGGGCCAGGTCCAGTGCATCTTCTTGCGAAACACCAGTGCCACCGACTCTGGCAACAAGTTCCCCTACAACACCGAGGGCTTCAAAGATATCCCTCAGAACAACTACATGTTCTTCAGAGTGCCGGATGACTTGACAAACCTGGACATTGTAAATGGGCAGTGTTATAATGCCACCATCCCGCAGAACGTCACTTTCAAGACGCAGGGCCTGCCGTTCGGGCTGGGCAACGCAGCTGGATCTCTGGCGCCACCGAGCACGTGGGCGGTGGCCGTCGTCATGTTTGGTATGAGTTTAGCTGCCTTGTTGTAGCGGTAAGAGGGAGAGGAACACAATGAACACACACGAGTAATGTTTTAAAGAGGAAAAAAAAGATTTCTGGTTTCACGTCATGTTGCGGTCTAGGCCCTTTCACCGCCTGTGTATTGTCTTGAAATATAACGTTTTTGCAATATGCACCATCATGACACGAGCGCGGCATTTCTTTCCCACCCCCCAAGTGAAGCCAAGCTAGACGGGTGGCCTATAGACGTTCATCTCACCGCCAATGCCACTCGTCGGAGTTGAAGCCGGGCGATGTGAGTGTACGGTTCCGTGTCGCGGCCCGGCTGAGGCTGTGCTGCAGATTTTGGGTTTTCTGGTAGGTAAGGAAGGGGTAGGAAAGGGGAAATTGGTGGCACTTTAGTGGACGGCATTGAAACTCCGTGGGGCTTCTGGCGAGAGGGAGTTCTGACGACTAAGCATCGGGCTGTCTGTCACTGCTAGAGAGGGAGGGATCTTCTGCAGGTCAACCAACGCATATGAGGTACATGCCTATCCAGTACGTACATGTGTACAAACTCCGTAAACACACATGAGAAACCACGGCTGGAATACCGTTCGCTTTTTGCCTCCTTGCCTAAACATCTGCGCCACCGTGCTTCTAATCTAGGAGCAAAAGGAGATTCGACAAAACTCCATGTCAAACAATCACATTATTACAGCATATATGAATTAATGTTGAACACTACTGTTTTGAGACATGTGTCGAGGTATTAGGGGTATGGAACAACCTTTCTCCCTGCCTTTGAACTTGTACATTGATTAGATGATGCTTATTTCCTTACTACGTACTCCCTCCCTTGGTTACTTACATACTCAGAAGGTGTACGTTGTCGCCCCCACCCTCCATAACAGAACCAATACATATGCATGCGCAACTCTTGAATCCATGGAAACCTCGACACTACTGCTTACCTACGTGCCAACAAACGCGGGTTTGTTCACTGAACATTGACGAGGCTACATGTAATACGAGCAGTCGGGCATGTCGGTTCTTTGCCGCCTCCCTCATTTTAACCGATATCTTTTTTTTCTAGGCAAGCCCCCATGTGAAAGAGGGGAAACTGGCCCGAAAGGGATGATGACATGACTTGAGGCGGATCAGTACGAGCACCACCAGTACACCAGACAGCAAGCTTGGGTATAGAGGAAATCCCATAACCGTCGGAAACCGAAAACAGCTTCTTTCTTTCCGAGCGAGGTGCCTCGGGCCATATGCTCCGGGCCGATCAAATTGACCTGAACTTCCGGGGGCGAGAGTCGGGACGGGGGAGGGAGGTGGAAGAGACCAATGTGGACGCAGGATAAACGGCCTCGCATATCGGCTGCCTTGTCGCCGCCGCCACCACGTTATAACACGCAATGTGAAGAGGTGCTGCGCCCAAGCTTCCAATGTCAATGGGGAATCAGATTAGTCAGGTGGGGGAGAAGAATAAGGAGCGGTCGATCGAAAGAGGCTGACAGGCATCAGCTGGGTAAAGTGAAGGTACTGTAGGTGTAGACGACGAAAAAGGTGGAGAGCCCTTTTTTTTTGTCAAAGGTTGGGGCGGGATAGGGTGTCATAGGCTGGTGTGGAGGAGGGGATAGTCTGTAGATGTGCGTAGGGTTTGACATCAGATGAGATTGATTGTCAAGGACGATGAATGAGTCGGAGTTCGGATAAGTCCGTGGCGAAAGAGTCATGTTAGCCATCTGTGAGACTGTAGACTGTAGACTGTAGACTGTAGACTGTAGACTGTAGACTGTAGACTGTAGACTGTAGACTGTAGACTTTGTAGATGTATGGCGTATTGCATTCATCGCGTACACGTAGACAGCTAGCTAGTGGCAGCATCGTAAAGGAAGCCTCGTATAGAGCCGAAAACGACGTTGCCGTCATCGATAGCGTCAAGTGGCTGCTGGTCGTCGCATCTCACCTCACCTCGCCTCTGCCACTGTCTCTGCCTTGTGCCGCACAATAGCTGTGGTAGTCGTCGCGTGCGCCCGCCCCCCCTTCTTTCCCCTTATGATCTATCACAGCCACGATGCGTGCTGACATGGCTGTCTGCCTGTACTGGAAGAGTTCACCGCATCTTGGCAACCCACCTGACCTTATCGCGATTCACGTGTGTGTTTGGGTGCTTGGCCGCCACCCAGGGTCCTGATTTTGCTGCTGTGTGCCAGATAGTATCCCAAATATTCGACAATGTCTGGGTACGGTACCTTTGATGTGAAGGTACTTACGAAAGGCGGATACCTGGTGTGGGACCATTTTCTAACGGTCGCGCCCAGATCAGACGGGATGCGCGCAGGGGTGAGGGGATGGTATGGGAGGGAGTACGTATTTGACGGAAAAGGGATATCAAGTCGCGACCGAAAGGGCGGGTTTCGGGGGTCTAGCGATGGTTGCGTTTGCCGTGTACGGTCAAGGTGTAATATTAGAAAAGTTGTGTGTGGGAAATGGAAATGAGAGACTTGACTTGGGTGGTGAAGGTACGGAGTACATACTTGGAAGGGGGGAGGTCCAAGAATCTCGGTCCAATTGAGAGCTCCGGTGACATTGCGGATCCGGGTTGCCGACCCCACCCGGCCGCATGTGGTCTGTGTCACCTCAACTCCACAGTCCCACCGTTCCGTCTCGTCGTTTCTTGGTGTGCCGCCCATCTCCAGCTACCACGGTATGTACGCCCAAACGTTGAAACAAGCCACCAGCAACAACACCACCGAATCCTACACTATGTGCTTCTCTGACAGTTCAGTCCTGCAGTCCAGACTGTCCAGTCCACCTCGTCCACCACCCTCCACCGGACCAGGCTCCTGACTCCTCCCTCATCCTCGGCTTTACCTGCCTGCCCTTGCAACCCCCTTCCCTGTTCGGTTTCTGCCTGCCGGCGGATGGTGGGTAGTTACCAACTTGCGCGAGTCGATTTGCAGCATATCTTGCGGAGCTATCCAAGCCGCACTTGGGTCTTCTACAGCATCCTTGCTCCCTCACTGTTGACGATGTCAGTTGAGACATGAACCAGCATGAAAACGGATTGGCGCTTGGCTGTGGCGCTTAAGGCGATGCCGTTACAGCGTCACTGATACCTGCCAGAGGCCATGACCGCTATTGAAACAGGCTGACTTTTCTGACAGAGCCATGGAAATGAGCCCATTACCCCATTACCTAGCTATTCACGCTATTGTTGCTGGTCAGGCCTCTCCTCCTTCACTGCATTAGCACCTGTCGGTGTTCCCATATCCCCGTCTGTGTTACCGTGACCATGTTACCGCCTTGAGTGAGAAACAGCCCCCAAGACCCCAAATGACCCTTGGCCCCCTTCTCCAGAGTCCAGATACCCATCTAGCCACCTAGCGCATCGAGTGACATATCGCTAGTCGCCTTACCTAAGTCGCTCACGATCGGCTGTCTTTAGTCTGTGCTGTTCATGAACATCATGTCTTGGCATGACTAGATGGCTACCCTTACTATCATGAGTCGCTCTACTTCCTATGCTCAAGACGATTCATTTGGTTTCATGATATGCATTCTCAAAGTCCTGCGAGTGCCTCCTCAGATCTCAAATTGGGTTTCCTGATTTAGAAGGCCGGTGATAGGCAGGTCTCACTCACAATACATAGTGCTTGCCTGTCTCTGGTCCACGAATACATTTGCCCCTTGATGTCTCCAATTTCCAATTCTACGTGGGCAAGCGAGACCGAGACGGAGACGTTAGCATAGCAATGGAAGGCAGCAAGGCTTATTGCCAGTTTCCCAAAAGGATACGGGTTTAAGACAATGGTACCTGAGGCCGCGCATGGCAAGCATTCTGAGAAATGAGCTTGGCACCTTCCGTGCCGATATATCCTTGTCGTCTTATTGCATTTCTGTCATCCACGGATGCAGTGCAGTTCTTTCTTGTCCACTGCCCAACTCCAACTCCAATCCAACACCAACATCAATGCCTGACGTCGAAACGGTCAACACAAGCCCGTATTGGCTCCGAGTTGTCTTCCATGCCCTCCCTTCCCTGCCTTGCCATATATCTCCGTTAGCAACAGCGTCAGGCAAGCGACCTGTCACAATACATGACTTGTTAGCCACACCAGCAACCTCGGATCATCTTTCGCATACCACGCAGCTGCGTGAGGAGCCAGCAAGCTAACGAGCATCAGCATGACCTTGACCTTGTCGACAACATCCAAGAAAGAAAAGAAAAGCGGTAGCCTCGGAGGCAAAGTTAGTTTCTTTCATGAGCAGACAGGCTCGTTTACAGGTCGGCCATCTCCAATCACATCTTGGCGATTGAGCATATCCCATCGGCAGGACGACTTCCAACATCATAGTCATGCCATCGAATGACTTGCTTCATCCTTCAATACTTTGCCACGAGGCACACACCCTCGAGCTTCCGCTGCAGGTGTTCTGATGAGATCATCGAGCCGGACCAGTCCAACTAAGCTCGAGTCGTACAAACTTGTCGAATCCGGTACCAGCCTCAGCCCGTATTGGTAGACGAAAACGACAACTGGCTGTGCAACCCATGGTTCCCATGCGAAAGACCCTGGCTCTGCTAGCTTGCCGGCATGACTTGGGATCCTTCGCCTGCTACCTACTATCACCACCAACTCGTCTTAGGTAGTGCCCGCCAACGAACGTTGGTTGTGGTTTCACTGGCGATTTGGTTACCCATTCGCAAGGCTCGAGTCGGGCCAATGCAGGCGCCCGTTGACCGCTGATGGCCGTTTTGCGCTCGAGTCGCAACGGGATGCGCTGACCCCGGCCTGCTGACAACGACGCCGCCTACTTCCGACTTGGTAGACGACATCCGATTCCAGAACCCCGCTTACCCGCGAACCTGGGCCCATGGCATTGGCTGTCTTTGCGGTATTGGAGTAGTTCTTGTCTGTCCAATCAAGACCTACTCACTCCACAATCGTAGGGCCAGGACCACGATCACGATCGCTGCCCATGCAAGGCCACACCCCCAGTGCCTGCACGCATGCCCTTTCCTGGTCGTTGCCACAGCGTGGCGAGTTGCTGGCCTGCTGCTCCTGGCCGTTAGTAGGAGTTTCAATCGGTCTCACCTAGCATCCAGAGGGCCAATTTGCCCGACACCAGTCCTTTGGCACTGCTTTATCGGTACAAGGCCGACTTGACAGGTCGTGGACTGCTGGGAAATGGTCTGCACTATTGAGTATACCCTCGGACGCTACCACATGGCTTTTTTTCCGACTCATGTTCGACATGGAAACAATCAGCCACAGGCCGGATCAGGCATACACATTTGCATTAGTCCCGTCGATCCAGGAAACATCTAAGAGAAAGAGCGTTTATTGCTGGCTACTGATGACCACTCGTTATGCTTTCAAGCCATGGGAACTCCTATCGATGCCAAAATTACCGCGAAAAATCCATATGGGCCAAAATCTTTGCCCGAGACCTGCCACGCCTGCGGTCACCCCGTCCTGTCAAGTGCCGATCGCTTAGTCCGTTCCATCGGCTCTGCGACAGCCTAGTCAATGGTCGAGACCGTCTATTCGGTTCCACATTCGGGGTGGCAGACTTTTTGGCCTTTTTTGCGGCTCTATTCCTGAAATATCCCTTCTTCGTTGAAGTGTCCCGGACGGAGTGAAGCTTTCAACCGACTCGGAGTTCACCGTCTACCGGTTGTACTGAGAACCTGTTAGAAATTGTTCCCGCGTTTACGATTCCTGCTTGACTTACGACGACACAATCTTCGCAGCGTGCACCATGAACGTTGACCCAACCAGGGCAGTCAACGCCATGCTTGTATCTGTTGACGCAGGGGTATCGGTCCATATTGAATGGTTCTTCGGAAAGGTTCGAGTCTGAAGGTGTTCGCTGAACAGCTGAGCGTTGTTGGTATGAGAGTCTGGATGAAGCTCGAGTCGTATTGCTGGATGTTTGTCTGTGTTTCGGAATGGACAAGCCAAGTTCAGCAACGAGTTGCGAGAGGGCCCTCTTTATACTTTCGAGGTCGGCCTTCGGCTTCTGGAAATCGCACAAGTCCTTCTAGTTGCCTACGTCTGCCTTGCACACTTGCAGGATCATGTTTACAAGAACGTCGAAAAGGTTGCAGTCTGCATGCTTACTGCACGCAGACTGCTAATTACGGCAGATTCTCCTTTGGACATAGAAAAGTCAATGACCCTCGCCTTGGAGCAACTACTCCATACCCACTTGATACTATACACCCGCACGAGGCGAAGCATGACTTCAACCGTGGCCCATGCTTCCACTGAAAGCAAATGTCGCGGATTGGCTGCTTCATAGACGTGGCTTGGAGAGAGCAAAAGAGGAAAATGAAAACTGACAGCAGAGTTGCAATGTCAGTTAACAACTTTCGCTACCCGGGTTTCCCGGTGGAGGGTAGTCCTATCCCCTCCTCGGCGACGTGCTGGCCCCTCAACCTTCTGGGTGGATACGCCAAGTATGCCTCTCAAGTCAAAGTCAGACATAATACTTCCATATAGGCGAGCTCGAAAGGATCCTGGCCGCTGGATCTCAATTTTCGGCTTGCTGCAGGGTATCGTCCAGAACGGACCCCGGAAGCTCGTGCGACATGAGACGCATCCAGGACGCCCATGAGGCTCAAAGGGGTGCAGTGATGGGCATCGTGATCTGCAGGAGCCCGCGACCTGACAGGCGGGGAGGGACGGATGTGAAGCCGTTGACACCACCAAAGACGCGGGCCAAGGTGTACAAGAAAATTCGTCTTACCAAGCACTAAACCAACCTTCAACAACGTTCACGCGGTCATTCTAGGGGTCCTTTCTGAACTATATTCCATCAAAACTCAGCCACTGAACGCCGTCCCGAATAACCGCAGATTTGGATGGTATGCTGCGGTACGGTACCAGGACGATGCGGAGTGACGGGCGGAGGGGTACCGGCGGCATATGCAGAGACTAATGTACTATCTTCTCCATGGCACCACAGCAGCTGCATGCCGGCCTTTTCAGTCTCGCTGACCATCCTGGTTATTCAGCTAATGCAGAGTCGTCCCGAAAGAGTCGAGCTGTCGAGGATCCTTCGCAAGAAAACCACGCGCCACGTTGTATCAGACAAGGCAACGCCGCCGTACTTCCCCTCATTCAAGGTTTGGAGCACGCAAACGTATGCACCATAAACTTGGGATCGAGAGCGGACGTAAGAAATCAGGAGACTTGAGGACAAGTTATGGCCGATACAAGTTTTCTGGCCTCTGTTGCCATAATAAATCAACTCGTCTATAGAGTTGGCCTATACAGCTCCATGTTTCACCGACGGTAACCTCGATTATGTTTTCCGTAATTCGAATTGGCACGGGACCAAGATGCTGCCGACCAAGCGACGTCTATCCATGGCTAGGGGAGCTTACTGGATCATTCATCAGAGTCAAATCCCAATCAACATACCAGGTAGTCAGCTGCGCAAATCGGTTCGACAATCTCCATCGCGTATCTGTACCTGGGTTCAACACGATGATCCTCGTACGAGACGACCACGTCGCTACACATGGAACAGCGGATCCCCATGATAGTCTGGCGGGAAACAGTGGGACAGAGCCCGTTGAAGGTATGCGTGTGGGTGTGAACTGCCTCGAAGGATACTTTGGGTATCTCCAGCAAGTCGGGTGGGACGACTCACCTCCGAGTACTGCGCAAAGCATCACGAAGCATGGTCTCCGCTTTCAACTGCCCTCAGAAGCGGTTCCATGATAGACGCCCGGATTCTTCTCGGTAACGTAGCCTCTGGACGGGAACTAAGTTCCGGGGAGTCTAAGCCAGACCCGTCCTGAGTTGCTTTGAGCGCCGTGGAAACTCATAGACGGCCCCTGAAATTTACGATTCGCCCGTTCCAGGTGTGCCGAACCAGCATTGACAGAGAGAAGAATGTCTGCCCAGCCAGCCATGGCGGATCGGCCGAGGCGTTTTTGTCTTTGATTCACGGGGCGGATGGCCGGAACATTTCGCGGGGCGCCTCGACAGCTCGTCATCTACTGAGGGGCTTTCGAGGAAGCCTCCCAGGAATTGCTGATAAGAACGACTACATGAGGAAAGCCGAAGTCATCGCGCAATTCCCATGACACATCTCGGGATAGAGCCTGGGTAGCTGGCAGCTTCCCCACACGGGCTATTGCTGTGTCACTGCCACTCTGGCCACCGGAACTACCCATCAACGACGGAGGGAAGTGTGAGCTATCACCAATGTCTTTGCTGGCTCGGGGACAGAATGGAACGCTCTGTCGTTGAATGGCACCTTGATCCGTTGGCTCAAAGATGTGGCGGTCCCAATGTGCGCGTAACTGCATCAAGCAAGCTATCCTAGCGGTGGCGCCAGAGCAACATGGCGTAAGTCATTAACTTGACGGCAGGGTGACGCCCCCCGCAAGATAAGAATGCAGTCTTTTCTGAGTTGGGAAAAGAAACTGTGATCTACGAGACATAGCATCATGCAGATATGGTCTCGACATCTTGGCTAGCATGCCTATAGGCAGGCTCCTGCTCATTCCTCCCGAAGAGGATGTAGGAGCAAGTAGCACTCGTCTGCTGGAGTGTCTGGCGAACTGGAGCATGGGGGAAACGGGCGCGATGACACTATTCCCATTCGGACTTTATTTATATCTCGGCGGTGATTCGTCGACAGCACCTCAACCCCTCTCGTTGAACGTCGCCTGGATGCCGAGCTCTTTTGTTTTCGAGCATGGGCAACGTGCGTGTTGTATGGTTTGGCCGCATACTCCGGGGCTTCCTGCAGATTCTCAGGCTGACGCGGTAGACTCGAATACCTCAAACTTGCCGACAAAAAAGAATTCGCGGATCGCCCCTGTAAGAATGGGTCGCGAATGTCGGCAGACGCTCTGCTGAGCTCAGAATTCCTTAACCAAGTGGTCATGAAGACGGGATGCAGACGGCTTTACCCGAAAGCATGGCCGAAGGCTTCGACAACGCTAGTCGGGATGTCACAATGACATGGCCTAGCGTTGTGGCTCTGTGAAAGTGATAAAGAGCGTTCCTGGCGTTTCAGTGGACAACCATCAGGGATAACCTCTGCTTTGACTCGACTCCTCTCTCTGGCCCCGTTCAAGTTTCAACTCACGGGTCCCCGACTTCGGTGCTAGGTGCGTGTGGAAACTTGAGTACTTGGGATACAGGAGCCTTGGGCGCAGTCGGACAGAGACGAGGGGCCGCCGTCGAGACAACAGAAGAGAGCCGACCTGGCGTCTTCTGCCTTCTTTCCAGAATGTCCAGCTGACGTTACATGTGCAGCAAGCGGCGGCATATTAGTGCCCACGGCTCGGCGAATGGACGGAACAACACTGGGTTGGTGTTATCCTTGGGACGAAGGTTGGGCTACCGGAGCACCGACTTCGTAATGTCCACAACCGGTAACATGCCCGTCGTCTCTTCTGGCCTCGCCAGCAATGGTCTCTGATTAACTTCTGGGTAAACTCGCCCACCCCTGAAAGCAGAAGCTCCATAGTCTTCGGCAAGTAGGCGAAGACGAAGCAAACAGCAAACGGTGGAGAGGTTCCCTTGCTAAACAGGGCGCCAAGCTCACCTGAAGAGTTGCCTTCGATGATACATCTGTGAAAGGTGAGCAACCGGGTTCACGGGGCTTCAAGTTACCACCCGTGGTCACGACGGGTCCGTCTGCGGTTGAGGGCATGGCCCAGGCAGGTCTAATGGCCAGTAGGTCGCCCTACAGTCCGTAGGAACCCGGGCGCGGAGACCCATGCATAGGCTACAGTACCAGTAGGACCTACCTTGGTGCGGCCCACGGCTCCCAGGAATCATCCAGCACGCACGATGCGCAGGACTGGAAATGGTGTCAAGAAAGACTTTTCACGCCCCTTCCCTTGCCTTATCCCCGCCGACTAGAGAGGATCCGCTCAGTCTCTTCAACCTCTTAGAAAGTCGACGGAGTAAACCCCGACCCTGGTTTTTACCGAATAGAATTTGAGTTGCAAAGAGGCAAGAGACAAGCAGGAGACAAGAGCCTAGCTTCAACTAGAGCGGCTTCGTTTCTGCAACCCGCAAAGTATGTTGAGGTGCCGAAGCGACTTGGCCTGGCACACACCTACGGATACCCATTGCAGAGGATCACCGGGGCTGTTGGGTCGTCCGCTCGCCTGTCTGACTTGCAGCGGAGGAGGAGCAGCGTCCTTACCTAGGAGAAGGGGCAGAAAGGCTGAAGGGGCAAGGAGGGGCCCATTCGTCGACGACCCCGGGACCCGGGGCTATGTACTGCGTGCAGCCATGCTAAACGGGACCAGAGACTTCCTACTTTAGCGGCCGCTGCATCCTGGCCAAGATTTGGGACGACTAGGTTGGCGTTAGTATCTCGGATCCGGACGGACGACAGTGGATTCCAAGAGACATGGGGACTCCGCCGTCTCTATGTCGCAGTTGCCAGGAAAGGGACAGGTTGAGTTGATCATTGACGTGGGCAATCAAGAGATCGAAGAGTTTTGACACTATGGAAATTCGGTGGGGGCTTTGGAGAAAACCAAATATTGCCCATGTCTCCAGTACTGTCCAAGCGATAGTTTGGTGGCCTCTCTTCTTCAGCAGCAGGACTCGGAGCACAGTCTCTCTCTCAATCTTTCCTCGCCTAGCTGACTGACACCTGGATACCCTCTCGAATCTGCTCGGTACCTTTACGGCGTGGATAGCAGGCGTTTACGAGGCGTCGTGGCTGGCACTTACATCAACACTCGAGAAGGACCATCGAGATCCCCGCTCGCTGGCTGTTTTTTTCTTGTCTTCTGCAGGTTTTGCCCGGCAAAAGAGGGGAGAGGAGTCAAGTAGGAGGATCTGCAACGCAACTAGGGAGCGAACGCGGAAAAGGGGACCTTGCATCTGCCCAGAATTTGATGCGTGCTTTTTGGTGCGCTTCCGGCTTCCCTGGTGTTTCTCGCCTGAGTGGGTTACTGTGTATGTTCCAACGTATCATGGCCCGCCTCAAATGTGGCTCGACAGCGTTGGCTTCTTCCTCTGCTGGCTGTTCTTGGTCCGTCATGGGACGCCGGCCGGCGGGTGAACGGTAGACGCGGTTCCCTCGCTCACTCCGCCGCGCCCACGTCAGACGGTCAGACGCGGGCCGTCTCCGGAGCGCCATCAGGCCAGCCTGGAACGATGTGTCGCCTACCTCGCCTGCGCTATCGAGATGAAACGAGTTGTTGAGATGGTCACCTGCGATCGAGCACGTGTCTGAACTCGAGGAAAACGATACAACAAGCGGGTTCTTGGCGTGATATCCACAGTTGCGAAAAGCCTCGTTTCTTTTTTATTTCATGTTCTCCCACGAAAAGACCAAGACACAGAGTGATACCGTTCTGCGAGTCAGACTGCGAACCGGGGGCAGATGTTCTGCCTTGTTCCGACCCGACAGTCACCCATGGACGATGGACCTCAGGAGAGTATTGTGGATTTGTGCCAATTTCATCACAGTTTTCTCTTTTGACAATCTGGTCACCGAGGCTTAGCCAGGTGCCCCCATCGCCATTGCATGCAGAGACAACTGGTAGCTCGTCTGTAGTACGGAGACACATGTTGGCTGCTGCATCCACACGCTTCTGTTACTGCCTGCCGCACGAACATGGCTGGGAATTGGCTTGCTGTATCTGTACGGATACTGTCCCACATTCATTAGAGGTAACGACATGACGCTCTGATTCGCCAGGGCAAGGGAATTGGCCGGTCGGCACCCAATCACTCGGTGCCCCCAGACGGAGCGGTATGCTGCCGTACGGCGTGCCACAAGGTTACACTCTGTCCCTGCGAGCGGATTCAACGACGGCGACGGTAATAGCTTTTTTTTTTGCCATCAGGAGACAAGGACCCAGAGGGAAAGTGGACTTGAGTTGACGTAGGTAGGTCATAGCCTGCCGTTGCATGAGGTGAGGGAATGGATCCTCACTCGTAGCAGCTGTCGGGTCTGACAAAACGGGCAACGAGAATAGCCCGGACGAGAGACGCCCGCCCACCGGGCAGAAACTTCCTCGGATTCTTGAGACTGCCGTGGGTGGTTCCTCAAGTCCTGATACCAGGGAGCGTGTTCTTTGACCGCTCGATATGAAGGACGCATGGTAAGGAGGAACGACGCGCGACGATGCCGTCTGATGGGCGTCTTCCTCAGCATCGGCATCGTTCCACATTGAATGTGGGCACCTTTTTTTGTTTGATTCAGTGACGATGGTGTATCATGTATGTCCATGTGCGTACAGATACATCGGCCTCGACATACCGTTTAAGAGCTTTACGTAAGTCCTTGAAACGGAAGGTGATACGATTCTCAACGTTCTAGCCTTCTGGGACCTTGAGCTTCTTTTCGACGAGTGAGCCTAGACTCTGCGGCGGTTGGCTTGATGGTTTCTTTTTTTGCCTTTTCCCGCATGTTCGTTCGTGTAACTGCCACGCGATGCGTGCGATGCAGTTCTCAATCCGCCGAACAATCCAGCGGGCCGTCTTGAAGATTGGTGTCCAGGTATCGAGCAGCAGCAGCCCAACGCCGAGTATAGCTGAATCAAGAGAGAAAAGCAGCAGCTTGCGGCATTGGCAAATCGCTTGGATGCCGTCAAAAAGCCCGCCGCGGCGGTCCCTTTGGTGAGATTTGATGCGCTGTCGTCCAACTCGAGTTTAGACCAGACGATGTGGGAACGGGGATTCGTCGGTCATTCCAAGTGACAGGCACGCTGGGCCTCGGGTACGTCACCAGCGTTTCCATAATTTTCCTGTCTTGCTCGTTTCCGATTGCTTCCCTACGTGCCTACGGAGTACCAACTCCAACTTACCAAGTACACACCCCTCCCTCCCCTTACATGTACCCTCGAACCTCGACCCCTAGTCCCTCAGTCCCTCATTCCCTCATCTGCTCGTCCAGACTAAAGACTGGAAGGACGGAGGTGGTCCGTTGAGATCCATTTCACTACGAAGAAGGGATCCTCTCGATGTAACCACTAACCAAGTAGCTTCTTGAACCGAGTTTTCGATGCAACTGGACCATCTCCCCCCCCCCCCCCCGTTACCTAAGTACCTACCTGTCTACCCGGCTAGATACCACGGTACGGGACGCATATGTGGGCAAACAACTGAAATCTAAATATTGCTTAGTCAGGTCGCAGTTCGTCAAGGGACTTTGTTAGCCGTACGGTCCGTACCAAGAACCGCGCAGAGTCTATCTGGTTTACCAAGCAGAGATGAAAGGTTTAACCAAGCGCATGGTACCTACGTTTTCGTCATGAGCTGGCCCCTTGATGGATGCTTGTGTAACCGAGACCCTCCCCAAAAGACTAAAAAGACCCAACCATAAGGTTCAACCGTTCGAGAGAGGGCAATGATGCAGGGTCGCAGGGTTGATTCCTGTCCCTCGACTCCCCGTGTGTGTGTGTCTCTCTCTCTCCATATCGTGCGCTGACATTCTCTGAAGCGGGGGGTGGGGGGATAATACAGCCAGCCGATACAGCCAGCCACTTCGGCCCCCAAAAGGTCTCTGGGTGATTCCAGAAAAAAGAGAATCTTCCCATGCATCAATGCGGACCATTATAGCGCCGCTGATGGATGGGAAAACGTGTGTATGTACACTACTTGACTACAGTACCTACGTCTGTCGAGGCCCAGCTGGGGGTTCTTGCTCACACCGATTCGATGCCGCTACTGCGGTGAAGAGATGTGCGCCCAGATCTTAGGTGTGTGGCCATGCTCTCATCCGTCATCATGGCGCGATTTCTCCTGCGATGGTTGTGTGGTTGCAGGGAAAAAAGAAGACATTTCTCCTTCAAAGTTTACACTACCACGACTACCTAGTGTCTTGTACGCCTTTTTCCCTTCCATCCATCCAATCCATCCATCCATCCTCTTGCCCACCCCTGTTCCTTTTCGCCCTGCAACACGCTCGACCCGACCTAGTCTTCTGCCCTGCCAGCGCGCCATGCCTTTCTTTGATACCAGCCTGCCAGGGGGGTACTCTTGCACCCTTAAGGGTCCAAAGGCAAAAAGTCCCTCGAAGGCATCTCCCTGTACCTACACCGTTCCTGTGTAGCGAGACAACGTCTCTCTTTCTCAATCTCTCTCTGTCTGCCGCTGCCGCTACCGCTGCTGCTGCTAAGCTGGTCTACCACCCTGGCGGTGGCAGCTCCGATGGTGTGGTCTAGACTCTTCTATTTCGCGCAGCAAGTGTGGCCACTACTGCGCGAATGGGTGCCACCGCGGGATCCCGGAAGAAGGGGCCCTGCTAGGCTCTCCGTCTCTTCTGGAATGGATTTTTTTTTCTTCGTTTGGTAAGGTACTTGATGATGTGTATGGCGAAGCCGGACTGGATGAGAGTGTAGATGCAAGTTTGCATCATGATACATGATATGTGGTTTACGGGCCTTTTTTTCCTTTTTTTTTTTTTCCTCTTCACTCTCACGACTCCACGAGTCACACTCACACTCTGTTCGCTCACATCATATGCCATGCGGGCTGCGGACCTGCTATAGCCCACGCATACATACATACTGTAGATCAATAGTATGGAATCCTTCCCTCGCTCGAAATGTCTCAGTTGCTTTCGAGGTCTCCCTCCGGCTCTAGTCATGTCATGCTAGACGAAAAGCATCTTGTCTGGAAGGGGTCGCCGGCGTATACGAGAAGCAGCCTGTGCTGCTGCTGTGCATGATTCTATTCCCCCCTTCCTCTCTTATTTCACTCAACATTCTGATATACCGTCCCTCTTGGGGGTTTTAGAGGCAACTAAACACTCGTGGGCGCGATGTAAACGGCCGCCTGTCCTTACATCAGCCACCAAAACGCGGCCATGTGTCTTTGTCTTATCCCCCGCCGGAGGGCTAAAGCAAGCATACAAGTCAGTGTTTGTCGTTTCTCACTTTTGACGAGAATCGTCATATCACACCACACGCTTCTTCACCCCCTTCCCCTGGTCATGGCGGCGCCGCCAACTATTCCTAATATCGCTCTTCTTGCGGGATGAGATGGACGGGACGGGGGCTGAGAGATAATTTGCTCTGATTTTGCCCTGATTGAATAAACTGCCAGGGCAGAGAAAAACGAGAGTGCCGAAGCCTCGTGTAGTCTAGTCTATCAGACGAAGATGAAATAGCTTGCTGAATACCTGGATACCTGGGCAGCTGAGAAGCCCTGGGTTTTGACAACCAGAGAGACTGCCTACGCAGTATGTAATGTAGTCTTACATCAGCATGTAGTAGATTGATACTATTACGCTATCGACGAGATGGGTCAAGTGCTGTTTTCCTTGGCTTTGCTCTTTTCGCCGCCCTCTTTTCCGCCCGTGCTCACACGCACCGTAAACGTAAACTTTCGTTGAGTGTTTTCCTTGGGTCCTACCGCCGACGTGACCGATGTTCGGTTTTGCTTACCTTAGCTTTGCCTCACTTTCTGGCGAACCCCCAGTTTGACTAAAGGAACCCTTGCTCGGCGTGCGTAGTGGTTTTTCTTTCCCCCAAAGACGGGGGGGGGGGGGGGGGGGGTGTGGGGGGGGGGGGGGGGGCGCAGACAGCCACACCCCCCCTTTTCCCTTTTTCCCCCCCCCCCCCAAAAAACCCGCCAGAGGGGTGTCCTCCCCAAACCCCGAAAGGTGTGTGGTGTCCCAGCGGGGGGGGGGGGGGATGATGAGTGCGACGGAGAGGCGCAGACATGCACACACGCACTCTTTCCCTTTTTCCTCTCACCGCGCTAGAATCCTGCAGAAGGGCGTTCTCTCCGAAACTCCGAAAGGTTGTTGAGTCTCCAAGGCGGGCGTTGGAGAAGAGTTAAGCAACTTTAGTGTACCAGAGAGAAGGGTGGTGGTTTGGCTACTGCATAAAAGAGGCTTTTGCTCGGCTGGCTAGCGGGTTAATTGGTGGTTTACGGTGTGTGTGTGTGTGTGTGTGTGGGTGCTCGGGAATCGGGATAATGTTCCTTCAAAAGGTGAAGACTTGAACCGACCACGAACCGTGGACTGCAGAGAGTCACAGACTGACTTTTTTTTTCTTTTGTCCATGTGTAGTTCTGTGTAGTGTCTGCAAGTGTGACTGTGCGTGGTCACGGTGGTGTGGTTGCTGGCTGAATTTATTCCCGATACGTTTCTGGTTTGTGCCTGTGTAACCTCTCCCGCGACTAGCGATCGGTGGAACCGTCGAGACCACGCGCGTGACACGTGTGACGGGATCCGGGTCGGGGATCGCCTCGCATCGCCCGCGTACCGGATGCGACGCTCTCTTGGGGGAGGTTGTTTTGCTCACTGTGAGGTTTCGGCAGAAAGGATTATGTTTACCCAACCGAATACACTACCTAGGACATAACATTAGATACATCTGCTACTGCAAAACACACCGCTCGTGTAATACTTCTTCTTTCCCTTGTTTTCACAAAAATAAGCGCTATAGCTGCTACGGTAAATTTTCTTTGCTTAGCGTGGTTTATGTTGTGTCATGTCGTTGTCTGTTCTCCCCATCTACCGTCTCAACTCATGATCGCAGATCGTAGAACTATGGAATCATGGAATCATAAGGATACCCTCTCACAACCACAGACGTCCTGGTATACGTCTTGACGCCTTAGTAGTTCTCGTGTTGGGGGCATAGCGTCCGATCGACGATGTGGCGTCCCCGTGTTCAGGGGTTTTTCCTCTCCCACCCAAGCCCTCTAACTTCTAAGAGTAAAACTACACGAATAGTGCACTGAAGGGTTTTTGTCTTTTGGATTTTCCCGGGACCCAAGGTCCCAAGCAGCGCCACGCACGACCACGGCAAGCCAAGGACAGGAGGGGACAGGACCCAGATCCGGAAGCGCCGCGCCGTTGTGTTCAGTTTGCGGGAGCTTGCGCCGACAAGGTTTGGCGCCGTCTTGCGATCGTCTTACACGGCACGGCACACACGGACACGCGCCTGGCTCGTTGACCCTGTCCCAAAGATACGGTCTGGCAGTGGTCGGGTGCTGCAGCAGCGCGTTCTGATCGGACAAGAGTCCGGGCGTTTTGTGCCAAATGACAAATCAAATCCGAATGTGAGCCTGGGAAAAAAAAAACCCCCGTCTTGATGATCCTTGCGGTCCGATGCGGTCCAGTTGAGATCTCGTCGCAAACTTTCGTGATGAGCAAAAGTTAATGAAAAGAGGGCAAATAATCAGCGTGTATGATGATGTATGATGTACCTCAAAACTTGGACCTTCCAATTGTCGGGCGATCGGGATGTCTCTTTGTCCATGAAGCCTCGCAATTTCCCTGCCGTTTGGAGTCTGGAGTCTGGACCTGCTCTGACTCTCTTTCAACCACCACACCCTGGTTCACGCAATTATACCCAAAATGCTGTTGAGAAATGATGCTGGCAATGCTGGATTCAGAGCACACACACGGAATCCACACTTGATGACACGGCACATCTCCCACGGCACACCCAATGCTGCTGCATTTCGCGAAAGTGGGCTCTCCCCTCCTTTTCGATAACCGGCTACATCCGTCATGTTCTGCATCTGCACCCATCTGCCGGGACTACATACAACCACCCACGGATAATTTTGGCTCGTAAAGATGGATGGGTTGCAAAGATCAGAGGGGGCAGGGAGAGGGGGGGGGGGGCTGAGAGGGGGGTGACATGAGGCGGGGACAGACGACAGAGAGACAGACACAACGAACGAGAGGCTACTGCTGCAGAGTGGAGGGAACAAGAAAATGTGGTCTTCTATTTGGGCACACACGATCACTATGTGCCGTTGATGATGCTTCTCTTTTGTCATACCTGGGACGCCATACCACCATGAAGAAGTAAAAAAATTGAAAAAAAAAAATCCGGTCCCAATGAGCCCCTGCCAAGCCCGCCCACACACGTCTCTTCATGTCGGATCATCGGGTTGGAGAAGAGCGACTGACCATGACATCTTCTCCAAAGTGATTTGCCCGCCGTGTGCCCTGGTCCCAGGCTGTGTAACAACAGCAAGAAAAAAATTGCTGAAGTTCGTAGTCGCAAGACGGGGGAGAATTTCTCCCCATCACAACCGAAAAACTGAGCCCCAAAAGGGAGGCTTTCGAACAACACACGCACCCCCCCTGGTCCGGTAGGCCGGTGCCCCCGCCGCGATGGAGGCGACCCTCGCCAAAAAATCACGATCGAACTGGGGGAAGGGGGGGCCTTTCGGGCCTCCAAAATCCCAAAATCGGATCACTCTGAGTTTTTCTCTTCATTAGGTCCCCAGGGCCTTAGCGTAATCGCAACCTTGGCGAAAAAGGTAGGGGTAGGTAAGTGGGTGGTGGTGGGTGTAAGATTGTGAGAATTGAGCTCTTTGGGACTTGGGTTTGCCGTTTCTGCGCTCGAATCGAGCGGAGTGCATGACCGCGCGCTCGCGCACGCTGGCTGCTCACCGACCATTCTTCATGGCCTCCTTTCTGCGCTTCTTCTCCGAAGCCCGGACCAGGGCGGTCTTGACGATTCCGTCGTCGAACGTGTCAATGTCGTAGTAGACGGGTGCGATTTCCTGGTAACATCCATATTAGTTATGGGGTTCTCCGATGCAATGGATAGGATGAGGCAAGTGCCGAAGAATGCAGGACAGGGGGGGCTGAAAGAAGCAAGAGATCGATCGTAGGAATCCACATGGGAGTAAGCGGCAAGAGGAGGAAAAAGGCAAGTGGTATTGTTCGAATGGTAAAAGGGGCAGGGGCTTTGCTTACAAGTAGCCACTCTGGCCTGATTCCGGTGCATGTACGAATGTACTGCTTGGAGGTGAGGACGAATTCGTTGTAAAGGACCCATTCGTAGTCGGTCTTGAGGACCGTGGAGGGATGCATCATGACTGCCTGATCGTCCTTGATGGTACGGTAAACCTTGCCCGAGCTCTCCCTCATGGCAACCTGCATGAAGAAGCCCGAAAGGAGCGCACGCCGGATGTTGGTGTAGTAGTTCTTGTCCTCAAAGGGGGTCGACACGAGCTCGAGGTCAGACTTCTCCATGATGCGCTTCAGCTGCGCACGAACGTTGTCGGCACTGCTGAGGTGACGGAAGGAGAGGAAGTGCTCGTGACACCACCTCTTGGGGTCCACGTCGGGCTGGTTTGCCGTGCCCTTGAAGGCGTGGTACGCGTTGAGGAGCGTGAGATGATCGCCTTCAGGGTGCGAGAATTGCGCCTTCATCTCGTCGGCACGCTTACGCTGAGCGGCGGGGCGGACCCAGATCTGAGGGATAGAGAGTAGAGAGACGATGGACAGAATCTCGTTGGAACAGTAGAATTCGGGTGAGGAGATAAGCATGACTGCCAAAGCTGGGTCCAAGGGGAACTCGGAGGCGAGACTTCCGAGGGTGGTCAGCTCGCCATCATCGTCAAGGCAGGCGAGGTAGTTCAGCTCCTCAAGGGCACGCATCATAGTCTCCGGCGCAGGAGGGTCCATGAGATCGAAGTGGACGAGATCCTGGACACCAAGTTTCTTCAGTTCCAGAACAGTGTTGGCCAAGTTGGAACGCAGAATCTCGGGATGTGTCTGCTCGATGAGCTCCTTCTTGAAGGCCTGCTCGGTGTAGAGACGGAAGCACTTTCCGGGCTTTGTACGACCAGCACGACCGGCACGCTGCTGGGCGGAGGCCTTGGAGATGGGAGAGACCAAGAGAGACTCGACACGGATGCGCGGGTTGTAGATCTTTTGCTTGCTGAAGCCGGGATCAACGACATAGACGATACCGTCAATGGTCAAAGACGTCTCGGCAATGTTGGTTGCCACGATGACCTTGCGTCCTGGCCGGCCGCCCTTCTTGTACGGAGCCGGAGCCTTGTCGAAGATCTTTTGCTGCTGGTGCGGTGGCAGAGTACCGTAGAGCGGGTAAACCACCAACGGGCCCGCGTCTATTTCTCGTGTCATCTCGTCGGCCTCGAGGTTGATCTTCCGGCAGGCATCCTCAATCTCCTCCTCACCGGTCAAGAACAATAGAATATCGCCCTCTCCTTCGGAGGCATGGATCTGCAACACTGTTCGAATGGCAGCCTCGACATAGTCCCTCTCGGGCTCGGGGGTGTAGAAGATCTCGACGGGGTGGGTACGACCGGGAACGGCGAGAAGCGGCGCATCGTTGAAGTAGCGCTGGAACTTTTGGGCATCGAGGGTGGCGGACATGACCACGATCTTGAGATCGGGGCGGCGGGCGGCGATCTGCTTGAGCAGGGCCATCAGGATATCGGTGGCGAGAGTACGCTCGTGGGCCTCGTCGAGAATGATACAGCTGTAACGCGACATCTCGTGGTCGTGGATAGCTTCTCGGAGAAGCATACCGTCGGTCATGTACTTGAGAATCGTGTTGGGGCTGGTTCTGTCCTCGAAACGAATGCTGTATCCGACCTCCTCGCCAAGATTAACGTCCATCTCGTCGGCGACACGCTGTGCGACGGACATGGCGGCAACACGACGAGGCTGAGTGCAGGCAACCATCTTGCGGTTGAGCTGGGGGAGCTCGTCAAACACGACATATTGGGGGATCTGGGTCGTCTTTCCGGAACCGGTCTCACCGACGAAGACGAGGATTTGGGTAGAGTGGTACTTCTCGAGGAACTCTTCTCTGTTGGAGGGATGGTCAGTAAGATGGAAAGTTTTCTAGATAAGACTCCGAGATAGACGTACCTCTGCTTCGTGACGGGAAGATCGCGACGCGCTTCCAGGATCTGGAAGTACTTTTGCGAGTGAGGGCGACCGGTGAAGGCGTTGTCGTCGAGGTCTTCGATCTTCTCGTGCTGCTTCGATGTTGTGGCGCGTGGTTTAAAACCGTAAAATGGTGAGCTGGCATCAATGGTGCCCTCCTCGGACTTGACGCCGTTCTCCTCCTTCATATGCGCCAAGTAGGGGTTGTACTTGGGCTCGTCCTCTTCCTCCTTCTTGACCTTCTTCCTGCTTCCTTCTCTGTCGGCGCTCAGGCGCTTCGATCCCTTATCCTCGAAGTCGGCCATCGTGGTCGCAAATTCCCCGTTTCGGTGCGAAAGGGTGGTGGACGGGAAAGGGGTTGAGAGAGATGTTTGGTAGAAGTTGCGGCCCGTGGATTCGACGTCGACGAGGTCAAACTCGGGAGGCGATTCCAAGCGAGGCTCCCAGAAACTTTTTGTTGTCGCGGGAAAAATTTGGGTGGGTATGAGCACGGGCCAATAAGAAGGTGGGATGATAAGATAAGCTAAACTCATGCATTGGACGTACCGTACGAAGGATCTCACACACTGATCATGAGACATTGAGTGACTGAGAGCGTGAGACTTTACATGGCTATAAACCTGACAAAGAATACCTTAAATTTGCTGGAACTTATTCAAAATCATCTCGAACATATTTGGTATGTAATATATCTCACTCTGAGTGATTTACTAGAAGTTGCCCTCTCAGAGAAGGTATATCATAAACTCATTGGATAGACCAAGATGCAAGAATGTAAAGTGTACTTTCCTGACAGCGGGCACTGTCTCCTCTCACACTCTCTTCAGGGTCCAGAGTGCAACCAATGGCACCGGGTCGCATCTCGCAAAATCTGGTGCTTTTTTAACCTCTTGGGGGGGTAACCAACAGCCTGACTTCTCAAATCACACAACATCAGGTTGCAACTGCTCTGAGTGCAACTTCTGCGATCTCTCAGCCCATCGTTTTCCTGAGCACAAACAAACTACCAAGAATGATTTGCTGACCACTGATCGTCTTGTACTCCCTTGTCATATCCTCTTTTTACCAAAGCGCCAGGGTCTTGACCAGCTGGTAACCGCTTTTTGCACAACCGCCGCGTGGGGTATTTGTGCGCTGAGCAATTACACCATTCACAAGTCCTCTTTAGGCAACACAAGGCACTACAGCCTGAATAGTCTCAATATCCACCATGGACGGCAGCAACTTCAACCAAATCCGGCCTGTTTTCAGCCTTGGTCAGCATGATTCTCAGAGGGATCAGCCTCTTGATGATCTTCAGTATGGCCAGATTCTGAACGCTGGTGTAAGTCCATTTCTGAGACCCAAATTTCTTTCATTTTCAATTGTCACTCACTCAGCTTTGACTCCAGGTCAACTTTGTGACGGCACCCATCACCAACAAGCACTTCCATGCACGGGTAAAGGACCTTGTTTCCCAGCATCTCGCCAAAGCGAAGAAGGGACTCGCTTCACTGGCGGACGCCGTGGTGCCTCCTTTGACCCCGAAGGACACCTCCCTCTTCCCCAGCCATGCCGTCACCACTTACATCGCCTACGCCAGTCCCTGGATCGACTTGGCCTCGGTCGATCCTGCTGTGGCCAGCATTTCTCGACAGGTCCTGAATCTCGAGATTGCCTACGCCAACTTTTGTGGTGTCCGGAGCATCATCATTCCCGGCCCCAGGAGAGACGCCTCCAAGAATGGCGGAAACCAGGGTCTGTCTCAATATGCCAGAGCTGTGCAGGAGGCAATGACCATTGCGTCGCGCCTCAACTTCATTATCCACATCCCCATGTACCGGGAGCCGGGCCTGGAGGAGAGCGTAGAGCTCCTGTCGACTTTGTCAGAGGTGCCTCACCCCGAGAACAGCAAGGAGATCGACATCTACAGCGCATGGGACTCTTGGCACACTGTCCGCTCAGTCTGCGAATACAGCATGCGCCTGTATGTTGGTAAGACATCTTTTTCTCATTCTGTTATCCTAAAAATGGACACTGACTAGCATCAACAGCCATTCGCGTTCCCAGAGCTCTGCCTGAAAAGTCTCTCCAGGAGAAGTGGTTCGCCGAGCCCCTGCACTTCCTCTCCCTCAACGGGAACGCATTCTCCAAGAACAAGACCGGACACCCCGCCCTGCCCAAGGCCCATCAGGACATGATCTTCAACTACATGCGCCTCAAGAACGCGCCCTGGCTGCTACTTAGCGACGTCGGTCCGGATACCGCCTCGCTGACGGCAGAGGCACAGCTCCAGGCCGTCAGTCTCGGAAACCAGGTCCCTACCTCCGCAGACTTCCCTCCCCTGGGCGAAACTCCCACTCTCGCCACGGACTCTCTCAAGTCGTTCCGCACCTACGTGGTGTACCTCAAGTGGCTCGAGATGCAGCAGCGCCCGCTGTCCTACCTGGAGCAGACCACGCTCACCAGCTTCCAGGACTGGCTCCAGTCGCCCCTGCAACCTCTGTCCGACAACCTGGAGTCGGCCACGTATGAGGTGTTCGAGGGTGACCCGGTCAAGTACAACCAGTACGAGGCTGCTTGCACGGAGGCTCTGGCAGAGTGGCACCAGCTGGGTAGAGCTACCTCTTCCAAGGACGGCGCCGTAGTCATTGCCGTCGTCGGCTCCGGCCGCGGTCCTCTCGTGACGAGAGCCCTCAAGGCCAGCGAGGCGACCGGCGTCCCTGTCCAAGTCTGGGCCGTGGAGAAGAACCCCAATGCATACGTCTACCTCCTCAGACAGAACGAGATGATCTGGGGCGGCAAGGTTACCGTCGTCAAGACAGACATGCGCGCCTGGAAGGGTCCCCTCGTCTCGGGCACCCCCGAAAACAACCCGGTCTACGGCAAGGTGGACATTCTGGTATCCGAGCTGCTCGGCTCCTTCGCAGACAACGAGCTCTCGCCGGAGTGCCTCGACGGCGTCCAGCACGTCCTGGCGCCCGGCGGCATCTCGATCCCCGAGTCCTACACGGCGCACATGAGCCCCATTGCGACGCCGCGCATCCACGCCGACCTCCTCACCAGGGTCCCCACGGAGCCCAACGCCTTCGACACCCCCTGGGTGGTGCGCCTCTTCGCCCTTGACTTCGCCGCCATGCGCGTGCCCGGTCACCCGCGCTTCCAGCAGGCGTGGGAGTTCTCCCACCCGGTCTCCGAGGCCACGCTCAAGCAGATCGAGACGAGACGCGCCGGCGGCGTCATGGGCGGCGGAGGCGGTAGCATGGCGGGTGCTGTTGGCGCCAACGACCACAACTCGCGCTTCTGCCATCTCACGTTCGTATGTCCCACGAGGGGTGTCATCCACGGTTTGGCCGGGTACTTTGAGTCTGTCCTCTACGCGCCCCAGACCGGCGACAGAGAAAAGGTGGAAATCAGCACGCATCCCGAGCTGATTGACCGCAAGAGCAAGGACATGATCTCGTGGTTCCCCATCTTCTTCCCCATCAAGGTGAGCAAAAACAAAAGCCCTAATTTTCTCATGCAATTTGGACAAATTTCACTGACATTCACAGCAACCGATCTACTACCCTGCCGACACTGAATTGGAGGTCACGATGTGGCGCCAGACGGATGATTCGCGGGTGTGGTACGAGTGGCTCATCGAGGCGTACACGTGGGTGAGCGAGACACAGCGCATCAAGGTAGCGTCGTCGGATCTCTGTAGTAGTCGCAAGGTTGCTTGTCTTATGTAAGTATTTGCGGAAAAAGAAGTGGTGGTACCAAAGGGGGGCACTGGAGGCGCCGACAATGGTGTACGCCCCTTTTCTTCTTCTTCTATAGTTGCTGCGAAAGGGGTAGAGAGATGGTTCTTTCTTGCGCAGCGCGACCTGGCGGTATTCAACCTGATTTTGGGGGACACTGCAAACTCCGTTCCATCGCTGGCCTTTTTGTGGATTCGTTTTGATTGCTCCAAGCTCATTGTGAAAATCAATATCCCTTTCTGCCCGCCCTTTCTCTGAGTCAAGACCAAAGTACGTGAGGGCGTTTTCCCAGGTTATGTCGATGTTTGTTCCGCTCGTGGTCTTTCCGCTCGTTGTGGGAGGGATGCTCTTCCCGCTCAACCGTCCATCTTGACGTCGCCGTTCTCGCCTTGTTTCGCGCCGCGGATCCAGAGAACGTTGTTACACCTGTCAGTGCGTTCAGTCAGTCAACACAGCTTCGTCTCGAGGGGGTTATCGTATGTGACATGGGAAGAGAGGGGAAGTGGTTCGTGTGCTGTCGAATGATGGTCGCGTACCGAATCAAAACCTGGCCCAAAGCTCCCGTCATCTTCTGGTCAATGTACTCCTCGGCGCCGCTGAGCTGGACGTTCATGTAGCTGTCGATGCTGACCAACTTTCCCTTGTATTCGGTCTCGCCCCACTTGAGTCTGATGACGACGTCCTGGTTGACACTGCGCAGGTATGAAATGTTAGCACGCTGGACAAGCTTTGTCTATCAAGGAAAGAGGATGCCTGGCGATCGTGAAGGGCGTTGGCATTGGAGAGGCGCGTTTCGCGGACGTACAGGTCTTGCAGCATAGGCCGCGGGTTAATGGGCACGAACTGCAAGGCAGAAAGGGTTTGTTAGCTTATTGAATCCTATAGAATGTCGAAATTGAAAGGGAAAAGGGGGTTGCATACGCTCATGGTGGGCGATTCGAGGGTGAGATACAGCCCATGTAATGTGTAGATGGGGGGAAGTTTGCGCGGGAGTCGAGGCTGCGATGCGTGAGGCTCGTCCTTCTCTCAATTGGGGCCAATTTTTAGGCGGGCACAGTGCACCTGAGGTTGCTACAGTGGTGTGAGGCTGTCGGAAAATCATCGGGTCCACTGTAAGGGACCGCCTGGCGATGCAACCCAAAAAATCCGGGGGATTTTGGAGCACTGGCCTCCTTTTGTTTCTCCTGTCGCAAGCTGTTTATTGATCAGAGTCTGATGGTCTCATTCGAGTCTTCGTGGCACATATCGAACCTAACACATCGGGACATCTGAGATCAACCTTTGATCCTCATATGATCGAACGAACACCGTGTGAACGCCTACCTTTAGGCGTATGCTCTGGGTTTGTGTGGCGATATCCTACCTCATAGCTTGACTGACGTCTGCTGCATCTGTATGTGGACATCAAATCAAAGCTAAGAATGATGATAGATCACGAGGTAAGTTGAGGTTTCGGATAAGGGTCGGCAAGATGAGATTTATCAGGGTGTATTCGAGACCTGAGCAATCGACGCCTTTGGACCATAATGCTCTCACTAAATGGTATCATGTGAGAAATTATTGTTGGCGCGTGGAAGCTTCTTCTTTCCATGGGCAGCTAAATTCATCGATGTTGAGTACATCGATCTTACCTGCGTAATGTGATCTGTGCCTTCACCTGAGATGCACAAAGCAAACTGGCTTGATGAACTGAAATCGCGATGAAAATTGTGAAAAGAAGGATGCTACAGTGTATATGTCTCGAAAAGAAAAACACCACTCTGGCCAGATGAGAAAATCTCAATTAAATCGATGCGGGAAACTTGGTTGGTGAATGCTTTGAAGCTCATGAAGTCCAATCCAGCATCATCTCGTGTCCTGATGCTGCTATGAAAATTTCGCGGGTACAGCCGAACCTCAGTCAACCTCCGCCTTACAACAACCACACCCCCAGTGACCACACAAAATGGCCACACAAACATTTGAGACCAACGGCGTCCGAATCGCCGTTGAGGGATGCGTAAGCCTTTGCAATGAACACATCTTACACGCAAATGTTCTCCCACTGACAAATCCTGACAGGGCCACGGCACCCTCAACGCCATCTACGCTGCCGTCGAGGCCTCCTGCACGGCCCGTGGCTGGGACGGCGTTGATCTCCTCATCATCGGCGGCGACTTCCAAGCCGCCCGCAATGCCGCCGACCTGACGGTCATGTCCGTCCCCGCAAAGTACCGCGAGCTCGGCGATTTCTGGGAGTACTACGCCGGCCATCGCACCGCGCCGTACCTTACCGTCTTCGCGGGCGGCAACCACGAGGCCGCCAGCCACATGTGGGAGCTCTTCTACGGCGGCTGGGCCGCGCCCAACATCTACTACCTCGGCGCCGCCAACGTCCTGCGCCTGGGCCCGCTACGCATCGCGGGCATGAGCGGCATCTGGAAGGGCTTCGACTATCGCAAGGGCCACCACGAGAGGCTGCCCATGGGCCCGGACGAGATCAAGAGCTTCTATCACGTCAGGGAGGTGGACGTGAGAAAGTTGCTACTGTTGAGGGAGCAGGTTGACGTCGGTATCAGCCACGACTGGCCACGGGCGATCGAGAGGTGGGGTGACGAGAAGGCGCTGTGGAGGATGAAGCCGGATTTCGAGAGGGAGTCCATGGATGGCACACTGGGTAACGTTGCGGCGGAGTATGTCTGCGATCGGCTCAGGCCACCGTATTGGTTCTCCGCGCATTTGCACTGTAAGTTTGCGGCGTTGAAGATTTACAAGGATGAGGAGGCGACTACGAAGGAGGCACCAGAGGGAGCTACGGCCTCAGCTACGGCCCCGGCTGCGGCACACGAGCCGGTTCAAGCACCGGATAATCCAGACGAGATCGACCTGGACGGAGACGAAGAGATCACGGACGCACCCGCCGTTTCGGCACCAGCACAAACAAACCCCAACGAAATCGATCTCGACGACGATGGCGATGACGAGCAGCCTACCGCACCTACACAAACACAGCCCAGCAAAGAAGTAACAGAAAAGGCTCCCAACACCAAAACCTCCGTCCCCGAAGACATCCGCGCCCAACTCCCCGCCTCCTTCGCCAAACCCAAGCCCCAGCCGAAAAAGACACCGGGCCAGCCCGTCCCGCCAACAATCACGAACAAGCAGGTCAACTTCCTCGCCCTCGACAAGTGTCTCCCGCGCCGCCACTTCCTTCAGCTCCTTGAAGCCCGCCCCCACAACATCCTGCCCGCCGACCAACCGGCCCCGACGCGGCCCTTCCGCCTGCAGTACGACCCGGAATGGCTCGCCATCACGCGCGTCTTCCACCCCACGCTCGTCATCGGCGACGAAGCAGCCCACCAGCAGCCGAGCCCAGACCTGGGCGAGGAACACTACGCGCCGCTCATCGACGCCGAGCGCCGCTGGGTCGAGGAGAACATCGTTCAGAAGGACAAGCTTGACGTCCCGCTCAACTTTGAGATCACGGCGCCGCCGCATGTAGAGGGCGAGCCCGAGTCTGTGCCGCACCAGCCGTTTGAGTATACCAACCCGCAGACGTCGGCCTACTGCGCGCTCTTGGAGGTTGGGAACCTGTGGGATGCTAGCGAGGAGGAGAGGATGGAGAGGAAGGCGAGGGGTCCGCCGGCTGCGGAGTTCAGGGGACACCGTGGCGGTGGTGGTCGGGGCTTTCATAGAGGTGGTGGTGGTGGGCGCGGCGGTGGACGTGGTGGTAGGGGCCGGGGTAGGGGCCGTGGCAGAGGCAGAGGTTGGAACTGAGTTTTGTTGAAAGTGGATGCAAACATTTCATGGCGAATTCTATGGTCAAAACAGTCACAGTTGCGAGCTTTTGCCTAGAGCTGTCTAAGGGTTGCAAGGTATCTCTGAGAACAATCCAACAGAAGGCTTCACACCATATGAGGAGCATTCATCCAAGATTAAAGAATTTGGTTTATTCAGCTATAAGTGTGAATTTGTGTGTGTTTACTATGGTTGATCTGTATCCCAACAGAAAAAGCGTAGATCTCAATGGTAGAAAGTTGAGTCGAGCAGAGTGAGTGGAATATAGTTCTTCTTCCATCTTTAATAGACGTTCAACCCACGGAAGAGTGAGGGGAGGAACGCATATGCTAAGATGGGGGTTGGTTTTTTCACATGCGGGGTGACAGCGTGGGTCACCATCGAGAGATCATGGCAAAGAACAGAACACATGCCTTTCTTGGCACGGTATTTCGTCATAGTGTCATAGCAATGGTATCGTGTCTGGTAGTACCACCCTGAACGCTCAACGCCCCAAACTCCGTCATGAACAATGAAGCCAAAATGCAAATGGTCATTAAGCGTCATTCAGATAGTGCCGGTATTTTGCTCTGTGAGAAACGTGTCAGAACGGCTGGGTGGTTCCCGTGAGACAGACGCCGTCGCTCTGGGATCAGAGGAGGTTGGGGATGTCTTACTGTCCAGACCCAGGAAGTCGGCTGCGACCAGCAATTCCAGGCACAGCTCGACAGGAATGTCCATGTCAGGAACGTCCTCCCGCTCGCGGTAGCGGTACCAGTATTGGAAATACTCGCAGACTTTCTCAAGCACAACGCCACTGCCGAGAGAGAAGACGGTCAGACGTTTCCAGAACTTTTTGGACGAAAGGGAAACGAAAAGGAATGAGGATTAGCCTTGTGAAGTGGCTGGGAAACAAGTAGTGTGAGGAAAAAGAAAGAATGTTGCTTGTTTCAGATCAAGTGTAGTTGGGCAATCAAGCAGACCAGCCGTTGGAGCGGTGGTCTGTCAGTGAAACTCATCGATGAAATCGGAGTTCATCATGGCAACAGCCGTAGAGAAAGAGAGGTGGCAGTGAGAGCGCTGGGTTGTGCTGGCTTACCTGATCTCTTCAAACACGCAGCGACCCAGAGCAGCCTCACGGAAGTTGTTGCGCGTGTCCAACATGCCTTTGATGGCAGGGCTGATCATGGCGGCGTCCCGCAAGACGACAAACTCGTAGCCATCACTCGAGACCAGAGTCACGTACTTGCTGTCGGTTGTGCCGTTGGGATCCATGATTGCGGACGGGTGAGATATGCTGCGTGTTCCGTCTTCTGAGGGCTGAGCAGATAGACAGACTGCTGGAAGTTGGAATGGTGGCTTCCGTGTGTCGGAGTATCCGTGTCTCTGATTGTTTCGCAAGTCACGGCGGTGATGCTCGTGGCGAAATATGAGCCTTCGATGAAGGTCGACGACGCGTTCGTTGAAGACGGAAGCAAAAGACTGAAAAATTCACGTCGCGATTTTGAGGGAGGCGGTGGTGGGGTTGGAGCTTGGACCACCTCTCTCTCGTCCCGTAGTCCTGCCGGTGAAAGAAAGAGCACCGGAAAAACTCTGACGGGAGCTGTCCGCTTTCAGACTGCAGGGGGGACCTTCCTTGGCCAGGCCACAGCCAGGGGTTCGATTGATCCGCCTTAGCGCACTTTCGTCAGCTCCACTTTTGCGTTGTCGTTGTGGCTCCTCTGGCGCCTGCCGTCATCACCCCGGCAAGAAGTGGCTGGTTGCCCCGTCGACTTGTTTACAATTGCCCTCCTTGCTCCCGCTCCTTCTCCTCAAGAACACAGCACAACCCGCCCATCCACCTCGCACACAAACCCACCCCCATACAATACACCATCCCAAGCCAGACCAAGCACCTTTCCAACATTCCTCAACTTCAAAACGCCGCAACGTGCCAACGTCTCTTCCCCGTATCGCATGCCTCGCACTTAACCATATCTCAACGGCATTCGACTGAACACGGCAAGTAGCTGAACACGAAGCGAGGAGGCTCGTTTGAGGAGAAGCGGCGATATCAGTATCGGCAGTATTCCTCCATCGCAACAAGAAACAAGCAGCATACACACACAACCCGGGAAACATCGCATAAAAGCACAAACCACTCAAGTCTCCCCAACAACCCCCCCTTCCACCCCCAGACGAGCGCACGCACCGGCCCCCGGTATCTATCTTACCCATCATCACATCAACCCATCTCGCAAACACGCACGAGGGGCCACGCTGCGAATCGACCTCCCTCGTCATCGCATCACAGCACCTCAAACACAGCTCGAGCCTGCCGCATTATGGCGTCCTCATACCAATACCGCAACTCATACCACAACTCGTCTCAGAACATTAGCGAAAAGTACGACGACGGCCGCCCGGCCACTTCCCGCCGCAACACGCGCCTTAGGAGTAGCGACGGCACCGTCAGCACCACAATGAGCTCTTCAACAGGTCGCGAGAGCGCCGCAACCCACGTCACCGAAGGTCCTGCCTATTCCAAGAAGATTGTCGTCGTCGGCGACGGCGGCTGCGGCAAGACATGTCTCCTCATCAGTTACAGCCAAGGCTACTTTCCAGAGGTAAGCATCCAAGCAGAGAAAATAACCAACTCCTTTCGAGCGCAAGATTTTCGTCATTTGCGTGTTGCTGGGGAGCGAAATGAGCCAAAACAATGCTGACTCTGGCTACAACAGAAATACGTCCCCACTGTGTTCGAGAACTACATCACCTACCCAACGCACCCACCGTCCGGCAAGACGGTGGAATTGGCGCTATGGGACACGGCCGGCCAGGAGGAATACGACCGACTGCGACCGCTCTCTTACCCCGAGACCGACTTGATCTTTGTGTGTTTTGCGATTGACTGCCCAAACTCGCTTGAGAACGTCATGGACAAGGTAATTTAACCACCGCCCCTCAGATAACATGCCCCTCCTTTTTTGGGGCAACGCCATTTGACACTAATGCTAATTTCTTCTCCTACCAGTGGTATCCCGAAGTCCTCCACTTCTGCCCCTACACTCCTCTGGTCCTCGTGGGCCTCAAGTCCGATCTCCGCTTCAAGAAAACGTGCATCGACATGCTCAAGACACAGGGCCTCACGCCCGTGACCCAGGAGCAAGGCCGCGCTGTTGCTCGCAAGATGGGCGCCCAGTACGTAGAGTGCAGCAGCAAGGAGATGACTGGCGTGGACGAGATCTTTGAACAGGCCATCCTGACGGTCGTCGCCAATGATCGGAAAAATCAGGAAGCCCAAGCTGCCGCCTCCCCGTCAACACCCAGTGGTCCGCCTGGAAGCAGCGCAGGTTTCCCTGGCGTCGCTCTTAAGAAGAAGAAGAAGAGGAATTGCAAGATCCTGTGAGATTCCCACTGAGGACCTCAGGGTTGTAAGGAAGAGGCATTGGACACCGGCGGAGGGCGTAATGAATGACTTTTTGTTTTATCTGCATGATCTCGTCACGACCTGCTACTATTACGATCTGGAGAAAGCATGCGCCACCATTAGCGAAGGGGGGCGTCTCCTGCTCTAGGGCTGGATGAACTCTAGACCGGAGACGAAGTTTTCCCTCCACCAGGGATGTTGAGAGAGATTTTCTTCATGTTGTTTGATGAAGAAGAACGAATGGTATATAAGTGGGAAACGAAACAAAGGGAGTGGGAGGGAAAGTGAGTGGTTTTCTCATCCGAGTCTCTAGACTCATCCATACCCTTTATTTTTTACGCCAAACAAACACACACACACACACACACAAACGGAGCGGGTACAGGGGAGACTTTGATCAGTTTTTTTCTGTAACCATCAGGTAACCTCTTGGACCTTGAGGGGTAATTTTTCTTATTTTCTTATTTTCCTTTCTCTTTTTCCTCTCCTGTAGCAGCATGGGGTTTTCTGTCTTGATAGGGCATTCCTGAGGGATAGGAAACATGAAATGTTAAAAGCATCAAATCAATTGTTATGTTGTGCCCTGAATGTGATGTATGAGATGAAGTGAGTGAATGGGTAAATCAATATCGCCAAATCTGGCGAAACTACCTACGAAAGCTGCACAGAATTTTGAGTTTCCCAGTGCCGTGGTTCAGTAGTTCTTGAGAATCAATTCAGCTCGCAAGATCAAGTTGAGATGCAGTCCAAACGAGGCATCGGAGAAAGGTCCGATGAGAGACTGATATGAATCGGATTCTCTAGAATGGGATGCACTTTTCATCAATTCGACTACCAAACCCAAAACCCCAAATCCTGAAAAATTCCTCGACTCAACCGGTTTGCAATAAATTGACACCAGCCGATCGTTACGCACCATGGACTCTTCTGCCCAGGCACGCCAGGTTCTGATCGCCGATCTCCCGCGAGAAGGTGATCTCGCGCATCGCACCAACGACGGGCGACCCACCACACTGGTCCGAACCGAGAGCAACGTCGTTGGCGACCCAAACCCAAACCCAAACCCAATCTCAGGTCGAAGCCCAAGCCCAGATTTAAGCCTACATCCCGAACATTCCGAACCCGAGCTGCTATCATCCGTCGACGTCGCAAGTCTCTATGCGCAGGTTGCTAAACTCAACGACGCGCTCGCTGCGCTGGAAGATGAGGTGCGCAGAGAGCCTTATGTAAACTCGGAGAAGGAGTGCCGAGGCGCTGCGGGTGATGTTGAGCAGCTTCTCGCGAGTTTGGCGCAGCGCGCTGCCGAGAAGACGGGGCTGGAGAGGTGGTTCCCGTGTACAGGGCGGAAGAAGAGGGATTTGCTTAGGAGGCATGTCTGTGTTGTGCAGGAGACGTGCGGGACTGTTGGTATGACGCATCTGAGGGCCGCTGATGCGTTTGCTGGGCTTTGTGGGAGGGCGGATGGTCTGGGTGAGGATGGGGAGAGGTTGAGTCGGGTTGTTGGTGAGGCGAGAGATGGGTTTGAATGGGAGAGGGTGAGGTGGAAGGTGCTTGGGTGGCGGGAGGGGATTCTGAGGGATGAGTTGGAGGGGGTTGAGGCGCGGATGTCTGCTGTGAGCGGCGACAGCAGCAGTAGCGGGCTGGTTCCTGATGGGCACGGGGGCGGTATTGTTGATAATGCGGCTACGACTACGACAACTGAGCGAGAGGCCACCGTCGTCGAGATGCGATTTGAGACGGAGCAGCTGGCGACGCTGCCGTCGGAAACGGAAGACTACGCACATAACCCCGTGGAAGACGACCTTGGTAATCTTGTTGAGCAGCTCCAGCACATTGAAGACGACCGCGACGCGAGGAGCCCCGGAAACGAGAGGGACGAGGTCCGCTTGGAGATCATGGCAGCTTCACTCGAGTCGTTGTTTCTGGTGAAGCACGGAGATCTCAGCGCCGATTTGCAGAGACGGGTTGCAGCGCTGCGAGAGGGTGGAAATAGGTGTCTCGCCGTCGCTGAGAGGTTGGAGAAGCTTCGAGATTCGGATTACGGCGATTTGGTGGCTGGGCTGGGTGAGCTTGCGAAGAAGCCGGACGCGGAGAGCAGGCGCAAGGGTGTTGAGAAGGTTAAGGCGGCTGGGCGTTTGGGTGCTTCTTATCGCGGGATGACGACGGCTGAGTACCTTTTGATGAGATGAGCCCGGCAGTGTAGGGGTTGGCATCGTGTGTAGAAATAACGTCATCATTCATAGGAAAATAGGTATTTCGTTGCTGGTGGGTATCATGATCTCTGCTCGTTCTTCGTCTCGCCATCGCTGCCCTCCTCGGTATCGCCCTGCTTGTTTTCCTCGGGTTCTTTCGCCATTACGTTTTCGAACTGCGACCACAGCGCCTCGACGGAGGAGAACTCGTTTCCGACCTGTGATGTGGCGTCGACCGCCCCGAATTAGTGCTCGAATCTCTTGACGGCCGGCGTATTCGTAAAGGAGAGAGAGGAAGGCTGCTTACCGTAATGACTGCCTCAAGCGAACGGTTCAGCTTATTGATGTTGGCGAGGACTTGCTCAAAGTTCTGGATTTCCCCGTCAGCATTCTCCTGTTGTTTGTTTTTGTTGATGCTCGTCGCTTCGGCGAACAAGAGGCCGACTGGGGGAGGGCTTTACCATTGCGATTTCGCCAATGAGTTCTTCGCGCTGCTGCTCAAAGTAGGTCTTTTCCCTCGTACCCGATTGGGATTGCGAGTGGGAAAAGGTCCGCTGATGTGACGACATGTTGTTTGTTGGTGGCTCGGTGTCTTTGGAGGGTTGAGGAAGAGGTCGCGCGTCGCGTTGTGAGGAATTGGAGTTTTGGCGGTGATGGCGGGGTTTGGATGGAAGGTCACTGCGGTGGGGTTGTTTTTACAGTTTCTTGTGTGGGTATGACACTGTACGCAACACTGTGGGTGTCTCCAAGTATTGTTGATCCATGTAGCGTACATTTCTCACTCTTCACGTATTGCCATGTTATAAAGGTAGTGAAATTTAGATCAAAAGATGATTATATGTATGGACGATGCCCTAGACCACAGGGAAAGAGGAAGCCTGTATCCATGCCAAAATGTTCCAGCAAATGACCGTGAGGAAGGGTATCAAAAAAGGGTATCATAAACGAAAGCCAGAAGAGAGTCCGTATCCCATCATCCGCCATAACCAACCTGTCTGCTGTACCCTTTGATCAGACGCTCTCTCTGGGCTTTACCGGCGAAGCCCCCATGACACTAATGGCATCATCATCAATGGGCTTCGCCTGGAACGTCGACGCACTCTTGTCCACAGCGATACCTGTCTGCCCCCCGGCTCCCGATACCTCCCTTCCGTCACGCAGCTCCCAGCTCCCCTGGCGCTCGTGTCGCACTCCGCGCCCAGAGACAGCCAGGTCCGGGTCGCTAGCCATCTTCTCCGCGGCCTTGAAGCCTCCGAGCCCGGCAATCCGGCCATTGCCGTCCTTTCCTCCTGCTCCGCCTCCGGCACGATGAATCCGGAAACCGCCGAGAACAGCCGCCGAGACAACAACCAGCCCCAACACAGCGAGGACGATGATGGCGCCAATGATGCCCGCGACAACGGGCTTCTGCACGGCCGAACGAATGGCCTCGCCGACGGTCGGCGTCGTCTTCGTGGTCTGCCAGTCGCAGAACGACTGGATCGAGCCGCAGATGCTGCACCACGTCGCCGTGTCGATGCCGAACTTGGCCATCTCCTGCTTGAAGTAGCTGTACGTCACGCGGGTGTCGCCCTCGGCGAGGCCGAAGAGGGGATACTCCAAGAAGGGGGTGCCCGGCTCGGCGTTCTCGCGGTAGAGGAAGCGGACGTAGAGGTTCTCCTCGGTCGGGTAGGTGTCTGGCTCGTTGGGCTGGTCGCCGACGAGCTCGAAGACCATGGCGGCACCGTTTTCGGGGAGGCTCCAGAAGGGCGTCGTGGAGAGCGTCTGGTTCGGCTTCTGGAGCCCTGCGAGGGAGAAGAAGGAGAGGAAGGGCTCCTGGGAGCTGAAGAGGAGGGTCAGCTTGTTGGAGTAGCCGGCGAAATTGCCGTTAGCCTCGAGGGCGTCGACGACTCTGCGCGCAAAGGTCCGGCCGGCGATGGTGCGGATCATGTCTCCCTTTTGGAGGCCCGAGACGGCTTGGTTGGAGGTCATGTTGAGCTGCTGGAGGCGGGCGTACATTTCGAGGAACTCGATGCGCTGGGCGTACACGTCTTGGAGACCGTCGTAGACGGCCTGCTCGTGGGAGTAGCGGTAGCGGACGTAGTCGTAGATGTCGTAGGCGTTCCAAAAGTTCACATGTGCGAGGGAGATGTCGCCGTCGTTTAGTGGCGGCGTGCTGAAGAGGGATGTGTAACCGGGGCGGGAGGCTTGCTCGAGGGCCTGCATGTACGGGTCGAGCTGCATGACATACGTTGTCGAGATCTTCCACTGCGGGCATTCCGTGTTGCCCCGAACACTTTACGATGGCAAGTCAGTTCGGTCTCAAGGGACATACTATGGTTAATGGAACTTACTCAATCGACCTATCGTCAGACAGCCCCAGCGTCTCAATGATAGGATATTGGTAACCGCCCAGGGGATACTGCGTGGTGTTTCCAGAGATTGTCGAGTACGAGATGTTCGTCCCGCCAGTATCGGCCGCAAAGGCCTGCGTGATGGGCGGGTAGAGGCCCTGCATGAAGGCAGCAGCGCCGGCTGCGATGTGGGCATCGGGGAGGGAGAGGATCGAGAGCTGCTCATGCTCATACACGTTGCGCGCAATTCCCTTGATCGCGGCGCGGGTCGTGATGCGACCCTCGGAGGTGTTTGTGGGTGTTCCGCTGGCCAGGTAGCGACTTCTAAAGGCATTTCCCTGGGCGTACATCTCCTGAGCACCCAAAGGAGTCAGGGTATCTTGGAGCCCGCTGCGCACCGGCGTGCGCTCACCGTGCATGATCATTGCGACGGACGCCCATACTGAAGGAGTCGAGGGCGCGGCCGAGGTCGCTGCGATCAGGGTCCCAATGAGGACAATCAGGGATAGGGTAGACATGACGGGCGAGAAGCCTGGGTTGCGTGTCATACGGTTGCAAGATTTGGGTGATTGAACTTGCAGTACGGGCTTACACAGGCAACAGAAAGCTCGAGGCAACGGAGAGATCAATCCGATACAGACGAACGGCTGCTCGGTACAGAGAATGGAGGGGAGAGCTCGGCTTAAAAGAACATGACCAGACCACCAGTCTAGAGGCAGAGGAGAGCTTGGAAGGACCGGAGCATGCAAGGCTCGCATGCAGCAAGGCGGCGGCGGGAAGCTAGCTGGGCTTACACCATCTTCACCTCAGAGGGGAACATGAGTGACAGCTTCTCACCGCATGTCGCCTCGATAAGCCATCGAGTGTCTTTCCTTCCTTCCTTCCCCCAAGACGCTTGTCTCGGAGGGGTGATGTAGGCAGTACATGACGTGCTTGAGGCCCAGAGCGACAGAACGAGTCAGGGTACAAGGCCGGACATGGCAGACGGGCGGCATTGTCTTTCTTGGCTACCGTTGCGACTCCAACAGATGGGTGGTCGACGATGGCGGTGGTGACGGATGGGGCCGACGCGGGATGGCGTGGAAAGCGCAGCAAGGATCTACAATGTCTGCATGCTAGCAGAGTGGAGATGGCGGCACATGGCTGACTCTCAAGTAGGCCGAGCCAAGTGAGTTGTCCAAATCAGGGAGAGGTGAAGGAAGTTGGAGGCAGTCGAGGTGATAAGGTGAGAGACTGAGAGAGTTGTGAACGGAGAGCCGAACTCAAGAGGCCAAGGTGCGGGGTGACTGCATGGCGCGATTGAGCTCCAAGCTACGTTATCAGCTATCCTCGATAGCTCCGGCCAATGATGGAGCAAGCCACTCATGCACTTGACGCTTGGAAGAGAAAAGGCGAGAGGGCGCGATGGGATGCCGCAATCGGCTGCATCGGCCAGAAGAAGCTGGTTGCAGCGGCCGTTTTTAACGTGCGGTAGCGACGATCAGGCGGGGGAATTGGGCTGGATTGAGACTGTCTGACATGATTGCCTTGCTCGTTCATTGCTCTTACGCGACATGTCTTGGGTTTCTAGACGATGATCTGTAATTTGCCAACCAACATAAGGTAGTCAAGGCAGTCGAGACTGGGGCAGAAGAGTATGCGTATGACCCGACAACCTGGGTCTAGATGCCGCGAGAAACTAGAACAGTCCACATCAACGATCCGTTCTGCTTAGTCTGGAAAGATGAAGATGAAGAAGGTATCTGGGGTGGCTGGGAGCAGGCGATGGGGGCAGTAGGCGTGCTGTTTAGCTTCCAGCATCAGTTCGTGCTATCAGCCACCCCCGGTCAAGTCTGTCCAATGGGCTTACACCAAAGTGTTCACATGCCTCGTCGACAAGGGACGGATAAGGAACTCTTTGGAGATGGTCCAGTAAGCTTAAAGTCTCTCGAGGCACCTTAGTCCAGCCGGGCGTCGTGGGCTAAAAGTTCGAATCTCAGACATCCAGCAAAGAACGGATCGAGTCGAGATCTGCGGTGAAGCCAGTGGCTTTGAGGAGCAAACGGAGTGCGGGTACGTAAGGCAAGTCAGGTAGTCGAGATGAGGACGGAAGAAGTGTGCACAGTGAACTGAAGACGAAGAAGAGGACTGAGGAGAACATAGCTGGTGGTTCAATCATGCAGCTGGCCACAGCTGGGCACAGCTATGAATCCTTCTTTCGCCAGCTGTGAACCCACGATGTCTTATCTTATCATCAAGGCGGTATTATCTTATCTATATCTTATCTACATCTTATCCCAGTGTCCCAAAAGGTTTACAGCGAACTCTCCAAGTCAACCAAGTCCTTGAGCACCGCATCCTTTTCTCCCTCAAACTTTGCGCTCGCAACGAGGCCAAGCGGCCGCCTGCTCCGTCCACCACCATACCCGAAGTACCTATCCAGCGCAGCCTTCAACCCGGCAACGCCCAGCTGTACCAGCACCCAGTCCGCCCGGCTCAGCTTCGTCTGCAACTCGGTCGCCTCCTTGAGCTTGCCGGCATCGTACAGCTCCAGCAGCTTGACGTGCACCTTGGGCGTGAAGTTGGCAGCCGCCGCGATGACGCCGTTGGAGCCCGCCACGAGCCCGTGCAGGAAAAAGTCCGACTTGCCCGCGAACGCGGCGAAAGGCTGAGGGACGCGCTCGTCGTGTGCTACGCGGTGCAGCTTGCCGAGGTTGCCGCAGGTGAGCTTGCAGCCCACGACTTTGGGGTTCGAGGCCGCCAGGTCGGCGATGAGGTCTGAGTCGAGGTCGATGCCCGATGTCACGGCGGGGAAGTTGTATAGGAGGATGGGGATGGGCGATGCCGTTGCGACGTCGTCAAAGAACTTTTGGATCACGGGCTTTTGCATCGCACCGGCTATAATTATTCACAGAGCGGGTCAGTAATCTACACATTCGGATGTTCATCTTTGACGGCTTAGTGGCCCAAGAAAACTCACTCCAGTAACTCGGCGAAAGGACGAGAGCGTAGTCTGCCCCCGACTCCTTGGCTTCGGTGCAGAGCTGGATGGTTTCCCGTGTGCTCTGCGCGCCGCAGCCGGCAATGATGACGGCCTCGGGCTTCCCGTGTTGCTTGAGCACCTCGGCCGCCGTTGCGATGACCTGCTGTCTCTCCGAGTGGAGCAGATGCGGCGCCTCTCCGTTGGATCCCTGGATGACCAAGCCAGCCACGCCCGACTTAGCGAGCCGCGTAATGTGCGTCTTTAGAGCTTCAATATCGAGAGTCTCGTCTTCGTGGAAGAAGGCCACGACGGGGGCGTAGATGCCGCGAGGGGGTGCATGAGGGGCCATTTTGTCTGATCTGAGGTATTGTATGCAGTGAAATAAAATAATCTTAACAACACCAATCCATAATACCTACGAATTCCCTCATGGGAGGGATCGCTAGCTACTCTTATTTGGCCCATTCATCCCCATATCGTCCCTCCGCTGAAATGACATGCTTCGGTATTGACCCGTAAGTTTCGGAGCATTTGATAATCTCAAGATGGAGCACTCCATCAAAGTGGACTGCGACCCCGCGGGCCCCTCATCCGAGCTCGACTCACGCCGGTGCCGGACCCTTCACCGGGTTCCAACTCCGAGTCGGCTGGGGTCCCGAGATCCCTGGTCTACTACTCATACCTCGCCGTCGCGACTTTTTCGTCTCTCGACGAGAGAATCGTAGCTTCACTTATTCGCATTTTCACATCGATTCCAACAACTAGCCAACAATGGGTTCAGTTAAGCAGCAAACGTCAGCTTTCGAGCAAGCAGAGTTCATCCCGCCCGACGCCATCTTCGATGTCACCAGGCGCTACGTCGCTGACACGGATCCGAAAAAGGTCAACCTCGGCCAAGGCACCTATCGCGATGAGAACGGCCAACCGTGGATCTTGCCATCTGTGAGACTGGCAGAAGCATCCCTTGGAGAGCCTGGGCATGAGTATCTTCCCATCGCGGGATTCAAGCCCTTCCGCGATGAAGCCGTCAAGCTCGTTTTCAGCCCCACAAAGGCATTCGCAGAGAACCGTGTAAGTGTTTGCATCAAGCTACCCATTTCACCATAAACTGACCAACTTCACAGGTCGCATCATGCCAATCGCTCTCCGGAACAGGCGCCCTCCTCCTCGCCGGCCTCGCCCTGAAGAAGGCCGCCGCACACATCAAGACAATCTACATCACCGACCCGACGTGGTCCAACCACGAACTCCTCTTCGCCTCCCTCGGCTTCGAGGTGAAGCACCTGCCCTACTACAAAGACCGCGCCTTCGACTTTGACGGCTACATCTCGACCTTGAAGAGCGCCGAACCGTCTACCTCGGCCGTCATCCTGCACGCCTGCGCACACAACCCCACGGGCTGCGACCCCTCGCAGGAGCAGTGGAAGCAGATGGCCTCAGCCATCGTCGAGAGGCGAATCTTCCCCGTCTTCGACTCGGCCTACCTCGGCTTCAACTCGGGCTCCGTCGACGACGACGCCTGGGCGATTCGCTATTTCGTCGACGAGCTCGGCCTCGAAGCCGCCGTGTGCATGTCGTTTGCCAAGAACATGGGTCTGTACGGCGAGCGCGTCGGCGCCGTCACGTTTGTGGCCGACACGGCGGAGAGGACGAAGACGGTCAACTCGATTCTGGAGAACGTGCAGAGGGCGACGGTGTCGAATCCGCCTGCGTACGGCGCGCGCATCGCGGCGGCGGTGCTGGGGACGCCGGATTTCAAGGAGCAGTGGGCAAAGGACCTTATTACCATGTCGGGCCGCATCCGCGCCATGCGGAAGAAGGTATATGACGAGCTTAGTCGGCTGCAGACGCCGGGTGATTGGTCGCATATCGTGAAGCAGAGCGGCATGTTTGGGTACACGGGTATCACTAAGGCGCAGGTTCAGCACCTTGAAGGTTTGTCGTTCCCTCTTACAGAAACTATCGGTCTAGTTTGCGAGATACTAATGTTCGGTCTACAGAGAAATACCACGTCTACATGGCCGACACATCACGAATTTCAATTGCGGGTTTAAATGAGAAGAATGTAGAGTACTTTGCAAAGGCTCTTGATGAGACGGTTCGGAGTGTGCGATGATCGTGTATTAGCCATGATGTAGTGGAATTAGCATAGCTCATAATGATCACATTACACTGCCAAAGAATATTCTCATTTCAACGTCCGAAATCGCTATGTGGTCGAGTTTCTCTGAATGAAATGCACCGAAAGCACAATGCCGACGATCACTCAGACTAATCAGACCAAGGATAATGCTAACACATACCGAAGGCACTTACAGCAGTGACGCCGCCGCCCTCAGAGCGGAGCTCCGCCCTTCGGCTGCCCCTCCCGAAGCTGATAAGCCGAACCACCGACCCCGCCGCCCGTCAATCATCTCTCCGCGGGGGACGCTGAGGGGCAGAAGGGGGATTCTCGCCCGCATCTCATCGCTTATCGGATCCCCAAATGGCAGATGACAAAGGAGCTCTCCATCCCTCCTTTACTCACTCCGCCTCCACTTCGTCCTTCTATCCGTACTTTTCCATCTTGACTATGGAAACGCACCAAGTGGAGCATCCGCGACCAACGTAGGACGGGGATAACTGAATTCAAGTCAACGACTCTCTGGCTTTCTCTCCGAAGACACCTGCCGAGGGGAGCTCCGGCGATGAAATTTTGTGGGGGAAGGCTTCGGGTGATTGCCGTTTTGGGCTTATCGAGTGGTTGCCCGCGACCTTCGTGGGAACTTGTATAATCATCGCGAATTCCAGCTTCACTGAATTTCATCTCAATCCGATAGTACTCATTTCCATTCCGTCCATCTTCACGAAACCCTTGACATCTCTGAGAATCTGAAGTTCATACTTTCAGATACTTTCTTTTCACATTCAATAATACCCTTATAATCTCAGAGCACTAATCATCATGGGTTCACTTCCGGGCCCTGTGGGGGGAATCAGGATTTCCATCGACCGCGGTGGCACCTTCACCGATGTGAGTCTTGGTCATTTGGAAAGGGCCTGAGGTGATGAAGTACTGACGTCTCAGTGTGTTGCATCTGTCCCCGGCCAAGATGATATTCTCGTCAAGCTGCTTTCAGTCGACCCCAGCAACTACCCCGATGCCCCGGTCGAAGCGATTAGAAGAGTCCTGGAAAAGGCAACAGGAAAGGAATATCCCCAGGGGAAGAAGATCTCCTTGCGAGGTGTCGGTACGTGAAAGATTGCTTCGCCGGGCTATTGGCGCGTCCGCTGACAGTGGTACAAAGAGTCTATCAAAATGGGAACTACAGTAGCCACAAACGCCCTCCTCGAGAGGAAAGGAGAACGCACAGTATTTGCTGTGACGAAGGGCCTCAAGGTAAGACCAAGATTCAAGAACAGAACCCTGGGGACTTTAGACTGACAATCGACTTTCAGGATCTCCTACACATCGGCAACCAGTCAAGGCCGAAACTCTTCGACCTCGCCATTCGCAAGCCCGACGTACTATACTCAAAAGTCATCGAAATCCCAGAACGCGTGACACTGGACGCATGGTCAGAAAACAACAAGCCCGAATCCATCGACGTCTCTTCAGACCCCGCGCTCGTCACCGGCGTCACCGGTGAAGCAGTCCGGGTCCTCGAGCCTCTCGGTTAGTGGTCATCTCTTGAACAATCTCCCTCGCAAGGCGAGCACAAACTAATATATGCCCACATTTACAGACATCGAGGCATCCAGAAAGGCCCTACAAGAAGCCTACGACGAGGGCTACCGCTCCATCGCCGTCTGCCTCATGCACAGCTACACCTTCCGCGACCACGAGGCGGCCATCGCCCAGCTCGCCGCCGACATCGGCTTCACCCATATCTCCCCGAGCGCCGAGCTCTCCCCTGTCGTCAAGATCGTGCCCCGCGGTAACTCCTCCACCGCCGACGCCTACCTCACCCCCGAGATCAAGCGTTACATTGCCGGCTTCGAGTCCGGCTTCGAGGACCTCGCAAACAGCGGGTGCCGGTGCGAGTTCATGCAGAGCGATGGCGGCTTGGTCGAGTTTTCTGGTCTGTCTGGCCTGAGGGCCATTCTTTCTGGGCCTGCTGGTGGTGTTGTCGGCTATGCGAGAACGTGCTATGACGACGCGGATAAGACACCTGTTATTGGATTTGATATGGGCGGCACGAGTACTGATGTTTCAAGGTATGGCGGATTGAGAATCACTTCGTGAAGGCGATACTGACACATGGCCCTAGATACGCCGGCGAGCTCGAGCAAGTCTTCGAGACCACGACGGCCGGTGTCATGGTCCAGACTCCGCAGCTGGACATCAACACCGTCGCGGCGGGCGGCGGCAGCATTCTCAGCTGGCAGAGCGGCATGTTCAAGGTCGGACCCGAAAGTGCCTCCGCTCATCCCGGCCCGGCCTGCTACAGGAAAGGCGGTCCCCTGACCGTCACCGACGCCAACGTCGTCCTCGGCCGCGTGAGGCCCGAGTTCTTCCCCAAGATCTTCGGTCCCAACGAAGACTTGCCCCTGGATGTCGACGCCAGCAGAAGTCTCTTTGAGGAGCTCACGGCGAGCATCAACAAGGACGAAGGCACCACCCTGACCGTGGAGCAAGCCGCAGCTGGGTAAGTGACACTATGATACCGGGTCTCATTTGCCGCCCCTGGATTGACAAAGTCACGCAGCTTCCTCGACGTCGCCAACGAGTCCATGTGCCGCCCCATCCGCACCCTCACCGAAGCAAAGGGCTACGACGCAGGCCTGCACAACCTCGCCTCCTTCGGCGGTGCCGGCGGCCAGCACGCCTGCGACATTGCAAAGACGCTCGGCATCTCCCGCGTCCTCGTCCACAAGTACTCCTCCGTCCTCTCCGCCTACGGCATGGCCCTCGCCGACGTCGTCAGCGAGGAGCGCAGCCCCTGCGCCCTGACCTACACCGAGGCCAACCTCGCCACCTTCGCCTCGGAGCTCGACAAGCTCGTCGAGAGAGCGGGGGACGTCCTCCTCATGCAGCGTATCCCCGAGGAACGCATCGTGAGCGAGCGATACCTCAACATGCGCTTCCAGGGCAGCGATACCCCGCTCATGATCCAGGAGACGGCGGCGGCGCCCGGCGGGGGATACCTCGAGGCCTTCAAGGACGCTCACCAGAAGCAGTTTGGGTTCCTGCCCGTCGGCCGCGATGTTATTATCGACGACTACCGCGTCCGCGCCATCGGAAAGACGACGGTGCAGCTCCCCGTCCCTTGGCCCAAAGAGCTTGCTTCCGCGGAGGCGACGGCCGCGCCGCCCGCCAAGACGACAAAGCAGGTCTACTTCAAGGGTTTGGGCTGGTCCGAGACGCCCGTGTACGGCCTCGCGGGCCTGACACCGCATACCAAGATCGCTGGCCCGGCACTCATCATGGACGACAAGCAGACGATTGTGGTGATCCCCGACGCCGCGGCGACGGTGCTCTCCGAGACGGTGGTGATTGACGTCGCGGTCGGGACAAAGGAGACCATCTCCACGACGACGATTGACCCGATCCAGCTGTCTATCTTTGGCCATCGGTTCATGGGCGTCGCGGAGCAGGCCGGTCGCGCGCTGCAGAAGACGAGCGTGAGCACTAACATCAAGGAGAGGTTAGATTTCTCGTGTACCGTGTTTTCGCCTGATGGCGGGCTTGTGGCTAACGCCCCTCACGTCCCTGCCATGGTAAGTTCCTGGAAGACACCCCAGGTGATGGTAAATGGGAAGACTAACATGATTTAGATCGGAAGTATGGCCTTTGCTGTGAAGTGGCAAATCGACCACTGGGGCGACAACCTCAAGCCAGGAGACGTCATCCTCTCCAACGCACCAGTCTGCGGCGGCACCCATCTCCCCGACCTCACAGTGATCACGCCCGTCTTCAACGCCGAAGGCAGCAAGATCATCTTCTGGACCGCCTCCCGAGGCCACCACGCCGACGTCGGCGGCATCCTCCCCGGCTCCATGCCCCCCAACTCCAAGGAGCTGTGGGAGGAGGGCGCCGTCATCAAGGCTTTCAAGGTCGTCGAGGGCGGCGTCTTCAAGGAGAAGGAGCTCACCGACCTGCTCATGGCGCCGGCGCACTCGCCCGGCTGCTCCGGCACCAGGTGCCTCCGCGACAACATCTCCGACATCAAGGCGCAGGCGGCGGCGAACCACCGCGGAAGCCAGCTGATCCACGCCCTGATTGAGGATTACGGTCTCGACGTCGTTCAGTTCTACAGCAAGTCACTTCTCTTCAACCACAGCTTTGAAACTTCCCATACTGACACCCCAAACAGTGGAAGAGATCCAAGGCGCAGCCGAGCGCGCCGTCCGCGACATGCTCAAGACGATCCACGAGCGCACGGCAGGCAAACCCCTCGAAGCAATCGACTATATGGACGACGGCACCCCGATCCAGCTCAAGGTCACAATCGACCCCACCACCGGCGGCGCCGTCTTCGACTTCCACGGCACCGGCCCCGAAGCCTACGGCAACTGGAACGCGCCCATCGCGATCTGCAACTCGTCCATCATCTTCGCCCTCCGCTGCATGGTCGACGCCGAGATCCCGCTCAACCAGGGCGCCATCCGGCCCATCGACGTCCAGGTCCCCGAGGCCTCGCTGCTGAAGCCCACAGAGCACGCCGCCGTGTGCGCCGGCAACGTCCTGACTTCGCAGCGCGTCGTCGACGTCATCTTCAAGGCGTTTGGCGCGGCCGCGGCCAGCCAGGGGTGCATGAACAACTTGACCTTCGGCACGGACGACCCGGAGACCGGGTTCGGGTACTACGAGACCATCTGCGGCGGCGCGGGCGGCGGGCCGAGCTGGGACGGCGTCAGCGGCGTGCACACCAACATGACCAACACGCGCATCACGGACCCGGAGTCGCTTGAGCGGCGGTACCCCGTCATCCTCCGGCAATTCTGCCTGCGCGAGGGAAGCGGCGGGAAAGGAGCTCACACGGGAGGCGACGGCATCATCCGCGATATCGAGTTTAATATCCCGATCAAGGTCAGCATCCTCAGCGAGAGGCGGGCGTTTGCGCCGTACGGTATGGCGGGCGGCGAGGACGGGCAGCGGGGCCGTAATGTGTGGGTTAAGAAGAGCGGGCGCGTCGTCAACCTCGGCGGGAAGAACACGGCCATGATGGAGGCGGGCGATCGCATCGTGATCATGTCGCCTGGTGGTGGCGGGTATGGACGGCCCGAGGACAGGGTCGAGGGGAAAGCGAAGCCGGCGGCTGCGTTTGTGGGTGTTGCGAATGGAACGGTTGATATGATCCAGAGCATGGGAGAGTCTGCATAGAGAGAGCATCTTGGGACGGCGTTGGGTTCATTTTTTATTGTAATATCTGGAGTCATCTTTTGCCTGATGCTGTCACGAAATATTCTATCAAACATTTGCCCGTTATTCGAACGTCCAATGATGTTTACATGAATGTCACCATTGGGTTCTCTGACTACAGTCTCAACACATTTAAAGCTTCAAGTCAGGATTCTCAAGTCTCTTCAACCCAGACTTACGAGAAGCCTAGCTTTCGAGTTCATCTAGCCTTTAGTCACAAGGTGAAGTCAAGTCACTCAAAGTAGCAAATATCAAGCCTTGCAGTAAAACCCTGCTCTGTATTCATTCCTTTTTCGCTATGCAGTCAATTCTCTGTTCCGGGCGTACTAAAAATATGGGCGAAAAACTCGCCACCGTCGCCTTAATCCTCTCGGTCAATCGTGGTATCATGAGCAAACAAAAAATCGCTTTTTGGTGCCGCCCCTTTTTCTTTTCTTCTTGCCTTGCTGTCCCGGTCCCTCCCGTCTCCCTTTTTTTTTCTACTCCAGAAACTGCTCAGTGTGGACGGAAAAGCATGCCGTCCCATATATAACAAGTGATTTTCGTGGTCAGATTATCGACTCTCGGGTTGACAACCCTCTTATACACAAACCCCCGGCGGCTTTTGTTGACGACACCCTTGGTCTAATGTAAGGCGTAGGATGGTGGTGTCGCGAGTAACACCCCCGGTCAGAGTAGCCATCCCCAAGGTGAAGCCTAATTCTCCAAGACCTGATCCTTCCTCACTGTAAGTCCTGGATGCCGTCGTGGTAGTAATTCTGGTGATAATCGTTGATAACGGCGGGTTGATGAAGATACGAAGCCATAATTAGGTCGTCACTCTATGATACGCTAGCGCTGGCGCTTTCGCTATATGCTTCAAGCTCCCTAAGACTCTGCATAAGAGCGGCTTCCTTGAGATCTTCGGTCTCTTGACTGTAGACCGCAGCTGATGAATCGGTCGTGTAATTGGGCGCAGTCTCAGCAGCCTGAGAGACCTGCGGCTGGATGTGCTGCTGTTGAGGTTGGTGCTGCGGCTGTTGAGCATGGTGTTGCGGCTGTGGCGTTCCCGGGTGAGAATGATGCTGGATGTGGGAATGCGTCGGCGTTTGTGGCTGAGTTTGTGGCAAGCTGTGAGATGTTTGTAATTGAGCAGCGGTTGCGGCATACGGTGAGGAAGCTGGCAAAACTCTAGCATGGCTCGGTGTTGCTTGTACTGGCGTGGCAGGCGGGCCTGCTGCAGCAGCATGCGTCGGTGTCGTCGCATGGGCGGCCATGTGATGCGAGACCTGGGCAGCAGACTGTGACGGCGTGCTCGGTGCAGTCGCTGGTGTCACGCTTGCTCTATTTTGTTGAAGGTGCTGCACATGTTGTGCGTGTTGTACATGCTGTGGATGCTGCGGGTGTTGTGCATGTTGAGGGTGGTGGGGATGCTGAGGATGCTGTAATCCGCCCGCAAGTGTCATGATACCCTGTACCCGAGCTTGCTCCTCCTCTGAGTTCATCCTAGCTCGCTCCTCAGCCTCCTTGCGGGCAGCTTGTGTAGGTGCCCTTGTCTTGAGCTCGCCTGTGACGGCTTGCAGATAATACGGCATCTCGGAGTTTGTCTTGAGGAAGAAGAGCTTCAAGTTGCGGGCCTTGTCTTTGAGCTGGACTTGCGTTCGATCTTTCAGTATGTTGGAAAGAGTGCCCTCTGCACCAAACAGAGACAGAATTTGGCTCCAGTGAGGTCCCTGGACCATGTCGAGACCAGTCATGAGGGCCTTCTCCTCCTCTTGAGTCCATGGGCGTCTTGTCGAAGTGGTGCCTTCCCTTCTCTGCTGGTTATTGGTCTTGCTCAAGGCAGCTTGGCGGGCCCTGTCGTAAAGCACAGCACTAGGTAGGCTCTGACTAGGAGGCAGCTTTTCGTTACTCTCATGAGCCGTAGGCTGCGGTGGTTGTTCCACTGGTGGCGGGTATCCGTAGTATGGCGATTGTTGCTGGGTTTGTTGCAGGTGTGAGAGGTATGTCGTCTGCGTAACCGGAGCGGCGCCCGTCGGTGTGGGTACGGTTGGCTGATAGGGCGCTGGAGACAGGTTGTTTAGAGTAGTTCGAACGTACTCCTGTGTGCTCTGTGCAACAAGGGCGAGAATATCATTCGTCGCGTCTTGAGTTTCAGTTGTGGTACCATTTGTGGTTGGCGCCGGGGGAGCGGCTTCAGGGGCAGGGGCAGGTGGTTCGGGGGGCGGGACACTGCTCTCAGTCGTCGGAACTGGCGGCTGTTGTTCGGTAGGTAATCCATCGACCGGTTCACTGGGGAGGTATTGCGCAACAAGTCCATCTGTAGCCTCCAGTAATGATGAGATTCCGAGGTCGTCGAGATCGGGTGGCATCGATGCGTCGAGGTCTCCGTTTGTCATAATCTGAGGAAGATCGATGCCGTGCCTCGAGGCCAGTCCAGAGACCGACTGTAGCTTTTGGCGCAGGTACACATTCAGTTGGTGAAATAAGTCTTCCTCCGGGTAGCCGATCTTCAGTAGAACTAACTCAATGTATCAGTCATGGGCCCCATCAGCCTTTGCACTCGACAACTTACCAGTATCTGGGAGTCCTGACGCGTAAGTAATCAGGGACGTTTTGCGCTCCTCCACAGATGTCACCAGGGCTCTCTCTTCAGCAGTCAAGTCAGATCCTTCGTGTCTTGCCTTTAGCTTATCTTCCAGACTGGACGAGAAAGCCTGGGCGATCAACTGGTCAACAGGCCCGGACTGATTCGCTGATGTCACGGACTCGATGACTAGTTGTGTCTTGACTGCGAGGAAGAGCTCAGAGATATCGTGCGAAATGCCCTCGGCGCCTGGCGGGAAGACGGTGAAAAATTTGTCCTCCAGAGCCAAGAGCTCGTTCGAGCCGAGTTGGTGTTCGCCGTCGAAGGTGAAAAGTTCGCAACAGAAGCTGGCGAGGTTGGCGACTTGGATATCGGTGAGGTTATCCGGCGCAGTCAGATCAAGCACTGCGGGGTCCAAGATAAGGTCGGTCGTGGAGTAAATCGATCGAGTTTGCCGGAGCAGAGACTTGAGTGTGCTGAAGGACTTGCAGAGGTCTGATTCTCTGTCTTGTAACTGCTGATAAACGTCGTGGTAGACATGCTGCGACATGATTACGAGAAGTTGCATAGCCTGAAGATTGAGATATGATTAGCGGCGCCTCCAGAGCTGACGAGACCGCCACGTACAAAGTTTGACAAACAGGAGGTGGTGATGCGCCTCATCAAGGCCGAAGGCTCAGAGAGAACAATGGCATGTGTGTCAGTTGACGGGGCAGAGTCTTGCGACACAGACGCCAAGTGATCTGCCGTCATGTCGACATCCGTGACGCCGTCCAGACCCTCGACCTTTCCTATCTCATTGTTCATCTCGTTGCTGATGTCCATCATCACACCCTGGATCATGGCGTCCATGTCAAATCCGAGATCGAGAGCCGCATGGTCGTCGTGATTCTCCTCCTGAGGTTGCTCGTGAGTTTGCTCCTGTGGTTGCTCTTGGGGTTGATCTTGGGGCTGCTCTTGGGATTGCGCTTGAGATGGCTCTTGAGATTCTTCGAATGCTTGTTCGAGTGATCTCTCGATCGACTTCTCAATTGACTTCTCGAGTGATTCCTGGAGTGATTGCTCGAGTGATTTTTCAAGTGATTTCTCAAGTGATTGTTGCTCCGGGGTTTGTTGGGGTGGTTGATCGTCGTCAACTTTCAGCCTCTTGGACTCGGCCTCGGGGTCGTCTGCGCTCGAATCGCGGGGTCGCTTCAGTGGGAACTGAGGGGTCTCGCCCAGATTGGTGGTGACAGTCGGGGACTCCTGTTTCATTTCTGGTCCTACTACGGCAAGTCAGCCTGGTTTGCGACGCTTGCGAAGACGTGCCTCGGGTGCGTGCAAGTTGGTTCGAGGCCGGGTGAAGATCTTTTGCTTAGTGGGATGGCGGGAAAGGCAAGCGCATACCTGTCGGCGAGTGCGCCTCAGGCTTGGCGGCCTGAGCCGACTCGGCAATAGCTTCAATGCCCTCCATGAGCATCGAGAAGCACGGAGACAGCTTTTTGGGGTCAGTCTGGTCGCCGTGCAGCTCAATGGCGGGGGGTCAGTCGTGATCTTGACGGTTCTTGGACTGAGACGGAAAAACTTTTTGGGAGAAAATCCGAGCGCCGATGCCCTTATAATCTGCCCCAAAGAAGATGTCACTCCCGATACACAGGAAGGAGCGATTTCTCAAAAAAATTCACCGCTGCTTCCCAGTAAAGAATGACTACTGATTGGCCAGCGCAATCAAAATGCAACTTGGTCCATGCGTTCGGTCTCCACTCTGCCACTTTATCGCAACGATTTTTTTTTTCTTGTCCCCTGCCCCTCGGAGCCGCGTCCACCTGCACGCCGAATCCAGATGGCCATCCCAACCCCTCAATTTTTTCCGTTCTCGAGACGGGAAGCTCAAAGCCTTCTAGGTTGGCTGTTGTCGAATTCTTTTCTGCCTCAGAGGAATGGGCCAATAGAACCACTCAAGCCTCACCCTACCTGGATAGTAAACCACATACCTTGTCTTTCATCGCATACTTTCTTTTGTAAATGCTCAAATCATACAGTCTGTCACACAGCAACGGACCTACCTTTTCTTAAGGGACAATCATGTTGCTGCCATCCCGCATGACGTCATTCCCCAGATTCACCCCTTTCAGTCTGGGGTTCTTGGAGATTGATGACCAGGGGATCAACATGATATGTCACTGGCCCATTCTGCCAATCACGACCGCCAGGGATGAGTTCCTTCTCACAGTTTGACGAGCCTTCTCAGCTGGATACACGTGATCATGTCAAGCATTCTCTTGAAAAGTGAGCGTTCATCAAGAGTATGGACTATAATTCTCATACTCGAGACGTGATGTACAGTACGTGTAGTCGGTGGTAGTAGCATCGAAGAGTCTTACTCCATCTCTCAGTTTGGAGCCTGGAGTCAGGCTCAGATGGCTGTCAGCTTCAATTAAGCAGGTACGAAGCTCATTTCAATGCTATGATTGATGCTTCATTCACTTGGTCGTTCCTTCATCGTGATGAAAGACCAGCCTGGCGTTCTTTCCTCCAGGCGTGATTCAAGTTCGAACCTCGTGCCTCCCAATTTTGCATCGTTTCGTTTCATTAGACAAGATACCTACCTACCTACTTTTGTTCTTTCTCCTGCCGCTGACACTCCAGTCCCTTCTCCTCCTTCGCGAGTGATCAAGGTGCCTACCTATCTACCTAACGAAGCATCGGAAAGCATTTCGACATGTCGGCCAGAAATGGTGCTTCGGGCATCAGCAAAGAGGATCCCGAAGCAGACAAGAAGCTGCTAGGCAAGCGCAAAGAAGTTCTGGTAGGAATATTGAGGCGTTACCTGAACCATCCGGACACCAAGCATGATCACATCGACGCTTTAAGGGATGCTCTCCTTCCCAAAATTTCTTATCTCAGCGACATTGATGCAAGACTTGAACTCGCCAAGTCTTGGTGCCGCAGTTCGCATTCGGCCTATTGCAAGTATCATAGAAGAGACTTTGAAGTTGTGGATAAACTGGCGTGGGCATCACTCATGATGGCGCCGATGGAGGCCATTCGCAAATTCCACGATGAAGAGTGTACGGACGATGGATATCCTTCACAATCAGATATGTGCTACCTCGGAGAGTCTGCTATTTTTCTTTCCAGGATGATTGGAGAGCGTGAGTTGCTCAAAACACCTTGCAAGAGATCAGCGAGCCAACACTGGTGAATTATAGTGTTTCCCAAACGTGGTTATCTTCCGGCTCACCATTACGAGCCCAAGGATGGCCTCAACGCGGTCGAAGTAAAGGACCATCCGAGAGGCGATATCAAACAAGCTATTGTAAGTTTCCGCACGGCCCACAAGCATATTTGTGCAGGTACTGATCTGCTCAGTCCGCTTCTTCACTCCAAGACGAGAGCACTTGCGTTGTCACAAAGTCTGCCGACCCCAGGGTTTGTCTGGTCCTTCCTTTTCCTACTTCGCAAACTGCTGCTTCGTTGGAGTATATCTTGCATAAAGACTCGGGAGACATTTTTGGCTTTGAGATTCGCAAGTATCTCGCTGTTTTACAGTCGCTGGCTACCGTCTTCTCTTTGGCGAACATGATCTCCCTCAACCAGATACTCTCGAAATGGTGGGCGAAGGCGTGGATTGCCCTCGAGCCTATCTCATAAACCGACTGCTCCATCCGGCTCCGGCTTAGATGGCTCCGAAAAGCCGTGTTTGATCAGGAAAGGGATCATAGTGTTGGCAGGCTCGAATCTGTCCGAGGGTCCTACGCCAAAGTGGTGTGCATCGACATGGACCCCCGCATGGTCTCTCGGGAGAGACTCACTCAGTCTGGAAAGTCTCTTCGCATGGTCCACTTTGAAACACGTGAGTCCGTCGAGGACGGCTATGAGTTCGACATTACTGCGGCCAAGAAGGAAGATCTCCCAGACTTTGGACTGCTCAAGGTTCGGTACATCCTTTCCATAGCTTTGTCACCGACGGGCGAGGGGCTAGCCGAGGACGATCAGCAGTGAGTTGCAAGTCACAAACATGGGGAGGAAATACGGATGGCAACCGAAATGGATGTAACATCAATATTAATGGACAATAACGCTGGGGGTTACAAGGGAAGGCTTGCTCAAATCGACCACAGAATAGGAAATCCTGCCACTTCTCACGGCCACAATGTTCACTGACACTAATCGCGACAGCTGACTCTGAAGAACACTTAGTGCGATGAGCGTAAAGTTATACTCTGATATATGTCGATCCATCGCAACTTTTAGTTCGAGCTCAACAACCTAATCAGTCCGGATACTCGATGCGGTAGAGGAGATGCGGCAGAAGAGCATTGCTCGCCACTTAGTACCAAGCCCCAGCTTCCGCCAAGTGACCTGGACTCGCGAGTTGCATTCCATGTCAAGTATTAAAACGACCAGAATGACTTTCCATTGGCTACAAAGCTTCGAGGATTCCTAGACAAAAGGTACCTGAGAGCCGCTTGAGTCCTTGGGAGCCAGCATGTCGGTACTCTTACCTACGGGGGGCGTGTCCGAAGACAACAAACATCCTGTCTTCAACCTGATTCGTTGGGCAAACTGCTCAGAAAGGACCCCTGAACTGACATTGTAGTTCAAGCTGCTTTGCCGTTGACGGTGTGAACCCTTGGCGAGGATCCTGCCTCGGCGTCTGGATCTTATCGTCCATGGTTCTTGGAGCAAGGACGGCGGCCGTCACGGTCATTGTCACGCAGCCATTATCATCAGATTGTATGAGAAGATGAGCTTCCTGGATTGCTCCAGCTAACAGATCAATCAATTACACTGTCTTCAGTTCATATGGCGGGCTCCGGGCGAGCGGTTCTGTGGAAGGGTCCCCCGCAGATGCCCGCAGATGGGGCCGGCCGGCTGCATAGCTGACTTACACCACGAGCGCAGGGCTTGGTACGCCAACAGATGTCACAGTTCATTCAGCAAAACTGGCGAGAATCACGCTGCTCTGGATCAATGGCGTTCTATGGCATCAAACCAGCATGTCGTTGAACCCAACAACAGCTGACACAATAAGCTCACGTCCGCCCCGTACGGACAGAGGGAACAGACGGCGGTCACGGGGGTACTCTACGTATCCCAAAGGAGCCGCAAAAGTGCGGGGGTCCGGGGGTCAAGCAGATGGCCAAAACACCGCCCGGCGGGCTTGTGGAGGGCGGCTTAGCTTAGGACCATCCGAGGTAATCCCAAAAAAACACCAACGAGAGAAACAGTGAACCAGATCGCACCGCGTCTATTGGACCAAGAGATGAGAATAAAGTGAGTGGCGCCTAGCAACTTTGGACCATTGACAATTTGAGCAAGGGTGTAATTGGGAGCGGCAGCCCCAGAAAATAGAACTCGATGAGAAATCGCGGCCGACGCTTGTGGGCAATGCAAGTGCGGATCCGCACAGGTGAAGCAAGGCGGCGGCGGAGGCGGCGGGCGAGTTCGCAGCCTCACGGGACTTGGGATGGGGCCCATGGACGATGGGAAGGGGGTTCGAATGTCTCGGCTCTTGGCGTTGGCAAGTTGGGGAACGAGTTTCTCTTCCGGACACCGGGGCCCGGTTCGGGTTCCGCGCGAAGGAATTCCTTTTGGGTGCATGCAGAAATGGCAACTGCTCTTCGGAACGAATTTGGGAGTTTTTGATGGTTGTCGGAACCGAGGGTGGAAAGAGTGATTCCGACCAGTTTGGGGGCGAGTGGTTACATAAGAGACTGGGGACTGTAGTTTATGCAGTGTAGGACGAATACAGTTACGTGCAGGGCTGAAGACATATTTTGGGACCTATTTCGTCTCAAGGGTCAGAGGGCTGACTTTGCGTGATTACCTATGTTGATTCATAGCTATTGACACGATACATGCGATTCAAGAAACTTTGATAGATGGGTTGTTACCTGATCTATGTGCGGTCCCGCGTTCAGCTGGAGTAAACGCTATAGAGATGTGCCAGGGTACGATTACAGACAAAAGGCAATGAATAAGCTCCGTGTAGCCGCTGTGAAACTGCCATCAGACCGAAGAGACGAAGAAAAGCTCACCCCACAAAATCCCCAACAGCAAAGCACTCAAGCAAGCGCTTCGGCCAAGAGGGTTCGTCGCTGTCGAATGATGTCGGGGACAAGGAAGGCAGCAAAGGAAGTGCGACAGGGGGATTCGGGTCGGGGGCGCGGCAGGAATTCGATGGAGGGGCAACGAAGGGAAAAGGGGGCGTGTGTTCTATATCGGGGGATGTCGATATATCACTCTGCAAACGCCGCAAAATTCCCATCCCGCTGTCCTGAGACCCTTTTGCGGGCTTAGCTAATAAATCTATATCCACCTTTTGGGTTTCTTCGGTGCGGGGGATCTCTGAGCAGAAGGGCTCGCTTGCATTTGCACCGAGCAGAGAGGCCCGGGGAATGGGTAGTAAAGACACCCCGAGAGAAGAGGAGTTTCAGTCTTTAAGACCTCAAAAGCTCGTGGTAATTAAGTACCGCAGTCTTCTCCCGAGTGAATGTTCAGTATTTCGAGCCCCGTTATCTCTACACCTAATGTCATTGCTTAACGCCGCACGACGGAGCTACCCTGCCCCCCTTTGGAGGTGTAGGAGTTAAGATGCCGCGGATGATCGAGCCAAGACACCGTGAAGAAAAAACTTGGAGATGTATGTACATGAGTGTGGGTCGGGGGGTTTAGGTATCCCATGTCCGCGCCCCAGTATCCAGTGTGCAGAGCCCGGTATGGAGAAGTCCAAAGAAAAAGGTAATCTCAATCGTACCGGTAACCTTCAAGGTGGCAGGTCGGGGACCCGGGGCCCCAACATTTCACGGCCAGCCACCGAGTCGACGCAAGGTACGGCGGTACGGCGGTACGTCTGTAGAGAACGCGTGCGTGTGTCGTCAAGGTGGGAATGAAAAGGTGGGGTGGAGGGGAAAGGTGCCAGTTATGCCAGGCGGAAGTTCTGGGGCACCCAACGACCAAGTCGAAGTGTGAGGAATCGTGTTTCGTCCCATACTGCTTATCCCATGCTGCGTATGCCGGGCTGGAACGGGACCGTCATTCTGACTCGATTGTCACGGAATGGTTTGGGTATCACAGCACGTTGGGGGTGTAGTTCAACTTGCTGACTGCAGGCAACCCGCTCGGAAAGCATCTGAAAACACGCGCCGGCGAACTTCCGCCCATCCATCCAGAGCTTACATACTATGTACGGAGTACAACTGGGAGCAAACGATGGAACGGGCATCCAATAGTTCATCGTCTGATCATCTCTTGGAGGATGGCTTAATGCCGAAAGAATCCGGAGTTATAGTAGTTAGACTTCTTTTGATTCGGCATTTCTAAGCGTGCCATGGCTACGACACATTGGTCCCGAGCTCGAATTCCGATGTGTTTGATAGCTGCTCAGCTACAGTAGCATAGTTGCACTGTAGCACGGTAGTCGGCAGGGATCGGCGAGGAGTAGCTGCAGCGCAGAGCCCGTCTGTTCCCTAGGTGATGCCATTTGTCATAGTATCCTAAGCAGGACCCTCGGGCAGATTCAATAGCTGGGGAATAATCATTAGTAGAGAGACAAAAAAGAAGATGTTTGGTGTGTGTGATGAAGCGCTTTGAAGCGGGTGTGGCTGCTGCATCAAGACAAGACCAGCAATTTGAAATGTGCTGATTGGTTGGTTGCGCAATGGAAGACGCAACTTGTGATGGAGAAAATGCGGGGTCGACAAACTGCAAGAGAGGGGAAGCGGAGAGAGAGAGGGGTTTGTAGCTCTGGGGCGTGGCAACCTCTCATATGTATCTCAAGAACAAGAGCAAACAAAGCATGGTAGATATTCACAGTATAGAGGCAAGAAGAGAGAAATCAAAAGGTGGCAACAGACATATGGTCGAGCACAACTTACCTCAGAGCCATCTAGTCCGATATCATCACGACAGTTTCGCGATTCTTCTTCCTAACCTGGGGCCCCGGGGAATGGGAACGCGGAACTCAATTCCCACCGAACGGAACCCACAGTGACACACACCCCTGGGTGACATTCTGGTAAACTTGGGCCGAGTCGAACAGGCATCACCTAGTGGCAGTCTTGATCTACCTTACTGGTAGTCTCTGAGTCCCAGTGAAGACCTGCTGTCAGCCAGCACAGCACAGCAACGCACCGGTGGATAGCGTATTGCTCGTCCGGCGTAAAGGGAACGAGGGAAAGCAAAGGATAGGAAAGGAAAGGAAAGCCAGGCGTTGGCCCGAAGCGGCGCCCACCTTTCCCCGTTTACCTTAGCTCGAGGTCCCATCTTGCATCCATCCCTTGCAAGTTGCTGCCCCTCCATTTCTCCCCTTCTCCTTCTCCCCTCCAACACTAACAAATCGATTACTGTATGGGAGTCCACCCTAGCTTGTCAATATCTGGTGTAGGTACGAAGTACCCCCCCCCCCCCCCAACCCTGTTCATTGACAGCATGCAGATGCGTGTCTGGCCCCCCAGTGTGGAGATCTCAAGTCCAGTCCAGTCCACCGAATGACCGTGTTTGACGTTGCTCCGGCCCATGGGGGGCTTCTCTCACGTTCCCTTTCATCCCATGCCCATCCAATCTGCGGTTCCGGTACCAAGTACGGATAGACCAGGCCTCGGTTTTAGTGTTAGATTACTATCTTGCAGACACTCCAGTCTCCCCTTCCCCTCATCCTTACGCAGTACCTACCCTACTCTGAGTCTGGAGTCTTCCCCTCCATCCGTACACCCTCCTGCCCCCCGGGCCCCACCGTCGTCGAGCAAGGTATCGCCTTCGCCTCCTTGACCCTTCACACTCCAGTCTCTAGGTCTCTGACATTTCGTCCCCTCCACTGCCTTTGCGCCGCGCGGTATACCGTATCACTTTCGGACTTCTCTCCCCCAGCTCTGCTCTGCTCTGGCTGCTCTGTGCCCCCCCGGACCCCGCTTTATATACAGTCTGTGATCCCCAGCTTCGTCTTTCCAGTTTCTCTCCCTCCCTCTCTCACTTCTCACTACTCTCAACTCACAATCCCATCCCAATCCAAACTTTTTCTTCTTTCTTCCGTGATACCAAATACCCTTCCACGTTTCGTACTTGTTTTCCACAAAAATCACACACAATGGGTTTGTCCGTTGAGCTCAAGACCCCGGTGACGGGCGCCTACAACCAACCTACTGGACTGTGCGTATTTTCCACCCCTCAATCCTTATCCCGCCGCCGCTTACCCCGCGAGCAATGACGACCTCGAAATCACCCAGTCTAACATATCGTGATTCTCTAGCTTCATCAACAACGAGTGGGTTGAGGGTGTTGACAAGCAGACTTTCGAGGTCATCAACCCCTCCACCGAGGAGGTCATCACCTCCGTCCACGAGGCCACCGAGAAGGATGTCGACATCGCCGTCGCCGCCGCCCGCAAGGCCTTTGAGGGCGAGTGGAGAAAGGTCCCCCCCAGCCAGCGTGGTTACCTCCTGAACAAGCTCGCCGATATTGCCGAGAAGAACACCGACCTCCTGGCCGCTGTCGAGTCTCTCGACAACGGAAAGTCCATCTCCATGGCCAAGGGCGATGTTGGTGCCGTTGTCGGCTGCTTGAGATACTACGGAGGCTGGGCCGACAAGATCGAGGGCAAGACCATTGACGTTGCCCACGACATGTTCCACTACACCCGCTCCGAGCCTGTAAGTCGCTGTCATTCTTGGTACAATCCAGAACCGCCAGCTAACAAACCCTCTCCAGATCGGTGTCTGCGCCCAGGTCATCCCCTGGAACTTCCCCCTCCTCATGCTCTCCTGGAAGATCGCCCCCGCCCTGGCGACGGGTAACACCATCGTCATGAAGACCGCCGAGCAGACTCCCCTGTCCGCCCTCGTTTTCGCCCAGTTCATCAAGGAGGCCGGCTTCCCCCCCGGTGTCTTCAACCTCATCAACGGTTTCGGCAAGATCGCCGGCGCCGCCCTCTCCGCCCACATGGACGTCGACAAGATCGCCTTCACCGGCTCCACCCTCGTCGGTCGCCAGATCATGAAGGCCGCCGCCAGCTCCAACCTCAAGAAGGTCACCCTCGAGCTCGGCGGAAAGTCCCCCAACATCGTCTTCAACGACGCCGACATTGAGCAGGCCATCTCCTGGGTCAACTTTGGCATCTACTACAACCACGGCCAGTGCTGCTGCGCCGGCACCCGCATCTTCGTCCAGGAGGGCATCTACGACAAGTTCCTCGCCGCCTTCAAGGCCCGCGCCGAGCAGAACAAGGTCGGCGACCCCTTCCACCCGGAGACCTTCCAGGGCCCCCAGGTCTCTCAGCTGCAGTTCGACCGCATCATGGGCTACATCAAGGCCGGCAAGGACGAGGGCGCCACCGTCGAGACCGGCGGCGAGCGCCACGGCGACAAGGGCTACTTCATCCAGCCCACCATCTTCAGCAACGTCCGCCCGGACATGAAGATCATGCAGGAGGAGATCTTCGGCCCCGTCTGCGCCATCGCCAAGTTCAAGGACGAGGAGGAGGTCATCAAGCTCGGAAACGACACCACCTACGGCCTCGCCGCCGCCGTCCACACCACCGACCTCAACACCGCCATCCGCGTCAGCAACGCCATCAAGGCCGGCACCGTCTGGGTCAACTGCTACAACATGCTCTCCTACCAGGTGCCCTTCGGCGGCTTCAAGGAGTCCGGCATCGGCAGAGAGCTCGGCGAGGCTGCTCTGGCAAACTACACCCAGAACAAGTCCGTCGCGATCCGTCTGGGCGGGGCGTTGTTCTAAGCCGTGGAAAGGCTTGGTTGGAAAGGTAATGAAAACTGGGGCTTATTCCGGCGCAAATGTGTACATGACCTTGATGTAACTTTTTTCTTCTCGTTTCAAACATCACGTTGAATGATACCAATAACACAAAAACAATCAAAATTCTCCTGTCCTGTATGAGTGTTGTGAATGTGATGAATGATCCGACCAAGTCCAATGCTGACGGCCGGAACGGAACGGCCTGCTCACGACGCCTTGATCCACTTCCCCGGCGCACCGCCGGCCGGCTTCCTAGGCGTATCATGCGCCCTACGGTATCCAAACGGCCCGCGAGCAAGCACGTTCCATCAAGCCCTGGTTTCTGGGGCCCAAAATCCAAGTTCTTGTAAGTGTATACGCTGTTGTTCATATTTCCCAAGTATTACATTGCTCGGACAACAGTACTTGTTCCAATCGCGCATCTAGTGGAACCAGCGAAGGGCGTCGCTATATTCTCACTCGAACTCATAACCATCGGTAATCGATCTGGGTCTCTAGCACGACATGTTTACAAGACCTACGCAACCTTCAACCGACACAACACCGCCTCATTCCGATCAACCGGGCTCCCAGGCCCACAAACCACCGTAAAATTATGCCAATCTCTAGTGGCATCAACATCCAACCCCTCCACAGCCTCATACCTCTGCGCCATCCTCGCAATCACGTAACCCGCCTCCGTCAGCGCGAGCTGCTGCCCGATACAAATCCTCGGCCCGCCGTTGAAAGGCACGAAATGCCACGCCGCGCTCGCGGACCCTCTCTTCGTCTCCCATCTCTCCGGCACAAACTCATCCGCGTCCTCGCCCCAGAGATCCTTGCGCCGGTGGAGCACGTGCGTGCTGAAATTGACTTCCGTCCCCGCGGGCACGAAGATCGGGTCGGTGCCGCGGGGGCCGCCGCCGGCGGGGAGGGTCGTGTCGACGAGGGCGCGGCGGGAGTTGAAGGGGACCACTGAGTGGAGGCGGAGGGTTTCGGAGAGGATTGCTTGGAGGTAGGTGCACTGCTTCAGTGACGCGAACGTCATTGATGTTTCTGAAGGATCCATGGAAGAAGAGCAAGGTCCAAAGGTTGATGTTATCTCCGCGCGGAGCTTGGAAAACACGCGCGGGTTGCGAACGAGGCAGTACCAGACCCAACTCATCAGCGAGGCGGTGGTATCCCGTCCCGCGGCGAGCAACCCCAACACCTGCTCGCGGACTTCTTCGTCCCCTCCCCCGCCGGCGCATCGTTCTCGAAGAACCTCCAGGAAATCGTACCGCGCGAGGGAGGAACCCTGTGCTTTCGCCGCGTCTGAGGCGGCGACGGCGGCGTCGACGAAGGCGTGGAGCGTCGCTACGCAGGAGCGCAGGTCTTTGTTCCCGTAGAGCCAGTAGAAGCTCCGGAGACGCATGCGCGTGCCGAGCACGGCGAGGAGCTTTTCAAAGGCGTGGTTGAAGGCCGTTCCCGGGTGGGAGTTGTCGTTGCGGAGGCGGGCGGAGAGGGTGCGTGTGCTTTGGCCTAGGAAGAGTTCCGTTGCGGAGTCGAGGGTGAGGCAGGGGAACAGGGAGGCGAGGCTCACGGGGGCGGACCACGTTCCGTCTGCGGCGTTCGTGTTGGCGATGGTTGTCGCGGTGGTCCCCTTTTCGATGCAGAGGAACAGCGTCTGGACGTGCGCCTCGAGCAGGTCCAGCCTGGAGACGTTATCGCGGCTGAAGAGAGGCCTCATCACCTCCCTGGCGGAGCGCCACGCCGGTCCGTCGGCCGCGAAGATGCTCCGGCCCAGGACGGTCTTGAGGTTCGTGCTGCGGGCGAGGCCCATTCCGAAGTCGCGGAATTGCGTGGCGAGGAGGGCTTGGATGTTGCGCGGGTCGGCGGTGACGACGTTTGTTGTGCCGAGCAGGGACGTGCGGAAGGTGTAGACGCCGCCGTTGGCGTTGGTGTTGGGTTTTAGATTGCTGTTGTTGCTGTCACCGTTGCGACGGAGGGCCGCGAAGCGCGCGGCGACGTGGTCTGGCGTGCGCTGCTCGCGGTCGGCGCGGAGGGAGGCGAGGACGACGTCGAGGCCGAGGGGCCATTTTGAGGGCTCGGGGGGTGCTGGGTGACAGGAGAGGGTGCGGGCGCGTCTGGCGTGGGAGATGTTGTGGTGGAGGGTGAGGAGGAGGTGGATGATGAGCAGGAGGAGGGGGATGAGGGTATAGAGCGGGATGTTGTGAAGATGATGATGGAGTTTGAGACTTGGGAATTGGGCCATTGTGGTGATGGAGAATGTTTGAGATGCCATGTTACGTTGAGTTTCTATCTGGGGTCTGCGGGATGCTTCAGTTGAGAGACGTACAATTGGTCTCTTACAGGCACGATGACTTAGAATGATATCATCATCATCACCATTACAAAACTTCAACTTCACGATGATTGCTGGCCATCTTGATGGGAAGCGTGTAACAAGACCCCTCCAGCGTCTGCGCAGTTATTGGTCTAACCATCAATATCACTCAACGTCACCGATTTCGATCGACCCTTAGCCAACGTGCTCTAGAGGGTGCTTCGCATTGGTCCGAAAGCTTGAGCTGGTGGACATGACATGGGAATCTAATCAGAGGGTCCATCGCGAGGTGGGAGACGTCCCTGATCCGAGGACAGGGGACTTTGCAGACGAGAATGAACGGGGGAATGACACATGGGTACCCCCTGGATGCGGTCCGCTGACTCGGACGTCAACCGCTCTCCTGGTAAGTGACAGTTCTGGGGGTCGTTACTACCGGGTCGTCGACTCGCTTTTACGGGAATGAGTTCGTCCAATCATTTGTGATGTATTTGAAGGAGGATGTTGTCGTTGTGGTTACTCGACGGGTGCGGGTTCTGGTTAACGTTAGAGTGAAGATTGTTGGCTGTAGGCCGAGGGAAAAGTGCAGGAAATAATTGCTAATAGGATCATGTCAATAATTTATATGTCGTAATGGCAATGTGATTGTCTTTGAGTCGGATGTCTGTATGATGAGACTCCACAGTCTACAATAACCCTCCCATGAATTAGCAAGTCCGGGCGATGTATTCTGGGCAGCGGTTTGACTTTTGCTCAAGAAAGTCTTCAAGCAGCTATTCTAGGGCGTAATCTAATCATCAAAGGAGTCTTCTCCCACATGATATACGTTCCTTGCTTACTCCACCAATCTTCAGCAGGATTCTCGAGTTCAAAGTCGAAGTTCCAAATCATCTTTGCCATGGTCAGGCTCATCTCGGCGTACGCCATCCTGAGAGATTGTCAGCGTTCACCCCGGTCTTGTAGCCCGGTCTTATGTCTCTTGGCATCTACTTTTGGGAGGAGGACTCACGCTCTTCCAATACAAATGTGTTGGCCATAGGAGAACGGCTGGACTGCCGCCCGATCATCGTTGGCAAATTCAGACTCGGGGCCCAGCTCAAGCCATCTCTCAGGAATGAACTCTTTAGCCCGGCGGAAGTTATGCTCAGAGTGTCCCGCCGCAAACTGGTTCACCGCAACAGCATAGCCGCCAGGAACCCATCCGCCATCAATCACCTCGCCCTCCCCCGGAACCCATCGAGGCAGGGAGCCGGGCGTGGGAGGGTACAACCGCATGCCCTCGTCGATACACGAGCGGAGGTACCTACAATTCTGCGCAGCAACCATAGTGATCTCCTTCTGCGTGCTAAACTTGCCGCGAATCTCCGCCTTTACCTTTTCGAGCTTCCCCGGGTTGTGAAGTAGCAGGTACGTGAGGCCAGACATGCCACCGGCGGTGGTGCCGCTGCCGGCGACGATGAAGGTGCCCGCCAGCATCGTCAGCTCAATATTGGTGAGCTTATTACCCTCCTCCGGGTTATCAAGAATGTAGGACATAAAGTCCTTGCCCGGGTTCTTGGCCTCGATGCGCTGTCGGACTTTGACCTCCGTCATGGCGATGTGCTTGCGGCGGGACTCGGTCACGCGGCGCGGTGCGATCCAGGTGAGGAGGTCGAAGACGCCGTATTGTACTGTTAGTTGGATCCAGACGTAGGCTTTGGCGCGCGTATTGATGAGGCGGAGCCAGGGCTGGTCGGCGTTGTTGAGGCAATTTTCAGAAGTGCCGAAGGCGAGATCTGCTTGGACAGCTTGTCAAATAGGAAACAGGGCTGATGGATCTTCACGAGGGTTCGAATGTGCTGTGAAGGCAACAGTAACGTACCATTGAGAATGTCGAAAGCGAGAAGATTAAACCAGGTAGAGATGTCCACGGCACCCTCTTTGCAAACCTTCTTGAGTTGGCTTACGAGAGTATCCGTATAATTCTGAAAGTAGTACTCCTGTTCACGCAACGCGCGCTCAGAAAACGCCGGGTTGATAGCGCGCCTGAGCTTCGCGTGTCCCGCCTGATCCTCCGTCATCAGCGTCTTGCGACCTCCCATGGTCGGCGGCGCGATGCCGCGGCCGTCGAGGGCTTTTGGGAACTCGCTGGGCGTGCGCTGTCCGTAAATCTTCTTCCACGCCGTGGAGCTCGTGTAGGAAAGCTCGTCGGGCGCGATGCGGACGACGGGCCCGTATTGGTCATGGAGCTCACGGATGCGCCAGGAGATGCGGCCCTTCATGTTAACATAGTTCCATGGCAGGCGAGAGATGGCCCAGAGTTTGGGGCCTGGGTAGTGTCGGAGCGGGCTGACGTAGAGGTAGTAGAAGCTTCTGCAGAAGATGTATATCGCGATCTGGAGGATTGATGAGTTTTCGTTCTGAGAGGATCGTTGGGTACTGAACTTACTAGACAGAGAGAGGTGATAGCAATGTTGAAAGCCGAGAAAGCTGGTAAATTGCTCAGGTGAGCTCGAACCTGCTCAGGTAAGTTGACCGAGACCATCGTGATGATTGAAGATCCCTTGACTTGACCACGGTGTCAGCACTTGTTTGAGCCAGATTATCTGCATCGCCTTCAACATCAAGAAAGAATCTCGGGTCTTGACCACCGAGCTTGGCTCCTTTACTCATAGCTATGGTGGAGAGCTGATCGGAGCGCGTTCCGCTGCAACACGAACATGACGAGGCTCTCCGCGTGTGACGGGTCCAGGGGTCTCATGAGATGAAGTGAGTAGTCAAAGCAAGCCTGCCAATAAGAAAACAACGTTGTTGCACGTTCTCAAGGACCCGCGAAGAATCATTGTGGGATCCATCGTAGAGGAACGCGATAAGAAGGTCGCTGCGGTTTCCGAGAACTTGATTCATGCTGAGCGGGCCACGGTGCTAGGGACTCCCTGACTGCCACCTCTAACCCCCTGTAGGTCGGGCCGGGCTGCTCAATGAATGCCGAATCTGTCGTCCAGGAACGGAAGTCTTGTATTGGACTAGCTGCAGGAGAGAACCTTATATCCCGAGACATCCTGGAGCCGGCCCCACGAAAGAGCACGAGTCAATGCTTGTTTAGAAAACAAGCTCATTACCCCGGTCTTGGCCGTTGAGTCTAGGACCTCGAAGTTCGAGGGGTTGGGTTCACGTAGACCTGAGAACCCCAATTGGTTTCATCCACAGCACGTGGGAACGGTCTGCCAATGAGGAGTCTTGCATCCTGAATTTCCTGCTCTGCGATAGTAGGAAAATTGCACTCTCATTGCGCCCGTAGGTGTTTCTATAGACCCTTGAGTTGGCGAGGGAGATGTTGGGAACTTGGCGGAATTAAGCCGACGATTCCCTTAGAGAAAGGACCATGATTTACTCGAATTATGATGCGTCCGAAACCGGCTTCCAAGCCATGTTCAAGCAACCTGACGGACAATTGCTATCAAATTTGACAAAAGTTCTGGTCGCCAGCCTGGAGACGACTTCACGTCAGATTTTAAAACATTAGCACCATGATGAGAAGAACGAGCCCTGAGACCATCCGGGAAGAACTGAGGCCTAGACTCTCAGCCGGAGCCTGCATCCACCTTGCAGAATCCGAAGAGTTCGCGAAATCAAACCTGCGATTCACAGACTATGAGCGTCCGGTAAGGCCGGAGCAAGCATCGTCCAAAAGACTCACGCTGACTGCTGGTTTCTATAGACGTATCTTGCGGCTGTTGAGCCGGCTTGCGAGGAGGATGTGATTCAAGTCATGAAATATGCCCGAGAAAAAGGCATTCCGTTTGCGCCTCGGTCGGGACACCATGCTGTCACTACGTCGATGCGGCACCTGAAAGACGGGGTCCTCATCGACATGCGTCCGCTGAACAAGTTAGAATTTGACGCCGAAAAGCAGCAAGTCACCGTCGGTGGAGGCATCATAACGGACAACTTTGTCAAGTATCTTGAGTCGGTTGGGATGGAAGTTAGTAAGCAATTAGTCGTTGCTGAGTGTCACATCTTCAAGAGGCATGCTGATATCGTGGCAGACGTTGGGTCCTGCCCGACTACCGGTGTCATAGGAGTCGCGTTCGGAGCTGGCCTCGGCCGTCTTCAAGGAAAATACGGCTTCTTACACGACAACATGGTGTCTTGTAAAATGGTGCTCGCCGACGGTAGTGTCGTTCTGGTTTCCGAAGACTCGAACTCCGAGTTATTCTGGGCCATCCGTGGAGCTGGTCACAACTTTGGCGTCGCGCTAGAGGCTACGTTCCGCGTATATCCACAAGCAAACAAGGGCATCCACTATACTTGGGACCTGGAGTATACTGTTGAGCAGTGTGATTCTGTCTTTGAGACTCTCAACAGCGTTCATGAAGTCATGCCCGCCGATTTGGCCATCTTCGTGCTGTGGGTTCGCCAGAGTGAGGGTGGAAGAAAGGTCAAGAGTCTTCATCCTAACGCGGAAAATCAAGACTAACATGTCTGCGCAGCATCACATACTCGTCAATCTTGTTTGGTCTGGTCTCGAAACCGAGGCAGATCCATGGATTCAACGATTCAAAGGCCTAAACCCGGTTATCAACAGCGAGAAAGTAACGACAACCTGGGCTGACCTCCCGTGGAAAACATACAAAGGCATGAATAACGTTCTCAGTAAGCCAGAGGTCTGGTCTAAAGCGCCTTACAAGATGATGGGGGCTGCTTGCGTCGAGAAGTTCGACCTCAAGACCACCCGGGCATTCTTCGAGAGTGTCAGGTCCATGAACGAAGAATGGGCGGGCAAGGGCTTCTTCGGGGCCATGTTCGAATGCTTGCCCCACCAAAAAGTACGAGAGCTACCCAGCGAAGCGACGGCATTCCCTTGGCGCGGGGGATCGAATCATTTCTTGTGAGTCGATGCTAAATGATGTTATTGCTTTACCTCGTGACGAGAAGCGCTGACTTGCATGGACAGAATGCTCATGGCGACGCCGTTGAAGCTTGAGTTTAAACCAAAGTTCGAGGAGCACCTTGACCGGTGGAAGAAGGAGTTCATCGCAACGTCGGGTTATGGTCGACTGCAGCAGTACGTGAACTATGGCAACACAACAACTACGATGAAGGATCCTCCAGAAGCGTTGTATGGTTATGAGCCTTGGAGGCTAGAGAAGTTGCGTGCCTTGAAGCAGCGTTACGACCCCGATAATGTGTTTTGCTGGTACCAGCCTTTGGTAGAGCCCGAAGCTTCAGATGTAGTAAATGTCGCTTGACATATCTTTATTTTCTTTCGAAGTCCTATGGAGATTAATCGGAAGGGTCTCCAAATTGATTGATGTGTAATACCCATATTTAGATGTGCAAAAACCAAGAAAACAAATAGCTGTCTGGCAACGAAGAGTAAGTAGGTGTCCGTAGTTCGAAGGTCAGCTACACGCTCTGCCATCGGACCCAAGGGTACGTGCGCAATCGGCCGAGATGATTCGCATTCTCTGAACGTTTCGGGGACGGGCCTGGGTTACTCCCCGCGTTCATTCATACCAAATTCGGCCGGCAGTACGCGTAATGAATACATTATAGCGATGCCGGCGGCAACTCGTCCCGGAAAAGTCTCTTCACATGGACAAACAAAAGAGCCCACGTGCTGTGAGATTTGTTGTAAAGACTCAATTGTATCAGCATGGGTATATTTGTTTGCCAATCGCTCCAGGGTACAGCTCAGCTAGGATAACCTAAGACCCGAGTCAGCGGCACCGCAAGTGCTCCGCAATACAATATCAGATGTGAGACCCATCTATTAGGGATCCATTACAGCAACCCCTTGATGACTGGGGCCGGTTGCTGTTGAACCCATAAGTCCCCCGGATTCTTCCCGTACTTGGCAGGACCCTTGGCGATCAGGATGTGGAAACGCTCCGGCCAGAACATACACAAGTGTCTCTTCCTGTCGGGCCATCACCGCTTTTGCGTAGTCCCGCTGCGCCCAGTATCGGAGGACGGGAGGCCACTGACAACGTGTCTGTAGGATATGATGGTATTGGATGACTTGTATTATCTAGATGGAGCCCTTCGGACTCTGTTCGAGGCAAGCATCTTCGCTCTTATCTGATGGCATGGATGGACCTCACCATGAGATATTGCTATTGTGGAAGGAAATGCGGAATACTCCGATCAAGATCGTTGGAGGCAGACATATGACACCTTGACCTCTTGCTGTTTTTCTTCGTTTGCTCTTTGATTCTCCCTGACACTCTCGTTCTAGCCAAATACTTCCACAATTCTACCAAGATACCCAAGCGCTATACTCATTAGTAATTCTCCTTCTATTGTCCCCTATTACACGAAATGCCGTTCATCGACGAGCCCACCCGTGCTGAAAGCACATGTCAGCCCATTGCCATTATTGGTATTGGCTTGAGAGCCCCCGGCGATGCATCTGATCCGGAGAAGTTCTGGCAGATGCTCTTGGACGCTCGGTCTGCGCGATCCGAGATTCCCAAGGATCGCTACAACATTGATGGCTTTTACCATCCCGACCCTGAAAGGCTGGGCAGCATCCAGCCCAGGTAAGCCAGATCTCCTGAGAATCCCTTGAAACTCACCGTCTCATCGTTCTTTTAAGGCATGCGCACTTCTTAAAACAGGACTTCAAGGTGTTTGACGCACCATTCTTCTCTGTCACACCTAAGGAAGCCAAGGCCATGGATCCGACGCACCGGATGCTCCTTGAAGCAACTTACGAGGGATTTGAGAATGGTAAGTCTACGGCAGTCTAGAAAACCTGAACGAACACCTCGCTTACTAATTTTGCGTTAGCTGGTCTGAGACTGGAAGACGTCTCGGGAACTCAAACATCATGCTACATTGGTACCTTCACCGGAGACTTCCCCAACCTGCAAGCTCGTGACAATGAAGGGCCCTCTATCTATCGTGAGTATCCGTTTCTGTCACGTCATGTTCTATTATTGCCGTTCTGATGCCTCATCAAAGATGCCACCGGTCTCTCCTCATCCCTTGCCTCAAATCGGCTTTCGTGGTTCTACAACCTGAGGGGCCCCTCAATGACCATCGACACTGCATGCTCGTCTAGTCTGACGGCCTTCCATCTGGCTTGCCAGAGCATACGTACAGGAGAGGCAGAGATGGTAAGTGAAAATTGAGCCCATGGAAGAATTCTCGCTCCAGAGCAAAGTAACTGCTGACACAAAACTTTCACGACAGAGCGTTGTCGCCGGTGCCAATCTCATGTTCGGACCAGACATGTCTATCCTGCTCGGTGCCGCCAAAATCCTCTCTCCCGAGGGAAAGTCCAAGATGTGGGATGCGAACGCCAACGGATTCGCTCGCGGAGAAGGGTTTGGTGTCACAATTCTCAAGCCCTTGGATGCCGCGCTTCGTGACGGCGACACCGTCCGCGCTGTTGTGCTGGCCTCAGCAGCAAATGAGGATGGAAGGACCCCTGGTATCTCGCTGCCAAACAGCGAAGCTCAGCAGGAACTCATCCGCACTGCGTACCACAAAGCTGGAGTTGATCCCGCGGAGACCGGCTACGTTGAGGCACACGGCACGGGAACGCAAGCCGGCGACCCCCTGGAAGCACGTGCTATTCTCAAGACGATAGGAGACCAGCCCAGCCGCAAGTCCGAGCTGTACGTTGGCTCGGTGAAGAGTACGTTTTCCTCCATTTACTGCCTCTTTTCGACAGTTACTAAGAAATTTCTCAGCCAACATCGGTCATTTGGAGGGTGCTGCTGGTGTAGCTGGTGTTATTAAGGCTGCCTTGGCCGTCGAAAGGGGATTTATCCCTCAGAACTTGTGGCAAGTTCTACTCCCGGGAAACTTCATATCGAACATCTGACTGATGCATGTCCCTGCAGGTTCGAAGAACTCAACCCCCAGATCGAGCTATCAGATAACGTCAAGATTCCCACAACTCTCACTGTGTGGCCTCATAGCGGCCCAAGACGTGCTAGCATCAACTCTTTTGGTTTTGGAGGAGCCAACGCTCATGTCATCCTTGAAGATGCCGCATCCTACCTCCTCCGTCATGGTCTCTCAGGACGTCATGCGACAGTTTCCAAGCCAAGACTACCTCAATCTACTTCCAGCAATGCCAGCGATATCGGCTCTGAAACCGAGACCACCAGCAGCATCAGCCCAGAAGAGCCCTGCTCCAAGCTCTTCGTGCTTTCCGCGAATGATCAAGAGGGTGTCAAACGCAACGTTGGAAGGATAATCGACTACCTTGCCACCAAAACCTCTGGCCAACCGCTCTCAATGACCGATCTTGCCTACACCCTCTCTTCAAAACGGACAACTTTACCCTGGAAGTCTTTCGCAATTGCTTCCGACATCAACAGCCTTTACCAGAGTCTTGAGACTATCCCCGCCGTTGTTCGATCGTCCAGCTCGTCTGTGCCGGGTGTCGCCTTCGTATTCACTGGCCAAGGAGCCCAGTACTTCAAGATGGGCAAAGGCCTCTTCGTGTACAAGGCTTTCAGAGACAGCATGCTGCGCTCTGAGACGATCCTCAAGTCTCTTGGCTGCACTTGGACTTTGACCGAAGAACTGGATCGCCCCGAAGCTGAATGCAACCTACGCCGGACGGAGTACAGCCAGCCAGCATGCACTGCCTTGCAAGTCGCGCTCGTTGATCTTGCCAAGGAATGGGGTGTCAAGCCTGTCGCCGTTGTTGGTCACTCTAGCGGAGAGATCGGAGCCGCCTACTGTGCAGGCTTCATCGATCATGAGGCGGCGGTGAAAATTGCGTGGCTAAGAGGTCAGGTTTCCCAGACTGTCTCCAAGAACGGCGGCATGTTGGCCGTGTCCGCAAGCGCCGAGAGCGTCAGCGAGTACCTTCAATCCCTCAAGCTCGGAAAGGCCATCGTTGGCTGTATCAACAGTCCCAAGGCTTGCACAATCTCTGGAGACGATGCTGCTATTGGCGAATTGCAGGAGATTCTGAAAGAAGCGCAGATTCCATGCACTCGTTTGCCCATGGATGTGGCATACCATTCTTTTCACATGGAAGCCGCGCGAGAGAGATATGAGACTGCTCTGGCTGGCATACCCCACCGGTCTTCTGACATTCCCATGTTCTCTTCTGTGACAGGAAAGCTTGTCACTTCTGAGAAAATGACACCTTCGTACTGGGTGGACAACTTGGTTTCTCCCGTCAATTTCGTGGGTGCCGTTCGTTCTCTCTTGCACCATGCGCAAGGTAAAGTCCGATCTCACGACAGATCTGCTTTTGCCAGTGTTTTTCTCGAATTGGGCCCACATTCAGCTCTGAGAAGCTACCTGCTCGACACATTCTCTACTGAGGACAGGTTCTCAGACCTATCCTATGTCACAATACTACGACGCAAGTTCGACGGGGCTCACACTGCCCTGGAGGCGATGGGACAATTATGGACTAAGGGGTGCGACGTTGATATCAACCGCGTTAACGAAGTCACATCTGACACCAACATGCTTGTGGACTTGCCACCGTACGCATGGAACCATAAGCTCTCCTTCTGGGATGAGTCCTACCTCAGCCGCGAGTACAGACTCAGAGAGAAGCCGCGTACGGATCTGCTTGGGTACCGAATCCCAGGTACTCCGGATCCTACCTGGCGCAACTTCCTTCGGTGCAACGAGAACCCTTGGATCCGCGAGCACAAGGTCCAGGGCGACATTCTCTATCCTGGAGCGGGTATTGTTGTCATGGCTATTGAAGCAGCCCGTCAGCTTGCGGAAGAGAACCCCACGGAGGAGGTCTACGGATACGAGCTCCGCGACGTTGCCATTGACACTGCCCTTAGAGTGCCGGACACCGACAAGGGTATCGAGGTGATGATCCAATTGCATCCTCGTCGCACTGGTACTAAAGCCGGTCCGTCTGCTACCCTCAGCGAGTTTGCTGTCTCTTCTTGGTCTGAAGACATCAAGGAGTGGACGGTGCATGCGCGAGGACTGGTCTCTGTCACCTACAAGTCGTCTCTCTCCCCGGCCATGCAACGCGAATTGGCCCTTGAGAACGAGCGCTACGCGCAAACCTTTGCCGAAGCCAAGAAGATCTGTCAGAAGCCTGCACGCAGCTTTCTTTACGACACCGTTGAGACCATTGGCATGCAGTATGGCCCGACTTTCCGCAACATGACCGAGCTTTTTGCTGGGCCTAGTGCAAGCTACGGCATCATCAGTGTACCGGATACCAAGGCCGTCATGCCCAAGGGTTTCGAATACCCGTTCGTGGTCCACCCTGCGACCCTAGACTCTGTGCTGCATCTTCTCTTCCCCTCTATTAGTGGCGAGGACCAGTCTCTTAGCGAGGCAGTCGTGCCATTCTCGTTTGACAGAATCTTCGTCTCTGCCAAACTCTCAACAGTCCCTGGAACTAAGCTTCACGGATGTTCCACGGCTCAGAAGACCAGCTACACCACTTGGAAATCCTCCATCGCCATCTCCGAGGATCTCTCTGAACCCGCGATTATCATGGACGGGCTGTCTTTGGCTTCCGTTGGAGAGGGAGAAGCTTCTCAAGCTCAAGAGACGAGGGCCTCCTGCTTCGGACAGACTTGGCACGAGGACTCTGACTTGCTTGAGCCCTCTCAGATCAAGGAGCTTGTGTACAAACGTACTCTCAAGAGCAAAGATGACGACTCTGTCCTCGACAAGCTTGAGTACGTCTGTCTAGTCCATATTCACCGCTGCCTCGCCTGGCTTGAAAGTGAGGAGGGCAAAGCTTTTATGCCCCAAGATGGCTTCTGGAAGTCCTATGTCGAGTGGATGCACGACACTATCAAGCAATTCCCACCTCTTGCTGCCAGCGAGGCAGAAGTTGAAGCCGAGCTGGACGCCGCGCGCAAGAGAATCGTTCTGTCCGAGAGTGGCGACATCACAGTGCAGATGGTCGACCGCATCGGAGAGAACTTGAGCAAGATCTTCTCTCGCGTGGTAGAGCCGTTGCAGGTCATGACCGAGGGCGATCTGTTGTACTCCTTCTACCGCGGCGCCTTTGGAACCAGCTTCAACACCAACGTTGCGGAGTACGTTGGATTGATTGCTGACAAGAGACCCGGCATCAACATCTTGGAGATTGGTGCTGGTACCGGTGGCACCACGTATCACGTCCTGGAGCGCCTCCGCAATGCCGATGGAACTTCCAAGGCGGCAAAGTACTGCTTCACGGACATTTCGCCGGGCTTCCTCTCCAAGGCAGCCGATCGCTTCTCGACTGACGCATCCATCATGGAGTTCACTACCCTCAACATCGAAAACGAACCCACCGAGCAGGGCTTCACTCGCGAGAGCTACGATCTCATTGTCTGCGCCAATGTACTCCACGCCACCAAGAGCATCCAAGAGACCCTCGCTCACTGCAAGTCGCTGCTAAAGCCTGGTGGTCGCCTCGTGCTTTCTGAGGTTACGATCAAGCGCATCTTCAGTGGCTTCATCATGGGCCCCCTCCCTGGATGGTGGCTTGGAGAAGATGACGGCCGCAAAGGAGGTCCTCTCCTGGATGTCGAGGAGTGGAACACTGCATTGAACCTGGCCGGCTTTTCGGGTGTCGATGTCGACATTCGCGGCGATCGCGAGGCTTCTATGGAGCCTGTCTCCTTGATCATCTCGACGAAGCCAGAGAAGCAGGTGTCTGGCTCCTCTCAATTCGTCGTCGTCAGCACAGGGTCCGAACTATCTGAGAAACTTGCAAAGGCCATCAAAGAGCAGTTCGTATCCGCTAGTCAAGATGTGTCAATTGCTCAATGGGATGGGATTTCGGAGAGCCAGGTTAATGGCAAGTACTGTCTCTGCCTCGCTGAATGGGAGGAAGCCATCCTGGCCAACCTCACAGACGAGAATTGGGGGAAGCTGCGCCAAGTCATACTGGGCTCTGCCGGAACTATCTGGATCACTGGTGGTGCCGCGATGGAATGCCCTGAGCCGATGAAGTCATTGATGGTTGGTCTGTCAAGAGCCATTCGTAACGAGGACGCAGGCGTTCGGCTGGCTACCCTCGACCTCGAGACCGCTAGCAACATCAATTTCGAAGAGGCCGCTAGGAATGTCCGCAAGGTGGCGCTGGGCCACAGTCGTGGCGACGGGTTTGACGGCGAATTCGCAGCTCGCGGTAGCACCGTCTACATCCCGAGAGTAGAGAGAACTCTCAGCGTCGACGACTCCCTTCGTAAGTACGAAGACAAGGGACAACCGGAGCTTGTCTCGTTCAAAGGATGCGGACGACCGCTCAAGCTCACCATCAAGACACCTGGTCTTCTCGACACCTTTAGATGGGAAGAGGACGAGACGTACTACCAGCCCTTGCCTGAAGACTGGATTGAAGTCGAGGTCAAGGCAGTGGGTCTCAACTTCAAGGATGTCCTCGTCGCTTTGGGCAACCTCGCCGAGAACAAGCTCGGTGTCGATGCATCTGGAGTTGTCACTCGCGTCGGCTCAGCGGTCTCGGATTTCAAGCCCGGTGATCGTGTCATGACTGCCTCTTGCGACACTTTTGCGACCTACGTCCGCTTCCCGGCCAAGGGTGCCATTGCCGTCCCTGAAAAGATGACTTTCGAGGAGGCAGCGTCGATGCCCCTGATCTTCCTCACGGCTCATTACTCCCTTGTAACCGCCGGAAGCCTGGTCAAGGATGAGAAGATTCTGATCCATGCCGCTGCCGGAGGTGTCGGTCAAGCTGCAATCATGATCGCGCAGCGCAAGGGCGCTGAGATCTTTGCAACTGTCGGCTCGGACGAGAAGAAGCAGCTCATCATGGAGCAGTATGGAATCCCTGAAGATCACATCTTCAGCAGCCGTGATACCAGCTTTGCCAAAGCTATCATGCGGGCCACCAATGGCCAGGGCGTGGACGTTGTTCTCAACTCCCTGGCTGGTGAAGCCCTTCGTCTGTCGTGGCACTGCCTCGCCAAATTCGGTCGCTTCTTGGAAATTGGAAAGGCCGACCTATTCGCCAACACGGGCCTCGACATGAAGCCCTTCCTCGACAACAAGAGCTACATCGGCGTCAATCTTCTCGATTTCGAGAATAACCCCACTCCCCGCGCAGTAGCTCTCTGGGAAGATACAGCGAAGCTCATCCATGATGGCTCCGTCAAGCCCATCGCGCCGATCCAGCTCTTCTCCATGGCCGAGGTCGAGAAGGCCTTCCGTCATATGCAGGCTGGCAAGCACATGGGTAAGGTAGTCGTTCGGGTCGACGATTCGGACATGGTCCCCGCCATCCCCCTCATGCCGAGTGTGGACATTCAAGCAGACGCAACCTACGTCGTCGCCGGTGTTGGTGGTATCTGTAAGGAGATTGGACGCTGGCTTGCAGAGAAGGGTGCTAAGAATCTCGTCTTGCTCTCTCGCTCGGCCGCCAGCAGTGAGGAGAACAAGGCTTTCGCCTCTGAGCTTCAGAAGACTTATGAGGCCAACACCTATGCATATGATTGCGATGTTGGCAACAAGGCTGCCCTTCAAGAGGTATTGGAGGACTTGAAGGCAAAGGGCGTCCCTGCTGTGAAGGGATGTGTGACCGGTGCCATGGTTCTCAGAGTAAGTCAAAGCTCCCAACCCCAGCAGGATAATTTCATTGCTGACAACTCACAACAGGATACCCTCTTTGACAAGATGACTGCGGACCACGTCCGCACAACTGTCGGGCCCAAGGTCCACGGAACCTGGAACCTGCACGAGCTCCTCCCGCGAGACCTCGACTTCTTCGTCATGCTCAGCTCCCTCGCTGGAGTCATGGGCCACCGCGGACAGGGCAACTACGGATGCGGCAATATCTTCCAGGACTACTTCGCGGCGTACCGCCGCAGCCAGGGCCAGCGCGCCATGACAATTGACATTGGCTATCTCCTCAGCGTCGGCTTCGTGGCAGAGCATGATGAGTACGTAGACCACGTCAAGGCCATGGGCCTCAAGGTGATGCACAAGAGCGATCTCCACGGCCTCATGGCCACGGCGCTCGAGGGCTCCGAAGCGCATCCTCCGCAGGTTATGTGCGGACTCCCTTATAACGAGCACGACGACGCGTGGTACTGGATCCAGGACCAGCGGTTCGCTGGCCTCAGGAAGACTGCCGCGGGCTCCGGAGCGGGCGGGTCTGCCACTGTTTCTCTTCGCGAAGAGCTGGCTCGCTGTGGCAAGGCGGACGACGAGGCTGTGCATCTGATTACCTCTGCTCTGGTGCAGCGCCTGGCCAAGTTGATGATGATGCCCGAGGACGATGTAGACGCGGGCAAGCCACTGAGTGCTTATGGCGTCGACAGCTTGGTTGCTGTTGAGGTCAGGAATTGGATTGCAAAGGAGGTTGCGGTTGAGGTTAGTGTATTCGACATCATGGCCAATATTCCCATGAGACAACTGGCTGCGGATTTGGCTGGGAAGAGCAAGCTTTTGGTTCAAGAAGCTTCATAAAGTGCTTGATGTACGGTTTAGGTCGTAGGAGATGGGAGTTTGGAAGGGATTCGATTTAGCTTTCTTTGACTAAAGACACTGTAGGTAATTATGGTTCAGCGTGTGCATGCCCTATGATCGGCTCTAAAAGATGTTCAGAGACAAGCCAAGCATAAACAGTCTGTTGTACGAAGAGAAACGTCAACCTACAAGTTCTTTACTGCTTCTGATTACTGCTTCCAAGGCCTAGTGTTCTCGTTACTCAAACGTAGGTCTTGAAAGACCGACAGATGAAGCCTGACCTACTGCTGACACTATTGAAGATACATACTTTGTTGAGCAGGGTAATTCACCGGCGTATTTCAGTGGTACTGATAGCATAACCCCATTGTGGTGATGCCCACTAGCTCCCATGAACTACTCGATACCCGAAAGATTGAGGGGAATACAGTGCAGAATGTGTCTATGAAGTAGAGTAACCTGGAAAGACAGTGTCCACTGGGAACAGGGGCTTATACTGACAAGCTTCGGCGAAGTTCATGACTCGCCCCCTGAAGACCAGGGATCCCTCGGCGGAAATACTCTCGACAGCAGGACCTCAGCGCCTGTCACTTGTCCACGTGCTGGAAGCTGTCTATTGATATCAATGATCGTCTTTGCTTCTTATCTCAATGTTTTTTCAGACGAAAGGACATTGATTCGATTGAGATCGAGTTTTAATTGCCTCTTAGTTCAGTTATCAACTTCACACCGTAACCAACTCTTCTCGCTCTTAGTCTATCATTGCTCACAACAGAAGCTTCAAACGCTCGCCTTTGCTGTAAAATAATCCAGCAACAATGGCGGCCCAGACGCCAGCGGCTTCAGCGCCTCTGTCCGCTCAAGAGATGAAGGTCCTTTCGTTGGGAATGACACGGACTGGTTCGTACCCAAAGCGTTGTAACTCACACGTCTCCAGTGGACTAAACAACGTCACAGGCTCTGCTTCCATCACTAAAGCTCTTACAATCTTGGGCTTTCAGGGAGTCCACCACGGTATCCAGGCCATCTCTTCGCCCCGCGACTGGGCGCTATTTTCTCGCGCCGCGGACTCCGTGTTTCCCACACTTCCAACTCATAACGGCGCGCCCTTTACACGCAAAGACTGGGAAGCTCTATTCGGCTCCTACGAAGCAGTCACTGACATGGGCTCGTTTTTCGCCCTACAACTCATTGAGGCGTATCCAGAAGCCAAGGTCATCCTCGTTGAGCGCGATGTCGACAGCTGGTTCCACAGTATGGACGAGGCCATCTTCAAGACTACCTGGGGCTTGCGCGCGAACCTGATCATCGATTTTCTGGGGCCCGCATGGGGCTTGAACGGCGGCAGGACTCTTAGGAAGATCCTGCTGGGATTCTACGGCGTCCGAAACGTAAAGGAGATGAGAGAAGTCGCCAAAGACCGTTACAGGCAGCACTATGCAGAGGTCCGGGCTGTGGTGCCCAAGGACCGGCTTCTGGAGTTCAAGTTGGAGGACGGTTGGGCGCCATTGTGTGAATTCCTGGGTAAGGACGTCCCGAGCGGCGTCGATTTTCCCGTGGCGAACCAGAGGAAAGAGCACCTTGAGCGCGTGCGAACGAGGCAGAATCGGTTCTTCAAGCTCGCTTTCTTCACTGGCTTGCGGAAGGTTATGCCTTGGGTATTTGGTCTTGGGGTCGTTGCAGCGGGTGCGTACGTTGCCAAGCCGACTTGGAAGCCAACTCGGTTGGGATGGGATGAACTGAATCGGGTCTTCCAGACAATCCTGAAAGACCTTCAGCTTCGGCTGAAATAGGACATCGTCCCCTTTTCACTATTTGTCTTTGTTCGGTCTATATCGTGGGATAAATTGAAGATATTGTCCGCAATTCGTCTACACATTGAAGTCATTTAGGGAGCACATATCGCAGGGATAATGCAGTTCGATTTCTAACAAGTGTTGTGGGGTCGTCTTATGTATATTGATTCCACCGCAACAAATTGGATGCAGGCTCACACCAAATGCAAGGTAGACTCTTCCTACCTCAAGTATCTAACTGAGCCAAAAGCCATTCGGCGGCCCCTCCGGCGCCTAGAGCCGAGGCCAAGCCGTAATGGAGGGCGATAATCGGCAAGACTCACCCATTTCGGCCCCACTGCTTTCTTCGCCCGGGTCCGGCGTTTGGCGGTATCCCCCGCAACACGTCAGAATCCTCCGAATGACAACATCAACTCTAATCCGCTTCAATGCATGAGACCCCTGATCGCCACATCTTGGAAGGATACTTTAGGGCTTGGCAAGCCCGACAGAACGGTCATATCGCGGCGCGGTTCCTCAGCTCTACTCCTTTCCTCGATCGCGATTCCGTTTCAGGTTGCTGTATTCTCTGCGGTTAGGACTTTTGCGCAAATCATATCACTGAAGAGCTCTAGTCTAATTAATGGAGTCTCATCGAGAAACAGTTATTCACTGGCTTGGGAAACGACCATCCTCGAACCCAGGGGTTACATTTGGGGTGCCTTGGCGGCAAGGAGTCTGCCATCCCTCGAATACCGCATTCATTTGCAGAACAGAAAGTGGGAGCGAGATTCCACTACAGACCTGGCCAACCGCATTCTGGCCCGACGGATCTGTGAAATGGACAAACCATGCGATTGCCTCATCAGCGACAGCAGAAGAGAGCTACCGCGTCATTGCAGCTGACTCGTCGGACGCCAAGCTACCATTTCTGGATGAGCTCAAAGCCGAGGAAGACTCCAACTTCATCTCAGTCAGCACTGGGAGCTTGAAGGTAACGTTTGCAAAGACCGGGAACGAGATCATCAAGGAAGTTGTCAATGCTAAGGGCATCACGGTTGGTGTACAAGGCAGATTGGTTCTCCTTTCCCAGGATCGTGTATATGATCCCGATAAACCAGACTCACTTGTGAAGCACCATAGTTTCCAGGGGAGCATAAGCTCGGTGGTAATTGAGCAAGTCGGTTCCATCCGCGCTGTCATCACCGTTCACGGAGTCCATGTCGAGGTGCCTCAAGAATCCGAGCCGACTATCAAGACCCACGAACCATGGATACCTTTCACACTTAGGTTCTATCTACATGCCGGATCTAGTCACATTCGAATACTTCACACCATAACATACGACGGCGGGAAAAACGACTTTGTTCGAGGGATCGGAATCCGCCTCAAGGTACCTCTCCAAGAAGAAGCGGCCTTCGATCGTCATGTACGATTTTCTGGAGCATCAGGGGGTGTTCTTGCCGAGGCTTCTCAAGGGCTGACTGGACTTTGGAAGGATCCTGGGCGAGAGATCAGGTCCGCTCAGGTGCAGGGCAAGCCTTTGCCGTCTCCTGATAGTTGGAACCCGGAGCTACCTCAAGCTTCTCTGCGCTGGGTGCCCATCTGGAATGACTTCAGTTTGCATCAACTCTCGCCAGATGGGTTTACGCTCGAGAAGCGACTGAGGGAAGGTCATCCGTGGATTAAGACCGCCAGTGGTACCAAGGCGGGAGGAGTTGTTTATGTCGGTGGTGCTAATCGCGGAGGATTGGCCATCGCGTCGAGACATTTCTGGGAACGATACCCGACCGGAATCGACGTTCGAGGCCTTGGCGCCTCTCAAAAAGACACCGAGGTAACACTTTGGCTATACGACCCCAAAGCCGGGCCCATGGACCTTCGGCCTTATCATGACGGCTTAGGTCAACAAGGTTTTGACGATCAGCTAGACGCCCTGAAGATCACTTACGAGGATTGGGAGCCGGAACTCGGGTCGCCTTACGGGATAGCGCGCACAAATGAGCTGATGATATCGGTGACGGACTCAACGCCAGATAGCAATGAGTTCTCATCACTCATAGACATCATCCGAGATCCTCCAAAGTTATTGCCTAGCCCAGAAGCCATTCACCTTAGTCAAGCTCTCGGTACATACTGGTCTTCATTGTCGAATACGTCTGCCAATGGCCTTTCAGCCACCGACGAACGCCTCGAGTTCCTGTTTCAATTCTACGAGAAGCAAGTACAACAACGGCGTTGGTACGGGTTCTGGGACCATGGCGATATCATGCACACGTATGATGAAGACCGACACACCTGGCGATACGATGTTGGCGGATACGCCTGGGACAATTCTGAGCTATCACCAGATCTATGGCTCTGGCTGTACTTTCTGCGGACCGGTCGAGCTGATGTGTTCCACATGGCGGAAGCATTGACTCGTCATACTGGAGAGGTGGATGTTTACCATCTTGGGCGTTATAAGGGTCTCGGTACACGACATGGCGTGCAGCACTGGAGCGATAGCTGCAAACAAGCCCGTATATCGAACGCCTTGTATCGCCGCTTCTTTTACTACCTGTCTGGCGGTGACGAACGTGTTAGAGAACTTCTCGAAGAGACGCTTGATACGGACCAAAAGTTTCTGGTCCTCGATCCGTACCGAAAGGTCCGAAAGGACAGAGAAACCTACAGCCCAGATGCACATGCTGTCGAGATCAGCCTGGGAACTGACTGGGCATCGCTAGCAGCCTCCTGGCTTGTCGAGGTTGAGCGACGAGGGCCACGATGGACTGAGGCCAAGAGTAAGCTATTCCGGTCAATTGAAGGGATTGGCGCCCTTGCCAATGGCTTTGTTACCGGGAATGCGACTTACAATCCGTCAACCGGAGCCATCTCACCACCCGCCGCAGATTCTGACAATCAAGGGGTAGTGAAGGTTTCCCACCTATCAGCAATGTTCGGGTTGTTTGAGGTGGCGGTCGATATCCTGCAGCAGTTTCCAGAGAAAGCAGACGCAACTGGGTTCAGGCATGCATGGCTAGAGTATTGCATCTTCTTCAACGCTAGTCTAGAGGACCAGGAGAATCGATACAGCCAATCTGGCTGGGGCAGACTGCAGCTAAGACAAGGACACTCTCGCTTGACTGCCTATGCGGCGAAGGAGCTGAATAGACCTGATCTGGCTAAACGCGCGTTGGAAGAATTTGAGAATGGGGATGGCTTTCGGGACTATGGTCCGAACGCTGTCTGGAAAAGCACCCCGGTGAACAAGAACCACGTTCTAGAGCCCGCAGATGAGGCTCTTGGGGTTTCTACCAATGTCACCGCGCTGTATGGTCTGGCAGCTATTCAGAACCTGGCATTATTGTTAGATGAGGCAAAAACAAGAATTTAGAATGATGTTCAGGTTAGCGTAACTGTGCCAAAATGCACGTCCAAGTTTCTCATATGTTGTCGACTCCGCAGTTGTCCAGGAACCTGGCATCTCTAGACGCGACGCGCATCGCCTGTAGCAGAGTGCGGCGAGTCTTTCTTGTTGATCCTGGCAAGCGATACCGACTGTTCTACCGCAATAGAAAGCTTGTTGTGGTTGTGTGGAACAAATAAGGTTTTCCATGACAACTCAAGTTGAGTGGGATCAGAAACTCAGCCAAGTAGGGTCTTGGAATTCCCGGGTTCGTCCGGCCTAGAACACGGATGATCAGCTCATCGCAAAGCCTGAATGGGTGACAAATTAGCGAATGAACAGAGCAATTTGCTGGAACATCCCAACTTTCAGCCAAACGCGAGTGCTCGCCTCGTCGGTTTCGGCTCCGTCCCGTGCGTTGGTAACCAGTAGGAGAGACGTCGACGGTTGCAAGGAGATGGCATTGAATTTGAGTTTGTCCCGCAACTTGATCGAAACTGTTTCGTCTAACAAAACTTGTCGATCAGTGCACTCTAAATTGCTAGTCGTCTTGTTCCCGCCGGCAGACTTCCCTGCAACATGGTAATGCTACCTTCCTGCAACAAACGCTATCCGGCATGAAGCTCCCACGGTCCAATCTCTGAGTGTCCACAACAACGATCCGCGTAACCCTCCACTACGAATAGCCTTTGAAACTGACCGAAATTACCGAGCTATATGAAGCTCATGTCTGCCCAGGTCTCTTGCAATGAGGCCAGTTTGTTCGTCTCAACGGTAGATTGGCTGCTTTATTCAGCCATACTGCGCTCGTCTGGTCACAACTTTCGAGACCCGGAAGATCGCACGATGCGCGTCTGGTGTTGATACCGTTGAGATGCGTATGCGCTCGAAGAGTCTACTTGCGCCACGGCGCCCCGTTCGCTTGGCTGTCTTTATCGCCGCAGTTTTCGTCACAGTCTTCTTACTGTTTCCTCCATTCGAGTCTAGACCGATCCTGTTATTCCCCAGCACCAGCAGCCAGCCTGAGGAGATCACATTCCGCAAGAGTTCTTTCGACTGGGCGACTGTAGAGCAACACCACCCCGTCATTTCCTCCAAGCCTCTACCAACAGGCAAACCACTAAGCCTTCCTTCAATCCAGCACGAATTCGGCGTGGGCAATCCGCATCCAGAGGCCCCGAAGCGACAGAAAGCTGTCCGTGATGTATTCATCCGGAGTTGGAGCAGCTACAAGAAGTTTGCTTGGGGTCGGGACGAGTTAGCGCCCGTAAGTGCTGGGGCCAAGGACACATTTGGAGGATGGGCTGCGACACTGGTGGATTCTCTCGACACGCTCTGGATCATGGAGCTCAAGGACGAGTTTCGCGCCGCGGCCAACGTAGCCGTGAAGTTGGATTGGGCCAACACATCAGCCACCAGCGTGAACATGTTCGAAACCACGATAAGACATCTGGGCGGCCTACTTAGTGCGTACGATCTCAGTGGCGAGCCTGCCCTCCTCGATAAAGCGAAAGAACTGGGGGACATGCTTTACATGGGATTCGATACGCCAAACCGCCTGCCAGGCTTTTGGGTCAACTTTGAAGACGCTAGGAATGGAACTCAGCTAGCTGGCACGCACGATCCGTCAGCTTCCCCGGGCTCGTTAGCTATGGAGTTTACCCGTTTATCCCAGCTGACGGGTAATCCGAAATACTTCGACGCCGTGGATCGCATTACGAGGTTTCTGGAAGGAACGCAGTTCAAGTCTAAGCTTCCCGGGATGTGGCCGAAGATGATTAATTTCAGAGAGGAACGAGTCGATACGGACAACAGTTTCACGCTGGGAGCCTTGGCGGATTCACTCTACGAATATCTACCCAAAATGTTTGCGCTACTCGGCGGCCGAGATCCATCCTACGAAAAGATGTACATTGGAGCCATGGCAATAGTAGAGCAACACATACTTTTCCGGCCTATGGTACCAGATCGGGACGACATCCTATTCGCTGGCGATGCCTTCATCTATGCTGACCGAATCGAGCACGTATCCGACGGCCAACACCTCGCATGCTTTGCGGGCGGTATGCTTGGTCTTGGGGGCAGACTCTTCTCCGTCGACAATCACGTTGCTCTCGGTGAGAAGGTCGCGCGAGGGTGTGCATGGGCGTACGACGCGTTTCCTTCCGGCGTGATGCCGGAAAACTTCAATCTCATCCCTTGCGAGGCCCGGAAGACCGGGGACACCCAAAAGGACGACGAATGCCTCTGGGATGAGCCAAGATGGAAGAGCGAGGGGGATCCAAGGCTGAAGAAGGGTTTTCGGAATGCACGCGACCCGAGATACATTCTCCGTCCCGAAGCTATCGAGAGCATATTCCTGTTGTACAGGATGACGGGCCGACAAGATCTCCAAGATATTGCCTGGCGAATGTTTGAGTCGATTCTGAAAGCAACAGAAACAGAGCACGCACATTCAGCTATAGCTGATGTTACCGTTCCGCCGGATCAGACGAGAAAATTGGATGAGATGGAGGTGAGCATTGGCAAACGTCCAGCGACAGATCTCTGCTTTGCTTGTTCTTCATGTTTGAGTGACACGAGTTGCTAATTCATTCCTCTACAGAGCTTCTGGCTTGCTGAGACCCTCAAGTACTTCTATCTCATTTTCTCACCACCGGATCTCATTAGCCTGGACGATTACGTTCTCAACACAGAGGCACATCCGTTCAAGATCCCCAAATAAGCAAAGATCGCAGAGATAAAAAAGGACTTTGGCGATTTAGATTCCGCACATACACATATTGGTTCGGATGATGATGCATGTCATGATAATATTTAGAGGACCCTGTGTGCGACGGGATGGTTGTGAAATAGCTATAAGACTGAAAGATACAAGAGGTAACATATAAACACATAATTCAGGCGACTCCTCCTAAGACAGTTGATGCAACATGCTCGCAGCTTGATAGTGGCTCCGCTTAGACACGTGTCTAGATACCCTAGTAGGTAACCAAGGTATCGAACCATTGAGCAAATAACTCAATCTGGTCGTCCTTGGCGATAGGGAGGGCTTGGAAACCATCACCAAGCTCCATTACTGTCGCACTGGCATTGCTCGCAGGCGTCCACTGGTTCAAGTCATCTCCATTCGGATCGCCAGTCTTGATGAAATTGACCCAGTAACTGTTCATGATCTTGGCAATCTCGTAGTCCTCGCTAGTCCATGGTGAGTCGGTTCCGTAAAGATTGTTGTGAACGTAATTGATCTCGCTCATGTGGAACGCGCCCCGAGTCTGCCCAGGTGGGGCGTGATCCCAGATGTAGTTGTAGACCGACGACGTAGCATTGGCTTGCCACAACTGCGACCAGAAGAATGTTCCTACTTTTGAGCGGTCAGTCCATTGGGCGTTCTCAGCTGCCGAAGCGGTGGCCGAGTCGTTGGCAGGGTATGCGGCGAGGAACTTGTCCTGCCAAGTGCTGAATGTCTCGGTCAAGTCAGAGATGTACGTCGCCAGAGTGATGTTGAGGCCGTATTCCGCCCCGCTCTCGTCTTTCGTGTTGCCCGTCATGACAGGGACATCCTGGGCAATTCCCTTGTCCAGAGTATTGATGTAAGTGTCTGGCATGGCGTAGTAGTCGAGTGTGGCCGTGAAGTCGAATTCGGAGTTGAGGAATTCGGTGACAAGATCTTCCATCGGAAGAGCGCGCATGCATGCGATATCAGAGCAGTTCATTGAGGCCATGTATCTGCTCGCCGTCTCCATGTTCACGTCCAGACTCCGGTAGTTTTCTGCCAAGCTAGTGCACAGGGGGTCGTGGGGGTCGCGGACACCAGACTGGATGATGGCACCATGGAGAGGAACGCCGTGTAGAGGGCCGTTAAGCATATGGTAAGTAGCCGCCGAGCCGGCGGACTGACCCATGACTGTGATGTGGTCCGGATCACCACCGAAGCTGGCAATGTTCTCATGAATCCATTTCAAAGCGGCGAACTGGTCCAGCATGCCGTAGTTGCCCGAGCTATTCGATCCAGCGGTGCTAAGTCTCTCCTGGTTGAGCTCAGGCGTTGCAAGCCATCCGAAAGACCCGGTGCGATAGTTGTAGTTGACGTATACAATGCCCTTGTCGGCGATGCCTGCTCCGTCGAAAAGCGGCATCGCTGCAGTCGAACCAGCCGGATAGCTCCACATGACAACAGGCAACTTGGCATCAGTCGAGTTTGCTGCGCTCCATACGTTGAGGTTCAAGCAGTCTTCGCCAACGGTGTAGGCATCTGTTCCACTGCCCACGGCAGAAGGGCAGATACTGCCGAATGACTTGGCGTCGAGAGTTGAGTTCCACGCGGCGATGGGTTGAGGAGCCTTGAAGCGATTGCTGCCTGCGGTAGAGGCAGCAAAGGGGATGCCCTTCCAGACGGTGATATCTGCCCAATTATCAAGAGACATATTCGCCGGAGAGCTATTGAAGGCCGGGTAGCCCTGAATCAGTCCATATTTCGTCTGAATTGTATCATCGTAAAGAGCTGCGCTTGCGGCCTGAGCCAGTGCAGCGCCGATGACGGTTTTTTGCACCATTGTTGGTAAGTGGACGAAACAGTCCGGGAAGTCAGGAAGAGTGTAAGAGTTGAGAGTAAGAATGGAATGGGTAGTGGTGAATCGGGAACCGTGATTCAATATATGTTTCACAGCAGATAGTGCGGTTATACATATTTCATTCCAAAGCTTCTACAGCATTTGCATACATGTATAATTATGGCCACAAGACATGGCTTTTCGCTACGCTTGTAGCCAGGATCGGTGTACCTAGCCGTCTACCTTAGGTTCAAAGCTCAGAACATGGCCTATGGGATGATGGCCCCCAACGGATATAGCGGCTTTACTAGCATTCCGTTGACTAGAATTATGGCTGAGTCTTGAACGCCTGGGGTTGCATTACGCGGCGACAGTGCTGGCGATCGTCGCCTCCCCAGCTTTCGTAATCCTCGTCTAAGTCGTCGTGGGGCTGTTCCGAGAAAATACCACCAAAATGTTCAATGTGCTCACCACAGAACGACCCATTCGGCCGCAACTACGGGGAACGCGGTGAAAATAAGTAAAGTAGCACCGCCGAAACCGAATCCGAAGCTATTTCGAGATCCTGATGTGATTTTCATACCATAGTCGTCCTGGAGCCAGTGAGTGAGGTAGGTTGGGATTGCGTCGCCCAATGACATCATGTCGCGTCTAGTCGGCGTTAGTTGGCATTGAAGCAGCACAGACATTTGCTCCGAGACTCCTGGTAAAGAATCACACACATGCAAACGTTAGCTTGCGTGAGTTCAGGCCTGATCTGATTCCTGATTTTTAGCCCACGGGGTTTCCCATCGACTTGTATGGTTCAACTTTTGATGGAGGTCGTTCGCGAGTGAACGGAATTTGAAGAACTCGTCCTTGCTCGAGCGGGGTAAATGATGTGAGGACATTGAACTGAGCTCCTAAATCAGTTGATAATGGCTGTTATAGTCCTAACGTCCGAGCGGTCTATTGTATGGTCGTTTACAAGAAGCAAGCGAAATGCTCCATGCTTTGGTGGTAAACTCCAGCATGTTTTAGTGCCTATGGTCCTCGTTGTGCAGACACAAAGACTAAGGTAGGTCAGCCGGGACAGGACATTTTGGAGGTCGTTCATCTCATTTTGGAGAATTACTTATTCGTGACTTTGAATCCTGTCCTCTGACTAGAGTGCTCAGGTCCTCCACAGTGATGTTGGCACTTCCACCATCTCTACCCCTTGACCATCTTAGGGAATATCGTTGATAACGCTGAGTTCATGGGTAAGACGATCGAATGGAGTAGATGTCGTTCAGGCAATTGTGCTTCTGGAAAGTCAGTCTTCTATATACGAAGAAAATTACATATAAGAACGATGGCAACACTAGCAATACGTGAGATAAGTAATAGGGCAGATAAGGTATCTAAGTAGTAGGGTAGTCTAACGTAGGTGATTTAAGTTTTGGTCCGGTTAAAAAAGCCCCGAAACTGTGGTAAATAAGGCGTAATTGCTGGCCGGTAATTACGGTTCCGTTTTTGTACGATAGAAACCTAATTCCATGTTTGTTGCTATGAGCAACTCAACATCGTCTGATGGGCAGACAAAACAAGAAGGCGTCAACCTCATTTAGTTTTCTCTTTCAGATCACATGTGCATCGTATATAAAGCAAAAAAGCATTACATCTCGATGGCCTACTTATTCGCGTTTCATTCGCATGTACCTTCAGTGCTTGAAGAACTTAGAAGTCACATTTTATCATACGCCCAGAGATATTTCCCCAAAGTCTCTCAGCAGTGAACATAGCGTGCTGTACGATGGAAAATTGAAGACACATGTACATTACACGTACATCAGGCAGAGCAGAAAACGCAACCGATACAACCGAAATCCCGATCGATAGAGCTCTACTAGCTGCTGTAAAAGTTATTCTAAAGATATGGGTGTCTGGTAGCGTGCATCTGCCTGAACTTGTTTCCCTTCTTATCTACAAGAAGGGATTGAAATTAGGATGCATTACTTATAGGTAGCGTTACTAGCGTTCATGAAACAATACGCCAGGATGTAACTGCTGTTCATGTTCGACGTAATATAAAGCAGCACGGCTTTCTATCTTGTGTTTCCTTACTGCACAGAGCAGATTATTAAAACTACAGTTGTTCAAAGTATCTATATTAACTGTTTCTTCTTTACATATTTTCTGTAGAATTGTAACCGAGAGCCATGACGGGTTTTTCTCAGCGTCATGCCCAAAAGATCCTTCTCCCAGCCTTTCTAAATGCAACTGGACTCTAGTTAGGTCTTATGTTCTCCATGCATCTGATCGGGAAGGCATTTAGGGCAACGAAGGCTGACATCACTGATCCGCTATCATGACCACCATCCTCAACCTGCATGATTGAGTCCTTCCATGATCCATCAAGGGAAAGCAGTCAACATTCAACTATCTCCCGGTCTGCTTATCATGATAATCAGCTCATAAAATGGCAGTGGACAGATCGCTTCCAGAATCTCTAAGAGACCTTCTTCTTTTGTTGTGTGTCTCCGATGCACGAGTATGAGCTTTCACGTAATGGAGGGTGCGGTTCTGCAGAATACGAGCTGAACAGCACAACAAGACTTGCGAAACTCCAGCATCGTTGAGCTTGGCTGTTCGGAAAAGCGATTTGCCCGCGCGGGGAGCACGGTCGAGTCAGGAGCGGAGGTGGAGGTATTTATCGCCAAGAGGAAGCCAAGCAGAAGCCAAGAGACAATAAGAAATGAGCTGCAGCATTCACGTACCGCGCCCAGAAACTAGTTTGATTTCCACTGGCTTGCTGTTCCCCTCGCAGCTCAAAAGCCGAGCCAAAGAAGGAAGGTCTGTTGGAGTTCACAGGCTAATATATGGGGAGAAGCACAGCATGGTCTGCTGTTTTCGGAAACCATTTGTCGCGTGTTTTTCTGATGGTTTGCCGAGCCAAGTCAAGGCACTCAACACGCGTGAAGACTTGTCAGGAGGGGCAAATTGAGGCCTGGGACATGTTGTAAGTCGAATCTGCTGAACTGATCAGTCGCAGCCAGTCGGCACACGCATAGTTGCTTTCTCGGCAAAGCTACCTTAATGGCTTTAAGGTACCGAGCTTACCGATCACGCATTGGCAGCTCCCTCTTTGGGTCAACAGCTCACAGTCTTGCAGGTCAAATACAACTTTGGGGCGATAACTCAAAAGTAGCGAGCTCCACCAGCGTCCACATAATTCTCCTATCTGTTAACCGAAGTCATCCGACTGCATGTTCCGCTCCCCTCATCATTGGTCGGCAGGCGCGTTTTTTCCATACATGTCAGCCAGCTGATGACTTGACCATGGCGGACCTTCGTTAAGTCCAGAACTGCACCGGCAGCATTGGCAGCAGGCGAAGAAGTCGAGGTTTCATCCTTTTTTTTCTCCTTCCTCCCTCGAGCTAGTCTCCGGCTTGTGCACTTGGCAACCCCTTGGCATCTCATGTTTGGCAATATCCTATTGGAGATTGGTACTTGACGTTGATTCTGGGCCTCAATGATCACCAGCTTCGGTTGCAGCCTTGGTGTAATTCAATTGGCTGCTCGTAAGTTGAGTTAGACTACCGGACGCGAAGAGCCCCTGATTTTGCGACTGGACACGGCAAGGAATCACCAACGGCGGAATAGCCCGTCCGGGGTCCCGGCTGATGATGTCCCAGTTGGCGGAGTTTGATCGCGAGGCCTCGTTGCTTCTATCACTTCTTTAGCTCAAGTGATTCTCTCTGACGGATTTTGGTATCACTGGAACAAAGTCAAGACGAGATAGCCGACCCAAAAAAACATGGGGGTAACGCTGCACTTATTGATTACATTGAAGAATCCGCGATGGCAACAGAGATTTAGGAAGAAGCAACAATATTACCAATATCACCAATGCCTCCTTGGTGGCATGTGCTGTCTACCTTAACTAGTGTCATGAAATCCTCGCACGACCAATGCGGGGTTGTGATCGGCAGGGCTGTCTGGATGTAGACAATAGATGAGGTCAATGCCGTCAGTTTTCTATCTACTGGACGGTTGCAGGAAGTCTTGACTACCGTCCCGGTTGATATTAGCTATCTTGGCATCGGTTAGGCTTGCCCGTTCCACCTTCCACGCTTTAGTCCCAAGTCCGTCTAGGCAGTCTGGGCGACATTCTATCTTCCTTTTTCTGCCTAGCTCAGACATGATGGGACTTTGATGCAACTTTATCGACAAGCAGTGTGAGATATACTCAGAAGGAGACTAAAGATGAAGTCGAGGAAATCACTCAAGTATAAAGAGACGCAGCTCGACCTTCATCTAATATGTCATTCTGGTCTCACTATCCACAACTCGATCCTCATCGAAGCCTCTGCTCTTGCTCTTCCGGTTCTTGCAACAATCATGAAGTTCTCCATTGGCGTTTCTCTGCTGGCCACCTTGGCCAGCGCCGTCAACGTTGACATGGCCAAGCGCGACACGTCCCCACTTGACGTCAAGCTTGAGGCTATTGGCAACTCTGGTGTCAAGGCTGCCCTCACCAACACCGGTGACTCTGCCATCAAGCTGTTCAAGACCGGCACCTTCCTTGACAAGGCTCCCGTTGAGAAGGTCGAGGTTTTCGCCGCCGGTTAGTCTTATGTCTATGATCTAAGGCTGGACCTACGCTGACTCAATACACGATAGGCAACAAGATCGACTTCGATGGCATCCGCCTTCAGATTGCCACCGCTGGTCTGACTGAGGAAGCTTTCCAGATCGTTGCTGCTGGCGAGACCGTTGAGGTTGAGTTCGATGCTGCCGAACTCCACGACCTTAGCACCGGTGGCGCCGTCGAGATCGTCACTCAGGGCTCCTTCCTCTATGCCGATGCCGACTCGACCGAGATTGCCGGCGCTGTTCCCTTCAGCAGCAACAGCATCAAGACTGAGGTCAACGGCGAGGAGGCTGCCTCTGTTCGCACCGCCTTCATTGAGAAGCCCACGGCCGTACAGGCTGACTGCACCGGCACCCGCCGCACTGCCACTGTAAGTCGCTTCTCCTTGCTCCGACCGATGCACGGACCAGCTCCGTGCCGGAGTCCACTTCGGGCCCGGATCCGATCCGGACTAACTTGCCGGAAATAGGTCAATGCTATCACCCGCTGCCGCTCCCTTGCCGTTGCCGCATCCTCAGCTGCTGCCTCTGGTCCGGCTGCCCGCATGACTGAATACTTCAAGTCCTCTACCACTGCTACACGCAACACCGTTGCTGCCGTCTTTGGCAGAATTGTCTCGGAGTGCGGTAGCACTACTTCTGGTGTCTCTCGCCAGTACTGCAGCGATGTCTACGGCGCCTGCTCCAGCAACGTCATCGCATATACTCTTCCGTCTCAATCCTACATGGTCAACTGTAAGTCTCTTGCTCTGTTCAGACCCGTCTCGGGATTCTCGTCAGTCCACCAAGATCTAACGAAATTCTACCTATGACAGGCCCCACCTTCTTCACCATGTCTGCGGCCTCTTCAACCTGCCATGCTCAAGACCAACAGACTACGTGAGTCTAGTTGTCTCTAACGAAAAGAATGTGATACTAACCAAAGTAGTATCGTTCACGAGATGACCCATCTGACCCAGATCCGAGGCACCTCTGACTACAACGGATACGGATACAACTTCGTCCGCAGCTTGACAGCTGCTCAGAACCTTAACCACGCCGACACTTACAGTGAGTCTCAAACTCTTTTCTCACTTGAATTTGACACTTTATCTTGATTGAACGCTAACGTTGCTCTTTAGCCCTCTTCGCCCAATCCATCTATGCTGGCTGCTAAGTGCCTGGCCTCTTTTAGCGATGAGAAGGATCCTGAAATGCCGAACTCAAGAGAGACAGGCACAACAGTGAAGAGTGGGAGCTTTCCTTGATGAATTTTGAGGATTGTTCCTCGGCCTAGGATGAATGATTTTGTCTTAGGACAGAGGGCTTTCTTGTCGGTGTTTACCACATGTGTACCTACTTCGGTGTATCATGTGGAGATGAGGGATAATCGAATGCTTCAACCATTGACTTTCTTGACCCTGCTTTTGTGATATTTATGCTAGCATCGAGAAACTACTATTACGCAAAGCAGCATTTGAACCACTCGACGGAACGGGATGCCGGACTTGGTATTGAGTCAACTTCTTGGCACTTTAAGAATGACTCGTCTTTTCGCCCTCAATCCGACCTTTGCAAGGAAGCTCCGTGGTGGCTCGATTTCAATTGTAGACTAAGTACTATTGCCTTGGCTTTGGTGAATAAAAATGCAACCGCATCTATTCCAGGATGAGTGAAGCGAGGCTGCTTTAAGGTACATATCGTGAGAAATTCCTAGCTTGGGTTATTGGGCAAGGGGATCACGGGGTGACCCGGCGATCCGAGTCAGTTTTCAGTACTACTTCAGTCAGTACGAGGAAGAGTGGTTCGTTGGAGGAGCTCGTCGTAAACGGTAAATAGCACAATGGGATTCTCGTGTTGGAGCTTGGAAGAACTGCCTTGTGGCTTGTGAAAGGCTCGGCCAGTTGAGTCCACAAGCAATGGACACCTAACGTGCCATTCAAATTTCTTACCATGGAGTCACCGGGATTCCTTGGAGACCCGAGGTCGGCGAAGTAAGAACACAGCCAAACTATGCACAGCTACAGATTCCAAGCCCCGTGAGCCACGATGCCTCATCCTGTCGCAAGTATTGTCGAGCAGCGCTCTTTCAATCGACGACTTATAGATGGGAGTAGCAGGCGCCCACAGTGGAACACTCTCTGTAAACTCCACAAGAACCACACTGATAGAACATCAAATTTTACTTCATAAATCTCCATGATCAAAATTTTAAGCATAAGAGTTGGAATGAACTCTGTCGTCACGTCACCAGACTGCAAGACTCCCTTTCTTCTTTCGGCCGCTTTTGTTTCATCCCTTTTCATCTGGATTGGGGCTGGACATTTTGTTCTTTGCTCGCTTGCATCCGAATTGATTGCGCAACGTGGATTTCTCCCAGGATCCTTGGACAGAAAAAGTAGAGCTCGGACCTATAAAGAGCAGCGCCAAGAATTAAGATTAATTAAAGTTGTCCTCTCCCGTCGGTCGGCTGGGCTTCGCTACCAGGGAGAGGCCTGTCTTTTCCGTGTTTCATGACCCGTCAACACTCGGTTCGAGTTGTCTGGAAGATGATGACGAGGCCCATGAACGCCACACCGTCGCAACGAGCTGCGGAAGGATGGCCGTGAACGCGAAAAATATTGAGGTTTCCAGTTTTGTTGTCTAGGTTCTTCGACTTGTCCATTCATCATCACAGAAGACCTAAACGGAGCAGTGCTCCGCGAGGAGACACCAGTATCCATCACTAAGCCCTGGGCCCGTCTCATGCGTCATGCAAGCAACTACCGGCCAAATTGGGCGCCCCCAGATCTTCCGTCACATTGGAATTTCTGCTCCCACTTCATTACCAAGTCTTGCGCCAACTCTACTTGATGGCTCGGTAGAACATCAACTGAGACTCGACGAGTTCACAGTAGAGTGTCAAGTGCACGTTTTGAAAACACTACAACCAGTACCGGCAGCTGTAAACAAGCGGTCGAGACGTTGGTGCCACGACAGTATGCGACACCAACAAATGAATTAAGCCAAGCTTTTGAAGTATAGATGCGGCGCCTCCTTAAGTTTCGATTGCCGCTGGTCGGGGCCGCCGCCAGCACCAGGCGTTGGTCTAACGTTCAACTTGAAGCGTCGGGGGGCTGCCCATGCGGACTCCCGGTAGATGATCCCGACTGCCGCCCAGGTCTATCAGAATGGCCCAGGCTCAGAATCAGACCCGTGAGCTGTCTCGCTCCCACCAATGCGGTCGTCCGCGTTCCTGTTCCGCCAACTAATCCAACCACGAGCCCCGTCCCCGATGTGACCGCCGATCCCGCCGAGACTTTGTTACCCACCGCCCCCGTGCGAAATAGATTGATCTGTCATCCATGTGGCCAGTCTCCGGCGCTCCGCCTTTGTGGTCCGTCCAATGTTTTTGCGGCCAACCTCAGTGGTCCGAGCCCACGCGTACGGGGGACGTTCTCCGTTGTTCGTTATCGCCAAGACCTCAGCTTTCCTTTTACAGGAGAAAGACTTGTTTGGGCCAAATGGAAGACGCTGGAGCTCGGCAGTAAGGGGCTTGGGCGTCTGTCGAGTGACAAAGAAGCCTTCCGCCTCTCGCTGAGCTTCGCGATAGTGATGTCGACGATTTGCGGTACAAGCTGAGAGCTAGAACTCAGAAGCGAAGCTCTCATCAAGGGGAAACCAAGACTTTAGACATCTTCTGAGACCTCTGCCGCCTGTTTGGGATCTGATTTGGTATGTTTACTGGGATTTATGCTGAACACGGGCTTTCATGGAGTGACATGGAACTACGGACTTGTTTGTCCATACCCTCGTTCCCCCTTGACGGGACGTCGGGCCACTGCTCCACGATGTGGGATGCCCAGCATCTGAACTTTTGTCTTGGCAGGAAGGTGTTGGACATGAGTATAAGAAACGCCTCGAATCCAGCTTCTATCTCTCCTTTCTCTTAACCAAGCTTTCCACTTCGTCCTTCACTTCACCCGCATCGCTCTCCAACTCCTACCCTTCTTTGACCCAATTCATTCTTTGCTCTGTGAGCTGTTCATCCGTTCTTTCACCACTTGATCCACCTGTTTTTGACAAACAAACCCCAACAACCATTCAAGATGTACACCAAGGCTTTCCTCACTGCTCTGGTCGGCGCCACCGCCGTCTCTGCCCACGGCTACGTTGAGACCATCACCGCCGGCGGCAAGACCACCGACAACTACAACCCTACCACTGCCCCCTACCAAAACCCCGCACCTGATGTCCCCGGCTGGGCTGCTCAGCAGCAGGATCTCGGCTTCGTTGCCCCCGATGCTGCTGGCCAGGCCGACATCATCTGCCACAAGTCCGCCACTCCCGGAAAGACCAGCGTCACGGTCGCCGCCGGAGAGACAGTCACCGTCAAGTGGAACACCTGGCCCGAGTCTCATAAGGGTCCTCTCATCGACTATCTCGCCAAGTGCTCCGGCGACTGCTCCAGCGCCACCAAGGCCGATCTCAAGTTCTTCAAGATCGCCGAGAAGGGTCTGACCGGCAGCAGCTGGGCCGCCGACGAGCTCATCAGCAACGGCCTCAAGTGGGACATCGCCATCCCCAGCGACATTGCTCCCGGCAACTACGTTCTCCGCCACGAGATCATTGCCCTCCACAGCGCTGGCCAGGCCAACGGCGCCCAGTTCTACCCCCAGTGCATCAACCTCGAGATCACTGGCAGCGGTTCCGCCAACCCCTCCGGCACTGCTGGTACCAGCCTGTACACTGCCAACGACAAGGGTGTTCTCTTTGACATCTACAGCGGTGCTACCAGCTACCCCATCCCTGGACCTGCTCTGTACAGCTCCAAGAAGCGCCGCAACCACGCTCGCGACCTCTTCCTCGTTGACTAAATGGTTCCATGCTGTGTGGAAATCATGGTATGAAAGACTCCAATATAAACATCACTGCGAAGGCAGACGGCAGGCCTGTCATGTTGATCAAGGGGAAGTCGAGCATTCCGGAGAGAATGCTTCATGGTCCGTCAATGACCTGCACTTGCATGGTTGTTCGGACAGTTTTGTTTCTTATTCACTGTACATCAGTTAGCCTCGACGATCGTCCCTCGGCACTTTGATCGAGGGGATGGGCTTCGGCTGGAGGCAACCCGTTAAACAGAGCATCGTCAGTGTATATACCCGTCTTTGGACGCATGAATAGATATGCTCTTAGACACCACCTGAAATCCTCTTCCTTTCTTTGTGAAACTTTCGCGCGGCTCCAACATCCACGGCATTCCGGTACTTGTGGTTCTGGCGGCTTGGCACGACACGGCAGAGAAATTTAGCGGAGTTTCCATTACGACCACTGATATATGGCGGCACACATCCTATCAATCTTCATGAAACCTGGAGAAAAACAACTTGGTGTGCATGCATCGCATTCAATGCTGCACCAAACAACCTCATCCCAGTTTCCCACGTTGGAATCCATTATCCACCATTCAATACAGATCTTGTTATTGGGGAGCAAGTGCCGCCAAAAGGCTTGGCATGCTGATCCAATCCGGCTTATGAAGCGCCTGCAAGTCATGAACTCTATCCAGGATCTGCTGGACCGCGGCACAACTGCCACGCGGAAGGTGAAGGCACAGGGCACGCTGAGCAACCTGCGGCGTGTGAGTTGATGCGAGAGTTTCGGACCGGCAGTAAGCGAAAGTTTGAATGTTCAATTCCGTCGTTCAAGGTCATGGGAAAGAGGTGCTCATTTGGCATGAACGTCATATTTTCATCGAACGTCTCTTCGATATATTAATCTCCAATTCTACTGGAGGCAAAATGTTAAATCAAGACCAGGCTCAATTTTCGTCACAATGGTGTACATTACTTTTATTATGACCGGCCGTGATTGAGGGTGCACTGTCATTTTTGCGACAGATCCCAGGTGAATGAATTCTGGTCGAAAAATTGAACAATCTACCTACTGAGAGCCATGCATTCACTATTAAGCAAAGGTAAGAGAGTATCAGCGCGATGCAGCTCTTTACTTATGCTATACTCGGGCGAATCGAAACAGGACTGAAGGCCTTCAGTGTCTCTATTTGAACCAATCTATACATGCCTTCTTATCAGAGTGATGGTCACTCGATCGAGCCCGAAGCGGTTTACTACAAAGTCTTCTCTCACAAACTACCGCGTGGTCACCCAAGCTGACACGATGGCGAAGAGAGAAGCCTCGGACTATGGTAGCCAATTTAGAGTGCACATCATATACCTAAGCCGCAAAGACTGCGCCTCCCCGAGCCTTATCGAAGCTTTGAGTGCTTTGCGTTGTCCAATCCTGAGAGACCAACGGGCATTCGAATTCCGTCGAGCTGGTCATCTATTCCGTCAAAATGGTGATGTATGGGTAATGCTGACTGCATACGAGGTAGCCACATTGGGGGCCATCATGTCTGTTCCCGAAGAACACCCCCTGCCTTGGGGCTGAGTGCTTTTTGTGTGATTGGTGATGTTACCCTTGTCCATTAGGCAGACACTTTCTGTCTGCCGATACGACAGCCTGATTGATTTCATTGATATGGCGATCTCGAGTAACCGCTGTTCGTGCCTTGGCCTGTATTACAAGGCTTTGAGCCTCCGTTTCCTCTATGGAATATTGGAGACAGCCTTCAAAACGCGGGACATGTTGGAGGCTTTTTTCCACAGTAGTGAGATTGGTAGTAGACACAAGAATGGAAACTTCAATCTCATGTATCACCCATCAAAACCTCAGGGTATTACTATTGTGAGTCCATCTACTCGTTTGAGCTGCTACAAGAGCCTCGTATTTGCCAGTGTTTCGCATCACTGATTTATCTGTATTCTTTTTGTTAAACAGCTGACGACAACCTGACTCTAACTCTTATCGTGGGGGCTTTGAAGGCACCAGAACTTGTCTTGGCTATATTTAAATAGTGGCTTGACATCAGGCTGCGTCTGCAGGGTGAGTGCATCCACTCCCAACTAGTATGGTCTGAGGGGGTGGTCATCTCAATTCTGATGGACGGGTCCGTCGGTAGCAGCTGGGTATGATTTATTGACTTCTTGCATATTTATGACTAGCAGCCATGATCCCAATCCAACCTTCTTTGTCTGATTTTCTCATCTCTCTCGTCTCTGTTTTCGGTACCAAGGCGTGGTGGTCTTAACCGCGTATATTTGAAAACTTGTCGGCGCCGAGTACTTTCCTCCTTCGGATGCGATGGATCCAACCCAACAAGAATCTGAGCGGCATCGACGCCAGAGCATGTCGCAAAGGGCATGGAGTCGAGGAGTTCCACTCGATAACCAGCCCTCTCCTGATCTTCTAATCAGTCCACCACTAGACCACTATGAGATGTCCCCTCGACCAATCTCTACGTTGTCACGACTGACTGACGAAGATACATCGTGGGACAGGCCACTGCTATCTAGTCGAACCAAGAGTGTTGACGAAGAAACTCAGCGCTCGAGCGGCAGGCGAACGAGTGACTGGTCATATGCAAAAGTTACGGGAGATCTTCAAGACCAATATGAAGGGGGTCTCGGACCTGCACAGCACCGAGGCAAACAGGATTCCAGGTCTACTTTACCCGGTATGGAAGGTTCAAAGATCTCGAAACCCATCACTCGAACTGAATGGTCACGCTACTTTAACGGATGGATCGTTCACCTCCCTGCTATACTGGTGACGACAGCCGTCCTACTCATTGGTTCAATACAATTCTACTGGTATCCGGAGATAGGTCCGCTTGTGAGCGGTTATCGACTAGACACCGATATCATCAGCAATATTCTCCAGTTTGTAGCCAAACTGCACGAACTTCTAATCGTGGCATCATTGTCTTCGATTGCTCTTGCGATGTATCGGAGACGTCTCGTCACAACTGGTGTGCGATTAGGCTTTCTCACTGGGGGCTATCGAGTTGGAGATCTCAACTACCTTCGAACTTCGTCGTTCCGCCACCAAGGTCTCAACAGGTCAAAGCCCTGGGAAATGCTACTACCCGGGTTCCTTGTCTTCGCGACCATACTTTCGACAATTGTTGGACCAGCATCTGCGGTCCTCCTCCTACCCAGCTTGGGTTGGTACGAGTTTGATACAAGCTCGGCGTTCAGCAAAATCGAGCCGCCCTTGTTGTACTGGTGGAATCGGAGGGCCATATGGTTCAGAGACCCTTTCAGCGAGTACACGGAGTGCCAAGGACCTGCGGGGGTCTATCGAGATTATTGTCCAGCTGGCGGGTTCCCTGTGATCTCGAGCTGGGTACGGGACTACGCAGCCACCGACTTGACCAACAATCTCACATTTTATTCCACGTCGTCAGATATTAGGCGCCATTTAGTGTTCACGCAAGCCGATGACAAGCCTAACACATCTTCGACCACGCTTACCACCACGCCATCGCACTTCCTCATGACCAGCATCGGTCTCTTTCAACAATTCATCCACAGCTCCGATGTTGGTGCCCTATCCCGCGAACCTCGCTACCGAATTACAGCCAAAGGAGGCGCCAACGTCAACTCACCGACCGGAGAGGGATCCGGGTTCTACCAACCATTTGTACAGTCCAGGTGTACAATACACGATAAAGGTTACTTAGCAGAGACTCCGGGATCTATCAGCTTTCCAACGAAATCTATCAACTGCTTCGATGATGCCGATTGTCTTCAATCCCAAAGAAAACCTAGGGAATTTAACGAAGCAGACTGGCTGAACAATTCGAGTCTCGACAATATCTCAGCCTCAAGCACATTCTTTCTGGACAAAGAAAACTCAACTGTTGTGTACCTGAATGGAATGATACCCGACTCATTCTCTGGGCAATCGAGAAACTTGGTTTACATCTGTAGCTTGTACGCAAGTTGGGCGCCGTCTAACTTCTCAATGGACCCAAGCGTCAGTGACAGTCTTCAATCAACATTTAGTAACGACAAAAGCATGCGAGACATGTACTACGGCAAGAGTCAAGAAGACATCCGAGTAATAAGATTCAGGTCGAATTGGTTCAAATTTCTCAACCCACACTGGAATATATCAAACACGACCACCGCCTCAGGTGTTAGTCAGATCATCCTCAACTTTTCTTCGAAGTTAAAGGTGAAAGGGAAAACTATGAACGTTTTGGCTCCAGTCGATGGTGCGAATAATACAGCATCAGAAATATTTCTGGCCAAAGTCTTTGGAGTTTACCTCGCCGAGGGTCTGGCACGGAACAGTCAAGAACAGAGAACCCGGATCAAGCTCAATAGTACTGACACCGAGCTAACTTACCTCGACTTGAACGAGCAACACGGCTACCTCGGAGGTGTTCATAAAATCACTCCCTTCAACAACACTCATCATCAGGATGAGTGGAGAGACAGCACGACCCAGCGCAACACAACTTTTGCAGCTTTCACTGAGGTGCTGAACACGGCTTTGCCAATCAACTTTACTGCGCAGCGCTACGGATACGGATCAGGACAAGGTCGCAAAACGCTAGAATTTGCCCAGGTGATGATGCTGATCTACCTCGGCATCATCGCCGTCTACGCCGCAACAGTGGGAACTGGATACGTGTTGGAGCTTCTCAAGGTCAAGTCAGGTGGGGAGCGCATCCGTGTCCTGAGCGTGATACCATGGTCAGATTTACAAGACTTGATCGTACTCGCACTAAAGACGCCGCCTCCATCTGATGAGGATCTGGCAGATGCTGGAGCTGGTGTTACTTCTGACAAAGTGTGGGAGAAGGTTGTGAGAGCGGAGTCTGACGACAAACGCAATATTCAACTAGCTTTCCAGGAGACAACACACACGAGAAAGCTGGATGTGAGTCGGAAGGAGCGGTATTATTAAGAGTCATCTCTGTTGGTCTTATTGATTATTCTTGCCATCAAGCTTTGATGTCATTTGGCGCTCAAGGACGAGTTTCCCTCGCACATCATTCTAGATACTTTTCCCACACATCTTATTATTTTATGCACAGAATATTTCAAAGCCTCATGAATTTGATTACATGTCCAAGCTCAAAGTCTACCACGAATGCCGCCGGGGACTACGAAATGACGAAGTTATCATTCTAGTGTGTTTTAAGTTCTCCTCAAGCTCGAATGCTCATAATGCCAACATGAATCGTTGAAGCGACTTCATTCCGTCATCATATCGACGTTGAGTTTCTTTATCAGAATTAGGCCCAGCTGGAAAGACCCGAAGTCCAGCGAAGCTAAATTTGCGCAACGGCATTCCAACAAACCACCCGCCAAGGCGTTAACGGCTTACCAAGCTGCGTTTCTCGTGCCGAGGCAAGAGCCAAACTCTAACTCTAAAGGCTCTTCTATCAGGTTCATGATATTCTAAAGTAGATGTGTATAATATCCGCGTTCTGGTGTTCAGTTGAGCCGTGACGCGGCCGACGGCAGTTCCGGCGAACGAGGGCAGAAGAACGACCGACAAATATCTGCCCAGAGGACATGGTCATGAATACCGCAACCCTATCAGTTTATCAGCGCCTGACGTGCTTACCATGGAGTCGGGCGTGCTAGCTCACCTTTTAACTTTGGGGGACTTAATCTAGATAGTGGGAACCATCGCTGGGGCGGTCCCGATGATTAGGATCGTCTGCGTTAGCTTCCTTTTTTAGCTCTCGTCGGTTGACTCGGTATAATGCAAGAGAATAGTGTTCAAGATACGCTTTGACGAGCTGTTGAGTCATGTCTTTCCATTTGTGTGTGGGCTTAACACCGCTGACATTTTCAAAGGAGTTGATTGAGAGTGTAAATTGCCAAGAATGGACGGATGAAGTTTCTATGAAGCTGCCCCGAACTTTGCTAGCAGCGTTGCACTGAATCGGCACTGTGATCTTCTGCCCGTCAACAATCTTTCCAGCTCCCCGGAATGGCGTGATGTCCATATAAAAGTCCCATATTTTCACCGCATTTCCCCGCCGTTGAACGAGTGCGACTGCGAACTGTTGATCGGCCGAATCCACGTATCGTCGGATCAATTGAATTGCAACAGTGGGCCATTTTGAGTGTAAATAGGAACTGTTATATGGGAAGTCCGGAGGTTGTATGGAGTTTGCATGTGTTTACTCAGAAGCCAACCTAGCTATCTTTAGACCGAAGCTATTGAGACCAATGGCAAAATGAAGTGTCTTCATAAAGGTGGCGCCGGGAGGATCCTTGTGTCAGAGCAGTAGCTTGAGTTCGTTACAAGGGAGACGCGTAGTCAGACCTATGTCCTTGTGACTGAGGCTTCTAAAGCCATTGGCTGTGCAGTTGGCAACTCCGAAAACCCGCACTATGATGAATTGCAAAGAAAGCCTTTACCAGGTGTATGCATGTCCTATCGCTGGTAACTCGAGAGCTTTGACTACTAGTCTTGCACTTAGGTACTAGTGAGAGAATTTAGAAAACCGAGGCAATTGGCCAAGCATTGTAAACCAAGTCCTTGGACCAAACAAATAATCAATCATTCCGCTCGCCCCGAGGAACTCTCAATTGGCATGTGCATCCCCCGGTATTTTCGAAGCTCTTGCCCGTGGTCCATTGGAGCTGTTGTGGTTGGGGCCTGATATGCAATGTAATTCTCCACGGACCTGACGTGCAACGGTGCAACACCACACTTTTCTTTCACACAGGGTCTTGAAACCGGCCTGAATACTGTCCATCGGGAAGGTGGGAGTAGCATATCGTATCTCTGTCCAAGTCCAGTCGTTCCATCTTCGTCCGAAAACAAACCCATCAGGCGTCGTTCGTCCAAGTCATCTTGACACTCTGTCCGCGTGGAGGCAGCGTGGACAGCGTGGGCACGGATCGCTTGCACCTGTCGCAGGTTCAAGCCAAGCCATGCCACACATCCCCCTTTGGACGACCAACACCCTTGCTGGCGATGAGGAACATAAGGCGTATCACATATTGAACGCCGCGCGCACGCGATGTTCTAACAAGCTTATACAGACGATCAAACATGGGAGGCCACGGGTTTGGTTTTTGGGGTGGCTATGATGTGCAACATCTTATGACAATCTTCGGGGGAAAAGGCTTGAGCACTCTCTTAATCGGCGCGCGTTATTACTCGTGTTTCCTTGTCTCGTGTTTCGTGCCTGGCTACGAGAAGTCACCGTTGAGAAGAATGTTGTGTGACTTGCACCAGTCGGACGACATCGTGTACCCGGGCCATTTGTCAATCACAGCACGCTGCATATGGCGGGATTCCAGAGCCCCGGTGCTTGTTGTAGTGGATTCCCATATCGTTCAACTGCCGTAGAATCACTACTCCTTACGTTGCTCTCAACTCAGATGAGCATGACGCCGATCAACATTCTCTAGGTACCTAGGTATTCTCGGTACGATCCCCTTGCCCGACGCGAGACAAATGCACGTCAGTCACGCTAGAGTACCCCGTAAATTGCTCAGAGGTTTCTTCATCGCAATTGAAGGTTTGGCTAACTGATGGGACCAAAGATCGTTAGAGACGAACATGTTCTCAATTGAGACCTTGCGGCTACCCCCTTTCCCTCCAACGGTCGCATGCACTGAACTCAGAGTTTCGGTGTGGTTGCATGTGGCTAATTGACAAGACAGCTGCCACACTAACTCTTTTGAGTGACTGCAGCATCGGAGGATTTTGATGTCATAGCCATTTCCGTCAGAGAACAACAGGTCGCAACCCTGAAGAACGCAAAGTGCTCAACCGGGGTGCGGCATGTCAGTTTTTTGACAAGTTTGCGTCACGGCCAGGTTCCCAGGTTCACCGTTCCAAAGATCGCCCCCGGACCGTTGTTTCAATGTTATGCTCAGCCTCGGTCTAGGGGAGGGGTGGCGAGCAAAAGGGGGCCAAAGGACGAGAGAGGCGATCACACTGGATGGGGCGACCGAAAAGGGACGAGGTGTTTCCAGCAAGATATGTAACTTGTTCTTGTTGGTGTTGTTGATGATGATGATGATGATGAACTATGTACTTGATGGGGATAACTTGATGCCCAATCGTTAAAAGTATACACACAATTTCCGCTGCCAATCCAAATAACGCGAGTAATATACAAGGGCTAATTTTCGCCGGATTCGCGCTCCCCCACATCCCAAGTACCTTCCCCTCCGTGAACTCCAGTTTTTTCCCTTCAGGATGTTCCCTGAGGAAAGCTTCATATCCCAGCGACGTGAGTTGTTGTCATGAGTTGAGACCGCGCCGGTCTCGATGATCGTCGTGGTGCATGAGTGAGTGAGTGAGAAAGAGTCGTGTCGTGTTGCGCAACAAAAGAGGTATGGTAGCTAGCTTTCGAATGTCGGGTCAAGGGATCTTGAATTGACCCCGGGACCCCAACTGAAGCCACCGCATGGACGAAACATCCAGTATGGCGGGTTCGCTGGCGGGGAGAAGTGAAGGTTATGAGGTAGGTTGGGCGTGATGAAGGAACCTCTTCTGTTGCTCGGTGGGCTCATTCTCTATATTCTCATGATTCTCGAAGCCGTCTGGTGTCTCTTTGCCGAGGTGAAGAGTCCAATTACATCTGCCGGATGGGGATGCGTTCTCGGTCTGCTATTGCCTCCTTTTTGTGAAATAATCTTGACATCGTTTCTTTCTTTTCGTTCCTAACCATGGCTAAGGAAACCTGCGAGGCGGTGGCGGCGATAACCCTTGCTGAACATGCCCTTGCTCGACATCTAAATGGGAGATGTTGTGAGGGTCGTGCTCGAAATCCAAGCTCTTGCCGGAGTGAGATCCGTTGAGATCTGCACTCTCGTTTCCTGATAGCGGCCACATGTCGGGCAGCGGTGCGGTGGGCGGGCGCGGCTTAAAGTCGGTCTCGGACGGCGATGTCGTCGAGTCGGACGAGCGGGCGGGATCCTGCTTCCAGTACGGTGAGTCGTCGGCGGGCTCCTCGGGGATCTCGCGGAGCGCGATCCGCTCGTTTCCTTGCTTGTCGTTTTGCATCACGCCCGTCGATATCCGCTTGCCACTGCTGAGCTTGCTTCCAAAGGTTGTGCTCTGGCCTCCGGCGGTAGACTCCAGTCTCTTGGAGGTTAGGGACGTGTGGATTTCCCTGAGGATTGGGCGCAGAATGGGGATGCACTGAACGATGATGGTGCCGGTAATTTCCGACGAGTACCTGGTGCAATCTTAGCGAACGCGTCCTTGAGTGGAGATGGCACGGAACTCGGCTCCTCAGAATACTACTCACCAGACTTGGGACAGGCCATTGCGCCCTGTAATCAGATCGTATTAGCGATTCATGTGAGATTTCATCAAGATTGGGTTGCTTGGCTTACAGATATACCACTGATCACGACCGTTACCCTCATCTTTCCAGCTTACTCTGATGGCGGCAACAATGGCGACACTGAGTAAGAATTAGCATTTTGCTAAAACCATCAAAATCATGAATATGATTTAAACTCACATCATTCCTAAACTCATCGTGATACATAGGCCAACCTTCTCAGCGCGTCTCATTTCCAGCGATCGGGTGATCAACCAGGGGAAGCACGCAAAGACGAAGTCCATGATGATGTTGTAAACTACACACTCGAGTCAGTCCAAGACCTTATGATCAAAAAGCAATCAGACATAAACTGCCTGCCATCAGTTGAAACTTACCGTTTCCGCCCTCCTTGAAGTCGTCGCGGAATTTCTTTTCGAGGCAGAAATTCAGTCGGTAGTCGCCGTCGTAACTCTTGCTACCGCAAACTTTTCCCCACTGAACGACAACCTTGGCGATCATGTACACGTTCATCGTGACGATACAGAAATAGAGAATCCATCGCTGCCATTGGTTGCTCATTCGGATGAGTGTGACGCCGAAAGCTGACTTGGTCCATGCTTGTCCGATGAGAGTGCCGCAAGATGAGATGTTGATGAGGATGTGCATGCGGTCATCCCATTGTTCTGACGAGTCCTTGAGTACATAGCCGGTCGCGAATTCGTAAACAATCAAAATGTTGTTGGCCAGCAAAAGGGTCTAGTCGGGTTGGTTAGTCAAAATACATCAACTAACCTGATAGGCCAACATTTCCGAAGGAGAGAGCAGATGTGCTCTGAAGACAATGCAAATAATAAAATCGTGTGCACATGGTACTAGGTGATGTTGGTTGAAGGGGGCGCAACTCACCCAAGATATCACAAGAATGTAATCGTCGTACCACAATCCGTGTCGTCTTGTGATTTTACACCAAAGGCGCAGTGCGAGGAAAACGGTCGCACCAGCAAATAAACTCCACAAACCAGCGTTCAATTCGACGAAAGGGTTAACAAAAGCATGTACGGGTCCATCGTTTGTTGCTCGTGAGTAGAAGTCCATCGTTACATTCTCGGCCGGGCTGTAGAGCCTCAAACCTCTGAGTCGTGGTTTGAAGAGGCCGTTCGTAGTCTCGATGGAAAGCGGTGGTGTTCGGACGTCGGGCTGGCTGCGGCGGGCGGCGTGCGAAAAGGCGAACACTCACACGGCACGGAACAGTTCCTAGATGGAAGGGCGAGAGGCGAGGATGAAGTAGAAACAAAAAGACGAACCAAATGAAGGCAAAAGCGACCAGGCGCGGGAACGGGAAAGTCAAAAAGGTAAAAAGAGTGTGTGTGACTGACTGGGCCTAATCAAAAAAGAGTCAGCTTGCAGGAAAAGAGAGATGAGGAGAAAGTGGGAGGGCGGCGCAGGATCAGGGACGGGCAATATCCAGGCATAAGCAGAGGCTGCAGAAGAGGCACACACACCAGAGAGTGAACACACACACAAACACTCAATCCACGGTCCACCAACAGGGACGGGGAAAGTAGAGGCGACAGGAAAGGATGGGAAGGAGAATCGTGCGTCCAGCCAGGCTTTGCCCAGTTTGTCCTTGCACCAACATGTGAGATTCTAGACTTGGCGGACCCCGCGAAGGCGGCGACTCCTGGAAATATATGAACAGCCGGGGTTGCAGACGTTAGTGCGCAGCTTCTGCTCCACCAACACGCACAGGTATCATGGGCTGATTGGCCGTATATATGAGGTGTTTCCTGGTTTAATGTACACGGCTGTGCGAGATCACGGCCAAAAGATGCAAAAATATACTTTGCGCAGTCGGGTGGTTTCCTGGCAGGGGGTTTCTCTCGAGTCTTCCTGCAGTCCGCTCAATGGGCTGAACCACACACACACACACATGCACCCGCATCCATCTTGTATTCCCTTCGGAGGGTGAGGAGCCAGACGGGCAGGTGAGCGTCGCCATCCCGTGGATGCATACTGCGCAGCTGGGGAGTTGGAAGAGGCGGCTTGCCAGCCCTGATGGTGGAGAGGAAGACCGAGATCAGCGACGATACTCGCAGACTGTACGAAATGGAAGACGGATAGAGGCAGCGGTGCAACTGAGTGAAACCGGGCTGTTACAGGGAGAGAGGATATTCAACAGAGTTCACTCCGGCCGTTCTCAGGTTGGTATCCATGACTAGCATCGCCTACGACATCACCGAGTCAAGATGTCTGCCGTATCGGGAGCAGGAGATAATGGGCTGTGCAAAGGGGGTTTTGAGTGTTGTAAGTGTTTCTGCGATGTCGAAGCCTGGCGATACACCTGGAGTTGATCTGCTAGCTCCCTCCTCCTCCCTTCTAGAATGTATACGGTTAGGGTTGGACCGCACTGATGGGTACGAATTGTTTGACTTGTGGTTTCAAGCGGCTTAGCCTTGGCGTCACCAAGATTGGAGTCTTGGTCCGCCCAGCGATGAGAACTGCCCCCCGCTCTACACTATCCACGATCAGGGATGCCCCGAGGAGGGCTGTCGACTCATAGGCGGCGATATAGATGAGACATGCATCCTTGTCCCGGTTCGCGTTCCCTCTCCACTGACCTCTTGTATCCCGGCAGATCGTTTCTTTCGTACCGCAGTATGGTATGCCCCTGTGGGCGGCCCCGTTGAGGCCGCAGAGAAGTCAATGAGGATTGGGCCTTTCTCGTTCTCCCAGATCTCTCTTCTTGCTTGTGACTGAAGCGGATATTCCGCGAGCAGCCCAGCCAGTGGGATACCACTGATGGGTGTTCCCAAATGCACGTAAGTGCATCTTCGAACTCGGCATAGGCATGGCAACGTAGCAGCAACACGGGCATGGATAGGCCTGGGCGCACGATTTCGGGGACAGGGGCACTGTGGCGTAATTCACCCACCTTGGGTTGCACTTTGGGGGGGCCGAAGTGACTGAGTGCTCCTATACGTGGTACAATTTTCCCACATCCCGGCTCTACACTTCCGTGCGGCCACGTGGAGTGACTGTGAAAAGTGCGGTTGAGAAGTTGAGAGAGCGAGCAAAAGGTCGAATGTGACACCGTGATCCCTCTTTCAAGTTTTCAAAAGGCTCCAGTCGTTCCAGAAATGGAAATTCGGCGTTCTTGTTCAGGCTGACGGGTAACGACGCTGCTAGCGAGTCCCGTGCAGTACCCGAGCTGTCATTGTCGCACGAATTGTTCGCTTCAGCTATTGTGTCTCCCTATCGCGGGCACGCGGTTGTCACCGTCCCGTTAGTGTACCGTAGGTCCATCCCATCTTTTGACACTTTGAATGTCACTAAACACTGGACTGGGGACGTTCCAGAATCCGCGCCAATGGGACACCAATCAGAAAATCCCCCTTTCGTGGCGACGTCCCAGTGTAGATGGATGATCTATACTTGATCCGAGGGCCACGTCCGCTTTTTGGGCGTTGGTGTCACTTGGTGACGCCTCCCCTCTAACACCTCCCCGAAGAAAAAAGCAATCCCGATGTGATATCCAGACTGGACTCTGTCTCCGTCCCAATGCTCCCTCTGTTGGCCGTTGTGTGACACGTTCCCGGCTTCGTGATTCGGCCGAATGTCCAACGGTTGGGCCTTGGCGGGGATTCGGACAATTTACGGCGGTAGTGAGCAGTGACATGTGTCGACGGTGGATTTGTAGTCTCAGGAAAAGAGGAGAAGAGCGTCGGGAGTTTTCCTGTTCGTACGTTTTTGTGCTATTTTTCTTTTTGTTTCTTGCGTCTTTCCTTTTCCATACGTCGCTGTCACTCTGTCCTGGTTTTTCTCTCCGACGACGGGTGTGATGAGTATAGGTGCGGCAGACCGCACGCCGCACGCCGCAACGGAGGCCTTGCTGGGCTGTGAGCCCGCGCGGTAGTATTATCTCTTTATTTCAATATGGGTCTATATAGAAATGGCCACATGCCGCCCAAAGCGGGACTTCCTTCCTCGGATGCGGGATGCTCGGCCGTTTCCAGGGGAGCTTGGCCGCTGATTTGACTGAATCGTGAAAGGTTCAACGTTGCAAAGTAACGGAGCTCAAGAAAGCTTCTGTTGCAGCACCGATGGAGTCGTGCTCTCAATAACAAACGTGCGCCCAGAAATCAGGAGGACAGGGTGATAGCAACAGTATTACAGAGTCGCAATGAACTAAAAGCAAAAAGGATCGAGGAGTTTTCGTCGGTCAGGAGAGACATCAAGAGGGCCGCCGAAACTTGCAAGATCCACGTGTGAACGCCCAAGGGTAAAAGTAAAAGGCCCAGGCTTAAGCGGAATACGTGTGGATCCTTGTACTAGGAAAAGTTGTGCCGTCGCGAGATTCCAGGAGTACGGGTTGGTCGGCGGAGATGATGGATATCGCGCGGAACTTCGGGTCTCCCCCAACTGCCAAAGGTGACCAACTCTGACGCCACGCGAAAATACTCAAAAGAGGGAACCAGAGGCTCCTTTCCCGCAAATTACGTAGCAATGCGATGCCGCTTACCGCTTACCTCGGCCGACGCATGACCTCTTCTTCCATTTCTGGTAGCGAGCCGCACGCACGCGGATTGGACAGTCTGGCGATAGGCGAGAAAGTGGCTCGTCACCCTGTGATGACCCGGTGACGACAGAGCAGTGATGCTGCGATGGCGAGGACCTCGCAAGTGCCGGAGATGGCTTCCCCAAAAGAAATGCCATCACCCGATAAGCGCAGCCGGCCTGTTGCCAAAGTTCCAGGCACACAAAACATACTAGGAAACCGGCGTCTTGGCTTCAACGGGCAGGCTAATTCTCCCGACCTGGGGGGAGAAAAGAGCTTATGCCCTCTAGTGTGCGTCCTTAGCCTCCCCCGGGGGTAACTAACGGGTCTCACGTCCGGTCGTGGAAAAGCTCGCCGCGCTAAACAGCTACTTGGGACTGAAAGTCTTGTGGCTTCAAATCTTCATCGCTGACAACGGCCTTCACCGATCGACTAGGGTTTCGAAAGATGTGCCAAGCGCTCGGGTCTCCCTTTCACATATTGAGAGAGATCACATGGTTTTTTGAGCGAGAGCGCTGACGAGCGGTCTTCTAGAATATCGTTGCACAAAGGGGGCCTAGCGTTCATCTCTCCACCTAGCCAGCCATCCCGGGCGGGAAGAGCCATGTCGTGGTGGCTTGCCTTGTCATACGCGTAGGCGAGCTGAGAATTTAGCGCAAGAGTAATCTTGTTATCAGTCAAGATTAATTTTGATTAAAACAACTCGCGGCGCAGCATGTGCCGAAAATGGAGACTTTTCTTTTTTCTCCGTCAGACAAACAACACGCTTGCATTGTCGCTGCAGGCCACTGCCGACATATGCAGAGGTCTGAAGAGGCGGTGATTGATAATGTCTTGATCACGGGGGAGCATTTCAATAATCGTCACGAAGAACTAGTCCTCGGAGACAGATGGTAACCTGATGTGCCGCATGAATTGACGAACGCGCAACCACTCTCCAGAAAGCCAAGCCGTGATAAATAACATGGCAACTGGCGGCTCTTGCAGTTCCGCCAATAGAATCAAGGCTCTTGAACGACCTGCAGAGCAACCATCCGGGCCAGTGATATTTCCTGGGATATCGCGCCAGGGTCTACAAGTTGAGGGTGGTGTGGCGGAGCGGAGCAGGCCGCGCGAAGCGGGGCTATACACCAGGACGACGTGTTATTGGGAGGCTGGGTGGGATCTGATCAGCCCAACGTCCCCTCGGCGATCTTCAAATCGATGCTAAGCTGCTAGCTGCTTCTGTTGGCTGCTCACGCGATCTAGATATTCAAAAATTTGGCCGTGAATCAAAATGAGTAGATTCTCCATGGTCAAGTTAGGTAGTCGCCAACGGTTCGCCAGGTGTACGACGGCTTCAACGGCAAAGTCGTAACGTTGGTGGTGAAAGCAAACTGTCCAAGGAGGCGTAAATTACAGCATGTGACTCTTAGTTGAGGTATTAAGACAGGCCCGATAGCAAACAGTAACACAGTTTGGCTTTTCAACAACAAACAGGAATATAGTTTTGCTCAATTGCGGTCTCCATTTATTGATTTATATATGCCAGTGATTTGTCAGAACCTGTCAGCTGACCCTTAACACAGCTGACATCCCACGTTCCTTTTGTCCGCTGCCATCGTTGAGCCTTGCATGCAAGGTACATTGTGGCTCTCAGTATTTTTCTAAAGAAGAGAAAGGCATCTAGGAAGGAAGAGAGAAGACAGGTGTAACGGGATTCAGATTATCAATCTCAGTGTTTTCTGCTCCCTGAAGCGCAGCAGCTTCCGTAAAAGACTTAACAGATCTAAGTGATGTACCTAGATACAGTAGGCTTGTTGAAGGAATTAACAAATGACACTGGCTTGGTCTCTCTGATTTGCTCATTACCTGCCTTACCGTGGGTTGTATGGTCCAGAAAAGATGTCCAGTCGTAATTTGTGAGAAAGCAAGGCGGACCTTATGCCGACTCAAATAAGAAAGTAAACAAACGGTTGCTTCTCACGTTCATAGATAACATGAAGGTGAAGAGTGTCGTCCAAGTAGATGATACTTAAAGCAAGGATCGTTCACACATTTGGCATGGCGATCGACCGTGACAATAACAATCGCATGAAGGGTCTAGATATAGCCTATAAAGTCCGGGTCCAAGAGCCTCGTGGTACTGAGAGAATGTGTCTCTCTTCACTGGACTTCATGTCTTGATGAAGATCTTATCGTCTAAGATCGAGTTGCTATATTTTCTCTTGATGATCACATGGCATTGGTTTACAAAACGAGATGTTCGCGTTGAAAGAAATACAGCACCAGCCTCTAAAGACATCATCGTATTATTCCAATTCATGCTCTCAGATTACTAGGCGATATACTCATTAAAGTCTGCAGTTGAATCAAGACGACGGTTTAGCGTCTGCTCACCAATGGGGACTCGCAGAGCGTACTCAACAAATTCATCATTGCTCCATGATACCGAACTTTTGCATGGTAATAGTGGTTCGTGCATACATTGTATAGCAATTAGTGATGTGGATTAATGTAGTCACAAATCAACTGTCCTGTCAGAGCTTTGCCAGTTCTAATTAGCCAATAGCCCTTTAGCAAGTAACCGAAAGTAGCACTAATTACCGTAATCTACCCTTTGACCAACGTTTTGCTTCTACCAGCGGAATAAACAAGAAGGGTGTGGCTTATGCTGGGGACATGTTGTTGACTAGACACCGTCAGGATCATGCACAAAAACATCCTCTCATATCTGTCATTATCGATTGATTTTAAGCAGATTGGATGCAGCCTGACGCCCACGACATTCCTCCTCAACACAATGTTTGCATTTTCTCTAGCCTTAAAATACCCCGAAAGCGTAACCTTTTACTTTCGTATAACATGTAGCCGTTCACAGAAAGCCTCAGATTTAACTCATTGTCGAAGTAAATATAAGTATCAGACTGCATGCCTACATGTCAAGAGTCTTGACGTAAGAGTGGCAGATATGAGAAGCCTGTCGGACTGGCAGAGCACCTTGACGCCGTACCAACAAATCTAGGAAGGAGGAATCGCCGGTAAAGATGAGCAAATCCCATCGAACGAGTTTCCGAGACCCAAATTTGTTCCCGTCTGGTTGTCACGCGCAATTTGAGCAAGGGTCAGCTCAGCGGGATCATAAATCGGCCATCCGCCAGCGTAGCCAAGCAAGCCAGAGGAAGTATCTTTAGCAAAGGCCGTCCACGCCCCCCGAAGGAACTCGGCAGTCGCCAGCTCGACTGCAGTGCTGGGCGGCGTCTGAGGCAGCGTGCCGAAAAGAGGTGGGAGCTAGAGGAAAGACAATAGTTAACCTCACGATGTACGAGTCCAGGGCAGCATGGTTAAACACTCACTTCGGCGCCGTGATAGGCTCCGCTGGGCGGGTTGGTAGAGATGGCCAGGTTGGGAAAGTCTCCGAAATACCGGTACCTCCAGGCAGACATCCCATCGTTCACAGCCTGGCTGATCCTGATGGCGTCACCGCAGGTGTAGTACCTAAAGTTGAAGTCATTCCAGTACGCGTCTGACCTGTTCGGCTGCATCGAACGGAAGAGTCCCGCCTCGTTGGCATTGTCGCCAATCAGGTACCCAGCCTCGGCAGCTCGACGATCGGTGTAATCCTCAAAGACGAGGACGTCGTCCACGCCGGGCCCGAAAGCGGGTGTAGAGCCAACGCCCGTTTCCTCGGGCCCGAATGCGCCAAAGATTTGCTCGGTGGTCCGATTCTTCATGCAGTTCGTGACGAGCTTGGGGTTAGTGGAATTGCTTACGCCAGTGCCGCAGCCGACGGCCGCCGCGAGTCTAAACCACCGCGTCGACGTGTAGTTCCTGCTAAGAGCGGGGAAGCCAACGACGGTGGCGCTTTGAAGGACGAAGCCGTTGGCAATGGGATCCGAAGCGTAGGCGTAGGCGTAAAAGTCTGCCATTCCGGCGCCGGCGGACTGGCCGAATACGGAGATCCTGCTAGGATCACCGCCAAACTTCTGGGCATTGTCGCGAATCCATTCCATGGCAAGTCGCATGTCCAGCAATCCCAGGTTCGCAGTTGTGGCGGGATTGCCTGGGAATCCAAAGATTCCAAGACGGTAACTACATGTAGCATCGTGAGTCCTTGTTCCCGACAACTATAGTAGCGTTTCTTACTTGATAGACATCAGAACCACATCCGAATCGTTTGCGAAGAAACGGCCGCTGTATCCGTCCTCTCTTGCGCTTCCTGCAACTCGCGTTAGTCCATGCCTGCATTGTTTGGTACTCAAACACTTCACGAACCATATGAGTAAGCGCCTCCGTGAACCCAGACAAGGACGGCTTTCTTCCGCTCGCCCACTTGCGGCTTGGTCCAAACATTGACTGACAAACAGTCCTCGCTTTGAGAGTACTCTGTGGCAGACGGTTGCATACAGCCAGGGCCCTGTTTTGCGGCACGTTAGACACTCAACGTTCCCAAGTTGAGGTAGGCAAAAATGACTGAGAGAGTCACTAGACTTACGAATGCTGAGCCATTGATGACTGCAGAGCCATTGTAGGGAACAGGAGGCTGGAAACGCAGAGCGCCTACAGGTGCAGCGGCAAACGGAATCCCGAGATACTCGGAAACATCGGGGACGTCCTCGGCAGCGTGGCCGACGACACGACCGCTGGTGGTGGAAACTCCCTGGCCAACAGACCAGGTGTTGAACTTGGTAGGTTTTGCAATCACCAGTCCGCAAAGGAGGCCTATAAAGAGGGTGGCATGCTTCATGATGAAGGACTTTCCACACAAAAATGACGTTGATAAAGAGTGGGAGGGGTGGAACTCAGACAGTGAAAGGAAAGAAAGGGCTCTTTGATGATTGGAGAGACTCGAGTGGTTGGGAGGGAAAATTTAACGGTAGAGTTCGAACCGATAGACTCTTTAAATGCAAAGAAAGGACGGACAATCGGCATCCCCGAAATATGCGCAGATGATTCTATTGTTGTCACTGCATTGCTGTGGGACATCCAAAGGGGGATGAGCTTCGGTCCGACTGTGACTGTATATCTCCTTGTATGTAAACCACTTGCCTAATTAGTAATTTGGCCTCACAGTCTTCCTTGAGAGAGCTATACCCTCGTCCGAACCAAGAGGTTCACCGGCCGAGTGCCGTTCGCTGTCATCTAGAACTTCGCAGGAAAGATCAAGGCGAGACCGACGCGGAAATTACAGTTAGACTAGATTCGTACATTGCCTAAGCAAGTCTAAAAACTCTGCTAAAGATTTTCAGTCGCATCTAATGGGTGCTAAATAGATCCTGCTATGAGGTATCGGCTTGGCTCTCGTCATACTTCGCCAGTGGTACAAGTAATAAGTCTTGATGACAGACTAGAAAGACTTCCTAAAGCCTTAAGCCCGTACATGATCAGCCAATCCAGACCGGGTCCATCCCGGCTTCTTTTCATTCTCATTGGCGGCTACAGAAGACTTCCAGCCAGGTGTAAGCGGCGCACTGCCGTTCCTGAGGAGATATGCTTAACCCCGTGTCAGCGACTAACAGGGGCGTAACCGGGACTTTTATTTTGCTAGCAGGTAATCTTAACTTCAGCCCTACAAAACTTCATCACAGCAGGTAGTAGAAAGTCGAGTAGTAGGAGGACTTGCTAGACAAACAAAGCATCCCATAGCATCATAGCCTCGACTGATCTGCATGCATACGCGGCTCGTATGTACGGTCATCACCGCCTGTCTGCAGCCGGACCAGGCCGCTCTTGCATGATGACGGTTCTGCCGCACTTGCAAGACATGCTGGGCTGAGAAGACAGATTCCCACTACGGGGCGCTGTGATGACGGTACCCATGGAGATAGCGTCATAAAGATGTTGATGTAGACGAATCATCATGTCATGTATGCATCATCCTGAAGTGACGGACTCCATGGAAACAAGAAAGTATAAGAAATGACTTCTCGTTCTGTCTCCTCGACTGCTCTGTTGAAGAAAGGAGCAGCAAACTATCTTGCTCTGACTCCATTATTCATTCTCATCGGAGCTTCTCTCTGCTATTGCATACAGTCAGGCTACACCGTCCACCCTCGAGCACCTCAGTTGAACCAGCAACATGGCCTTCAACATAACAAACGCAATAATGTCAACAATGCGGGCCGTAGCCTGGTTCGGCCAACCCTACAACGTCTCCGTAATCGACATGCCCGTCCCCGCCATCACCAACCAGATAGACGTCGTCGTCCGCATCACCTCCTCCGCCATCTGCGGCTCCGACCTACACATGTACCACGGCTTCGGCGGCACGCCCAACGTGCCCTACGGTTTCGGCCACGAGGCCGTCGGCTACGTCCCCAGCGTCGGGGACGCCGTCTCGAGTCTTGAGGTTGGCGACTATGTCATCATCCCAGACAACGCCGACAACGGGCACTGGGGTCCTTCGCATCCCCTAATCCTTCGGCGTTGGGAGCGCAAATTATGGCGGTGCAAGGTATGTTCTCTCTCAGAAGATACCAGCCTTTTTCCCCCTATTTCTGTATGATTCATCCGTCGAAGACCGCACGGATAGTCGTCCTCAGAAGTACGAGACAACCCAAGTTGACCCAATCTTCCGTCCTGTACCAGCCGAGTACGCCAGGGTGCCCCACGCCGACACATCCCTCTCCCCAATCCCACTAACCTCAACAAACACCACATCTGAACTAGACTACCTCATGATCACAGATGTCTTCACAACAGGCTGGCACGTCCTCTCCTACTCAGGCTTCCAACCCAGCGACACAGTCGCCATCTTCGGCGCCGGGCCCGTCGGCCTCCTAGCCGTCTACTCCGCCAAACTTCGCGGCGCCTCTCGGGTCTACGTCGTCGACCGCATCGCCAGCCGCCCTGAGCAAGCCGAATCTTTGGGCGCCATACCCATCGACTTTTCCCAACAAGACCCCGTGGAAGCGATACTCAGCCGTGAGCCCGCTGGCGTGACGCGCAGCCTCGACTGCGTGGGCTTCGAATCCGTCAACGCCACGGGAGATCCGCACAACGGCATTGTGCTAGAGAACATGGTTGCCGTGACCTCCGTGTACAGAGGCATGGGTATCGGCGGTGTGTACAACGGCGGCGGAAACAGCACCGAGGGAGCGCCCAATGCCGGGACCCTACCCGCGGAGATTCCTATCCCCATGGCATCGCTATGGAGGAAGGGCTTGTCCGTCGGAAGGGGTATCGTCTTGTCTTTGCTGAGGGCACCTCCTTTGCTGGACTTGATCGCATCTGGTGTCGCTAAGCCGAGCTTTGTGGTGACGGCTGAAAGCGGCATTGAGGATGCGCCGGAGTATTACCGTCGTTACAGTGACCACTTGGAGAACAAAGTCGTCATCCGGTTCCCTTAGATACATCGCACGTAGAGCACAAGACGAGTGAAGACGAATGATGGTAAAGAGTGGATTTGGTCTGGAAGACCACTATACTAAGGATAATAGCTCGAGATGAGGACAATTAGCAACTCGATGGAAGCCTAACTAATTCAAGGAACCCAACTACCCAGTCCATCGTAAATGTACAACCTCTTCCTACACATTTCCAACACTATCCAGAATATGATAAAAGTAACAAGCACAAAAGAGATAGACGTGGCCATTAGACACGGCGGGAAAGGATTGGTGGGTAAAGAGCGAGATTCGATGATTTCGAAGTTGGCTGTGCTATGGCAAAGTGCCACAGCTCTCAATAACCATGATGATGGAATGACAACGTATAGGTGCCAAGAGAACCTAGCATCCGCTGAGAACAAGGTATTCCACTTGTTCTCACATGCAACTCTGCCGAGCTCCAGAAGCGTCTTCAACGCTGCCAGTACCGTAGGCGGAGTCTCCCTCTGTGTAGCACTGGTAGTCTGTCGGTGGAAAATCCATAGGAGTGATGAACGAATCAAAGTCTAGCATGCTGGGGATATCGAGATCGAGATCGCTCAAATCCCACTCTCCAGCGTTCCCGATGAAACTGGCATCGGCACCGGCACCGGCGGGCAAGTCGGTATCGGGGGACGCCTGCGGCGATACCGCCCGAGATCCTTGCGTAGTCTCGGGATCATCTAGGTCCGCCACTTGTGAAGGTGATGGTATGTGCTCAAAGATCTGCACACATCTAGCCGAGCTGTTCCGGATCCAGACTGAGAGACGGCTCATGAGACCGTCCCCGTAGCCTTCAAATGAGCGATTGAGATCTCTTTCGAGCTCACGCCGGATCATATGGGGTAATTCACGCCGCAGATACTTAAATAACTCCAAATCTTTCGAGCTGGAGTCAGCGTCATACCCTGATGCCAAGGTCAATTACTTAAGCTCTTTTCACATCTCAGTTTCTATTCTAATTGGAGGTTCAGACTTACAAGGACTTGGAGTGTCTTCCATGTCTCGCGTCCCCGGAAAAAGGGTAAAATATAATTCGTACCACTTGCCGACATCGTCCTGTTTGTCTGCGTCGTGCTTACCGGGTTGCCTACGCGCTCTGAGGTGCTTCTCCGTCTCTTGATCTATTCCTGCACCTGGGTCTGGCTTGCGATCCTTCTCGTCTAGAACAGTGCAAGCTATACGCGCCCTCGAGTGATCCTGGAGTGACTTGGCGGTCTTAAAGGTTTCGAAACACCTGGTGCAGGCGAAGAGACGGTGTTTGCGGTAGAGGTGCTCCCTTTAATTGCGTTAGTGGAAGTGTTCGGTGGCCGACGGAGTGTCACACTTACTTGACCCGGTGAATCTCATGCCACCCAGGACCAACGCAGGTTCGATGACTCTTGTATCTGATGGGATCGTGTTTGAAGAAAGGGCACGCAAATTTTCGACGATTGTCATCCCCATCCGTCTTTGTGCGCTTCCTGTTGGGCTTCTGTTCGTTGCTCTCGTCATTGTCAGAGCCTTCGTCGTCTCGATCACGACCCTTGAGTTGCCGTTTCTGGCCAGCTACTAGGTGCCCTTCAGCAGCACGCCTCTTGACACCTCCTGAACTGCAAGCTTTTTGGCCACGCTGACAGTCCCCGTCTTGTTCATAGGCCTCTTCGAGGTTATAGACGTTGTCGTCAAGCCATTCACAAACCTTCTCCATAAAGATGTTGATGAAAGCTTTCTTGCGGTAAGCCAGATAGTTGTCGATAAATGCGGGTGGTACGGGACTCGTCCGATGTCGACCGGGTCTCGAGTCAGTGGTGCAAGCAGGCCGATCTACTAGGTCGGATCTGGCGGATGGTGAGGATGATGAAGGTGATGATCTGCTCATGGACGTCAATACCGGTCAAGGCCTGTCACAATGGAAGGACTACCTCTGAGAGGCGCTATGGGCCTCACTTCCTCCCCCACTGCCTTCAGTTGGGGAAGAGAGTCTGTTGCTGTGTGTTCCCTGACTGTGTGAGTAACTGGTCGTCAAATCAGCGGAATAGAGGAGGTAGGACTCACTGATACTTGTCTCACTACAAGGTCTGAGTCGGCTCGAGTGCTTGAGGACTTGGGTGATTTGGAGGAAGGGGTTTCGTGTTTCTTAGGCATGTCCGGTGAGAAGTTGCCCGGCCGGCTATTGTGGAAAGCCTTGAACCGGGAAAGCAAGCAGGTGAAATCGACGAAGGACTTCTTCTTCGATGATCTGCGGTGGTATCGATGAAAAGAGTTCAGATAGGAAGGTCTAGTATAGGGGGTTGGTCTTGAGACGGCGAGCATTTCCTCGTACGGGTAAGGTAGTGCACGCTAACACTGGGGTTGGAACATCCTGCTCTTTTCTCAAAGTTGAAAGTGTGCTGCCTGGAACGAACAGGTGAATTGGAAAGTGAGGAATGAAGTGCTCAGTTGCGAATCGGCGTTGTTCGATGATGTTCAAGCGAAAACAACACCAGGCTTCAAGGCAACTCGGTGTCGTTATATCTCCCTCAGACTGCGCTGCTTACACGACCCCACTCCTTGACCCCACGCTCGTAGTCGTGCGCGCATTTGCGAACAACATCTTTGAGAGTAGTCGAAGAGGGGGCGCGTGTCTTAAGAGATGCCGCCTCACTCTGCAGAGTCCAATGACAAATGCAGAGCGGAGATGGTGGCTTGATAAGCCCATTGGACGCCCCAGAAAACCATGAGAGACGCAAGATCTCATCATCTGGGGTGGAACTGGCGAGCTGCCCGTCATTCTATCCCATACGGTGGAGTACGCAGTGTCGCGCATGCGTGTCCGCATAGAATCTCGCCGATGGTTCGCACACGATTGAGACTACTCAATTGCGCGCGAAAGAGGTCCTCACTCGAAGCCGTGTAAGATAACCATTATCAATGCGACGCCTAGGCCGTCGAGGATGGCTCCTTCAGTATAGATTTGCTGTTGGTTCAGTGTCCAACCAACCCAGTTGACTTCCTACGCACGAGAGAAGCAGCTATTAACGGCATGAACGAGAAGCACCGTAAGTACTCACAATCACCCAGTCAATCACCTCAATTGACCCGATGGTGAACAGTTCAAAACACCGGAATCGTTGACGGTACTCGATCGGGCAAAGTCACCCAAGACGACATCAGTCGGCATTGGCCGATCGTTGCAACTGCCTCCACGTCCCCTTAACTCGCTCGCCCGACCACGAACATTTCCGGTGAAAGGTATGGTCGGAATCATGCCACGTCAGGCAAATGAGGGGTTCAATTGCGGCAACGTAGGAGCCAACGATCGTCGGAGACATACGGACTGCAGTCGAAGGGGCTAACTGCATTGCGAACCGTCGATGGAGCGAACGGACGGCGTCAGGTCGGCGAGGTACCTCGTCGGCAGGGAACCGGACATGATGAACACGTGAGAGGCGGTGGCTAGCGGCAGCGACTCGGCAGCTGAAGAGAGCGATAAGATGCAGCCGGTGGCCGCATTGTTGCAGCAATTCAAGCAGGCTGAGCAGAGGAGCCGGTAGCGAGGAACACGGGCTCGTTGCCTGTTCTGCCGATAACGGGGAGACTTTCCGGGGCTTCGGTTCGGTATTCGTATTTTGCCTTTTGAACAAATTCAAATGCCTCGAGGAGTTGTTTTTGGAATCAAAGATGATGGAAACCCGGGATGATGGTTGTAGAGAGGATGGATGGGAGTTGAGACGGATAAGAAAAGAGACGATGTTCGGCACGGGAGTCGTACAAGAAGTCCAATTAGAGTTTGGAGCGTGCACAGCCAGCTTTTTGGGCCTTTTGTCCTCAGGAATCAGGGCATGTACGTACCCCTTCAGTGGTTGCTACCCCTAACCACCGCCCCTGCCCGCCTCATTTCCAGCGGGGTTCACTAACTCGTCATATCCCAGGGCGCCCTGCAGGTCCGAATTGAAATATCACTCTTGGCGACGGGTTATCGGGATCTTGAAGATCGCTCGAGGAATTTAAAACCAGATCAGATTTACGAGAGCCAACTACAGTTTGATGAGTAAATGGAGACTGCTTATGGTTGCAAACCCATCACTGTATCGTCAATGCTTTACGCGTGAGGGTGAGATTTCTCAGGAATCCGAAAGCGGCTTTGCGAGGTCAATGGGACGCGCAACATGGTTCAGTTAGAGTCATTTGATGCGATACATGAGAGAAGAAAATATTTTTGGGTATATTAAAAATGGTATCTTGTAAATGGTGGGAAATTGTGGCTTCATATGAGTTCATTACTTTTCGTGCTTCCTGTAGAGAGCGTCTTTCAGAGTCCTCAAGCAACGGGGACTCCTACTTGCGCGCAGAAGCCGTCATAAGCGTCGCCCTGAGCCAAATCGGCACCTGTCTGGTTTTGGAATGAAATTCGGTTCAGAGTGTTACCGTCGGCCTGGTAGTTCGGCCACGTGCCATGGCAGTTGTAGTTGAGAAGACCAGACACTGGGTCCTTCGCGAAGGCTGCCCACGCATCACGCATGTACTTGCCCACGGCAACCTCCTGCGCTGTGCTGTTGATTGCCGCCTGGGGCACGGTGTCAAAGAGAACGGGGAGCTATTTAAGCGATGTCAGCTAATATGTCTCAAGCCAAGAGTATTGACGGAAAAAGAAAGTATGACGAACCTCGGATGCGTGCCATGCTCCACTGGGCGGCGTCGTTGTAAGAGCAAGATTAGGGAAGTCGCCGAAATAACGGTATCGCCATGTCGGATGGCCCGCGGAGACGGCCCGCGCGGCTCTTCTGGCAGCGGGACAACTGAAAGCGACAAGGTTGAAACCGAACCAATATGTCTCATTGAGGTCAGGTGCTCCGATCTTGAAGAGCCCAGCCTCGTTTTCAGTGTTGCCGATGAGATACCCTGCGTTGGCCGAGTCGCGGATGCTGTAGTCGGCAAAAATAAGACGATCGTCTACCACAGGAGCAAAAGAGAGACCTCCAGCGGAAGCGATACCGGCATCTTGCGAAGAAAGGCCGGTGAGAAGATCCGTGGCGGGCTTGCTGAGCATGCAGTCAGAGACCACCTTGGGGTCGGTCAAGTTGTTACCGCAGCCGACCGCTGACGTGACGTTGAACCATTTCGCGTTCACAGTTTGGTTGGTGAAGATACCGAATCCAGTAGCCGTGCCACTCATGGGGATGAAACCGCTGGCGATGGGGTCGGACGCGTATGCGTAAGAGTAGTAGTCGACCAAGGAACCCCCGGCAGATTGCCCAAAGATGGTGATTCTGTTGACGTCGCCGCCAAATTTCTCCACATTATCGCGGACCCATTCCATTGCCAGGCGAATGTCGAGGAATCCAAGATTCGGGGCGGTGACCGGGTTGCCTGGAAATCCGAAGAGGTTGAGGCGGTAGCTTCAAGGTTGACCCGAGTTAGCATTGACGATACCTGGCTCCCCGAGCCTCCGTTGACTACTCACTTCATGGACACGACTACCACGTCATTCTGGTCTGCAATGAACTTTCCGTTGTACGCTGGGATACGGGAACTTCCTGCAACCCGAGTCAGTACACCGTGCATGCTTTCTTGGTTTGTTCAGACGAAGCCACTCGTACCTGTGGTGAAAGCACCCCCGTGAACCCAGACCATGACAGCCTTTTTCGAATCGCCGGTTTGTGGCTTGGTCCACACATTCAAGGTCAAGCAATCTTCGCTCTGAGAGCCCGTGTCACCCAACGCTTTGGTCACTTCAACAGCCGAAGCGGGAATACCGAGCTTCAAGATAGCTTCCAGACTAGTAGGAGCGTTCGCCGGCTGCATGCATTGGTGTCCCTATTCAAATGCATCAGTATAACGTTGACGAGATATCAATTTTGACCCTTTCAAGTAATATTTCCAAGTTTTCGGGGAAGGCTTACAAAGTCTGAGCCATTGATAGGAGAAGCACCGGTAAACTTGACTGGAGGCTGGAAGCGCAAGGGCCCAACCGGCGGCTGAGCGTACGGAATGCCCAAATATTCGGATACCTAAGACATCTCTTTGTTAGTCGAGGCCCATTATGTCCAACGCATGTATACTTGCCTGTTCGACGCCAGCAGCAACATGTCCTGCAACGGGGCCGCTGGAAGTCGTCACCGACTGTCCAACAGTCCAGCGAGGGAGGACCGGCTTGGCAGCAACTAAACTGGAGGCGGTGGCCACGGCCCTCAAGACATTGTTGATGATGCTTTGGGCTCTCATGGTGATGTTGAGGTTGAGAGAGCTCAACTAACGATAGACTAGGAGACCTGAGATGAGGTGAAGAGAGGTGGGCGTGGCAGAAGAAGGCGACTGAGCCTGAAGCTGCGGATAGGCGCTATTAAGAGGATCGCCTTGCTGGGCTCGCAATAGGAGGGGACCTTGACCTCGTCTTTATGTCAACGAACTTTGCTGAAGCCATTGTGGACCATGCTTGCCGAGGGGACGATCCCCAGCTCCCCGATTGCCTTGGGCCGCTCCCAAGAATGCGCGATGCCCTCCTCAATCGTCCCATTATCACGAAGGATACCCCGGATAACTAGCCCGCTTGCCAGAAGATGGGCGGGACTCGCGTCGGCCACTCACCTGTTTGCTGCAGGGAACCCTGTCCATACGGACGTCGTGGCCGAGCAAAGGTGCGGATGGCAGGCCAGTTCGTGGGATTCCTCCGATAGAGCCTCAGTAACATTAAGTCGACTAGTCTATCGAGGTGACCGGGGTTAGTCGGGTTGTGGGTAAGTTCGCAACACTATCCGAATTAGGGAGCCTTGCTTGCCCCTCTCAATTCTTCTAGCAACTCCCAAATCCAACCTTGAAGCCCACAATATAGAAAATTTTCGTCTTCTTTTGAGATACTTGCAGCCATCAAATGCACATTGACAGCCGCATATGCACCTCGAAGACCATTTAGAAGCCCAGCTTGCCTGGAGGCTGACTGACAGTCTGCGGAACAGTGAGACAACTCCATCGTATGCACGGAGGGTCCTAAGCAACGATGAACCTAGCGGGCACAAGGTAACCGAAAGCTAGTGGAGCGGGGTCGCTAGGTCGGCGCGGCAGTGCCATGACTTGCCATGCCGCCTTTTGGGCCTTCTCACGGGTCAGTGAGTTGGCAGCGCGAGTTGATTGATGCCAGCGTCGATTGGTTGTTCCTTCATAGCCTGTACAACCAACTTCCATACCATTCCCAAGAGAGGATTCGTCGCGAAGAGTAGGTTTGCTGATGGCGCAATACTGCAGCAAACGGGATACGATCACCTTGCCTTGGAGACTAGTGCTACACCTCCCTCGAATGAACCGCTGCCGCGCTGAGCGTATTCAGCAAGACAAACGTGCCGACGCCAGTTTGTGTAGTTGGAAGAGCTAGCCCGACATCGATATCATTTGGCTTTCTCAACGTCAATGCAGTGAGTGAGGGCGCAGCAAAGTCAGAGACGGAGCGTCCCGCGCTCGAGTAGCGAAAGCGGTCGTGGACCAAGCGTGAGTCCCGATACCGAGCCTCGAATAACGTACGTTGCTTCAAATCTAGAAGTGGTACTCCGTACAGGCGTCATGCTACTGCATTATAGTATTGGATTGAGTTCGACTTGAGAACAGACGAAAGGCACAACAAGGCTGTAAAGCACGGATAAGATGGTTTACAGCCAGTGAGAATCGATGTCCTCTCAGAGACCAGACTGAGAGTGCCGCTGGACAAGATTACCGCACCTCTCAAATGATGGCCACGCGTTCGTCTCCAGAGTCTGATGGGTGCGAAGGAAATGACGCGGGTACGGTGCAAGCCTTGTTAGCGCCCTGGTTTGCTGGTAGGAGAACAGTCTGTAAGAACAGTCAAGATGATCCAGATACCTAGACGAGTTTGCCAGATTTGATGACGCCTAGACCGTCTGGTGGTAGAAGAGCAGCAGACTCGACGTTGCAGTATTGGCGCGCCTCGGCTGCGCTAGGGAACCGCCAAAGACAAATTCTCAAGGTTCCGCCTGTAAACTATAGAGAGCTTCTGAGGCTAACGCCGGTTGCCCCTCACCGTTGTGAGGTTAGGGTAATTTGAGATCGGGGTTCCCCGCGACGGATTGCAAAGCTCGGATGCTCTACGCGAGGCAGCAAGTTCCCGTACCGTGTCAAGGCCTGGAATGTATTGTCACTACGAGCATCTGGAGACTGAAGTTACCATCATATTTGTGATGCGTCTTGCACAGAGTGGCAACACTTGGCCAGCTGTGTGGTACACCTCTGAGAATCATCTTCTGTTCAATGCATTCCTTTGTCTTGTTTGCTCCTCGAAATCTTGCGGTTTGTACTGTGCCTCTTCCATCTGCTGGAATGGGCAGTTCAGATCGCTGATGATGATGATGATTTGATATTGCATGAGCGCAGATTTCCGAGAGCAAGATGATCTCAGACGGTCCAGACCCTCTCTTCCAGCGCAATGCTTTGCTCGGCAAATCGAGGTTGTTCGATGTTTGGCCGGACAATGTTTGAACTTGCTCAACTGCCGATACTGAAAGGAGTGGTGAAATAAATTTGTGCACAGGTTCCCGATGATGGTGGTGTTGACAGTGACAGTACGTAGTCGAGAGTTGATCGTATGTCACACCCCTGTTCACGAAAGCTCGACCATGTCGATCTTGTAGGCCGAGGCCCCGGTTCGCGGTCTGCAGGCGATCGTGGAGAAGATATTTGGTAGTGCCAAGATATATGCATACAAGTTGCGATTGGACAGCTTGTAAGTGGTGTTTGCTATTAGGAAGGTGAAGCCAGATCCGGGGATGCTTTGTTGCTGGAGGCAAACAGGCCGATGGTTTGGAAGCGTAGCATTGTTGAAGGTCGCTAATCTTGCGAAGAGATTTGCCGCAGCCACCACTAGAACTCGCAACAAACGTCCGATTAGGAAAGTGAGATATTATCAAGAGAACTTCTTCAACGCCCAGAAATGGAGTTGTTTGTCTCGTAGAAGTGCACGGCGGGGCTATCAGAAGACAGCTGGGCGGCAAGGCTTTCCGAGGCGTTCAATAAGGCGCTGCCATCTCTTCGGAGGACGGCAAGTAGTGCATTCTAGGATTCGGACGACATGGCATCAGCTAGCGTTGATCGACGTGGTGTCCGCATATACGGTGGCATTGTGCAAGGCTTTTGAGCGCAGTGATGCTGAAGGCGACAGGACATCGGCAACGAATATGTGGACGGTGGACGGAAGGGAGGTCCACGATGGAATCGCGGGGAAGGCAACCTCAGGTACATACCTTGGTGCCGGCCAGAGTGGGTCTACCATGCTAAGCGAGGGCGAAATGGTGTGGAAAGAGCAAACAGCTCACTCGTCGGTGCGGTCCTTCTCATTTCGGCCCTTGAATCTCAACGTGCCTTATCCGATCTCATCATTCATCATGAGTTTCAATATGAGATCAGCTCTTGAGCAATCATCGTTAATTTGTCCCAACTGTGCCACTCAACAATTCCATCTTATCGGAAAGCAAGAAGCAATTCCACGTCATCTTTACACCTTCACAGCCGCCATGTTTGTGCAAACACGATAACTTGACAAGGAATAGATTGTGTCCGGAAATATATGCCTCTCCGATGATTTCTCGCTTCGTAATACCCAAGGGTCTTTGGGGGTTCCTCATCAATTAACATTACGCTCGTCAATAGAGATAGCTGAATCCGACATAGAACGTCCTTCTTCCACCGCTCACCCTGCCAATTCTCATGGATCTACTGCTGACCGCAACCGTTGAAGAGGGAGGATCCGGATCGCGGAACACTGCTAGCGGTCATGCCGATTTGCTATGTCGACCGCTCTCATCATCTCGCGAGTCGAGCGCCGTATGAAGCTCTCTCATCGCATCCGGAGGATCTATCGTCGCCTCAGAAAAGCCTGATCCATATGATTCTCCAAAGAAACTCAGTGGCTCTTGCTCTCCTTCTCCTGCCTCTTGGCCGCGACAATGCCATCGAACCTCCAGAAGCCAGGAAGTCCCTCAAAGAACAGACTTCCGATCCACGTCCACCACAAGCCCGTTCCAAACTCGATGCCGTGCCTGTGAAGCCTCGTGCGGTGGAACCAATAGCACTCGCTCAGGTGGATTCCCAAGACGGGCAGAAATATGGCCTTGACCAACCACCGATAGAACCTTGGGCCGCCGGGGAACGCGGTCTGGAGGAAGGACCAGATCGGCGTGCCGGGCAGCACAAACCCAAGCGTGAGCCAGCAGACAAAGTAGAACGCAACGGCCCCAAACACAACCACGTCAAAGCCCTGCGGCGGCGCAAAGTGCCCGACGGTGATGTCGCTGTACCCCAGCGCCTGCTGCGACGCGCGCGCCATCTCCACGACGGCGGGCCGCACGTCCTCCCACGCCGTGAGGGCCGGCTTGAATTCGATGAAGAACTCCTTGCCGCCGAGCCCGCCAGCCGCGATGGTCATGCCTTCGAAGGTACAGTCCTTGAGCCACGGCGACGAGGCGGCGGAGCGGCTGAGGCCAGCGTAGTGGCGCAGGTAAAGGGAGAGCTCGCGCTGGTGGTCGCGGTTCATGTGCGTCATAATGCGGTCGCGCGGGGAGGGTGCGGACGTGGGATCCGTGGAGGATGAGCCCATCGCCGCGGCCGAGCCTGAGGAGGCCGTTTTTACATTGCCCTGGCGTGCCATTGCTTCGAATTCCTGATTGGGTGCCGGTAAGTGGGAGACGGACTTGGCGTGCGGTTCAAAAGAGAGTTCCGATGAGTAGATGCGCTTATTGGTAATGCTGCGATGGGCCAAGGTTTGTTCCTCTGCGGGTTCCTGGATTCTAGACCGCACACTAGGTTTGCAAGGAAGCTTAGAAAGCGAAATCGAAATGCTCCGGTCGAGAGAATTGGGGTGAGTGCGGGAGACTCGGGGGGAATAACCGTAGGTGTTAGGAAAAGGGGCCTGTGAGGTTGGTCGTTGAGTTGGAAGAAGAAACATTGTAACCAACGGCCAGGAACCAACAAAATTGCGGCAAATGGTCTGTGCGATCCTTGTCCTTTGCAGATGTGGTTCGGTGTTCACTTCTACGCCTTGCGTCAGCTGTAAATGTGCATGGTCCCCCACGGACTTGGGCTTCAGGATTTTCTTCTTTTGAAGAAGCAGCGATGACCCAATGCAACGTCAAGGTTGGACCGATAACTTGGAACCGAGAGAAAGAGAAGAAAGCGGTGCCGTCGCCCTGACAGCTGTCAAACTATCTGGTCTTGTGGGATGGCTGACGACAGGGGCGCTGGAATGGACTGAACACGTTCACAGGTTTCAGGCCAGCACTCAGACACGAACACCGATTTTGTGCCTCGCTCTCGGAACCTCAAGAAAGCATGGTGTTCCGAGTGTGTGGGCCACGTCACCGGCTTCACCGCTCGGAAAGGTATCACTGTCTCAAGTAGAGGCTGAGAGGCAACGCTCCGGACTCGCATCAGAGTAACAACGGCGACTCGTGATGAATATAGTCGTCACATAGCCTGAAAAGCCCCTGGGTCCTTGGAAGATTGCACTTGCGGCAGGCTTCACGATGGCGGAGGTGTTCAATCAAGTGTAAAGAAACGATAGTACATAGCATAGCAGGCTGCATGTCTTTCTAAGATCATACTGCCGTCACGAGAGAAGTGATATGTAGAAGAAGCCCATGCGCTTCGGATGAAGCCGCCGAGCGCCTTGGAGCCGGTCCGGGCCTGATTGTGGGTCTATATGGTGGGGTGCGGGGTAACAGTCATCCAAAAGCCGGTCCGGTCCCGGATCTAACCCCGTTCGAATGTGCCGTTGCTGCCAGGGATGATACTGCCTGGCGGTCGTCCAGGAGAATGATTCATTCAGAGATTCTTTTCAAGAAACTTTGGAACAGCCTTCAGGCACACGCAGGATCACGGTCTTCAAGATGACACCCGACAAAGCGCGCGTCCTCCTTGTCGGATGTGGAGGCATCGGCACAATCGCCGCTCTCAACCTCGAAGCCGGAGGATTGGCTCGGGTCTCCGCAGTCCTCCGCTCCAACTTCGATGTCGTGAAGCGCAACGGATTTACGATGAAGTCTTGCGAACACGGCGGCAAAGAAGGCTGGCGGCCTACCGAAGGTCAGTTCCATTAACCTGGTTTTCTTCTCACCATGTCGCTCATGGTAGTCGCGATCCCCTTAGTCTTGAAAAGCGTCCCGGCATCAACAAACTCGGGCTCTGATAGCGTTTTTGACTACGTCGTTTGCTGCACCAAGAACGTCCCAGACGCCGGTCCAAGCCTGCCAGACATCATCGCTCCAGCCGTCGTCCCAGGCCGGACGGTCATCGTACTCATCCAAAACGGCATCAATATTCAACTACCCTTCTTCAGTCGCTTCCCTACAACCATTGTTCTCTCTGGAGTAAGCCGCATCGACGCGCACGAGCATTTACCAGGCGTCGTCGAACAGAAGCAGCCCGATCTCCTCCACATCGGCGCTTTTCGCAACCCCAACATCGACCTGGAAGAACAGCAACACGCCGCCAGACGCTTCATTGAGATGTATAGTGCCGGAGGTAAGACGACATGCCTCTATAAGCCAGACGTCGATTTCGACCGGTGGATCAAACTCGTCTACAATGCTTCGTTCAACCCCATCTGTGCTTTAACGAGGGTGAACGCTAGCCAGCTACGGACGGCGGATGCTTCCATGAACTCTTTGGTCGTACCGGCCATGAAAGAAGTAATCGCAGTAGCTGCTGCTACAGGCCACAATATCCCGTCAAGTGCCATGACACAGGCTATAGAGATGAATCCAGTCGATGAGAATATCGAACCCAGCATGCAAGTTGATTTTGATAAGGTATGACTCCTCCACTTTCCCCTCCACCCATGAGCTTGACTTGGTACGGCTATATTCACTGATACTCTCCAGGGAAACCTGATTGAGCACGAAAATATCCTTGGTGAAATCTGCCGAGAAGCACACAAGCGATCTGTAGCAACACCCATCTTGGACGTACTCTATGAGCTCTGTTGTGCGCATCAATGGGGTATCAAAAAGGACCGCGGCTTAGCATGATCACTATGGGATCTTTCTAGTATCAGAAGGTGCCTCAACCCGTCACTATCATACCAACGATTTGACTAGGGTACCTTAGCCACAACTGTCGAGCCATACTCTCAAGTAGATTCTTGTGACCGAGGGGCTCAACGAAAAGTCGGTCCACGCCTGCACGCAACTAAAATGCGTTTTCCTGGACCGAAGATCATTCAATAGCCTCATTTCATCAAGACTATCGATGATTCGCCCTAATTCACATCGAACAGTGGAGACTTGAGAATAGAAAGTTCACAGTCGTTGGGATTATTGCAACGGCGTTGGCCCGAGGTGAGGGGGTCAACCTCTCACTCCCTTTTCTGATTGACATTACGGATCATCTATCTGCGTAGATCATGAACATTATACTCACATCACTTCATTGTCGAATCTAGGGAAAGTCACCAAGTATCCGACCAACATGGGAAGAGATGGTCACAAAGGCGCCACAAAGCTGAGCCAAACTTGCTCATCTCAGCGGTTGACCCCTCAATTCGTGATGTTGCAGTGATCGTCGTGTAGCTGCTCTCAAACCAAGAATTGCTCTGTTACTGCGCAACGATCAGTCTGCAGTGCCGTAAGATCAGCTGGGCTCCCCAACGACACACCACCCCATCCCTCCGAGCCGAGCCCTTCAAGATACCTCTGGCGTCTCATATGACAGGACATATGAGACGCAGAAAACATGCTTGTTCAACGGCAATGATAAACAAACTTCTTCTCTGCATCTTTCTCCCCGCCTTCCCCCCCGGATCATAAGTCACTCCGCCGAACGGCCAAAAATCGCACGTGGAGCCGGATCATTCCCTAACGTATCGACCAATCCCCATCCCCTCTTACGAAACCTTGATGGAATCAGGCCATTGTTGGGACGAGAATCTTTGGGCACGTTATGAGCTATTTTATGTACACGTACTTTAGGCCAGATTCATCCTTGTCAGCGGCCCACGCGGTGTTCAGAGAGACGTCGAATTGATAAAACAAGCCCTAGTTGTGGACTATGGGAGACCCCGGATGAACGAACGCCTTTCTTGGCAAGTAAATCGTCGTCTGATCGTCGGATTCGAGTCGGTCTTCGCTCGATACACCTTATTTTGTTGCCCTTGAGACATCTATCTTGTTACAATCGATCAAAACCTGCTCGTCTTAGAAGCCATTCAGGTATACTGATAGTTAAACATGATATTACTTTTTTCACTATATCCATACATGTTTTCCTGTAGAGAATCCCCCTTGAGTAAATCCAACGCCTTGCGATGCAATGGTATCATCCGTCTCCTAAGTACTGTAGTTTCCAGAGCGAAAACAATGCAAAAAATGCGAATCCCCTAGACCTGCTCGTGTATGCGTAATCGTCCATCCCATCTGACGTCTCAGAATGTCTTCCCATTTGCGTCGTGGATAGTTGTCGTCGTCCTCACATGAATCCCAGATTCGATAGAGCTCCCCCTCGAAGCAGACTCCCCATCATGGCACCGGATCTGCGTCCTGACCTCGCCCCGCATCTTGTCGCCCAACTCCAGCTCGATCTCGCTCTCGTTCGGTTCCACGGTCGTCGACCGAAACGAGAAGAACTTGCTCCTCTTCTCAGCCATCCTCCTCGCGGCCCTCGCTTCGCTCGCGGCGTACTCTGCGTCGGCGATCTCTTCGTCCCTTTCGTTCATCGCGTTGTAGTTTCCTTCTCCGTCTCCATCGCCATCTTCGGCCGCCTTCATGGCGTACGCCTTCCGAGATGACGTGTTGGAACTTTTCTTTGGCGCTGAGTGGGGCCCCGCGGTGCCAATTGTGCTGAACAGCTTGGGCCAGCCGCGCTTCAGCAAAATCCGGAGCGCGGGGAGACACACGACAATCATGGAGACGGAAGCCTCGAGACCGGACCAGATGAGGGGGTCCGTGAAGTCCCACGTCGGGTTGAGTGATTGCGTAAACGAGACGATGTAGCGGAGCCGGATGCATGAGGTGATGAGGACGAAGATGCCGAGACTGAACATGAACAGGATGCCTATCTTGGAGCGCTTCGAAGTGTTGAGGTGCCACAGCAGCGGGAGAGGCAAGGCGAGAATAATGAGGTCGTGGCTGATGCTCAGCCCGGCAGCCACAAAAACTAGTGTGTTGATGTTCAGACAGTGGTGCGGACCGTAGTCTCCTTTCCAGCCAACCCAGTTGAAATCCAAGGGGATGCACTGGAAGATCTGCATGAAGAGAATCACCGTGGTCGATATTATGATGAATGTCATGGTCGCGTACGTTGCCCATCGGAAGGACTTGTTCGGAAAGATCCTGAGGTAGAAGAAGAGTACTGAGATCTTGGTTAGGCCTAGGCAGGCGAGGTACATGCTTTCGTCGATGAAGAAGAGCTGCAAAGGTTAGTATCTGATGTATCATTCGTGTGTGATTTTCCCTCTAACCTTTAATCCTAAGGTGAGTTCATCTGGCTCGACCATCCAGACGTCTTCTCCAAAGGCAACGTGACCGGCTGTGTGGCTGTTAGTAAGGACCATAGGATCGAACAAATGCTAGACTTACCAAGCTGTCCGAGGACGACAAAAACGACAAACATAGCCTATAGTCTGTCAGAATATGCCCACTCAATATTTATGATCGATGCAACGTACGCCGCAAAACATCATGATCCAGTCGTCGGCCTCGAATCGATGCATCGTCGTCCACCTCGCGTATAACCGTAACGGGACCACAAGTATCCCGGTAATCTGAAGGATGAGTGGTACCATGATGTCCACCTTTCGCTCACGAACCGGACGTTGGCATGCTTCAGCTTCTATCCTTGCAACTTCTGTGTTTGCTGTCAGTTCATCTTCTGCATCTGCGATTAGTTGATAGGAAAGCCTTACCTATGGCTTCCAGCTTCTTGCACCGCTGGAGGAGACATGTTTGCACGCTCATCCGCAGGTCGTAATCACTGCATATGCAAGTATCGTTTGTCGCAACCTTACACGCCGATAGTGGTAACTTTTCGAGTGTACACTCCAGCTAGATGATGGGAATGATGTCAGCCAGGTCTCATAAATCTGAGCAATGGAAGGGGGAAAACCCACCCCACATGGGGGCAACTTGGCCGCGAACTCCAACAGAGAACCTTGCACAGCACCAAGGAAGGCGACTGCGACGCCGAGCAGTAATGAATGTCTCATGGCGAATGATGCTGGTGATGGTGTCCGAGAGGGCGGTAGAGAAGGGAAAGACGGAAAGAGACAGAAAAGTGATCGTCGTGACCAGGACGAATCTGCCTCAAATGGTTTGACGGACAACCACAGACGTTTGTCATATCAACTAGGACGATTGCCGGCCGGCCAACGTGGGAAGGACATCTACGATATAAGGCAGCGGATGCATGGGCTGCCGCCCGAGCAGGCACCACTTCTTCAGGGGAAGCTGCCGGGAAAGAAAAGCCAATGACAAGGGCAAACTCTAAGGTGAGTTGGGCACATCCGGTCTTAGTGTGCTGGTTAGTTCGTGGCCTATTAACTCCTAGTGAAGTAAGCCCATCTAGGTAAACCAAGACAGTCCGGCCGGGGAGGAGGGTACGGGTAACGGGTTCGAGAGTCAGTAACAAAACCAGTACCTACATAGATAGCCAGCCTACTTTACTTGGCTCCGCGAAGCCGTTCTCCAACAACCCATTCTAAGAACCCCCCAGCATCCTTACGCAGATGAAGCCTTCACACGCGCATGGAGGAACTGGAAAGATACAGCTGTGTCATGGATCAGGGGTCTCTTCCCGTCGAACCTTCAGGGAAAAGTCTGTGATACCCTTTTTCGTGCGGGTGTAACTGGTCGATGAGCCCAGTCTGTGGTTGCGGAGCCAGGGATCGACGGGAGAGACAATCGGACCTCGTGGCAGTGGGTCCTGCGTCCATGCGTTTGGTGGTGATTTGCTTGAGGTTGTTCCGGGCGCGACGGTTTTGTGCAGGTCCCGTAGTACCGGAGGTCAGGAATGCTCCTCTGGGACTCTCGGGGGCTTTCCACCCATCGCCATCATGGTCTTGCCGTGGAGGAGCAGGATCAGGAACATGAGCTTGCCGCAAAGATGAAAAGCCAGCCGGTGGGATGAGACTACCCCCCCCCCCCCCCCCCCCATCTCTCTAAAAGCCACTCCAAAAAGTAATGATGCTCGCCGACCTGAAGAGAGCCCAAGTCATTGTGCTCTGTGGCTGTACTGATCATGTTTGCCTTTTTGCACGGCAGGCTTGCTAAGTTTCATCGAATTTGCGGAGAAACCTCAGCACAACACGGACAACACCATGAGGCTAGAGAAGAAAACGCGGTGCCTTGAATCATGAGCCTTACCTATATCCCCACTCCCACTTGCGAAAAGCTTCCTAATCTTCTTTGTGCAATGCCCTCCCGTGCCTCCCCACCCGAAGGAACAAAGGATGAACAATCGCGGCAATTGAGAAGGCCTTGAGTGTATGTCCGTGCCTCGGGATGGTGTATGTAATCAAAATGCAGCGTCGATCCATGCAGGGATACAAGAGTCTCGGCCAAAGGAGATCCCACGGCCAAGCCAGGCAGACTGGCATCGGCCATCATTCTCAGACTTTCAGATGCATCTAGCACGGGAGAACCAGACACCAGCGCAACGCCAGGCGAGATTGCTAGCGCAAGAGTGGACACGGCACTGACATCTGATCGAGCATCGCGCAGTCTGTCGGGATGTTCAAGCGGCACCCGCCAATAGTTGGTATATTGGGTAATTGGCTTCCCTTTTTGAGTCCAACGGGAGGCTTTTGTTACACGATGGCAAGCTGGATACGAAACAGTGGTACAGAGACGGCTTCCAACGTGCCAAAAGTGCCCGTCAGCAAGTCAAATAGCAGCATGCCCGTTGCGGGTAACGCTTCTTTTTGTGCTTCGGTTGTGCCGACGCGTGATCGTCAACTATCTCTTGATGAGGGGAGGAAATGTCTCTCCCAGAACTGTGTCGACATCCACGCCCCACGGCTACATGCATGTCTCTCTGCCTGCGGGGGATCTGCAGGCCCGGCACTTCTCGTAGCATACGGTTCAAACTAGACTACCACCTTGAGGGTTTCCCGTGGTGACGTCGAAATGCTTCGAGAGCGGGGGATTTGGGCGTGTCTGGCGGTGGCTCAATGGCAGCCACCGGGCGCAAGAATCGGCCTTCAACAATATGGAGGGAAGTAAAATTTCGTGCGTAAAACCCGGCATATTCATTCCATAGACATTCCACGACGGATCAGGGACTAGATTCCCTCGTGTTGTTAGTGATGCGCCGCTCCCTCCAACTCCTGGCGCTAGTACGCAAGCGCGAGGACGGCTCTACCTGGAGAACGCTAAGATGGTATTATGCTCTGCAAGTCGCATCATTGATGGCTCAGCGGGTGGCTGGCGTGGAACTTTGTTGGCATGGGTGGGCGAGTCGGCGCGATTGGGTAGACTGAATCAGTTTGGATGTTAAGAAAGTAGGCACGATTGAATGAGCACGTCAACATAGTTCACGATGGTAGTCTTGTGCTCGGCCTGCGTCTAGAAGAACTACCACGATTCAGAAGCATCTTCTAAATGAGGAATCCATCTAAATCAGGCTACTGTTTTGACGCTTCAAATAACCTTGAGTCATATGAAGACACGGGAGCTTTTCCCGTTGGCTCACTTCTTGCGAGTCCGTCCGTTCTGATTCCGCTTCTGTGCCGAATCAATTCCCGCTTCCCGTTGTTCTCTGACCATGTCTCCATCGATCGTCTCAGGATTATAGACGACTCATGAGAAGGGCGATGCTGCGGGTAGTGTGCATCTCCCGTCTACCGAAATTGCTACGGATTGACCAGCGCTTAGTCCATCTTAAGACGGACCCCGAGATCAAGACATTCTCTTTGCCGGACGTTCCGCATCTTCCGGAGGCTGGTCCGTCGACACAGTTCGCTGACGGGTCTTTCGAGCTGGCATCTGAGCAGGTACGGACTACAATGAAATGCCTTCTTCTCGCGCTTCAGGCAAGGCGACAAGCCAGATCGATCTGGATCGATAGTAAAATGGAATAGATTGATTGCGACTACATATGCCCGCCATCCTTTCGTCTCGCCGTTGAAATTTGCTGCTCAAATGCCGCGAGGCGCAGGCCATGACGCCGTTGGCGACAAGCCCGGCTGTGTAACATGGGCAAAATGGTATAACGTGGGCAATATGGGACCGCCGAAAAGCAGGACTGTGGCGGAGGCTGTCGAGGTGTTACAAACAATCACATTCCCAAGCTTGAAAGATGTCTCAAGCCTACCGTCGGCCAACCAGCCTCCGAAAGGCGTGACGCAAACGGACTAGCATTTCCAAACTCTGAGTTGTCGACAATCGAAATCTGCTTCCCCATCATCATCATCGACCCGGGACACTAGAGCGCCGACTGCCAGCTCGGTATCTCTGGAGAGTACCACATGCGCCAAGTGCATCCCAGACATCGACTTCATTGATTTCATCGGGGTCGACTCCCGCACTTTATGCTTGAGGACCATCCGGTGGCTTGCTCTAAAATAGCCATCCGCTGACCGTCTGGGGTATCCCGCGCAAAGATTCTTTAATGGACCTCGGGAGATCGTCCAGCATCTTTATGATAAGCTGGGAACGTCTGTCATTATCAGATGGTCGAGTAGCTCAAATCGCAGAGCACATCGTGCGTTTATGTTCGAGATATCGAGCTGTATCAACGTGGATCGAAAGATTGTTTTCTCGCGACGTTAATCTGGTTGGTAGCGCCCATGGGGGTGTAAGATGACGGACTCGAATTCTTTCGAAGCAGGCAAGACGTCTCAACCTTGCGTGCGTCCCATATGATATTGCGGCCGTTCCTTGGACAATCCCATATGCGAGCCCGTGGGATGAGCTTCGGCCTGGCATCCGACCAAGTCTATTGGACGGCTTGCGGGATGTACTGAGGTTGGGAATTGGCATCGTAAAGAGTACCATTCCCGTCGTATGGAGTCGGCTGGTTGTGGAAGACCCATTGTAGACGAGTGTGCTCCAGAATTGGAAGTCCACTGGAGCCATTGAGAGCAAGATTCGGGGGTGGGTAGGGACGGAACTTGCTCGCATCCCTATTAAGTGGTCCAAAGTACGATTCCGAATTGTTCACGGAGGCCATATTGGGTGGATCTTTGTTCGGTACAAGCACTCTGCTACCGAGGTCTTGCACGAACTGAAAGATATTGGCCCCAACGTCGTACCGGCCCAGATTTGGCGTCTCCCAGTTGAACTGGACTGTTGACAACATTGAGTAGTGTGTATAGAAGGTCTTGTCTTCCGTCCCTCTCCTGTCTTGGGGGAGTGCGCTGCCCAAGAGTAGTGACGCAATCTTGTTTGGTTTTCCGTGATCGTCAGACTCGTCGTAGGTGAGTTGGATGAGCGTGCGCTCTTTGAAGGCGCCCGGGGCTAACATTGGCTTCAGGAAATCCTGTGCCCATTTTGTGGCATACTCCAGAGACGTATTGTGGCCATCGTTCATTTGGTTGGGAGACATGAATACCCATTGAGGCACCTTCTTCTTCTCGAAGTCGGTCTTGAAGTCGTCAAACCCTTCGATATTGAGCAGGCGGGATCCGTTCAGGTTGATGGAGTCAAATGACACGAAGGGGCTGATACGATATTAGCATCGGCGGATCCAGCAGGACCCTGGGCAAACCAACTTGTGTTTCCGTACATAGTCCCACTTTCCATCACCTGTTTGGCCATCGCTGGCAGCAGCCAAGTAACCTGGGCCAGGGATGTCTTCCATGTACGCTTTCCATGACAAACCCCTCCAGTCGAGAAGATCCACGATGGTCGATATGTTCAACGGCAGTCGGACCGGTTCGTCATGGTTCAGGCCAAAGTAGTCTCCAGCAAGAGCTGCGATGTAGTTGGCCTGACTGGGGTGGGTATGCGCGTAGTAATTGGTGAGCAAAATCCCGTCCTTCTTGAGATCAGCAATGTGGGAATCTTTAACGACTTTGGCGAAATCCTGTCGAGTAACCAACGTTAGCGAATGGGGTAGGCCATCAAGGGATGTGGGCAGACGCGCCTGGTTTTCCAGCCAGATGGAAATAAACCGATCGAAGCCCCTGCCAGGGATGTGAAAGGCTCCGACGATCGCCAGCAATCCGGTCAGAGTAAAGAAAGAGAGAAGCATCGTACAAAGTCCGCCAAACACCGTTACTGCATCGCAATCATCAATCGGCAACCTCAAAGAAAGAAATCCCAACGATCGGGTGGTTTATTTTGCGAAAAAGCCACGACTCTTCGTGACGAGAAGCAGAAGAAACTAAACAATCGCCACGGGCTCGCATCCGCCCCGGTTCACGTCTCAGCGTGCTACAATACACCGGGGCCATGGCGGCTGTGTGTCGCGCAGTTAAGCAAGCATTCTGTGCAGTGTTTGACGTCGATCTCCTTGAAACGCTTGAACGCCTCCATGTGGCACATTAGCTCACGTCGGCCCATGCACCGATCTCGGAGCGATGATCCGTGGTGACAGGGATGTCTTGATCTGATAAGAAAATACTTGTGGGTTGAAGAAAAATCGCCGCGAGGATTGAAGGTTGCGGTTGCGTAGCCGCCGCTGCGTGGACGATCGCGCGATGTAGTGCAGAGTCCGCAGGTCTGCAAAAAGGTTTCTGGGCCTTTTGGTGTGGGGTGTCCGTTCGTGTCGACTGGAGCGGATGGGGTCCCCAATCTGCAAGGGAACGTGAATGGCCTCGACTCGTTGCAGCTGGGAAGACTTTTCTCCACAAGTGATTAACGACTGGCCCGCATGGCTGGGCCCCAGTCCCATGTCTTGGACAGGAAAGAATCCTCAAAAGTTCAGAGTCGGGGACATCCCACCAGAATGGCCAGAATGGATGGAAGGGTTCGGGATTCGGGACCCGACAACAACGTTGTCCGTTGGAGCTGGGGAGACCACCGTTTGACACTTTCCCCGTTGAGATGTGTCGTTGCCAGCAACTTCCATGCTTGTCAAGTTGTCATGTTTGACAGATTTAGTGTTTTGTGACCTGTCGATCTCGTTCGTCGTCTCCCCCATTCACGTCCAGAGTCTGTCTTCTTCAGGTTCGAATATCCCTCGTTGTGATGCAGGCTTGCAGTGCACAGTGCAGACAACCTTGAACCGGATATTTCGACCTGATGAAAGAGGTTGGCGCCAAGGCATTCCCGAGGGATTGAATGACAAAAAAGATCCATTGATGGAGAAGGCCCATCGCGAAGACCGGGCTCGTCGGCAGGACTAGTGGCAGTCGGTGTGGCACAGCCCTGATTTCTGCATGGTCCGCCAGTACGGATAGAGCAGGTATTCCTGGAAACGTTCTGACGACATTAGAGGCATTTTTTGGGAGGATGCAACGGTGACTCGCGTGGCATTGACGGCCCCCTTTACCGCTCAATGGTGTGTGTCACGAGACATCGATCGTCGAGACAGATTGACTTTGCTGAGCCTAGCCAAGCCGCATTTTCATCGCGTCTTTTGCTGCGTCAAGGTCGTGTCTTGCTGCTGTCTGTAGTGGTGAACGAACTTGTAAAATGAGGGCCAGCAGGCAGAGAGAAAGAGAGGGACGGTCGGTGTAATTCTCGTGATCGTGGATCGCCGTGAACATCTGCGTGAATGATGGAAGATGAAGGCCTTGTTCATTTTAGGTAAAGATGGTGGGAACAACGCGTCTTGCGTCGGCTCATCCCCATGTTCGGTCGGCTTGTGGGTTGCAGCTGAGGTGGGTGCTAGTGAACAAATTTTTTATCTGATCTTAATCCCTGTCGTGTGAGTCAAGAATGGGGACCTTTGAGAGGGGAAGGGCCGATCTAATCTTATCAGATGCCCCACATCTGACTGCCATAAAAGTGGAAAGCATCACTCGGAGGGGCTCGGTTCTAGCACCTCGGTGCTCGGAAATGTCGGCCTTATGTAAGCTATCCTGCCAAGGCTTAACATCATACCATACAATTCTCGTGCAAAAACTGTTAAGACACTGACGACGCTCGCTCGGCGGTAGCGTTCGCTGACTGACAGGGGGAAGTTTCTTCCCTTGGATTTCGAGCACATCTTGACAGCGAGCGGCGGGTAGAATGTGCCCACTCCGGACCGGAGGCTAATCCATTTGTAACTCGGTACTGATTGATATAACCGTGGCCGTGGCCTGTGTCTCACGCGCGGTACATTTTCCCTTCGTTTTTGATCATTTTCGCCTCCCGCGCTACAAGATTGAGCCGCATCAACACCATGAATTCAGCCAACGATACAATGTCTCCCTCAGTGGATGACGGTGGGAGTCTGTCTCCCGCTAACTCACGCGAAGACGATGAGAACTCACAGCACCCCCGCAAGCGCCAACGAGTGCGTCTAAGCTGTCTGGAGTGTCGCCGGAGGAAGCTGTCTTGTGACAGAGGCTACCCGTGCCAGCGGTGCCTGAAGAGCGGCACGCCGGATCGCTGCACGTATGAGACCAAGTCGGGTGCTGTGCTGAACGCCAGCTCTGGCGTTCCGCCTGCCTTTGCCCAGCTCGACTCACGGAGGAATGGCGAGCTGGCTGTTCCCGGCAAGGAAGCCGATGTTTCTCTTATCCGCGAGGCGGCCAAGGATCACGACCGCATTCGCCGTCTCGAGCTCGAGGTCGCTCAGCTCAAGACTCAGCTCACACGACAGGCCATGTCCTCATTCGATGGAAGCACAATTGCCGGCACCAACTCGCCACTCACTCAAAAGGATGAGACCAATGAAGCACCAGCCGACCCTTGCGCAAACAACTCAGAGCTTCAGTCATGCTGGCATCAGTATGGTGATGGGGACAAGTCAGAACTCCGCTTTTTCAGGGGCAAGGAATTCCGAACACGGTATTTTGGTCCTCACAACGCCACAATGGCTTTCATCGAGGTAGGTCTCTCTCGCTCATATGAGCCCTTTTTCATCCTAATGAAGAATTCTCATCTGACTGCATTACAGTTGACTGGTCTATGCCCCTTCATGAAGGAGACAGCAGATGAGTGGCTCAAGCCCGTGAAGGCTCATGACCGGAAAGACCGCAAGAAGCGCAAGGATGACAGAGACAAGTTCTACCTTCAGCCTGACGCCCAGCTTGAGGCTCTTCTGCCACCAAAGGAGCACTGCGATGCTTTGCTCGAGGTCTACATTGACCAATTCGAGCAAATGCACCGCATCATTCACATTCCCACCTTCCGCAGAGAGTACTCAGAGTTCTGGGAGAACCCAACCGAATCCCGCTACGCAGCACTTACCGCTCTCGTCCTTTCCATCTGCGCAGTAGCAAACTGCATTCACACCCACGAATCTTTGAGGTTCACTGGAATGATTTCCAATGCCCAGAATGCCGCTGAAAAGTGGATCAAGGCCGTTGAAAATTGGCAAGATCACCAGAGTGTGAAGCACCGAAAGCTCATCCACTACCAGATTGCTTGCCTCCTGTATCTCGCCAAGCGGGTCAACACTGTGAAGAAGAAGCGCTTCTGGACGAACTCCGGCGCTCTTATCCAGGACGGCATCTCCGTCGGACTGCACCGGGAACCCGGCATCATGGGGGCCAGCAAGATTTCAGTCTACAACCAGGAGATGAGACGGAGGATCTGGGCAACGGTGCAAGAGTTTGACATGCAAGCCTCTTTCGATCACGGATTGCCCACGCTTGTGAGCCAGTTACACTACGATGTGCAGCCACCAAGAAATTTGGACGATGAGGACTTTGACGAAGACACGACGCAGCTCCCGCCTTCCAAGCACGGCAAGGAGTACACTTTCTCCTCCTATCAGAATCTGGCTCGCCAGAGTCTGCCGCTGCGCATGGAGTTGAGCCGCCTCCTTTGCGGCCCGCCAGGAGACCTGGACTATGACCAAGTCATCCGTTACACCAACGACATCACGCACGAAATCGACTCCCTTCCCTCCTGGGAGCACAACAGCAACAACACACACGGCGGCAAGAGACCTCTTCTCGCCTACACTCTGCTCCACATCCAGCTCCGCCAGTACATCGTTCCCCTACACCAACCTTTCCTCAAGCTTCGCAAATCCAACGCCAAGTACCAGTACTCCGAGATCATCTACTACAACGCCGCCCGAGACATTGTCCTGCTCCACGACAAGCTCTACGAGCAGGGTATTCGCAGCCTCAACTTCCTCCGCGAGGACGCGCTGACCACGGCCGTCAACCTCTGCAGCGTTACCATGCTGCAGCCGCGCGGCTCGACAAACATGATCATGATCAACTCGCAACACACCGTCAAACTCCTCGAGAAGTGCCTCCACATGAAGGAAGACAGGATCCTCCGCTGCGGCAACAACGAGCCCTGGGGTTACTCCATCATGTGCTCGGCACTCGGCCTTCTCGAAGCCCACCTGGGTACAAAGACCACCGAACAAGCCAAAGCATCGTCTGCGGAACGTTTCGTCAACCTGCACTACAAACTGCTGGCGAATCAGGAACCTCCGGTATCGAGCCAGCCATCAGAGCTGTCCAAGATTCCCGGGTTGGAAGTTCCCGAGAGACCAAAAGTAAGCAACCGCGCCCATCCGTTGTCGTTTTCGTCGTTCAGAACCGAACAGTGACTAACTCGTCCTCCTCAGTCGGTGACGCCCTTCTCCTTCCAGGGCTACCCGTCGTCGCAGAACGCGATGGACGGGCTCCTGCCTCAACCCCTGCCGTGGATGCCACCATCCATTGATCCGCAGGTGAGTCTCCACGACTTCTCCCCAGCACTCCCAGCACTCGTCGCTGACAGTGTGTTGGCAAAGGCGCAGTCATACAATCCCGACTTTAATCTTGAAGCACTGGGATTGAACTTGAACGAGTTGTGGGGAGAATCGTGGGACTTTAGTTGATGCATGCGATGTTTGTGATGTCTTTCTTGATGTGTTTCATGGTTACTCAAAAGAAAAGCGAACTTGGGCTGGTTGTTTGATCCGGGTTACAAAGCCCCAAAGGGCGAATTGCTCTTGACTTGTATTATGGAGGGCGATTATTCATCACGTACAGTTGTTACGATGTTCGGAAAGCTTTGTGATACCCATCTCAATTCCTCTCTCTATCTCTGTTTCTCGTTAGATCTAGATGTGTAATATACTATACATACAGTCATGTCGGTCTTGACTCACGATCTGAACACGAGGTCTTTGAAAGTTTTCCTGGTCAGCTGTTGTCCTTCTCCTTTCGTCTTGGCTCGAGATATCTTCAGCCTCAAGATGGTCCATCCGGGTTAGCAGACGCTTTTTGTTACGGCATTCTCGCCTCACCACGCTTCGTCGCCCTCATCAAAACCCATCGGAAGGCCCCCGAGAACCCGCCGTTTCGGTAGGACCCGAAGACCATGACTCGAGTAGATTAGAATATTGGGCAACACGACGCCTGGACCACATCTAATAAGTCACCGGACCGGACCAACTCATCTCCTCAGCAAAAGAACCTACAGTCCCCCTCATATCCCCGATAGCTTCCAGTCGCCTTCAATTGCCATGTGGAACTTGAAGCTTGTCTGAGGCTTAAAAGAGAAGAAATATCCCAATCGACCCGCCATCGACCAATGCGGCTCCACCTATACGATCTGTAGACATATATCCCTCGCTGCCACGAGTCGTTCGTGACTCGTTCGACGACCTTAATCGGGCACGGTGGGTTTCCCCAGCGTCTATCGAAACCGTTGTAAAACGGTCAATCATTCAGCGTGGCCCTACCATTCGACCAGATGCAACCCGGTTTCCCTTTGTTGTTACCAGTTGAGATCATTCGCAGAGTGTGGCGACATCTTTCCCCGCAAGACGCATAACGTCACCCGCGTGTTGCGGCTGAGGCAAGCAGGCTGGGTTTAAGCGACTTTCATGCCATTCGTCAATTGTCGTCATTGAACGATATGCGAAGTCATCGATATTGTCATCAATAAATCTTCCACTCTTCTCGATCCATCCCACTCGGCCGAGCCAAGAAATGAGTTTCTCTCCAGCGGTAGAAACGTGGACTCATTCTACTCCACAGCTATTCAACTCAGTATCATTATCGGCGTGGATTTTCCGTCACCGCCAAAGCGTTTGTCCCCAAGAAAACCCAAGAAGCATTGATGGCACTTGACGTCTCGAGCGGGGGTGGAAAGTGACCGGGAGGGGATTATCGAGGTTACATGGTCTCCCACTGGCGGCGGACAAGATGCCAGATCCAGGAACCGTGACAGGGATCAGCTCGGCACCTTCAAGTGTGGCCTGCAACGCTACATGACCACCCCTACCTATTCCTTCAGTTTCTCTCCAACCACCTTCTCCTTTGTGACCCCCAACGGGCAGCTGGCCGCAGTGGTTCCCTTAACTCCACGATATCGACCGTTTTTCCCTTTCAAGGGTCCTGCTATAGAGAACGGTAGAACATGAAGCTGGTGAGGGGGGCTTCGGGCTGCTAGCACCGGCACGCGGCATTTGTCCCTTGTCCTTACAGACCTCACATGGCCCAATTGCGTCGTAATGCCATGCCACGGGCGGGGTCAAGAGGTCGTAGACAAGCTCAGATGCTCGAATGATTAACCATCTAACATTCAGAGGGGGGCGCCGTAGCCTCGGAGATGATGAGCTTTGTGGGATATTGGTTCGTGTCGCCCTGGTTGCTGTGGCCCCTTGCTGACACCCTCTCTCTGGCCCGCGTGGATGAATGGCTTGTCGTGAGAGGGCCGAGAAGACGACGAGAGTCGGGGGCGGAGCTATAAGATGCAAGACGACGCTGATCGGACGCAGGAACAAGGCCTGGTCTATCACAACATCCAAGTTTGCTAGTCTTCTTTCCCTCCGCCGAGTCAGATTCCCCACGTCACAGCCGTCATCTGCAGTCGTGACAGTTTCAGACATCGGATACACATATTTAGAGACGATCTCCCGGTTCATCTGAGAGACTACTTATCTACCTCTTCATATCCAAGCATACCTTCGGTTCACGATGGCGCCTTCTCTCCTCCGTCTCGGTGCATGGCTCGCTGCCGCTGCCGGCACTGTCACCGCCGCTCCTCTCGAACGCCGTGCCGTCATTGCTCACGATGCCGTCGTTGGCTTCCCCGAGACCGTTCCCTCAGGCACCGTCGGTAGCTTGTATCTCAAGTACAAGCCTTACTTGAAGGTCGTCAACGGCTGCGTGCCCTTCCCTGCCGTGAACGCTGCTGGTGACACTGGGTATGTTCACCTCACTTAAACAAGCACCTCACTCAGTCCATCTCTAACCCGTTATCCACAGCGGCGGCCTCGCCACCTCCGGCTCCTCAAACGGGGGATGCTCCTCCAGCACCGGCCAGGTCTACGCCCGCGGCGCCTCCTACAACGGCGCCTACGCCATCATGTACTCCTACTACATGCCCAAGGACTCACCCTCCTCCGGCCTGGGCCACCGCCACGACTGGGAGAACGCCGTCGTCTGGCTGTCCGCCGCCTCCACCTCAGCCACCGTCCTCGGCGTCGCCGTCTCCGCGCACGGCGAGTACGACACCAAGACCTCGGGCATCGACTACACCGGCACCAGCCCCCGCATCGGCTACCAGAGCGTCTGGCCCGTCAACCACCAGATGATCTTCACTAGCGACGTCGGCGGCCAGCAGCCCCTCATCGCGTGGGAGTCTCTCACTGATGCCGCGCGCACCGCGCTCACCAACACCGACTTTGGCAGCGCCAACGTGCCCATGAAGGATGCCAACTTCAACACCAACCTCGGCAAGGCTGTCTTGTAAGAGGGTTTCTCAGTGCGAGGATGTTGCGTATTGGTGAAAAGCTCTGGGAGATGGTGGCTGGGATGATTACTACTTAATTGTGAGGCAGGCTATTTGGCCGGCCTCGTGGATGACTTCATGCATATACTTTAGTCTTACTGAGGAGCGAGGGCCCTTGAAGCTCTCTGACGATGGCTCCGTAATACATGAACCTTTTACCCACTGTTCTGCCCTCGAAATCATGCGTAACACTGATGGGGAACGTCTGCGATAACATAGCAGTTCCTCAAAGATACGCAAGTCTCGGCTGGCGGCGACGTCCACAACAGATACTGGAGATCGTCGTCGCTCAAGCTGCTCGCTGAAAGAGGCAGCTAAAGAAATCTAAATCCAGCTCGTTTCATGATTCTGCCATTGCCAAGTTGAAGGTTGTCGGTTCGGACATTGAACGGGCAATCCCGCCAACCAGCAAAAGCATAATTGACAAGCCATCGACCCCAAGGCCCAGGATGGACGCTGCTGACCGTGCATGCGACCGAGGCTTGGAATTTTTGGAGTCGCTTGGAGGTCGTGCCAGGGCAGTTTTCTTGCCGCCTGCCGAAGAGGGTAATCGAGCTCCGATGCAAGCAACTCAAATCGCTGAAGGCCAAACCGCACATCATAATCAACGGGCAGCGGGATAAGCGCTTGTAATACTAAATCGAAATCGAGATGGAATGCCGATCACCCGCTGTCACAAGTTGTTCGGGCTGAAATCTGGCTTGAGAATGCCGCTTGAATGGAAATGCCATACACAAACAGATGGTGGCTGGTTCGCAAGAGCTTTGACAACTCGCCGTATTACCGACGAACTTGTGGAGTAGACGGATATGTCGGCAGCATGCTTATCGATTCAATCTCCAAGTAGTCAGCCCACTCCAAGAGTCTCCGTTCGTTGAAGAATTCCCGTTCGTCGTCGTCGACGTCGAGTTGTTGCGCCCACGTGGTGGTTAAGGTTGTGGCCGAACTGGGGCGTTCAGTGGCTCAGGTGGAGCAGAACCCCGCAGACGGGCAGTCCCCTGATTCCGAAGCCGCAGGCGATTTTGCTGTGGCCCTTCATCTGCGGCATTTTCGGCAAATCCTTCATCAATCAGCATCTGGCCCTCTGGCGCAACGGTAGCGCGTTCGACTCCAGCTCGACATTCGTCGAGATGCCATCGAAAGGTTATCTGTTCAAATCAGGTGGGGGTCAATTCTTTTGCCTTTTGAGTATTTATGATGTCTGTTTTGGTGTTCTGGGTTATTGGAGTTGAAGATAGGTCATTGTGGCTATTCTGAGTGTGTGAGAAGTGAGAGACTGTGAAGCTGAACATTGACAGGTGCGCGCGATTTTAGCTTTTACTTTGTTTGGCACGGACCAAAAAACCTCAATGTCTGGGATACCTACCCCCTCTTGTCCATAGCCACGAAGCTCCAACCTACTTAAGCTACCTCATCACTAAGGGACTAGGAAGCATTACAACATGAGTGCCTTAGAAAATCATGGCTCAGGGTTGAGTCTGTTTCCTGGGTTCTTTTCGTTTCTTCTTGTTCGCTAGCCATGTAATTGCAGGCATCATCACTGGGGAATGCCCTCTTGTCAGGTTTGTTTTCTGAACCTCGTGAACGAATATTACTCCAGGCAAATATCAATGTAGGTATATAACATTCCTCAGGGCAGTTGGTCCCATTAACGAGCTCGATACACGATAATTCATTATACATATCCATACTGCTCATCTTCCATCGGCCTCACGACTCGTTCATACACCACTTGCCGGAAATCCTGATCAGTCAAGTCCAGATGTTCTCGGTTGAATTCTTCCTCGATACAACATCTGACCGCGTTGGCGTAAGTTGTACCTCCAAGCTCGTGCCGCAAAACTCGATACGCTGTCAGTCTATCGCACAGCAGCCGTGACACGCCGAGCATTGCCTTTTCGTCGGTATTTCGCATCGACTCCATGGTCTTCCCGCACCCAAGTTCTGCGAGGAGGATACCGAGCGAAACTAAAGCTGGGTTCCGACAACCTAATAAGGGGGCCGCTTGTTTCCCTAATCTTCCGTCTAGACTTGGTAGGGTGGCCATGACAAAGGTGTCGCTATAGCGAAGTAGAGAGTCCTTCTTCAAGAATAAGACATCTTGACTTGTAATCATATCCGGTAGCCAGTGCGTCTGATGTAGTTGTAGGAAGCCGACAGAAACAGAGGCAGCCAATTTCCTCTTTGCCACGTATTGCCCGTGTAAACCGGAATACTTGCTCGGGTCCTCGAGAACCTCCCGCAGAGCTACAGCACTCCAGGCATCACGACCGGGCAGGCATTTGCCAGGGTAGACACGATATTCTCTGGGTTTTTCCGAAGTCTTGTCTGTGATTTCTCCATAAGAGCCGGTTCCGCCTTGGATATGTCGCTTGCGTATTTCTTCGCAAAGGTTGACTATCGGGTTTGGAGCAGCGATAGTGATCTTCGAATCAGAGTCCGGGGCGCCCTGAAGGACGTCATTACCCACTGGTTTGTTGGTGTCGGCTGAGCGTCTGGGCTTTTTGAGTTGATGGTAGCGAATCACGATCTCTTCCCACATAGGTCCTTGATGAAAGCCGCCAGCCTGGTCAGCGATGCCGAAGTTCATGGACATATAAACATCAATATTCTGCAGAATCTCCTCGTCACTCCGGCGAGCTACTCTCCCTGGCGTTTGCGGCATAACTTGCATGTATACCTCATGGGAGCAATTGCCTGGAAAACTGGATAATAGCGCTTGGTGAAGGCTTCCTGCTAGTTCGTGAACTAACTGCATTGTCCTGCCTCGCGCTCGTGATTCTCTCTTAGGGGCCATTTCGATACTTCGATCGATCAGCGACTCAATGTCGGTGATATTGTTCTTTATGATCGTCATTGATCCCGTGTACGTGGACTTTCCGACAGCGAACATGATGCGTTTTAGTGCTGTAGCCAGAGGTGCGCCGTTCGATGATGGATGCTGAATCAGGATGAGCACGTAAATACTCTTGGGGTGCAAGACTTGTCCTTACCTCTTCATTTAGCGGCAGATCGATTAACTTTGCTATATCTTCGATAGCCAACTTGATTTCTCCAACCTTCTCTAGCAAGATCTGATAGGGCCTCAAGTTCCAAAGCCTCGCTTCGATCATCTTACGAACGGCATCCTCATGCCACGCGGGGCCAAATGGGTCGTTGACCATGTCATCGACCTTAGAGTCCGGAACGATGCCAGTGAGAAGCTTCTCACTCACATCTTGAAGCCTGATCCTTTCGTTCTCTAGGTCGGTTATTAGGCTTTTGAGTTCTCTGTCATACCTCCGCCAAATCCGTATCGCTGAGGCGCCGTGTCGGTAATGTTCCAGGGCGGATATGAGCAGCGGTATGGTACCAAGGACCACGCCCACCACCTCGATACCGGACATCGTTCAATGCTGGCCAGAAACCTTCAAATATCACCATAGCCTAACTGCTCATGTTCAGTCGTTAAAATTCATATCCGGAAGATGTCAGCACATCAGGCGACTCCTCTCCATTATTTGCACATTGAGGGGAGATAAGCGCCCGACTATCATAGGCCAGCCCGACGCGGCGCTTTCTCGTCGGTGCGGGGAAACTCCCGATAATCAATCGCAGGAGACCTTCAAGATAGACTCGAGTCGTCTCGCCGCGTTTCCCACCATCTACGTGGACCACAACAACAGCGCCCATGTCCTTCATACGTGCCTTACTTTCGTCGTCTCATCTAGCGTCATTCTACACGTCGGTAAATACATCTTTGAGGTACAAGGTTGTTCATTGGCTTTTGAAACAGATACATATCAATGCCGTTCGGTTCCCATTCAGAAACTAATTCGACGAAGCTTAGCCAGCCTCTTTATCGCCGTCCTCGGCCGGGACGTATTCCATACTGGCAAAACTGAACCAGCATCATAGGACTCCAAAGACATGGCAACATCGCTTCTTCTCACACCAGGCTGACGTCTCAACATGGCGCTATTCCTTGGAGATGTCGCCTTCGAAGTTATTATCTCTTTCGAAGAGCTAATCAGAATGTGGCGACCGTACAACGGAGGACCTTCTGTCGCATCCCAACTTCCGAGTCTCAAAAGCGATCTATTCCGGTTGAAGACGTGGCAAGCCGACTTCACCACTCGCGATGTCACTGAGTTGGACGGAGGATATCTAGACCACCATCTGCGCACCGCACCGCATATTCAACGCCAACTCCTCAAATTACTGAACGGCCTGAAAGAGTCAATAGGCGATGCAGAAAAGATCCTTACTGGACAGATAGTCCCATGGGATAAGCTGAGCTACCAAGAAAACACCTCGGGCGATTCTATGACGGAACCACAAACGGAACTCCAACAGATAGCGACGGGAATCCGTGGACTGATCGATTGCTTGTTAAGACTCCGTGTCGCGACCGGAGACCCCGCTCCTCACAACCGTATCATGTCTGCAAAACTGAGACGAGAACCAGAAGACTATAGCCTTTATGTCAATTTCTTTCAAGAGACATGGGATAAAATCGAAGAGTTTTTAGCCGACCGCCTGGGCAAGTCAGTGTTCCAAAGACGAGAAACACTGAGACAAAGAGCCTATGATCGAACATCAACAAATTCGAGTCTACCTCTCAACGAGCAACTCTCCGGCGTAAGTAGCAAACATCAGAAAGCCGCCGAATCAACCCCTCTGACAATCTCAAAGTCATTGATCAACGATTTCAAGCGGATAACAAGTCCAGACGAGGAATCCACTTTGTACGAAGGGGCTCGCGATATCTTACTGGGCATCGTGGCCCAGGTGGAGAGTGTGCTTCTCAAGTCGACATCAGATGAATTCCAGTGCCCATATTGCAATATGACGCTGATACTCAGCCACAGTGACCAAGATAAGTGGATGTAAGTAAGATAGCATAGCAATTCAATGCTTTCATTCATGCACTTCGTATTTAGACTAACTCAAAAAATTAAAGGGATCACGTACTGAGTGATCTACAACCATATGTTTGCGTTTCCAGGGATTGCATAATTCCTATCCAGCAGTACTCGGAAGAGACTCGTTGGATGCAGCACATGCTCGCCAACCACTTGAGAACATATCAATGCCCACTAGGCTGCAATGAGACCTACCCAAATGCGATCGCGTCAGCTGCCCACATAAGTCAACGGCATCCTGGCATGATACCCCCGAGTCAACTAGATACCTTGATCAGCCTCAGTTCTAGTCCGATGAAGGAGGAAACAAATACGTCTTGTCCCTTCTGCTCTCAAACCATGGGTTCTATTGCTCAGTATCAATCTCACGTGGGCGAACACCAAAGGGAAGCGGCTGTGTTTGCTTTGCTAAGTGAGCCTCTATTGAGAACACAAGTTGACATGAAACGAAGAAAAAAGGCAAAGTACAAGAAAATGATGAGAAAATGGATGCGCGAAATTACCGCTCGAGATTTGAGAGAACGCGAAGAGCGTGAAGCGGAGAGAGAAAGGTGTGGGGAGCGGCGGAGTGATGAACCCCAGAAAGATTATGAGGAGCGCATGGGGAGGCGATGGAAAATGTTATGGCAAGGCCGTGGCTTAGAATCCAGCTCTTCAGGCCCAGTTTCAATCCTTAACGCGAGCGAGGGCCAGGAGGTCAGCAGGGAAAAGGGAGAGAAAGGTGGTCAAGTGTCTTCTCGTCGCTTATTGCCCTGGGACGTCGAATTCGAAATGCCGGAGGAGAAAGGTGATAACCAGCAAGGCTGGTGGCTGAAGAGAGACAGCAGCTTTGAAGAACGTTGGAATAGCGCTGCTTCACGGATGAGTGAGGATGGAAGATCTTGACGAGGTGTCTTGGTACTGAGGTGCAATGGAGTCGTCTCTATGCCATCACGGCGGTTGCTTCCTATTTTCATTTTCAGGAGACGACAAGATCGAAATTGGTGTGGTAGGGACTTTGCAAAGAGATGGATCTTCTGGCAAACGTTCCATACTGATCGAAAGCGAGGGCCAAGAGGGCGGTGTGGAGGAGAGGCACGCGAACAACGATGAGGTGCCTTCTCGTCGAATCAGTATGATCCAGCCCAGTCCAAGAAGAACGCGATGAAATCACCTGGATGAAGACAATGAAAACATGTTCAATGTTAGATGTCATTCGGGAAGAATTTCGTTGCAGCTGAAACTGAACAGTCTCGCTGTGCTCCTTTGTTCGTCATCCGGGACAACAGCATATAAATCCGCCTATCCAACAGCTCGCTGATGAATTGAAAAGGAAAAAGAACAAGCCAGAAACAGCCTTACCATGAATTCCCGCGTCGTTCCTCAGAACCGAAAGCAGGCAGTTTAGCGGGTCTCGTATCGAAAGCAGAAGCTCTTTTCTCTGACCTGTCGCAGACTTACAAAGTTGGACCCCTTAACGTCTTCTTGTATGGTCTTTCTTACACTGGATTCAAACTTAGGGATGAGCAGGCTAGATTCAAAGTCTACCCTCAGAGTGACTGACTTCAGTGCAAAGTTTACGAGATGTCGCGCTCCTTCCGTAAACAGCGACTGGACGAGGACCTCAAGACCCGAATTGAATAACTAGCCTGTGATGCTTCCATCGTCATCATCTCACTAGTCATGTATGCGTTAAAGAGACTCCTTACGGGCAAGGTGCAAAATCCATCTCAACATTGTGTCACATCCAACCGGGGTAAAGCCCGTAAATCATAGGGTGGAAGCCGCCAGGTCAGCTTCCAACGGCGCGACTATCTTCTCATATACGTCTTGTCGGAAAGCCTCATCGTTCAAATCCAGCTTGGACCGTCCGAAACCCGCGCCTATACATCGCTGGACCGCGGACACAAAGTATTCGCTATCTGCAGGCATCTCTTGCAATAATCTCTGCGCGACGAGCGCATCATAGTCAAAGTTGCGGGTCCCGTCTCCCGACATCTCGTACCGGTGTCGCAGTCTTTCGATAGTAGTGCCTAGCTTGAGCTCTAAGAGAAGGATTCCAAGCGAAAGCAGTGCGGGATTGCGGGCATCAGAATTCAAGGAAACATCCTCCCTAGCCTTTTCGGGAAATTCTTTCATGATGAAGGCCTGCCTATAATCAAGCAAAGACTGCGAGTCGTTTTTGATGAAGAAGACGTCTTGGTTTGTCAGAACATTTGGTAGCCAAGGAGTTTGGTGAAGTTGGAGGAAACTTGAAGAGATCATCTTAGCCAGATGAAGTTTAGCCACGTAGGGTATTCCTATGCTGAGGGGGTCTTCCAGAATCTGTTTCAGCGACATCGCGGACCTCACATGTTGATTATTTGGTTGTGCCTTAGGGTATACGGCGAACTTCCAAGACTTCCCGGCGCTCTGATGAGATATCGTGCCATAAATATCCGTAGCGGCTTTTTCATGACCTCTGCGTAGCTCTGCACACAAGTTGACTTGTCTGGTGAGATTGATCGACCTAGAACTGAGATTAAGAGCAGGCATTGTGCTCATCATCGCTCTTGCGATGGTCGGCTGTTCGATGCGAGTCGTAGTAATCGTTGATTGTCGCGATGAAGCAAAGCTTACGACTTTTCGCTTCGGTCGAGCAGGCGATTGGGGCGTTGGTGTTGTCTCCAATGTGTAGGTGGCTTGTGGTGCGGAGGCTCTGACGGTGACTTCTTCCCAGAGGTTTTGTTGACCAGGTTTCTCGGAAATCGCTCGGCCGGTGTCGGTTTGATATGTCATGGCGAGTTGGAGCCCAATCTTCTCGATTATCGCAGCATCGTCCAGATCGTGGGTGGCATCCTCGGAATCGGGCGTGAGGTCCAGGTGGACTTGATGCCTGCAATCGCAGTCGCAGGATATGCTATTCCTCAGTGCAAAGTACATGTTTGCAGATACTTGACGTACCAGGCCAGCCAGCCTTCCTTTGTATCGTTGTTTTCGGGCTGGTTCCATGTGTATGTTCGTATCGATTATGGACTCCAGGGCCGTGATGTCTTTCCGGATAGTATCAATCGCATACTTGTATGTCGACTTGTTTAGAGCAAAGCTTGCGCGCTTGAACTCCTTTATTATTGTAGACTCCTCAGTCCACTTCGCCTTTCTTGAAGTTAGCGAATGTGGTATTTGGCTGTGAGCGAGAGCATTTCCCAACTTTTCCCTGAGCGTCAAGCCCGAGACATTGCTTGATATCATTAATGGCTGCTTCCATATCTTCCATGACATGTTGAAACGTGTCAAACGATCTGTAAAGTCGCGTCTTGATCTTTCTCTGCACTCCTTCTTGTTTCCATAGCGGACCGAATGGGTCTTCGATCATAAGCTCGAAATCGTTTGGTGCTACCAGACAGGAGAGGAGCTTCTCGCAGATGTTCTGAAGTCTGATATGCTCTGTCATCAAGTTCCTAATTAGGCCCCTCACCTCACGGTCATAATTGCGCCAGGTCCTCGTTGTCGCAATGACTCTCTTGTAGTCGTCGAAAGCCTTGGTAATGAGGGGAATGCTGCCTAGGACGAGACCGGCTATCTCGAAGCCAGACATGTTCGATTCGGCACTAATGGTGAGGATTTGTGTGGAAGTTTTGGAGTTTGCTGAGCAGGAAGTGGAAGAGAAGTGACGGGTCACAGTGCCGCAGTTGGCCCGGAAGTGCACCTCCATGGGATTGGCCAGCCTGATCAACACAGCATGGTTTTATTTATTCATGCCATAAGGCGGGGTCGTAATTTTCTCAAATGTTAGGGGCTTCCTATCTCTGTTGCCAAATACCTCATTCGATTGGAAACGTGACCCTAAGCGCTGCCGTGGAACATGCGCTCAGAGTCACGGCGCACATCCGCTCGTTGTCCTCCCGAACAAAGAAGAATGAACAGTCACCCAACGCCTGCTACAGTAGTATGTTATAAATTGAATTCCCATAAATATCAGTCAGATGTAGCGTCTCTAAACTGATTCAACCTTCATCTTCCAAAATCACATCCTTCATCTACGAGAAATGGCGCCCGTCATCAAGCACAATATGGTGGACAGTATCGCGAACTTGGTGTTGAAGGCGAAAGCTCAATTCTCCCATCTGCTGCAAGTCGCCCAGGGCTCATCATCTCATCCATCACCTCTGCAAACTCTCCGAAAGCTTGAGGATGAGCAGGTTAGATTCAAAATTTGGGCTGGAAACGTTGGCGCGCACAAAACCGACCGCTCCTCCCTTGAGTATCGACTCCGCGATGCGTCGAATTTAAGACTTCATGTTCGGAAGCTCCTGACGGAACTTATCGAAAACATTGATGATGCTATCAAGGCTTTCAAGGACCTGGAATCGCCACCAAGCACGCTCGATGGTAGCAGCCAGAGCCATGAGGACATAGTCACAGAGGTTGACGCAATCATGGAAGACTTTCCGGATATCATCAATTGTCTCATGCGACTCGTTATCATGATTCAGAATCCAGTGCGATCGGATCGCTTCAGTGGAGCGAAGCTTACAGACACCACGGCGTATGAGTATCACGATATCCAACACGTGAGCGCAAAATTCGAGGGAATTGATGATCAGCTTGCGCAGCTCCTAGGAAAGGCAATCTCGAGTCGGCGTCAGTACTTCAAGTATAGGGAGGCTCACCACAAGAAGCTTTCGCATCTCATGGATGACCAGGCAGATACTAACAGGACGGAGATCCTACAGAGTACAGTGGCATCTTCTATCCCCGATTACTTGAAGCAACTTTCGCAGATTAATAAGTATGATGAATCTTTTTCAAGAGAAGAGATGGCTTCCGTGACCTCGTACGAAGCTTCATCCATAGGTGACCCACAAGCAAGGTCAATCCCAGATCTTCCAAAGGAAGCATATGACGGACCATTTGAATGCCAATTTTGCTTCATGCTCGTGGAGATAAGAGACACTCATGCTTGGAGGTAGTTCACCATCCCATCACATACGTTAACTTTACCTTAGCTAACCTCTATCCCTAGGCAACATGTATACGACGACCTACGTCCGTACAACTGCCTGGCCGAAGACTGCATTACGCCAGGTAGAGAGTTCGGCAAGAGACATCAGTGGATGGAACACATGCTGCAGCGTCACTTAAGGGTATGGCGATGCCCTTTCGATTGTGACCGTACCTTCAATTCTGCGTCTCAGTCTGCAGAACACTTGGAGACGCAACATCGGAAGATGGTACGCGGCGACCAGATCGACAACCTAGTTATGCTGAGTTCTCAACCCTTGGATGAGGGCGCGAAAGTTCCTTGCCCACTTTGTTTCGAGACCATGCCATCGCTGCAGAACTACCAACGTCATGTTGGTAAGCATCAACGGCAGCTAGCCTTGTTTGCCCTTCCCATCAACAATTATGCGGATGAAGATACCTCAAAGATTGGCAAGGCTACGGAGGAAAACTCAGGTTTGGACTCAAACACTGATTGCTCAGAGACTGAGGACGAGCTAGAGCCTGAACTCTCGGCCGCGGAAAATTGGGAGCAACAGGTCGAAACGCCGCCAGAAGAACAACGTGGGCACCAGCCAACCCCATCAACCTCGAGTAGTCGAGCTTCATCGCCTGTCAGAATGAACGAATACTTCGTGCCACAAGACGGCATAGATCGGGAGGTCATCACTACTGATGTCCGCCACCATCTCGGAGACGACGCCTCAGTGAGCCCTGGACATTATGAAGTAAGAAACCCCTTCGATAAACCCCCCCCCCCCCCCCGAAAGCTTCATATTCGCGTTGCAGAACTAATGAGGAAATCTTAAAGAACCCTCAAACTGGGCAGGACACCCAGGGCTACCACATCACATCCTCCATCAACTTAACAAACGTATGTCAGGTGAACAGATTGATCGGATCCCCCTATACTAATGATATTGTAGGTCATGTTTGACTTTTCGAAGGTTGACCCTGCACGATGGGAAGCGGAGAGGCAGCAACGAGCAGCACAAAGTCCTGCAGGTATGAGCACTGGTAGGAAACCTGAATATCTGGAACGAGCTCACGCGTTTGCAGCCGAAAACTCGTCGCCTGATGGACCCCTTTCTTATCCCAAGCAATACTCCGGCCATCCAGCGCCTGAGTATCAGACCGAGGTAGAACAAGAAGCGTACAGCAACGCGAAAGATTATTCCACGTCCGCGTTGATGCAAAGATTACAAATACATATAGAGGACACAGATAATCTTCAAGATCGGCTCAATACCGGAGGTCGAGGGATCGAACAACAGCAAACTGAGGATATATTGCTTCTTCAAGGCGATGCCGTCTTAGTGGACCACCTCGGAAACGGCACACAGCCAGATATCGCCCAGGCCGCCGCTCTAGAACCCTTAAGCTCCAACAACGAGCCCGGCGAGTCGAGTCCGGCAGCCTGGCTTCATGATAAGAGCGGCGCAGACGACAATTCTATGCGAGACTTCACCCCTAGATACCCTCGACCTTTTGCAGGAAATGGCGGGGTTTCCCGAGAAGAAGCGTACGAAGAGGCGGAACATGACGACCGGCATCGCAGAACAACTCTTGATTTCTTGGACCTTGCCCAACGGAAGTAGATGAGCTTTGGGAGATAAAATCAAGCAGGAAGCCCTGTGGCTCAGACAGGTTCTGGACGACATGTTGATGTCTCTCAATACCCAGAGCGCCTAGAGAAGTAGATAGTTAGGTGATTCGTATGCAGGCCAAGTCAGCATAATTAGACAACTCTTCTTCCGTCTTCAGACCTATCGAGGCTGCACAAGTCGGTCAACCCGGATTCTACATTGATGGCTATGAGTTACATCATCAACTATCATATACTTAAGCGCGTCACCGATTCTTCTGGGGGCCAGAAGGGCCGAACAGGCTCTAGGTGATGATTCCTGCTAGCTTATTGTGATTAAGAAGGCCATTAAGTCGTCAGTATGAAAAACGCCTGTCTCTTAGCAGGCACTATGGGGGAGGCGGCGAGGACGTCATCCATGTAATCGCCCCAGGCTGCCTTTGGCGTCAATCGTATCAAACTGACCTTTCATCCAGTGTTGGTAGCGTAGGGTAGGCAGACCGGCTCCATTAAAAAACCAAACAGAAAGCCTCATGGCCAGATGACAAGACCAATCCAGACACCAATCTCGACAAAGAGTACTTTTCATTAAGTCTCCCAACGATATCACCTTCCACCCCTTAACAGGAGCTTGTTCAACTGCACGGAGACGACTGGGACCACGATGCCTCCCGACGCCACCCCGAGTAGCTTTGGAAAAAAATGGGCAACACTTTCAGAACCGAAAACCCAGAGATGAAAGCAACACTGATATTGATGAGCAATAGAGCTATTGCAGTGGCCTCTCGATGATCAAATATTGTCTATGGATGTGTAATGTTATCGCAAATCTTCCACCTTCAGCAATTCGATCAAATACCCCAGTTACTTCGAGCTCAATACCTATACTTCGCCGTTCTCAGGCAGTCTCAATATTGGGGCTCTGGGAAATCATGGACTGCAAAGGTGTCATGTCTTTCTAAATAGTCTAGACACGCTCTTGTTCGTGGCTGGAAGCGTTGAGAGCAGAGTTTGCAAGCTTAAATTCTCTTGTAATCGTTGACTCTTCAGTCCATCTGGCCTCTCTTGAAATTACATGTAACGAACAGGAGAACTTGGCTTAGAAGGTGAGATTTTGCCCACTTTTCTTTGAGTATCAAGGCCAAAACGTCTCTTGAACCAGTTGATGCTTGACATTACGTGCTGAAACGTGTCCAACGACTGGGAGAGAAGCGACGAGAAACAGCATCGTGGAATTCACAAGTCTGAAGTCCACACCGCCGACTGACTTTTTTGTGCATGAAGCGGGATCTTCGTTTGCCGAAAGACAATGAAACTCTGTTCAATGTCACACGTGTGATTGAGGAAGGAAACGTGACCTCGTTGCCGCTGAACCTGAACAGCGTCGTGGATGTTTGCTCCTTTGTCCGTCATGTGGAACGCTGGCATTTAAATCCGCGTCGCCAGCGTCAATCTCTGAAGGCTTGAAAAAAGCATTAACAGCACTCAGATACAGCCTTACCGGCCTACTACAGCCTTCATATTCATGCTGTCCCGTCGAGAGGATGGTAGAAAGTATCGCGAGTCTTGTATCGAGAGCGGAAGCTCAATTCTCTCACCTGCTAAACATTGACCTAAGCCCTGGCGCTGGTCTCTTGGTTTTCAAATTTCCCAAAGCTAAACCAACGCTTGCGGATGAGCAAGCTATTCTCAAGGTCTGGGCCAAAATACATGAAATACACAATACCAACAGCCTTTCCCTCGAATGCCGGCTACGCAATGATTCAAAACTCAGAGACCATGTTCGTCAGCTCTTAAAAAGCCTCCTTGATATCCTTGAGAGAATCAGAAAGGCTTTCAAGGATCTGCGGTCGGCACCAGGTACGTTGAATGATTGCAGCTCGAATCAAGAAGAAATCGTCTCATACTTCATTTAGACTCGATTGTGGACGATGATCCCGATATTTCCGCAGACATAAAAGTATTCGTAGAACAAGTTCCTGACATCGTCGACTGTCTTATGAGACTTAACGACACGATTAAGGATCCATGTCAATGGGACCGATACCTTAGCTATCATACAGATACCTCTGCATTTGAGGCATTAGCGACCCAGCACGTAGTCACAAAGTTCGAGGGCATCCAAGCTTATCTTGCACAGCGACTAGGGACGGCCATATCGAGGCGGCGTCAGCATATCGAGTACAGGAAGGCTCATCAAGAGAGGCTTTTGCATTGCGTAGATGGCCAGATGGGTCACAACATGATGGAGGTCCCACAAGATCCTGCGGCATCCCTCATTCCAGATCACCTGAACCAAGTCTCACAGACCAACATCTACCAGGACTCATCTTCAGAGGACGCTATCGGTTCAGTGACCTTCCAAAACTCCACGTCTGCAGGGGCCCAGCGGTCGTCGTCGATCCTAGACATGCCGAAAGAAGCACGCGGTGGGCCATTCGTATGCCAACTTTGCTACACACTCGTTGATATTCGAGACGATATTACCTGGAGGTAACTAAAGTAGCCTCTGGAACCTCGATTGCCGCTGCTAATCATTCTCAGACAACACGTATACGAAGACCTGCAGCCGTACAATTGCTTGGAAGAAGACTGCGAGGCGGCAGACCGGAATCTCGCTACAAGCGACGAGTGGATGAAACACATGCGCAAACATCACTTCATACTGTTTTACTGCATATTTAGATGCGGTTGCACATTCTCGTCAGCATCGGAGTGTAGCACGCATTTGAAAACACAGCATTCAGATGATCTATCTTACTTTCCTAACGGCTACACCGATAGCATGATCAGGTCTTTTCCCATGGATGATGAAATGGAACTCTCGTGTCCTTTTTGCTTCGATAATATGCCCTTGATGGATTACGAAAACCATGTTGGGAAGCACCAACAGGAGCTGGCACTCTTCGCCATTCCTGACACTGACGATTGGACTAAGGACAAAGTAAAGCTCAGCTGGTGGTCTAGACTATGGACTGAGGATAATCTTTCATGGTACAAAGACCACGCAAGCATTGCGATAACGAGCCTCGGGCTTTAGAAAGTTTCAAAGTTTTTCCTATTCGGCTCTGGGCCTGGGTATTCGGGCAATACGATGCAGGCTTACAGCTAGTCAGTGGTGGTCGCTCTCGACAGGGAACACTATTCACACGCCACCGGCGAGCTAGCAGGAAGGAGAGATAGATGTTAAAGCTTGAGAGCTCTCTCGTGGCGGGGACGGTTTAAGTTAGAGATTGATGCAGGTGAGCGGCAGCTATCGAGAAGCTGACATGCGGATGCGGTGACCGGAAAACCGGTTTCGTTGGCTGTCTCTGAAAGGCGTTGTTTGTTTCGACAGGAAAAAACGTAAGGGGTCCGACGATGGCTGAGGCCAACCGCATCTTTATCTCGGGGCGGGTGTCGCATAGATCAAGCAGGCAGGCGCTGTGCGAGAGAATCGAACTGGGAAGCTTTAGCACAGACAATAGGCACATCATGAAGATCAATCTTGACAAACATGTACTTTTCATTAAGTCCCCCAACGACAACACCTCCAACCACCCAAAAGGGGCTTCTTCAACTACCTCAACACGGAAACGACTGCTACCACGATGCCTCCCGACGCCACCCTTAGTAGCTTTGCCATGCAGATATAAAAAAGGGAACACTTTCAGAACCGAAAACCAAGAGATGACAGCAAGGCAAACAAGAAAGGGGTACGAAGAAGGCAAAAAGTGTTGTGGGGTATGTGTCATTACGAAGAAAGTGATTTTGGTTTGTGTGAAAATGTGTATTACAACGGTGGTGTGGACTGCCTCCTTTTTTTTGCGCTATGTAACCAGAATGTTGCTAAATGCGTCCGATATCTCGGATGGTGTCGGGGCTTGGAATTTTTCTTGCGTGAAGCCAGCAGCAAGACGGTCCTGCATAACCTTGAGGAGGACAGCAGGGACGCTCTCGTCTGTGGCGCGGATCGTGAGACGAATCATCTAGGCAGAGTCAGTAATCGTTACTAGTATGATATCAGGGGTAAAACAAACCTTGGTTCCGTAGTTCGGCTCAAGGCGCATCAAGCAACCAAACTTGCCAGCCTCTGAGGTGTGCAAAACACTGGCACCCACGAAGTTCTTCGCGTTAGGGTCGACACCGTCAAGAACACGCCACCTGAAGCCCTCGACCGTCTGCCGTACGAAGAACTCGTTTAACTCTCTATCCGACTTTCCAGGTGCCAGACCAAAGATCGCTTGTGCCTCACGAGGGGCACCGCCGATCTGCTTCCAGCGCCTGAAGAAGTCTTCGGCGGAGAGATCCGCGGGGTCCATGAACTTGTGTGCGGTGAGGGGAAGCTTGAGGGTGACAGCTTGCAGGGCACCAGCAAGGTAGCTGATACGTATTGTCGGGCTCTTGTCAAACACCTTCTTCGACTCGAACATGATGACCTGCTGAGACTGCCCATTCTGATAGATTGTGCTCTCTGGCAGGTTCTTCACGTCCCATGTAAGCTTGCCCTTTTCGTTTTCGTCAAGATCTAGTGTTGTGGTGAATGAGCCCAGGGCCGTAGGGGTCTTGTTCTTGAAGTACAAGATCAAGCACGCCATCTGGCCTCTGTACTCGGAACGTACGCCGACTTGGAGTTGCCCATCCTCATATAACACGCCTTCGCCCTTAAGCAGGAGCTTGTTGTACCCCACATCCCAGTTAGGAGACAAGTGGGCGGCACTGGCCAGGTTTGGCGCCTTCGTCTTGGGTTCGGCAGGTCCGAGATTGTTCATGTCCAGGCCGGCCAAATCGTTCACACCGTTGCCGTGGCCATTTGTTCCGTTCGTGCCTCCGTTAGCCGCGTGATGGCCGTTTGTATTTGTGCTGAAGGTCCTCTTGAGGCCACCCTCCTTGGCCATCTTCATCTCTGCCACATCTGCGTTCGCATCCTTGCCACCGACAATCCAAGTTCTCTTATCGCTAGTGTTGGCATGCTTCTGATGCACTCTGGCAAGTAGTGCGGATTGTCGTTCGGAGAAAGGTGGCATTTCGTCGCATACAGTGCGGAGAAGGTCGTCTGTCGGCAGTGTGGCGAGCGTCAGGTACTCGCATGCTCTTTGCTGAAGCTCAGAGTCAAGCGTGTGGCTGAATACCTGGAATGCCTTGAGGAGCTGGGGCTTGATTTCGGGGAAGAGGTTGACAAATTTCACGTAACATGAGAGGATCATGGCTCTTGTACTTGATGAGCAGGCGGCAACCTTGCTCTGAAGAGCCATGAACTGCTCAATGGGACTGCACTTAGGCTGGTCGGCGATGAGATGGCCGAATTCGCCCAAGATGTAGGCTCCGATCTTGACCAGAGTCTCGTGGCAGTGATCCGACTTGACGTACTGCAAGGAGTGCTGAGCCGCATAAACCTGCAGCTCCTCGTTGTTCGTCACAATCTGGATGACTCGCTGCCACACCTCATCGCTGACGTGATCACCAGCCATGGCAATCAAACGCAGCGAGATGTCCACGTACCACTGAACGTCAGTGGCATATCGTTCAGTCAAGATAGCAATCTTCAGCACCATCTCCTCTCTTATGGCGAAATCGGCGTTCTGGAGGTAGTGGAGAAGTTCGCCGACAATAACTTGGGCATTGGACGAGTCGCACATGCTGTAGAGAAGGTCGAGACCTTTCCTCCGTACGCTGATATCTCTGTCCTTAAGTGAGCCAAGAATGACGTCCTGGTGCTGCTTGATCGGTTCCAGGGTCTCGATGCGGGCTGCCAGATGTGTCATCGCCTCCAAACCCAAGTAACGAACGTTGGTTTCCCTTGAGGTCAAGAATCGGCCCAGACGAGATGAGATCTGCTTCAACAGGGCTTGCTCGTTGTCCAAGTGAATGATGAGGTTGATAGCTTCGAAGAGCACAGCGTTCTGTGCGTTGTTCTGCTGGACGTTCTTCGTTTGTTCCATCGCGAGGTTCAGAATCTTCTGCAATGACTCTCGGATCATCTCGCGGACGTGAGTGTCATCTAAGGCGGTTAGCATGTGCTAGCTAGCCTAATTCTCATGTGTAACTCACCTGAAGGAGGGAAGTACTGCAGTAGACGCAGAAGCTTGACCTGGAGCCAGGGGCAAGGGACCTTGTAGTAAAGGTAGTCCGGAGTGTACTCCCCGTCAATGACTATCCTCTTGATTCTTGCTGTGGCCTTCGCATACGCCCCCTTGTATGCATTCGCATTATCCTGGGCAAGGGCCATGACGAGAGACGTGACAGACAGAGCCACACCGACATCTACGTCATCCAAAAGCGATATTATGCGCTCGGCCCATTGCGGCTGGACAATGTCGGGGTTCTTGCGGTATAGACGGAGGAGGGTAAGTGAGGCCTTCTTCTTCACGAACGCCTTGGATGTTCTGGATCGCTGCTGTTAGTCACTGGCCTGATACTCTGGGGTCAACCAAACGTACGGCGAAATCAGAAGCCTGTGAACCTCTCCGCTCAGGGCCTCTCCCATTTCTCTGCCACCGACGTTGGCAATTGCGTGGAGAGCCAGACAGTTAAACAGCTCATTGTGGTCCAGCAAGTCCTTCCTTATACTGTTGACGACCAGGTGCAGCAGCTCATGCTTCTCGTGGAGGAACAGGGTCATGGCGAGGTATCCGATCTGCTTCTCCGAGTACTTGTTCGCCGAGATGAGGTTGACGGCCTCGAGGTGGCCAAAGTCGACATTCCATCCGAGGATGTAGATGTAGAGGAGCTTCATAGATTGTCAGCACGAAACACCAGCCAATGCAGCTCAGGACAGTCCGTACCTTGCACACGTATTTCTTCTTGTGATAACCGCTCAGGTTGCCATCTGCAAAGGAGTTAGCACAACGAGATCGCGCCGACTGACCGCTAAAACGGATTCGTACCCTTGAACTTTTGTCTACACGTGGGAACTCTTGTTAGTACTCCGTCGCGAGACAGCGCAGTATGACATGCCGGGAGATGCGTGCTCACCGAATGTTGGCCAGCTCCTTGTTGATTCTCTTCTCTTCCAGCTCCCTAGCTCTTGCGTTTCTCAAATCGGCAATGAATTGCACCAACCCTCGCATGTTGGAGTTGTTGCTAGTCGAGCGGCCGAGGAAGCCGCTCGCGGAGGACGACATGGCTGCGGTGTTTGCCGGGTTCGACGGGCAATCTGTTTGAAGCTGTCTCCTCTGCCCTCCAAAATGCCTTCCCCCCTCTTCTGCGCGGGATGAAAGGGGTTGAGCTGGCGGATGTTGTTGGACTCGCTACGAGAGTTTCGTAATAGAGCGTCGCGGATGCGAAATCGATGGGTGGTGTGTATTTGGCGTCGGGTCGTGTGTTGTTGTCTGCTCCGATGCGAGCGTTGGGCAATCACTCCATGCGCGCGCGAGGGTCCCTTCTTCTCGTATTTCTGCTCGCTTACCCCAGCTGACCTGCTGATTGCCGCGTGGAGTTTTTGGGGAGATCAACTGTCGGATCGGTGGACGGCGGGATTGTGGACTCGGCGACTCGAACTCGAAACCGGCCGGCAAGTGCCGCTGCGTGTCTTAGCAATGTGTTCCCGTCGAGTAATGAAGACGCAACCAGGGGGTTATCGACAATGGACAGAAGCTGATGGTTGACTCGAGATTGAGTTCGGTCTTGTAAGGGTTTCGGCGTCGATTCGCGATGTTGCACTGGGCGAAATTGTGAAATGGGAAACGAAACTCCAAGGAAAGGGGTTCGAGGGGCTTTCGCGGGCTTGGGAGAAAACGACACTTTAGAGAAGCCCGGAAGGCTTGGGATTGGGAATGCAGCCAATGTGTGGAGATGTGCCACCCGCACATTGGACGTCTGAACGGGCCCGTCAAACCACTCCGAGGTACCTCTGCTTGTACTTCTTTACAGGTCATGTACCTCTCACCTCAGCGAAAGCATCCTGGATGTCTACAACACGCAACACGGGCATCAACAGCTGCTGCGAGTTGAACGCCAGGACAGTCAGGTAAGCGTCCCAGTGTCTATCAGGTGCTTGCTTGTCACACTTGTCCCCCATAGACTGGGCTCTTCACGGGCGGCCTTGCTGCTGTGCGCGCAGTGTGCCCGCTGCTTGAAGACTAGGCGCGTCAGGGGTGTTGCAAGGTACTTCCATCGACCTATTTCTCAAGCCATTGAACATGCTCCCCGTTGCTGACTGATGAATTTGGGGAGATAGAAACTCAAGAGGGGACTTTGACCGGGGGGGCACGCACGCTACAGGCCCGTGCAGGAGCGACACCTTCCCCGTCAGAAAGGTACGTAACTATGCGCGCTAAACTCGGTTGGTTCCCGTCAATTGGCAAGCTCCAAAGTGTGCTGACAAGCCGAACTAAAGTGCTACATCATCGAAGTTGCTGAAATTCCCATGCAGAAGGAAAGAGCTCCCCTCCCGTCTGTCAATCCATAATAAGAAAACCTTCTTTTATTCAACAAAAAACCCAAATCCTACCACATACCACAGCCGCCACCGTCTCTTTGTTCTCCAGCAGGATTCTCAATTCCAAAAAGTCACACAAACCTTTTCCCACATGTCCGTCTCAGCACTCCGGTGTAGATATGCGGCGCCGGTGATGAACTCCACGACCAGACGGGTGGTGTGCCTCGCCGCCGCACCGAGCTCCCGGTTCTTCGCCGGATCCCCCTCCACAACCATACGCCGGTCCTACGCTGTAACATCCGGCGGCGGCTCTGCTGCCTTTCAGGTCTTCAACCGTCGCACAAAATGGCTGCAAAAGGAGCGCGCAGCATCGAATCCCGAGGCCAGCCGGCAAGCAGATTACCTCAAAGATGAAGTCGCAAACCGGCTGTGCGAGAGGTTACTGGTGAGTACATCACCACCATCACATCCATGATCCCCCTCTCCCAGAGCATTGCTTTACGGCAGACCTCAACCTGACAGCATCCACGATGGCCAATGCCTCTAGAGACAAACCAGACACTAATACATTGCTCTCCAACAGGACATCAAACGAAGCTTTCCCCGCGCCCTCGACCTAGGCGCAAACTCCTGCAACGTAGCCCGCGCCCTCACCCGCGAGAACCCAGACCCGGACCCCTCGAAACCAATCTCAGAACCCCTCGCCACCCGCATAGGCGAACTCGTCGCCGCGGAGTCCTCCCACGCCCTCCTTCACCGCGACGCCGACCTCCCCTTCAACAACGACATCTCCATCACCCGCACCGTCCTCGTCGACGAGGAACACGTCCCCTTCGAGCCCGCCTCCTTCGACCTTGTCCTCTCCTCCCTGTCTTTACACTGGATCAACGACCTCCCGGGCGTCCTAACGCAGATCAACAACGTCCTCAAGCCAGACGCTCCCTTCATCGGCGCCATGCTCGGCGGCGACAGCCTCTTTGAGCTGCGCACCTCCCTCCAGCTCGCGGAACAGGAGCGCCGCGGCGGCATCTCCCCGCACGTGTCTCCCCTCGCCGACGTCCGCGACGTGGGCGGCCTGATGCAGCGCGCCGGCTTCAAGATGCTGACCGTCGACGTCGACGACATTGTCGTAGACTACCCAGACACCTTTGCGCTCATGCAAGACCTGCAGGCCATGGGCGAGGGCAACGCCATCCTCGGCAGGGAAATGGGCGCTATCAGGAGGGAGGTGCTGCTGGCCAACGAGGGCATCTACAGGGAGCTCCACGGCAACGAGGACGGGAGCATCCCCGCCACGTTTAGAATCATTTACATGATCGGGTGGCACGAGGGCGCCGACCAGCCCACGGCGCTGCCGAGAGGAAGCGGGGACGTGAACCTCAAGGACATCTTAGAGTCCAATTAGATATGATGCCGAACCTGGCACATTTGTAAGAAACCACCTGTAAAACCTGTAAAATCAAGAGTCAAAACAAAAAATTCTATGGATTTCATTTGTCGGCACGCCCAGTCTTTTTCTAATTGGATTCAGTAAAAAAAGACACGCCCAAAACCCCGAGCATGCCCGTACTCGTCATGAAGTTCATTACACACCCTTTTCTTTTCCGCCCCCTCTCTCTCACTGTTCCTCGTCCTTCTCGCCCCCTTAAACCCGTCTCCAATCCGTCATGACACGACCAATAGTTCCCAACCCAGCCACGTCGACAACCTTCTCGTGCCAGCTAAGCAACACGCTCATCGCGCTACCGACGTTCTCGTTGGTGGCTCCGGGGCGACCGCCCATCTGGCTGAACCCGCTCGGCGCAGCCTGCGGCGGCGGCGACCTCAGTCCTCCAGAGGCCGCAGAGCCGGCCATGCCCTTGTAAATGTACTTCATCAGCACGTCGAGAAGCTCGGGTCCGCCGGCGCCGCCGTAGATGGACTTGAGGAGGGGCGTCATCTCGGAGGCCTTGATGGATTGGAGGACCTCGGTGATGGTCTGGAGGTGGGCATCCTGTTCGCGGAATAACTCGATTAGCAACCTCCCGAGCTCCATTCGAATGCCTAGATATCAGAAACCCCGGGTCTTAAATCTCACCTTGGCGCCATCAGGTCCGTTGTACACAGGAAACTCCAAACATCCCCTCAACGCCCCCTCGGCGTCCCCGCCGCGGAGCAACTGCCGCACCTGGCCCGCGAGCTGCCGGACCTCATCCTCGCCAATCTCGGGCTGCGGCGGCCGCAGGGTGTTGGTGTCAAAGTTGCACGCCGAGTCCTCCTGCAGGGCGTCAATGTTGATGGTCCGCCAGGCGTCGCTGAGCGAGGCGGCGTTGAGCTCCCGGTGAATGGACATTGTGGGTATGGTCGTTCGCTATGCCGTATACGCAAAGGGTTCGGTTCACTTATCGGTAGGTGAGGTTGTGTTTACGGCAAGGTTTCTATATGCCGTCGGTCGCTGGTGCGGTTGAAAGTAGGTAGCTTCGTCGGATTGCTCTGCGCAGGAACTCTCGTCTTGCGTCAGGTAAGGTCGGGAGGTGAGGTAAGGTAAGGTAGCCGCATGCTCATGGTGGGGAGTTGGCTCGGTGTGGATGATGTGGGGTTCACTGAGGCGGTGCGCCTGGCTGACAACGTTGGTCCGTGCCATGGTTCATTCGTTCTAACCCGCTGTAGACCGGATCTTGGCCATCAAAAGCCTCGATGTCACTCCTCATGGGTCCACGCTGGTTCATCTGGCTGGACATCGCATTGTTCGTCCGGGAATACAAATGCAAAAAACAATTCTGTAAATGATGAAAATCTCGCGCACATCTACCGCAAACACAAGAACATCACTGAGACATGGCATGTGTAGAAACTAATAATTGCATGCCATTGTCTAGGTCCAAAAGTTGCCCATCTCACACTCTCGTGCCCCCCTATACGTATACACAACGTCGACTGGTTGTCCTACTACGTTGCCGACTTCTGGGGGATATCAAGCACCCACATTTAGCGTCTCCGCTTATGCGTCAATCAGGTTCTCCTCGTTTTGCTGCACCTGCTGTCTCTGTTTGCCCTTGTCCTTGGCCTCCTTGGCCGCACGCTGGTAGAACTCGTTGAGAACCTTGCCGGGAATACGGTTGAGCAGGTCCTTGGGGTAGAGACGGAGCAAGCTCCATGCCAGGTCGAGAGACTCGTAAATGGTGCGAGCCTCGTACTGGCCCTGGTTGATGAACTGGCGCTCAAACTTCTCGAGGAACTCCAGAGAAAGCTTGTCCTCAGCTGACAGAGCCTCCTCACCGACGACAGCCTTCATGGCAGCGGCGTCACGACCGATGGCGTACTTGGCGTAGAGCTGGTTGGAAACATCGCCGTGGTCCTTGCGGGTCATGCCCTCACCAATGGCAGACTTCATGAGACGAGACAGAGACGGCAGAACGTTGATGGGCGGGTAAATACCACGGTTGTAAAGGCCTCTGTCGACGAAGATCTGACCCTCCGTAATGTAACCCGTCAAGTCGGGAATGGGGTGAGTGATATCCTCGTTGGGCATGGTCAAAATGGGAACCTGGGTGATGGAACCGTTGCGACCCGCCACACGACCGGCGCGCTCGTAAATGGTGGACAAATCCGTGTACATGTAACCGGGGTAACCACGACGACCCGGGACTTCTTCACGGGCGGCTGAGACCTCACGAAGAGCGTCGCAGTAAGCGGACAAATCAGTAAGAATAACGAGAACGTGCTTCTCGAGCTGGTAGGCGTAGTATTCGGCGGTCGTAAGCGCGAGACGAGGAGTGATGATACGCTCGATACTGGCATGGTTGTCAGCCTGCACATTCCTTTACGGTACATTCTGATATCAAAACTCACGTAGGATCGTTGGCAAGGTTAAGGAAAAGGGTGACACGCTCCAAAGAGCCGTTCTCCTCGAAATCGCGGGTGAAGAATCTGGCGGTTTCCAAGTTGACACCCATGGCACCGAAGACAATGGAGAAGTTCTCCTCGTGGCCGTCGTGGACACCCTTGTTGGTGACACCCTGCTTCTGGACCAAACTGGCCTGTCTGCAAATCTGGGCGGCAATTTCGTTGTGCGGCAGACCAGACGAAGAGAAAATAGGAATCTTTTGTCCACGGGCGATGGAGTTCATGGTGTCGATGGCAGAAATACCGGTCGAAATCATCTCCTCGGGGTATTCCTACAACGTGTCAGAACCCAAGACCATGGTGTGATATTCGGGGGCGTCACATACACGGGAGAAGGGGTTAATGGGACTGCCGTTGATGTCGAGGTAGTCCTCAGCAAGGACCTTGGGGCCCTTGTCGATAGCACGTCCGGAACCGTCAAAGATACGACCCAGCATGTCCTCCGACACACCAAGCTTCAAGCTCTGGCCGGTGAACTCGACTTTCGTCTGGCTAGAGTTTTAGCGCTCGTCATATTTGTCGAGATGCGATGATCTCATACCTTCTTAACATCGATGCCTGATGTTCCCTCAAAGACCTGTTTCCATCGTCAATCGGTGTTTCTCGTGTGATCGCTCGTTTTCGCATACCTGGACGACGGCTCGGTCACCTAGAGATGTTCGTTAGCACGCATGTTATTTAGCAGAGGAATGACGTTGTGTAAATACCTCGAGCCTCGAGAACCTGACCCTGTCTGTTGGTTCCATCGGGCAGGGTCAGGGAGACAATCTCGTTGTATCTGGGGAATTTGACCTAGATGCAGAATCAGTGCCTAACTCAGATAATTCGCTGACGGAAACTCCAGCGCGACTGGGCGACGACGCACATTCTCAAGGATGACGAGGGGTCCATTGACACCGCCGACGGTGTTGTACCGAATTCTCGGCACGATGGAGTAAGAGGGCTCCCGCGGGTCACTCATTGCTTCTGACTATCAGCGAGACAGCGCCGGATTAGAAGACAATGCGTGTTGGGTCGGAGGGGGGGCGATTAGGAAGGGCGTGGGCGGGCGGATTGATGGAGACGATGCGAGGCGCTGCGATGTACGTAGCTGGAGGAGGTTGGCAGGTCGGTGCAGTGTCGTCGAATGCACTGCACTGGAGCTTGCTTCGTCTTGGTGGAGCCCGCTCGGCAAGCTGAGGTGGCGCCGATAAGATCACTGATGACTGGGGGGCGCGGGCCTTGGACGCCTGGGAGCTTCCCAGTGTGCCATTATCGGTCTCAGTGTCAGCTTGGGCGCTAGCAGTCACGAATTGTGGCAGTGACATCACATGACTGCCCGCACTCCAACCTGAAGGTAATACGAGGTACCTCACCTTCTTCCAATGCATTTTCCCTGGGCATTTCAGGGCAGTATGAACTCATGCGATAATACAGATCAAGACACGAACTGAAAAATGCATCTCAAACTCCAATTCGATTCTCAAGAAACTCAAGACTACGCTGTCGCCGCTTCACGAGATCTGGCGCCCAAAACAGCCTTTCCAACAGTGCTGTCGTTGGCCTTGCTCAACTCGCCCGTGATCCAAGCACCAATATCAGACATCGCATCCAGGTCAATGCCAGTGTCCATACCCAGACTCTCAATAAAGTAAATCATGTTTTCCGTAGCCACATTGCCAGTCGCACCGGGGCTGTAAGGACATCCTCCAAGACCGCCAACACTGCTGTCGAAAGTGCGAATACCATGCTCCAAAGACACAGCCGTGTTAACCAGGGCCTGGCCGTACGTGTCGTGGAAGTGCATCGCAATATCCTCGTTGCGGATTCCCGCAGCCCTCATGCAGTTCAACAGCTCCTTGGTCCGGGGAGCGGTTCCCATGCCGGTGGTGTCGCCCAGAGACACCTCATCGGCGCCCGACTCCAGCAGTTCCGTCGAGATCTCGGCGACCTTGTGCGGGTCAACGTCGTACCCCTCAAAGGGGCAACCGAGGACCACAGAGACGTATGCGCGAACGCGGAGGCCGGCCGCCTTTGACTCGCGAATGACCTCGCGGAAGCGGTCTAGTGACGTCGCAATGTCGCAGTTGAGGTTCTTCTTCGAGAAAGATTCGGTCGCTGCCGCGAAAACGGCAACTTCGACGGCGGGGTTCGAAGCATCAGCTGAGGGCTGGAGTTGTGATGCGAATGCGCCGGGGTATTTGGCCAGCAGCGCCTGGGCGTTCTGCAGACCCTTGATATTCGGTGCGAGGAATGAGTATGATGTTTGAGCTGGAGAGGAAACCTTTCGGGTGAGGAGGTGCTCGAGAATTTCGCTTGAATTGGCCATCTGTAACCGTTCAACCGTCAGTAACACTGATCCCAAGATTCATCAGGCCACTTGGGTAAGCTTACCTGGGGAACCCATTTCGGCGAGACAAAGGAGCCGCCTTCAATTGTAGACACACCAGTCTTGGCGAGCCTCTCAATCAGCTCGATCTTGGTCGCAAGGGGTATCGTCTTCTTCTCGTTCTGGAGGCCATCGCGAGGACCGACCTCGACGAGCTTCACATAGTTGTCGCGGGGCGGCTGCTGGATGGGACCGCTGGCGGTTGCGAACGCTCTCGCCGGGCGGATCTGGGCCTTTCGGCACGCCCTACAGACTGATGGGCGAATGGCAAGCATTTTGAGGTTGAATTGAATGAGGAATGGCAACGAGGGGTCGATCGGCAAGTTACAGAGACCTTGGAGAAGAGCTGGGGCATAGGGAGCTTGGCCGCATATCGTCGGCTTCCACAATGCCTCGGCCAGATACAGGTGGTGCCGCCTGGGCCCAGCTGGTCAATACCCGTGTTAGCCCAACGTCTCAAGCGCAACCGCATTCCTACATCTCAATGGCATAATGTCGTATTGCAAAACATAAATCTCTACTATCTCCCAGTTGCCTACGTTTGTTTGTCAAAGTCTGCCTCGTCTTTCAGTATGAATCAATATACGAGATTAGACCAGGGCCTTTCGCGCTCTAAGTACCTTATTATCAAAGAAAGTTAATTCTTTTTAAGTTATAAGTATAAGAATATAGTTTTAATAAAATAGTATAGTACTTACTTAGTACTTAAATTAAAATACTTTTTTAAGCTTATTATAAAAAAAAGATAATTATATTATTAACTACTTATTATTAAGGTTCGTAATTAATATTATAGCTTTAATTATAATAGCTTTATTTATAATAAATAAAAAATTTAATCATAAGTCCTTTAAAAGCCTCTTTTTAAAAGTTATAAAAGTTTCTAAATTAAATTAAAATACTTATTAAAATATTAATAACTAAACTAATTTTATAATAATAGTTTTAATAAAGAAATTAAAAAACGAACTAAGAAATAATATTAAAATCCTTATTAATATTAAGTATAATTTATAAAAAGTAATAATATAATTATAAAATATTAATAATATATTTTATATTAAAAAGATTATTATTAATATTAATAAGATAAATAAGGCCGTATTAATATATCGCTTCGGCTTTTTTTTATAACTCGAGAACTATAGTTTTAAATAATATTAAAAGTTTATTAAAAAGCTTTTTTAAGTACTTTAATATATTTATTATTATTTTTATAATAATAAAACTCTTAGTATTTATATATAAATATAGGTTACTTATTTTTAAATAATAATATTAACTTATTAATAAGTTATTAAAATTATAATTTTAATAATCCCTTAACGAGGGAGAGGGTAAAATAGAAAAAAAAATAGGTAATTTATAAAAAGGGTTAAGGTTAAATAGTGCGGAATTTGAGGGTAGGGTAGCGTCTATATGTACTACGGTAATCCTCTAGTAATATAAAACGATGGAGTTAAACAGTGGCCTTTCGCGCTCAAGATTGGCGTACACCAATTCCGCCTTGATCCTGAGATGCAACTGGGCGGCACAGCAAGCAGAGTGTAGCGTATTGGACCGAGTGCGGTTTCTCCAGGTAGTCTAATAGTCTCGTGAGCAGTCTAGATGTTTGTGTTTCATTCAATAATCGCGTACGCGCGTGGCGAGCTGCGCCGTAAAGGGCAATTACCCTCTCGAGGCGTCTTGCAGTAAGGTAGTCATTCTGCGTGAGCCTTCTCCAAACGCCTACATGCAATCTGCACCTTATCATGCTTCAAACCTCCATGCCCACGATGGAAAAATTCAACCATTCAGTGAATAGGGCTTTCCTGCCTCTTCTCGCTCTCTTCATATGGCTCATGCCTCAACTTGTCTCGGGACAGACAGCGATACAGACGCAGTCGGTGCCTGGTATCATGCCCACATTGGCCGGGCCATCAAAACCGCGGATCACCCCCTGGGACGAGGAGTGTACCACCAGAGGCCTAATCAGGCCATGGATGTATGATATCTTCCAACTTCCTCAGTCACCAAAAGCAAGTGACTCACAAAACTATCCAGACTCTACTCTTCTTGCACAAACTCCGTCATACTGGACCAGTTCTGGTCGAAAAGCTGCGCACCATACGTAACCAGAACCCTCAAAGAAAACGACGCATCGGGTGCCGTCGGAGTCTTGACCGATTGCTTATGTCCAGCACACAAGAGTATAGCACGGTGAGTATCCCTCCCATTCTTCGACTTTCCACGATGTGTTGCGAAGTAGTAGTTATGCTCATGCCTAAGCTAGCGTATGCTTGTCTCTTGTCTGTCCATCCCAGGCAGAAAATTTGTACACCAAGCAGCTTCTCGAGGGCGTCTGCCCTGGTATCTCGGCTGCAGTCAACTTTTCTTACCCGTTCCAGACTTCGGCCACCACAACCGCCGAGGGAACTACAACGGCTACTTCGAGGGGCAGCGGTCCTGATGGTGCTGCGGGGGCGTTGAGAGTTCCAGTGGCCTTTCCGATTGTAGCTGTCGCTGTTGGCCTGTTTTTACCCTTGCTATGAGATAAGGGGATGCTGTTGGAAGGAATCAGTTCGATCTAATATCAGCACAATCATCACATTGCTTCCATAGCTTAATAACGAAACGAAAACAAATTGAATCGCGTTCAAGTGACGCCATGTCATACTTCCAAGTCAATTGAGTTACACGTAGCTTGACTGATCTACCCAGATCTCAATACGTCGCACCGTAAATGAGAACATCGACATCTCTTTCCACTATCCAAAGAACCCCCAACTCATGCTCATTTTGGCGACTGCAGAGTCTTCACTTCTGGAAACCATCCGATTCTAAAATGGTTTGACATGTAATTGGCATCTAGAGACATCATTTAGGAAACTTCCATGACTCCTTAACCATTACCGTTGACTCGGGTCTTCTGTGCTGCTGGTCAAGCAGTAAGGGTAAGGAAAGGATTGTGGGTCAATACTTTCAGACTCCACATGAGCTTCCTCATGATAACCTAATCGTCACTGACTCTGACCGTTGCCCATCTTACAGCGAGGCTGCCGCCGAGGAGTCTTGACCTTCAACATCGGGACGGGATCGGGACGGGCTGTAACTACCTCTCCATAAGTGGGATACAGCCTGGGTTGGACAGACAATTGGCCTTGAGGGTGACGAATTATGGCAAGCAACAGGGCTCAATTGGCATTCCGTATCAAATATGTACTGGTCTAGAACTCATTGATATAAGCGAGACTCACAGTATTTTGTTACCGTCTAATACTCATGCTCTGCTGTCGCCCATCACCAACAAAAGAGTGTCGACCAGTGGTTGAGGATATGGGCAATGCTCTTGGCTTCATAGACAGTCCTAGTGTGCTCCGTGTACCTTTTATCATTTGGCTATGCCACTGGTGACGGTGTTCAGGCTGTAAGAGGAAGAATTCTACAACCGTTCTCAACATCGTTCCAGGTGAGGTAGACGATATTCGCCGATTGTTTGATTGATTGCCGGACGTGTGATGCTAGCAGAGTCCTCCAACAGTAGACTGCAGAGCTCACTTCCTCCCCTGTCCCTGTATATGTGAGCTATGGCTGTTGATCAAGGCAATAATCACCACGAAAGCTAATCCAGAATCCCGAGATTCCAACAATAGCCTTCATGAAACCTCTCTACCCATAGCTTTGGCATTGGCTTTCCAGTCTTTCTGTCATCTAAGAGCCCATGGAAGACACAAAACACTTGGGGGCGCAGCTGGGTATCCCAGTTTTGGCTACCTGGCCGGCCACTTGTTTCCGCTCCAGTGTCTGGCATCTACTCCCCGCCGGGGAGAGGAGCAACGCCGCCACTTCTCCGTCCGGGAAGTGAAGTTTCGAAAAAATTACTCTCATACCTGGACGAGCGCTCCAGCGTGAGGTACCTGAAGAAAGACACCCTCCATGTTCAGGTACCTACTCTTCCGGGTTCCTCAGAATTCGGTTCTTAGTGTGTTTAACACAGTGGCCAAGATTACTTCCGCTCCATCGCCGCCTTCTTGCTCACATAGCCACAGTGCAACAGTGCGGGCCAACATGGTGTGCAGATTCTTCTTGCTATCTCCGATGAATCAAGAGGCCCTGGCTTCCACACTCCTCTTCAGGTTGCCTCTCATAGACGATATGAGGAGATTTCTTTGGTGCGACGCTTCAAACGGCGTAGAACTAAAAGGAAAGGACGTAGAAAGTTGCGATAAACGAGAACAGCGAAAGTAGAATTAAGGTACGGCAGTAGGCGAAAAGCAGTTGAACCAGGCATTTGGTGCATCTGTCAGGCGGCGTAGGGGAGATGTCATTGGCCAACCCAGTGAGACGGCCGGCCCTATGGGTGTTCGTGGGGCGGATCTTCAGGCACAGCGCACCCAATTGACTCAACCGAAACCTTATTTTCGCTGCCCCAGGCGACCATTCGACGACACTCTATTGACTTTTCACTTACACGGCTCACTTACACGGACCACTTACACCGACTTACACGGTTGAGAACCGGACTTTCGTTTTCCTCTGCTGAGCCGCACAGTAGGACCAACGCAGAAGCGAACACAGTCAAAGTCCGGTTAAGTGTCAGTGCTGATGGCTTGGTCCACTGGGCATCAAGCTCTCCAGTCCCTTTGACTCTCACCCTGGATTCCGTGGAACTATCTGTAAGAAAAGGAGACATGAAATGCCTCGGCAATCCGGCGTCTAAGTCTTCCAGGTCTGAGGTACCTTGGCATATCTAAGAATTGGATGATGGAAGACTTCATAGACGGCCAATTGGTACCTATAGTAGTTTAAACTCTTGGTCTCTACGTCTGGCAGCCCGGAGTGGCTGCGTGTCTGACCATGGAACGACAGCGACTGCAGCCTTCAATGGTCTAAAGAGGTGCGGGCAGTCCGGATGCTCATTGCCTCGACCATCGCCCACTCCTGTGTGACTGATGTCAATCCATGGTCTTGAAATTGGTATTGCAACGAATAAAAGTGCAATGAATCTCGTCCAAGTTGGCAGAACAGAGAATCAATTAATACCGTTGTGTTTCAGCATCTAGCAATGGCATCTCTATACTAACAAGAAATATATCCAATGCTCTGAAGTCGTGTACACCTCCCTCAACGAACCGCAATGTCCGTAATCCTCAAGCTCTCGAATCCTCAAGCCTCACATTCTCAACTCCCTCTATCTCCGCGTCAATTGCTCTACTCGCCACCAGACTCCTCAGACCGTGCCCAATCCCCTCTTACCATTCTTTGGTACCTCAAAAGACTTATGCCCAGAACACTTACCCGGACAGAAATGTCTTCGGGGTTACCGCTCCCACTCCGAACTATGTTTCCTGTGCCTGGACGCCCGGGTATTTGCCTCCAGAATTCAGTCACCGAGTGGCTGTTTTACACTCCTGAACCCCTCTACTTGCCGCCATTTTGCTTCATGGACGTGTACATTAGCCAAAAAGACATCGCCGGAGATACATCCTCTCCAAATTATGCTTCCCGGGGTGCGGGAGCATCGTGAACCTCTGTAGCTTCTGCTTCTTCCTGTCTCCTATAAAGTGCCAAGCATTCCTCTGTCTTGTGGTTGTCAGCTTCTCTAGTCTTCATCACACTACAGTTCATCTGGCATACATTCATCAATCCAATTGAACTACAACTCCTCTCATCATATACTCATTACAACCAACAAACACGATGAATTCCCAGGAATACCAGATGAATCCCCAGGACTACCAGATGAATCCCCAGGACTACCAGATGAATCCGGCGTACTACCCGGTCACTCACGTCTGGGACGAAAGTCTTACCGAGGTCGTGCCTCATAACTCCCAAGACATTGACATTGATTGGGAGAGCGAGGATATCCAAAACCAATTCAGCGAGATGGTCTCCAGCCTGTCTAATTCGACCTCCCCACAAGGTTTGGACGGGACTGTCACCTCTGGTATCGTCCAAGGCGCCGGAGTATACGCCAATGAATCAGGCCCAGCAGGAGGCATGGACGCCAGCAACAGCGGTGGATTTAACTTCCAAGAGCAAATGCCATATTCAATTGACCCTGCTCTTCTCCCCGCTCCTGTCCCTGTCCCTCCTGGGCCCTTCTTCGCGCCCGAAGCTCCCGCCGCCGACAGCATATTCGCTCAGGAATTCGACGTGGATTTCGGCGACGACAATGTCGTTAGAGACGTCCTCGGCCCAAACAATCAGGACGCAAGAGTCCAGAAAAGAGGAAAGGGCAACGGCAACGGCAACGGCAAAGCCAAAGCCCCGCGCAGGCCAAAGGGGGCCACGCCAGACAAGCCTGCTCGCGCCGTCAGGGCCTTCTCCTGCAAGTCGTGCCGCAGGAAGAAGACAAAGTGCGACGGGAGCCCCGGCCACGCCTGTTCCAAGTGCCAAAAGAGCGGAACGGCGTGCGAGATTGACGGGAGAGATGGCCGCACCAGCAAGACCACCATCGACAAGTACGAGAGCCTTCGTGTTGCCCTCAACGCCCATCTCGTCAGGCTCGCTCAGATCTGCCACCACTTCCGTCAGAAGTGTAACGGGCCAGAAGAACTCGGCCAAGTCGCGGCTGGAGCCGCTGCAACTCTTGAAGTTCACCGCAGAAGGGGCATCCCGATCGAGCCCTGGCGAATTCAGGATATCCTGCGTACAAGCGATCCTTCGACGAACCAGCTTCCGGGATACCGAAGTCGCTTGGTACAAGTCGGTCAGCAGGCCAAGCAAATGACGAACACTCTGGCCAAGCTCATGGTGATGCTCACGCAACAAGACTACTATCTCTGGTGTGATGGCTGCCGCTTGACCGACGAACTATTCGACAGCAATCCGGATCTCCCCAGTTTCGACGCCAAGATCAACGCTGTGTTCGTTACGGACATGCAGGACTACATCTACAAAGTCCTGGCAGATGAGGTCGATGGGATCATTGCCCAACACCTTTAAGCGAAGGAAGGTATTCGGAACGGGGAGTCTGTGGGTGTGGGGTTCTCTGGTATGAGGACTGGAGAGAGAAAGCCACTCCAAAAAGAAGGGAGGGCAGTGACGGCATGAATGCCCGGTGAAAAAAAGGCACCATGCTTTCTGGAGCATTGTCTGGAGTTTGGATTCTCCTTGGATGATATACCCGGTGCAATAAGACACCACAGGTCGGAGGGCGTTAAAAGGAGTTCTGGTCTTGGGTTCTCGCTTGAGTTCCTACATTTTGAGTTAGGCCGATCGGTTCAACTCTACTTCGTTCGTTCGGGTTTATATACTCAATATAAACCCATTAAAAAAAATGATCCTCGGTGTACTAACACGCTTTCCCGCTAACACAGGATGAATCCTACCCCCCACTATTGTCCGTCTCCTTGTCGTGAGGTGACTGAGTGTCATAGCTAGCCTCAATCCTATCTATTGTGCTGCTTCTCTTGTTCAGCCGCCCGCTTGGCAGATTATTGATTCTCAGAGGCTCAAACATGAGACTTCCCTGACGCCGTGTGAATGACAAGCCTAGCATGTGTCTGGAGGATCTAGCGCGTTCATGCTGCTCGGTATGGCACTGGAGAACTTGTATGAATGAGAGGAGAGAAATGCTTAGGAAAATCGTTCGCAGTGATGAAAAGCAATCAAGAGCGAGAGTGGAGGGCAAGAACAGTTCCAGAGTCATATGAAAAATGAGGCCGCGTACTCCGAAAGCTTGAGGACGAGTAAAAATGGAGATGGTGCAAAGCGCCTACATCCATCTCCTCTCTCCAAGTCAGCTACTACTCGAAGCAGACTTATGGAGTTATTCGCCTCCCTTGGAGAGGATGGTTCACACGAACTATAGCTCGTTGCATCACCAACTGAGACGTCGTAAAACTAGAAGAAAGGGGGCGGATGAACGCCATAACGCTAGTGACTTGGTTTGTATATCTATCATCGTCATCAATACGTGTGAACACTACTTCGGGGCAGGTTGTAGACCGCATCATTCCTGGCCCAGAACTCACCTCGCTTCCCCACAGCCAATGTGTATCAACTTTCTCCATCACATTCATCCAGCCTCATCCAACAGTCATTCGACATCCAAAACTCTTCACACCAACTCTACTAGACCAAAATCTTAGCCTCACTCTTAGGCCCCCTCTCTCCAAAAATCGTGCTTCCCACCCGAACCTCCCCACTACCCAACTTCACCGCGCCCTCAAAGTCCTCACTCATACCCATACTCAGCTCCAGCTCCCTCTGCAAGCCCAACTCATTTACAACCAGATCCCGCTGCTCCTTGAGGCACACAAAGTCCTCGTTCTCGTTCTCGGGCGTCGTCGCCTTGCTCCGCGCGATGGCGCCAATGGTCATCAGGCCGAGCAGCTTGAGCGCGGGCGACTCCTCCTCGACGGCGCGGCAGAGCGCGACCGTATCCGGGCCCGGCTCGGCGCCGGACTTGGACTCCTCTCCCGAGGTGTTGACCTGCACGTGCACGCCGAGCGGCTCCACGGGGCTTTCGCCTGATGAAGAAGAGATGAGCTCCGCGCGCGAGGCGTTGAGGAGCTGGACCTTTTTAAGGGTATCTACGCTGGAGACGCAGAAGAGATTTGGGATCTTGGCCAGCTTCTTTGCATGTGCTATTGGAAAAGCGTCAGCTACCTCAGAACTACGTAGGGGAGGGCGAGGAGCGCATGAGTCTTTGAGGAAACACTTACTTGACTGCAAACCACCGATAAAGTGCCACTGAATACTCCTGGGCAGCATCTCCGCCTTCTGGCCCAGCTCCTGGGCGTAGTTTTCGCCGAAATGCACCTGCGGCGGTGTGGTCTGCTGGTGCAGCGCCAAAATATCGTTGGCTGGCTTCAGCTTTGAGACTGCCACTAACCGAACCTATTGTCACTGAATCAGCATCCATCTCGCACAAAACATACTCCACATCGTTGTGAAGAGAGATTCTCCCTGATTCCCCAACAGCGTTTCCGGGAAGTATACAGAGTGACGACTCACATTTCGCCCCGCAGCGACGGCAGTCACGCGCTCCTGGACAGACTGAAGCTGCGAAACCAGAGCCTTTGCTCTTGAGGGATCAATCTTCATCTCGGGTTGGGCGTCGGTCATTGCAGGGTTTACCGGGGTCGTCGTATCGATGAGTGAGGTGAGACGAGGTACGGAGTTTTTGGCTATGAAAGTTGAGGTGAGGTTGAATTGCAGAGTCATTGAACTTCCAGCGTCTTCGGAGACGGGCCATAGTTGCGCTAACAAATATGGGGCTGACCATCTGCGCAACAGAGTGCGGAGTAATGGAGATGGAGTTAGAGTCTACTCCCCTGTCTTAGACTCATTCAACAACCTTGATTGTCTTTGGTCACTTAGAGGTTTCTTCACTGTCACGAATTTAGCTAACTCGGGTGGACTTTTTGATCTGAATAATCCTGATAAGAATTCCATTTGAAAGGTTGGCTGTTCCTTGGAGTACACTCAGACTGAAGAGCGGCGACGTCAGGGGCGTATCTTCGCAAGTGGGATTAATCAACTTCTAAAATGCATCGCTCTTGTGATGATCAGTGGGAAATGAATTCTGGTGGGATTCTATGATATCTTAGATGATCGCATTCACATTGTCGACAAAGGTCTTTACTTCGCAAACCCAGGGTCAAAATCTGAACGAAAACCCTTGGTCTCCTCAAGTCATTCAATCGTGAGGTTAGACAACTGTCACTCCTTTATACTATACTAGCTGGAGGACAGCTTGGCAGCTTGGCAGCTGGAAAGAATTAAGTTACTATTAGTGACTATGTTGTATTGAAACTCTCATTAGTATGCTGCTAACCCCCGCGTCCATTTAGCTCCTCTCATAGATCGTCGCTGCTGTCCTCTTGAAGGTGAAATCCCTGTCCGCACCCATCATGCAAAGAATCACCATGTCTCGCCCTACTAGTTCAAGCTCTCTGAGATCCCGAAAGTTCTGATCGGCCCCTTGAGTTCGTCGCCGGCACCTCTTGAGGCTCCCGGACACCAGACAGCTCCGTCCTCGGATTCTGGTACTCGTCCACAGGCGACGGGTACGACGGCGGAGGAGTCTGCCGCCTGCTGATCGGACTCACATTACTAGTCTGATGCGACAGTTGACGTGCCGGCGGCACCACAAACATGTGGTCGCCGGACGAGTTTGGGCTGGCGTATGCCGAATCATGGCGCATCTGCTGGTGTACAACGGGATGGAGCGTCGGCGTGGGATGGCGAGCCAGGTTTCCCGTGTTTGCAGCATAGGCCGGCCGGTTGCGTCGGCGCAGGAACCAGAAACAGAGAGCCGCTGCAAGCAGAGCTCCGACCGCTGCGGATCCTACCGCGATGCCGGCCACGGCGCCGGTGGAGAGGCTCGATGAGCCCGCTGAAGGGACGGCCGACTCCGTCGCTGGCTCGGATGTTGCGTTCGCTTTGATGACGAAGCCGCGACTTTGCAGTGCGTTGCCAATGAAGCCCGCAGGCGCATCAGTCTGAGTGTAATTGCCGGTTGGGTCGATGAGTCTTAGAGCGAAGTTGGGGTTTGTGGCTATGGTCTCCTTCGTGATGCCATCTTTTTCTCCAATGTACCAGGTATAATACCCATTGTTTTTATCATTGGCTTTGCAAGGTTTCAGTTAGTATTGCCAAGTTGAAGCACCTCGCAACATCGTCCTTACTGATGAAAGACGCTACAGCTATGCCGGCATCCTGTCCCCAGTGCACTAGACTCAGAGAGATCCATGGCACAGTTGGGACCTCCCATGTAATGTGAACCTTTTGTCCAAGCACGTAAGTGCTGTTGAGATCCGGGACCGTCACACGGCCACCACTTCGGTCAAGTTCAAAACTTGGCGGTTCGGTGAAGTAGGCAGCTTGGACGGGTAGTATCGTGAAAGAAAGTATTCCAAAGAGCGCTCGGCTGAGCGAAAGCTGGCAGAGACACAACATAACGCGAGATGAAGAAAATACCAACAGAACCGAACAGGATCTTCCCAGAGGAAACGAACGCCTCATGATATGCATTTTAACCAACGATTACTGTGCCGTTTGCTCAGGGGACTTTGGGGCATTGCGACTCATCTCGAGTCTGCCTTGACTAGGCCTGATTGAGGCATCAATCCTGAGACGCATGTACTTTAGCAAGGGTGCTAGAAAGAGCGTTGCAATGAAATGAACGCTTCTTAGGCTAATTGAATGGTTGGTAGACACGATGCTGGCTGAGAATAGGAACGCTGTGCCGCTGGGCTACAGCAATACGAACGCGCCAGCCAAGACTTCGTGTAGTCGAGGTCGCGAAGAGTCTGTACAAAGCATATGGTTTGCAAACAGCTGACTCATTTGAAGAATACTACAGCGCTCATTACGGATTAAATAAATACATGGGCATGAGAATAGACATTGGGTGGATGAAGCATCGCGATGCCTGGAACATTGAAGATGGCAAGTAGACGAATGAGACAATTTAGCCCCGCCACAAGCTCTAGCCACTTTGTTATCGCTATCGGATAAGGCACGAGCAATGCTTATCTTATCGGCCACATTAGGATCCTTGCTTCACGTAAAGTTACGCGTTCAGAAATTCCAGGGGGGATCGGAGGGTGGGATGACGGGATGTCATTTTTGCACGGCATGTTGGTTGGCTGATGCCTGCCGTGCTGCTGTTGCCTTCAGGTTCCCCCTTGCTGTGCCTTATGCCGTGTGCCGACCGTGTCTTCGTCAGCTCCCCAATCCCGAGAAAGAGATAGGAAAGGGAAAAAAAGGGATGAAGGAGGAGGAGCACTGAATTGACGACGAACCTTCAACCACGATTGTCGCGTGTTCTTCACCTTTCGCCTCTCACACGGGCAGCTCCCTGGCCCTTTTTGAAAACTAAACTTTCTTTCGCCTTTCGCTTAGGGTCAATTCCTCTTCTTCAACCGCTTTTGCACTTTTCTTTCCTTATCGTAGTTCCGATCGATTTGATCTCCATCCTCTCATTTATCAAGCCAGGTGTCTGTTCTTCGGCTTGGCTTGGTGTTGGAGCTCCCTGTCCACATGTCATACCCTTGAGCTCGACCATTACGAACCGAACCGACTCGACTCGACTCCATCGACCCACGATAACCTCAATTGATCCATCCCACTCGGCCTACGGCCCTTCAAGGCCCCGAATTCCCGAATCCTCATCGTCGATTACGTCTAGCTCGCCCATCATGCCTAAGCAACACATGATATTTGGGCGGCCGCTCCCCCGCATCGGCGCAAGACGCATCTCCTTCCTCCTCGTCAGCATCTCCATCTTCGCCGTCTTCTCCCTTATCTTCACCCTCCCGAGCGCCATCCCCGCTGGCCCGAGCCTATCAAAGTACACCGACCACAAGTTCTCGATACCCTCAGCCTTGAAGAACCCATTCGGCGCCTCGAGCCGATTGAACCCTTTCAAGTCTCCATCACACCCGCCCCCGCGTCAACAAAATGATACGTACGGCGAGTCCTCCTGGTGGGCGGATTGGAAGTGGCTCTCTGTGCCCTTCTCTTCCTCATTGACCCTCGACGAGGAGCGCTCTCTACTGCCTCCCCTCAAGCCTCGCCCGGCCATCTACTGCTACTACGACACCACCATCAAGAAGGACGCCGCAAGCAAGGATGCCGAGAGCGAGCTCCTTCTCCTTTGGCGCCGCGCATGGTGGGCCCGCGGCTTCAAACCCATCATCCTTAGTGCTGCTGAGGCTATGAAGAACCCGCTCTACGACGAGCTTCAGCGCAAGGAGATGGACGCTGAACTCAAGACCGACCTGATGCGCTGGCTGGCCTGGGACAACATGCGCGGTGGCTTGCTCGCCTACCACACCACCCTGCCCATGGGCTCCCACGAGGATCCCCTCCTCTCTTACCTTCGCCGTGGCGAGTACCCAGAGCTCACCCGCTGGAACAACTTGAACAACGGTCTCTTTGCCGGCGGCGAGAAGGAGGTGACAAACGCCATCAAGGCTACCATGGCCGGCTCCAAGCTCAAGGAGGCCAAGGACTTCATCGCTGCTGCCACCGAGGACACCTTCAAGATTGACAACTACCCCAAGGCAATTGCCTACTATGACGTTGCGGTTATCCAGGACAAGTACCCCAAGGTCGGCGAGGCCATCGCCGCAGACCGTGCCGGCGGCCTCAAGGCCCTCAAGAACCTCATCAACGGCCACCTGCACACGACTTGGCAGAACGTCTTCTCAGACGGCATAGCCGTCCTCAAGCCTCTGCCTCAACACATGACAAACCTGATCAAGAACGCCTGGGACCTCGCCGGCGACCTCTCCACGTGCCCCGACTCGCCCATGCCGTCCTCCTGTCCGCCCAACAACCCCAAGTGCAAGCCCTGCGTCCCCGCGCAACCCATGCACGTCTCGACCCCTCCCCGTTACCGCAACACCTCGACCCTCTACACCATCGGCACCGTGCCGCACCCCTACACCACCGCCCTCCTCGCCAACCTCCAGGACACGATCGAGATCCCCTGGCTCCGCCGCAAATCCGAGCGCGATGCCTGGCTCGGCGCCGTAACCACGGAGCTCCTTGGCGTCGGCATCGGCAGCGCCCCGCGCGTCCTCAAGTTCAAGGAGGCCGTCGCCGGCGAGTTCGCGACCGCCCACTCCCTCTGGCTCACGGCCGAAAAGGACCTCCCCAAGGACCTCGACTGGCACTTTGGCTTCGCCATCCCCCACAACGCCACGGACGGCACGTCGCAGACCCCCGTCCCCGGCCCCGAGCGCCGCCCGCAGCCCAAGCACGACCCCGCCGACGGACCCATCCCGACCGCCGAGGAGCTCGATAAGGAGAAGCCCCTGCTCAAGAGAGCCCGCGATATGGGCAAGACCAAGGACGCGCGCGAGCTTTCTATCCGTGGGGCCGTCGAGGCGTGGAACCTGGCGGACACCGAGTCGTGGAAGTTTGCGCGTGCGTTCCTGGCTCGTCGTATCGTCGAGCGCAAGGAGTGGGAGGAGAACGAGAGCCAGTACGTCGGCGGCGTCGGTACTGAGAAGGGACGCCGTACGAGCTGGGGTGATCGCTGGATGGATAAGGATAAGAAGCAGTAAGGACGGATGACGTCTTCACGAGAAGGGTCAAAAACTGAAACAAAAAGTGGTGGTTCTACCTGAGAGAAAACTGCTACTCGGATTGTTGTAGTATAAAACGCCGTGGGAATCGGCGTGTGACACTATGTATGACTGTATTCGCGGTGTACTTGTTTTTTCCTAACGGGTTGTACGGGTCTGGTATGAGGGCATCTGGAGTTTCAGAGAATTATGTTCGTTCCCGTGTAGAGTCCAGAATCAAAGAAACATGATGAAAAGAACAGGTAAAGGATCATGGGAAATGGCCAAATGGTGTTTGCCTCGATAGTGACATTCGCGGCTATCAAGACATGTGGTTGTAGGAATGATATTTATAACGGCTACCTCACCATGTCTTCCACCAACACCCTCTGTTTTTTCTTGTCCCCCCATTCTAATTTCCACGATTCTCAACTCCGCCATCTCATTTCATCTTCAGGTTCCCATCCGGACCTCTTATTTGCATCGTAGTTGCATTTAGAAGAAAAAGCGAGATGTTGAATATCGCATGAAAAGGGTAGGAAAAAACAACGCAAAGAAAAGAGTGCGAAGAAGACAAGTTGAGTTGTCCCTCCTACACGTCACGGGCCAAGCCAAAGCCGCCCCCCCATCACCGTTTTGATTTCAAGGAAAACCCATACGGACGGATGGATGGAATGCAAAGAGAACAAGAGCCCGATCCCTCTACGCAGAGCGCGTGTCGCCGCCCAACTCGCCTCCCAACTCCCTGGCACTAGCGCCGTTACGACCGGCCTTGGAACCATTGACGCCGTTCTTGGCCGTCTGCTGATGCTGTTGCTGCTGGGTCCCGTTGCTGTTGCCGGTGGTGGACTCGGTGTAGCTCCTCAGGGCAGAGCGGGCTGCCTCGACGACGCGCTCGGCGGCCTTCAGGGCATCTCTCAGCGCCTGGGCCGTGGGGTCGTCGTTCTCAGAGCGAGCCCCTGAGTCGCGCTCCTCAAGGAGCTCGCGGATGTGGCCGTTGAGCCAGAGACCCTCCAGCTGGGCGCGGGACATGTCGCGTGCGCCGCCGATCTTGCCACGGCACGAGGGGGTGCCGCAGAAGCAATCGAACGGCTGGGCCATGTGCCATTCCGTGGAGGGGTAGAAGAACTGGGTGACACACGACGTTAATGGATGCTTTTCCCGATTGCTCTCTCCAAGTCTCAGAGACAGTAGAAACCCCCCCCCCCCCCCCCGGGCCCAAAGGTTGCCCGGAGTCGGTGGGTGAAATGTGACAACTCACCGTCAGTTCATCGCCGGGCTGAAGTCCTTTCGGCCCAGCCAGAACATTAAAGTTGCCCGTGTCAAAAATCTATTAATAGCACCTGTCAATCTCACGTCTTCCAGGATGTCCCTGTCCCCGACCCGGGGTAGGTTCTGGGGGGACTTGGAAGTAGACATTTGTGCTTTCTTAGCGGCATGACTAACAAGAGACGGTTCGCACGAGTGGTTAATGTACAGCAAGTCACTGTTGAGGTTCAAGTGCTTAGCCTTGCCGCACTGAACGGTGGCATAGGTTGGCTCGTCGGCCAGATCGCACGGTGGGAAGGACATTTTTGCGTAAACTGCAAAAGGCGGCAGAGAGACCTTGGAGAAGCTCTTGGTGAGGAACTCTGTCTCGCTCGCCTTGACGATATCCTGGATGTCCGGGTGGGACGGCTGGGTCCAATGGGGCGTAAGTGGTGCCATTGTAAGAATTTCCGGGTCGAGGTTGGCGGTGTCGCGGTCGTCGTCGTCGTCTCGTCTAAATCCTGGAACGGGTTGTGGTTGGACTCTTTCCTTTTTTGCTGGGTCAGCTTGCTGTCACATGTTGAAATTGGAAGGGAGTTAGACTAACGTGGGTCAGGATTCGGATTGTGGGAATTGAACAGGAAATGAGAAAGGGTCTTTCGTTAGAGTTGATGTTTAGTACAGATAATACAGGCAAAGGGGTTTGGTATTTGAAAAGTATGGATGGAAGACGGGAGAGAGGTTGGAGAAGAGGAAGACCAGAGTTCAGGCCGAAGTGACCATACGGAATACCCTCATCTCTTGTACAAGAGGAGGGGTAAACCATCTGACATCAACATGTGCCGAGCTGTTCCACGGGTGTCCTAGGTTGTCCAAGATTGTCCAAGGTTTCACAGGCGGCAGTCTAGCTGGTGTAGCCAGTCGGGGAGCTCAATTGTCTCTGGATCGCTCATATTGTCGCCCGCCTCACATGCATTTCCTCTTGTGCATTCCAATTGCGGGGGACCGTCGTTCCGCAATGCTCCTGCAGGCAAGGGTTGCGGGGCAATGGATGGACGATGAGAGAAGCCAATTCAGCAAGTGCATATTACACTTGTGGAATCCCGTCCAAACAGTGCAGGTCGTCCCCGGCGCCCGTCCGGTTGTTGCGGTAAAAGAGAGGCTCATCCACCGCCTGACCAATGGCTGGAGGTTCGCCGACGAATCCGGTCAAAGACGGTCCATCCTGAGCCCCTGACGGTGCAGAAAGAGTGCGGAATACATGGATCGGCTAGTCTTCGACTAGTCTAGCTGCAAGTCATGATACAGGGCCGGTACGGGGTGGCTTGGAGGATTGGGGGTTCACCGTTCGTCTCTCCCATGATGAGGTTGAGGGTGCCACGGGTGCTCCGAGTACCCCTCATTTGCGTGACTCTGCCCCTCTTTTGACAGACAAGTCGACAACTTTCTGGCGAAAACAAGTCCACACTCTGTCACTCTGGGAATCTTCGAACGGGTTCCAGTGTGGGGGTTTGGGGGGTTTTTTCGTTCCGGCCTGCCACAGCCGGTCCAGCCCCTATTATTGTCCTCCTTGTTCCTCGGTGCTTTCGCCCGATGACCGAGGCTGAAGCGTGGGCATCGTCGATGGGTGAGTTGAGGTACGCAATGCGGCGTTCCGCACGCTGTACACCAGAACCCAGCAATTATATGGATACGTGTTTGTTCCCGCAAATTTGTTGTTTCGTGCTCTAGGAACGCTGAACCCAAGTCGCCGTAAACTTGGCTGTAACATTTTATTTGTGAAGATCTGGGCTGTTTTTGACTTTGTCTGACCGTTGATGTCACTCCCGCAAGTCCGTTCGTTTACTGCAATCTTCTGGTCTTGGGTGTCTCTAGTCCCCCAATAACAATACAAGCTTTTGAATTCAGAGTGTCCGATCCTGCCCGGTCGACATCGTGTTCTCGCCGGTTGGAAAGCTCCGTGGGGAGCAGTTTGGCGGTGCAAGGAGCGCGGCTTCGAAGCCTCAGCTCAAGCTGTAGTGGCCTTCTTGATTCCCTATTTGCTGTCGACAATGGTCTCAATTCTCTCGGCAATGGTTCCAATGGCATTGATTAGGATGCTTTTCAACTGCGGCTTTGTAAGCAATCTCGATGGATTAAAGGCCCATACCAGGGATTAAACGCCAAACACATACGACGGTTGCAAACGTCCGTTGCTCGGGCCGTCCTGACATCCCGCGCTCGCATGCTTCAATGGCACGGCCGCTTATTGTTGATCAGCCACAATCATCAGACCGCAGCTTGTTTTTCTCCAAATTGGGCTGATGTCATGCAGAAGAGGAGCTCTTCTTGTGCCACAGATCAGATGGTGTGATCGGTTTTCAGGCTGCAATAGGAAATTTCACATTCCTGAAGATGCACAGAGATGAAGGCGGGACGTGACAGCCATGATCGGGAGGCCTGCGACGCTCACGGGCGGCCTGTGGCCGGGCCTAGCTACCGGGACGGGGCCGCGGGTTGTGGCTCTCGGACCAACTTCCGGATGCAAGACCCGCCGCATCGGTTCTGGTCCTACTACAGCAAGGGACACGCGATATTCCACCCTTTGCTTTACACAACGCAACCCCAAACGAGTCTCGAACAAAGGGTGGCCCCAGTCCTATCTTGCTTCCTCCAAAGCTCAAGCTGTGTGAGCCCATGTCTTCTTGTTGAGGTAGTTGTCATCCATTCCACGGGCCGCACAGTCCCAGCTAGGACCCCTGTCACCGTTTTCACGACCCTGTCGTTTCAGGACGCAAAAGCTTGGTGACAAGCTCCAGTCGAGGGGCAGCGATGGCGACCAAGAAGGCTCAGCGTTGCGGGAAACAACCTGTCAAAGCCGTACAATCCTGACCAATGTCCGGAACTGCCCTCCGTTCTTCGAGACCTTCCCTGTCGAAGCCCAATGTGCGAGGACCCCGCACAAGTCGATCTGCCGCTCACCGAACGAACCCAACCAACTTTGACGGCTAGGCCGGGACGTGTTCCCTGAATGCCCTTGTTGAGCAGGAATCTTACCGACCTGCGTGTCGCTGGCGATAGGAGGACTACGGAGATAGCACACGCGCAGCCTCAATACGCGGCAACACTCACGCCGACACGCCACCCGGACTGCCCTGAATATCTTGTGTTCCGCTGTCTCCCAATATTCGGTCTCGTGTTTTGTCATCGTCGTCAGCTGGACGGGCCAAGCAGGGTTTGTATCCCTGCCCCTGCCCATGATTTTCCGTGATAATTCCCTGGTATATAAAAAGAAAGTGTGACAGAGGAGAGCCTGTGCGCCATCGGTAGACTTCAGGACGGGCCTGTCATATCGGCAGAACACTGAGGGGCATTTTGGGAGGCGCCCGTTGCCGCCGCCCGTTGATGTACGTTCTTCTCGTTCTTCCTCCCGTTGATCAAACTATCAAGGGGTTTCATTGCTCAAAGCCACGTGCTCCCCCTTCGGCAAACACTCCTATAGGAGAACCAAGACCATGTAATCATGTCCCTGTCTTTGAGTCACCTGGGAGGTCCTCGAATGGGCTTGCGTGCTCCGCACCCAACCCATCCCGCCGCTCGAGCGCCTTGGGCTCATGAGGGTGGGGCGGGGTGGTAGGTATAGCAAGGCGAGGCAGGCCCCGAAGGAAGCTTTTCGAAAAGATGTAAATTGTCGGGCGTCCGTCCGTTTTCTTGAGTCCTCTCTAGCTCGTCTCTGTCATTATGATCATTCAGGTTTCGTCCCTCTGAACTGCCGACAGTACCATCCTAATTTAAATTCATTGCCTCGTTTGGCCAGCCCTACTCTTCTAGACACACGTTAGCATTCTGACAACGGTACGAATTGATCGGAAACTCTGAGCAAGAGGACTGTACCATCCTATCCAAAACATCGACATAAAGATGCGATCGACGTGGAGTATTTCTCTCATGGAAGAGAACAACAAGCCGCATCCCAAGCCTCAGCCTGACCCTCCAGTACCTGTCCCCGATAACCCAGATGACCGGCGGCGATCCTGAATCTAGAACGACATCCAAACTTTGGATATCAAGGTCGAATATTCAGACACCTTCACTCGTATGAATGATCAGCTCCTGTCTCAACATTCTGGTAGACGACAGTAGTTGTACATAGTCGCTGAGGATTTCAGCAACGAGTGCCTTGGAGCGAAAAGGATGGGGACAGTTCCTTCGTCAATCCACCGTCCAAACAGCCTCACAAACTCATCTTGGCGCTCTGATTTGATGATCGATTGGACCGCGCGGTTTTCCTTTTCCCGTAGAAAGGGTACCACGGACCTCCATTAGGAGCTTCAGTGGTGGACATCAAGCTCTCTATAGCATCGCAAAACCGTTTCAGATGCTTCAGATTGGGAGGGTCATCGATAGAAATGCGGAATAGCAGCGGAGGAGGCTCATTGGAGTCGCGACCGTTTCCTTGGAATGGAGGTTTGGCAGGTTCTTGGGCCTCTGGGGGTGTTGAAGCTTGGCTTCTCTTCCCACATCGAGAATGTCAGCCAACGTTGTAAAACGTCACCGGATATGGATAGCAGTCTCTTTTGTCCTGGGAATTGAAGGAGCGATGTTCAGCTTTAATGGATCAAATGGTTTGGGAGAATTGGGAAGGTGGTAGGAGAGAAAACACGAAGGTACCTTGCCTTAGGCTCGCACATACGATAGGAACCGAGAAGGACAGTGCTGTGTCCCAAAGCAACGTTGTAATACAATGACACTTGTAGCTTCCTCACGTCCACACTTTTGTGCACTGCACGGAACCTACTTCATAGGCACTCATTCTCCGTGATCCATACTGCTCAGGAACTGCCTTTGACTTGGGCTTGCCGTCAACATACCTTACTCAGTACATTACAGAACAACAAAGAATATTTTACTGACCAGGCAGGAAGTCATTGTGGAAGGCCATAATAATGAAAGAGTGGTGAATGGTTTAGGCAAAATCAATAGGGTAATGAAAGATATGGATAATGCATGAGTGCAGTCTTCAGGATGAGAGATGGGCATCGCCTGAGAGAAAGATATAACACCTGGTTTTCATACCTTATACGATGGGACACGAGGGATTTCGCACCCTCACTCAATTCTTACATGAATTATTGTCGACAAGTACTTGTGGTCTGTGTTATGTGAACTTCACATCTACAAGTTGCCCATGCGAAGGTTTGATATGTATTGAAGTTCCCTGAAAGAGCGTTGTTCAGTCTTACATGCTCACAGATGAGTGAAATTGCTCGTCTTGCAGTCTGTACTTCCATCTTCCGCCAGAAACATCATTACATCTGGAGGGAATTCCTTCCTCAGGTATATTATTTGCTGAGAGGCAAAGCCTTTTCGCACCTTCCTTCACATCACTACGCACCTGAGTGACCGCCTTCCCTCCAACTCACCACTTCTAGACCACTATCTTGCCTAGAACTTGCCTGTCGAAAATTTCTCTTCGCCTTCCAATAAGTGACCAAACCGGCCCAGGACCTTTCCTTCTCCCCAACATTTCACTTTGCTTCTCTTCTCTCCCCACAACATCACTCGGTCGATCCTCGATCCTCCCTCTGTCATACCACACAATCCAAGCTCACCATCGCCAACTCAGCTTCACTTTGCTCTGGCGTCCAACTTTTGGAAGTCTACCGATTCATCTCCAACTCCAACTCTTTGTGCAGCACTCGTTTCTGTCGGGTTGGTCGTGCTGAAACCACCCAGCAGATTCTAATATTGCATATCAGCCCTCACAAAGCTTGCCGACCGGCGATTTCGCCCCGTTGACTCTGGTAAGTTTTTTCGTTCACGTCACTGTTCCTGTTTCTCGGTTTCAGACGATTTCTCTTTTCAAATTTTCTATTGCCCAGACGAGCGAGATTGACGCAATCACGAACTGCCCTATCACTGCCGACCAACCACTTCCCGAATGCTGTTCATCATCACTTTGAGAAGCGATTCACGCAAAATACCTAGAGTTCGGAATCAGCGCTTACGGGGAGTTGAGCAGTGTCAAGCAATTTTCTCACACCTGGCTACGTCGTTTCCCGCGTCCAATCGGCGCCCGGCTAATCGTACGTCGATAGTGAACGACCTCACTTGCTCCAAGCTCCTAGTCTCCTTGACATGCTTGTGGAGACCAATTCGATGGAATCGAAACATTACAGCATCAGCCAGCTCTTGGCCATCCGTGGCACCAAGCTGCAATGCTTGCTCGAGCAGAGGCTGCTTGAGAATGCCAAAGAGAACCCTATCTTGAGTGCGCTATCCTCCCCTTTCCGGCCTTCCAGGCCCATGACACTGCTAACCTCTTCCACAGCAGGCATCATTCGTCACAAGCGACCCCTTTCCCACCAGAGAGCTCCTCTAGTCTCTCGTGCCAACATGGAGGTCAGACAGTCCTCTTCCGGTGACTCGGAGTATCAAGCACCGGCCAAGCTTCAGGCACCTCAAGTCACTGCTCAGCTCTGTGACAAACCTGTTCGTACACTTCGTCATGTCACTGCAGACGTCAGTCAGCTTGATGGACCCGCCGGTCGACAGCTCGATGGACAAGATGCCGAGCCCGAACTCCAGCCTGAAGTGCCTTCTCAGCGACCTGTTCTCCCTGACCAGAAGCGCAAGGGTTTTGAGCAGTTCTACGAAGCCGTCCGGTCTCCCACTCACGTCCGCGTCACTGCCGGAGGCAGAATTGTCCCCAATACCCTGGATGGTTCCCACTCTTCTCCTACCGGAAAGAGCAGCAGAGAGAGAATCAGCATGGACATCAATGGTGTACAGCCTTCCTTGGGACAAGCCTTCAACAGCCAGTTCATGCCAGGACCCCCCCTGATGGGCCCTGTTCATCCGGCCATGCAAACTACCTTCCCAATGATGGCACCAAGCCCGAACCCCATGGTCTCTTTCAGCGGATTTGCGATGCCCCCTTTCAGCGTTGCCCAGGCTCCGGCGCAAGCACAGTTTGCCCCTCTGAATAGCGGCATGATTCCTGTCGGCAATGCGAATGAGAAGAAAGATCAGAACAGTGGCGTCGTCCCCAACACTGGAGCTATGCCCATGCCTCCGTTTGGTGGGCAATGGTTCCTCCCACCTCATCCAATGATGCCGATGGGTATGCAATACGCTAGTGGTCCAACGTACTCTGGAGCTCCAATGATGCCCATGGCGTTTGGTCCAATGGGCCAGCCGATGGGCCAAACGATGGGCCAGCCCATGATGTATCAGCAACCTCCTCAGCCTATGCCTACGGTAGGCGCCAGGTCCTTCACCCCCAATGCGCCGGTCGAGAGTTGCCCAGTTTCATCCATTCGACCTAGCATCATCACCAAGAACCAGCTTGCAGGCCTGCGGTCCAGTCTCAAGAAAGCAGAGGCCCAGTTGGCTTACAATCGCCACCAGATCGATGAGAAGCATATGGAAGAGTACGCCCGTCAGCTTCGTTCCGACATCGAGCACTTCGAGATCAAGCTCAAGGGTGAACTCGCACTCGAGGACAGCACTCTTTCTCAGCGCAGCGACGCAAAGGACGCCAGTGAGGTTAAGACATCGAAGGAGTCAAAGCCGGCCGCTGCCGAGTCTCGGAAGACGCTCATGTCTGACTCTTCAGGCGATGCAGATACCAAGAACGACCCAGCTTACATCACTCGTTCGAATGTGACCGAGATGCCCAAGAACCCTCGCCATCGTAAGAGAGACAAGCTCAAGCTTGCCGTGGACACTTCGGCGGCGTCTGCTCCATACATCAATTCCACCGTATTCGCGACCATCTCACCTGTTCCCTTCGACCCTAAGGGACATCATCAGACCAGAGAATTCGACTCACTCCACTTCCGTAAACAATCTACCGGTCTTCCTGTCTCTGCTGCTTTGGCGCCGGTTTTCCAGCCTCGCTCTGACCTTCGCCGTTCTAACGAGAACACTCCTCCTGTCTCGGCTGTGCCCAAGGCAGACAAGGAGGCTGGCGACAATGTTTTCCGTGGTATCCTGCCGAGAAACAAGGAAGAGTCTGATCGTCTCTTCTCAGGCGCCCCTCTCACGCCCGGTCTTGACGAGAAATTCGAGAGGATTATTCGTGAGAATCCTGAGTTGACAAGGGCGTACCTGGTTGGCCAGGTGCCTTTCGGCATGGATCCCAGTCCTGATATCAAAGATTACGTCTACCACCGCCCTCTCAACCAGGAGGAGGAGATGGCCAAGCATCTCTTCTGGAGCAATGCACCTGCACACCTTCGAGTCAACTTCCCCTTCTTCGACGGTAGGAGCTTCTATTTGCCGTCGCCCGAGAAGCCACCTAATCGCGAAGTCAGCGATGGACGCTCAGCTGCACGGCTCGAGGAAAAGTATCGCCGCGCGATCAAGGGGGACAAGAATCCTTTTGCCGCCTTGGAGAGACTGACCGGCCCAAACATGGAGCAAGCAGTGAAGGAGCTGAAGAGAGACACCAAGTCAGACAACATCACCTCGCCCATGAAGCGCCGCAACAAGTCTCGCCCTGTTGCCCACTTCAACAGCCAAGGCCTTGACAAATCGAAGGACAGCACGATCTCGTCGGACAACGCCATCGAGTCCGACTCCGAGAGAGCCTACTTCAACTCGTGGTCAGTTGCAACCTTCACCAAGCTTCATGCATCATACTTACTAACTTGACAGCAGCGTTCGTACTTGGTCGGAGAAAGTCACCGCGTCTGCGACTGCTCTTCCGGGAGCTGTCACTTCGGAGAATGCCCAAGGCTATCTTCCCCAGTATGCCATCGGCCATGCCGCAGCCTCCTTGTCGCCCGCCATCGCCAACACTGCAAACCAGTCTACCCGCCTGTCACCTTCCAAGCTGAATGACAACGGCAAACTAGATGCTGGTCAGAGCTTGCTTGTCGCATCGGCTGATGGTCGCGTTGAGAATCAACCTCCCGGCCTTTCCATTGTGAGTAAAGTCCACTGACTGGGCTCGTAATGGTGGTAAAGCTGACTGAATAACTCTAGCGAATCAAGTGAAGCATCTTGGCCACAACGCCATTGGCATCTTCTTACTCTACTATGGTTACGAAAACGCGTTTTAAACACTTGTACGGATTATTTTGAGACACTCAGTGCTATGGCGGCTTCCAATATCAAGGCATCGATTCCGAGTATTCAGGAGCCGTCGGCGTCATGTTTTGAGAAAGTGATTCTCAATACACAGCTTGTGCAACTCGGCCTTGGTACAGTACTCTCTAAAAGGAAGGTGGAGGATTGATTGCATGGTTCATGAAGACCGAATTAGTCAGGTTATGTTAGCATTAATGATCCCAGTTCACACACGGTTCACACACTGTTTTTCACATTAGTGAGGTGACATTTCGATGTGTTTTAGTCATGTGTGATGCTTAAACATTCTTGATATATTGAGAAACTGCTAACTGAGCATAAAAAGCTGAACAGGAGATATCATGTATCTCACCATCAAATTCCCAGCCTCATGGACAAAGCTCAGTGAAAATCTTCGGGCGAGTGGAGAGGCGGTGATTCCACCTCTTCCGGGGGTTACTCTTCGCCAGTCGTATACCTCGAAAACCATGGATTTGTAGTTAACGCGGAGATATCCTAGCGGGATTTATACAGTCACATGTGCGACCTACCGTTGAAGAACGTTCCAAATTCATGTAGGGGAACTCGTGTTCTTGCCAGTCAACAGCAACAGATAGGTTAGCATGGTCACGGGATGATGTAGCAAGAGACATCACCGCCTCCCTAGGGCGGAAGGGGACGGTGGTGGCTTCGGGAGGACCTCCCATGGAGCATCTCACGGGTTTGAAGACGTGAGGTGGCCATTGAGAAAACGAAATTTCTCGATTTCATTTTCTAGAACTTTTTGTTGCCTTTTTAGCCTTGTTTCCCTCGTGCTTTTCTTTTCCCTTTCCAGGCAAGATGTGGTTATCTGCCATTGCCAAAACGCGTCAATAGGTCCTGTCGTGAAGAACGCCGTCGAAGATGTGGATATCGTTGTCATGTCCCGCCGCCGCCGTTTTATTGAAGATTGTACCGGTTCCCTTGAACTGCCGCTTTTGGATGTTTGGTCGTTTAGCTCCTCCAACCCGTCGTGAGTGAAGGCTCGATTGTTGTAACCAAGCCCCCGTCACTTGAGAAGGAGAAGGAAGTCATTGATTCATGACGATTGAGACCGAAAGAAGAGTTGGAAGAAGAGATTTAGGCGGTAGCCTTGGACTTGACGCGGAGCTCGCGGCCGATCTTGGTGCGCTCAAGGATGGACTCGCGGTCCTTGTCGAGCTTGAGCTTGTTGATGACGACGTTGGAGGGGTGGATGCCGAGGGGGACGGACTGGCCGGAGGTCTTCTCGCGGGTGACGCGCTCGACGTGGATGACGTACTTGAGGCGGTAGACGGAGGTGACCTTGCCCTCGCGGCCCTTGTTGGCGCCACGGACGATGGTGACCTCGTCGTCCTTGCGGACGGGGATGGAGCGGACCTTTTGGGGTGTTAGAACAAAAGAGTCTCGAGTAGGATTGAAAACCGTGAGAGTGAAGACGTACGTTGTACTTCTCGCGGAGCTCCTTGGAGAGAGGGGCGCTCATGATGACACGACGGGTGCTGGAGGGGGCACCGAAGTGAGCCGCGCGCGACTTGCGGCGGGAGGAGGAGATGTCTGTTTCGCAGCAAAGTCAGTAAACCGTCTCAATTACCATCATCAAAAACGTTAAGAAGAACACTCACTCTGGTTAACCTTGGTCATCTTGGCTGCGTTAGTACAAACGTCGTTTGGTTGGAAAGGGAATTTCGGTGAGGTTGGGCGTCGCAGAGAAAAGTCGAGCAAGTAGAAGCACGTCCAGCGAAAAAAAAGTTTTGGCAGGATGGGGTGGTTCGGCCGTTGTGGGCTGCAAATTGGAGAGACCCACGTGACTTAGGTCTTGGTTGAAAAAATCACACTGGTGAGGTGGTCCTAGCTCCTGCCGGGCTGCAGGAGAGGAAAAAGTTCAAAGGCCGGGCGGACTTGGAGCTCAATCGGCCGAGACCGGGATTCCGCGGTGTTGCTGATAAGATAAGGCGCATCTCTGAGGAGCCGTGAGAGATATCTTCCGCGATGCTCATGGTAAGGTAGGGGGAAATTGCGTAGAAGGTTTGCAACAAAAGCAAAAGGCATCGGCAGGCCCGAAAAGACATAATTTGACGATGTTACACGTGGTCAGAAATGAGGGCTTTCAAGTACTCAAGCTTCCTGTTACTTTCCCTCCAACTGATGACCATAGTGAACAAATCTGGGAGTACCTATATCTCTAGCCCAGGCATCAAGAACCATTGTCTCTTGTTCTAGACTAATGCCAGGCCGTTCTAGTGCGGAATTGAGGCATTGATACTTCCCCCCTTTTATCTCATGTGAGGTAGTGAGCGAGGTTTCTCTGAATAGGTACCTCACTCACTAAACATTATTCTGTACAGATACTTCTTCATCACCAGGTGACAGTAGCGAGCCAGTGAAGAATGAACAATGTACAATAGATCTATATGCCGCCTTTACCACAGTCATGAGAATACAATAGCTCTTTTCAACGCCTGGTGGTATGCTCTCCCCCAATGGGGTATACAGTAGTAGTTGTACAAGCTTGACCAACGAGGTCTAGAGGGGCCTTTTTATACAAGTAGGATTTGAGGTAGAACACGTCGTCAGAGTGGGGAACATGGTGTGTATGGTGTGTAGATGTAGAGCGTCTCGTCCGTGAATAGTGAACATGGACTGCTCTTTTTAGTTGCTCGCAAACGGCGTAGGCGCCTTGAACTTGCCGTTGTCGTCGTACTTGGCCTCTGTAATCACGCGGTCAGCGACCCAATCACCTACTATCCTCATCCCCCAATCTCCCGCAGAAGAACGACAAGAGAAGAAGCAGCAGAGAGCAAAACTTACTGAAGAACGTATAATTCAACGTCACAGTCTCAATACCACGCATATTCACATCATTCACAATATCCGGATCCAAATAAAAGAAAACCGGCATATCCACTGTCTCGCCCGCATTCAACCTCTGCTCCTCGAAGCAGAAGCACTGAATCTTGCTGAAGTACGGCGCCACCTGACCGGGTGTGACGCTGTAGGTTGCGACACCGATAATGTCCTGGTCCGAGTTGTTCGTCGCCGTGTAAAAGGCCAGCGCCGTCTCGCCGGGGAGCACGCGCACCTCGCGCTGCTGCGGGGTGAACTTCCAGGGGAGGATGTCCGAGACGGACGAGTTGAAGGTGACGCGGATGCGCGGGGCCGTCGTCACGGGGACGAGGCGCGCGGCGAGGCCGTCTTCGCTGTAGTCCACGTCCGGGCCGTGGGCGCGGACGGGTTGGCCGCCCCAGCCTGTTGTTTGGCAGATCTGTGGAGGGGTTGAAGAGTATGGGTTAGCCGTCTGCAATGTTTCTCCTCGTATTGAAGGGGTCGCTGAGGGTCGGGAGGGAGGAAAAGAAGCGCACCATCTTGTAGAGAGGCACGGAGCCGTAAGACAGGGCGACTGTCCCGAGAATGACGCTGAGTGTGTAGTACCTGGATCGCAAAACCACTTTAGCCCAACGGTACTCTTGAGTCTCAATACCAATTGCTCTCTTACGCTGTCGTAGCATTCTTGCGTTTATAGTGCGCATGGATCTGCTCCATTGAAGGCGCACCGCCGAAGCTGGGCCCGTTTTGCTGCTGCTTCGGCGAAGGCGTCGTCGATGCCGCTCGGCGGCCGGCTGGGGGCATCCGCAGGTTGCGCGGCGCTGGACGGACGGCGTGCTGGCAGAAGAAGCAGCTCCATTTCTGTGTCGACTGCGAGGATATGCGCCACGGGAGGCGCGGGAGGGCGTTCATGGTCGCGAACGCGGGGGCGAAAGTTGAGGGTTGAGACCGTGAGGTGGTTGCCGGGAATGTTGCGCCGAATCGTTCGACGATGTCATGCCATTTCGCATTTCATCGGGATTTGGGGAACCGACCTAGCTCTAGCTTGCTGGCAGCGGGCGGTCCCCGAGAGGCCGGGACGGGCGGGGTGGTTGTTCCGCCCCCGGGCATTGGTTGGCTGGCTTATAGGGGTCTCTGCACTCTATTCCCGCTGAAGAGCCCCTGTTTAATGAGCAATAACAACCTAATGCAGTTGGATGCCGTAAGGAATTTCAACGTCAACGAGAATGGGTGAATGCTGCAGTCCATAGGGTTTGCCTTAGTATTAGATGTTTTGTTGATTATTTACTATTATTTCCACCGGCTTGATGTTGTTGATCTCGTCAAGCCATACGAAGCAGTTTAACGCCAAGTGCCATCGCGCCGGTTCAGGCAGCTTTGCCACTCTTCAAAGACCTCCTCCACCCATTTCGACGCCCATAAATTGCAGTCTCAGCTGCGCCTGCCGCTCTCTCCAGTACTCTAATGACAAACACCTGAATCAAAAGGATGACGAGTCGTACCAGCAAGTCGGCAAGCCCCAAAGACGGTTTCCTCCCTCGGCTATACGTAGAGTCGACAAATTGGAATGGGAGTTTGGCATAGAGGTGGTCCTGTGCGGCATGTAGACCACTGCTGAAGGCATCCTCATGGAAACCGTACTTTGTCCAGGCCCCCGCGTAACTGATACCCCTCTTGTTCTGGATGCGTGGAAGAAGCTTCTGTGCTCGGACGGCGGCAGGTGTGTAGAGAGGATGACGGTATGTGAATGACGCCTGGATCGTGTCTGGGTTCGGCTGGTGCAAGGGGTTCATCGTGACGAGGACGTCTCCGAAGGTCTCCCTGGGGATATGCTGAATGATGTTCATGTTGTAGGTCAACGAAACCTGGTCGATGTTCTGCTTGCCAGTGGAGGGCGATGACAGGGTCAGGTAATTCCAACTAGACCATGCCTTCTCAGACGCTGGCATGTGTGAAATATCGGAATGGAGGATGACCGAGTTCTCGGAAGTTTGGAAAGCGGAAAGAATCTCCTTCTCCTCAGGCGTGGCTGATCCCTCGATAATTCTCAAGGCCTGGTCTCCGTGCGTCGCCAAGATAACATGGTCGTAAACGTCGGACTTGCCGTTGTGGGTGTGAACACGAACTCTGCCGTCCTCCTCGCTGGTGACTTGAGTGACCTGCGTGTTAAGGAAAAGGTGATTTGACGGGAATCCACTCATGACAGCATCAATGTAGGATTTGCCGCACTTTTTCAATGTGAGCCACTCCGGTCTTGTCGCAACCGTTGACAGGAGATGATGGTTCCACCTAGCCTCTATTAGTACTACGCCTCGATCGCGGACAATGATACTCACATGAAGCGAACCAGAGTGACAGCTGGGAAGTTCAACGTGCACTTATCCGGGCTTGTGCTCCATACGGCGGCGGTCATAGGAATTAGGTAGTCGTCCCTGAATGCATCTGAGTAGCCTTCTCTCTCGAGGTACTCGCCGATCGTTTCCTCTCTCTTGCCTCCTTTGCTATATCCGTTCATCGCAGCGGCATCGTTCTCATCCTCCGCCATCAACAAGTCCAGTGCAAATTGGTTGAAACGAATGATGTCGAAGATCATCCTCCACATCCGCGGCGAGAAGATGTTTTTCCTCTGAGCGAAGATGGAATCTAGACTTTTACCAGCCCATTCGAATAAGCCATGGTCACGAGTGACGCCAAATGTCATCTCGGTCGGGACGGTGTCCACCTTGACCCTCTTCAAGAAGTTGATAAAGTTTGCTGAGCTTCATGTAAGTCAGAGGCTCATGATGGCTGATGTAGAGGACCTACGATATGTGGCGGTGTTGAGGACGATAAAGCCGGTGTCGACGCGAGTCTCATATTTGCCGTTCTTCCAAGTCACCGTATTTGTGTGTCCTCCTAGCCTTGATGAGGCCTCGTACATATAAACGTCATGGTAGCTTCGGTTGAGAGCCCAGAGAGCCGCGATACCGGCGGCTCCACTGCCGACGACGGCAACCTTCTTCCTAAACCTTGGGTCAATAGGAGAGCCCACGGAGCCACGAGAGCCTATTGATTCCAGCGACGGTGGTCGTCGGGACATTATGCAAGAGATACGAGGATGAACGTTGGGAAATGGGAGGTTTGTGGATGTTCCTGAACAAAGCCACTGGACGTCTGTCGCGCGAGGGCGCAGGTTTACAATGCTACAGTAGCATATAAAGATACGGCAAGAAGAATCGGGGAGGCCGGTAACAGCTCTCTATCCAGGATGGAATGACGGCGGGCAGGAAGAGGGGAATTTTCAGACGCAAGCCACGGACGACGATTTGGGGAAAGAGAACAATGGTTCGCACATGCTTCCAGCAAGCCAAACTCACACCTTGTCTCTGTGACTGACACCCCGCCCCAGGTTCAGGAAGGGGAGCACAAAAAGTCTCAAGTTGGCGGAGGCAACATTGGTACGCAAGTAGGGTACATCTGCGCCTGTAGCACCACCACCACCACCACCACTTGGCTGGGCTGGGCTCCGGACCAGTGCGCTTACTAGTGCTGCAATTCATGCAGCTGAAGGGATGGAACGGATTCAAACAGGTAGCGTTCTTTGGGGCTGTGGTAGTGGCAGCAGCTGTGTGTGCGTAACATACGAGGTATGTGGGTGTAGGGATGAATGCGGTGTGTAGGCCGAGAGCGAAGGAAACCAGAGCTCAGTGAGACAAGCGGAGAAACAAAACGTACAGCGGCTGACCTGGCGGCATCTTGACCTCTGGTCTCTGTTTCTGAGGATGTGATGAGAGTCTGGTGGAGTCTCTCGAGAGAGGGAGCTCAGCTCTGGAGCAAGCAATGATCGACACGTGGCTGCCGGTAGCAAGGGCCGCAAAGAGATAGGTAATGCGAGGCGTAGGAGACAAGGAATTAGATAGAGCTGGAGCTCCGAGCTTGAGCTTGAGTAGATAGGACCCTTTCTGAACCTTGGGATAAGTTTCCGGTGCGAAAATCGGTGACAAGAAGGGAGGGAAAAAAAAGGTGAGACGGGCATGGAAAGACGTCGGCAGGTGTGTTCGGCCGGCTGATCACGATGCGATGAAACGAAACTCAGCTCTTGCCGGAGTTCCCACGCGCAATGACGCTTGCATTGGGACACCCCTGCACCTGATCCTTCTGCGTCTGCTGCGTCCCCAGCTCTTTCCCCAGCCCCCCTTGTCTTGCCGGACTTCAGCTATCGCTTGATGGTTCACGATCCAAAACGCCACAAGTGGCTAGACATTTTATTTCATTTTTCCGAAAAGAGGCTGAAGATTCGAGACGACATCTGCAAATTCAACGCTCGGAATTTGATGGTTCATTTGGATGAACGCATGCTCATGGAGAGTGAGGCTGGCGACAACAGATGAGAAGGCCTTTCCTGAAATTTAAGGTACCTAGCTTTCAACTTGCCGTTCATCAAGGCAATCGTTTTGCGGAAAGAAGAAGGCCGCGATAAAGGCGTGCCGTTATTCTCACGACGAAAAGTTGATTTGGACCTCTCGGGCAGCTTTACCAGCCAAAGCAATCATTTCGACGCAGATTTTTCAATGCGTATCACGATCACCGCGTCACTATGGAATCCAGTACGGACGACAACGTTCAGCAGAATTCCATTCCGCAATGGCGCCGCTACACGATTTTTTCACAGGATTGTCATAAGTGGAACTTCTTCCTCACTGCCAGAGACCAGCTCCAGCAAGCAATGAAAAAGAGAAAAAAACAGGCCTGTCAGACGTCCATCGACACCCACCCTGACCGTGCGCCCAAGGGCAAGACCACGATCAGGGACGAGATCATCACCGCTCTCTATACAGCAACCTTTACAGGAGGCCGCCCTCCTTGCGGAGGGTGCGAGAGCAACCAGAGTTCTTCACTCTAGGGTGTCGAGGATATCAATCATCAACCAGGGTGGGATCTGTAGCTCCTTTAGGGAACCAAGAGTAGGTCGAATACTATAGAAATGATTCTCTGAAGTATTGTCGACATGAAGAAAAAAGAAGAAGAAAAGTCTAAGATTCGCGGTGGAAGGTCGCCCTTATATAGATTTCTCCAACGACCGGTTCGGCGCACGGGCCAGGGGCCGTTAGAGTGGGTTTTTGGTGGGATTTGCTGCCTGCGGTGGGCGACGACGGCTGAAATTTTCGACAAATGGCTGGTCACCGCCCAAACTTTTAGTGATTTTGCCGCTTTTCGTTGAAGGAGTAGTCTGCGTGAAGAAACTTCCTTCCTCACCTCGCGGACGCTGGGCAATATGGACTTGCGCGCAGAGCTTTTCGTAGAATTGGTCCTCAGAGAGAGGTCTTTTCACACGGCTTCAGCTTCTTCTGTCAATGTGCATGAGTATTATTTCACAAAGGCATAGTAGACGCACTCTGTGCTAGGCAGACATCCCGATCTCTTCGCGGAGCTACTTTAAGATACCTCGTGGCTCACGTGAACACGCATTCAATCACATGGAAGGCTGTGACGCGCGGTCAAGCAGGTCTTCGTGGTTCGGGCAATATTACATTAGGTTGCTCATGTAAGGTACCTGGACATGAGACGCATTGGACTGCAAAAACCGGCAGGCACCAAGCCTTCACGAGTGCAGCAGCCGAAGCCTGAAATCTGTTGCCATTCAGCACCTCAGTTTTAAGATATGGCAAGCTGTCTCGTGGACCATCTTCAGGCTTTCACCTGCTGACGCGCTGCTTGCGGAAATACCTGAGCAAGGCAGACAGAGGCGTACCGAGTAACCATGGCTTCTAGGCATCATTCATGTGGATTATGGATGTGCTTGAGCCACATAATATCTCACAGACGAGGTCTTTGATACGGCTCTCTGGACAGAAAAGTACGAAGGTACAGTACCTCGGATTGTACTTGGCAGCGCGCAGTAGTTTAGAGCAGGCCAAAAGCGTGCAGTTTAAGCCTAGTAGGCCATTTAAGGTAGTGTCAAGTTATCACAAGGCCAATGGTAGACGACGAAAGTATGTCGAGCACTCAACGGGATCGGAAAACGGTAGTACGAGTCCCCAATTCTTAAAAGCGCCGTGACAGTTTTTCAACTGCCATCAGTCTACCCGGCTTAAGTTCAACTCCACGTCCAAGTGCGAGAGACACATAAATGCATTTCCAGACTGGCGACGCGGAGCCGGTTTCTTCTAGAGCCGGGGGTTTCAACTTTGAAGAAGAAAAAGAAGAAGAGGAAAACGAAGTTTTGCGCCGACCGATTTCTCATAAAAAGACCAGCCTGCGGGTGGGGGACGCGGAAAGCGGGCGCATGGGCCATGCCTATCACGTGTCTCTTCACTTATTCTGCTGTAGTACAGAGTGGCTTTGCTGAGGTAAGGCACCACGACACCTTCATGAGTGTGTGTCCACTCAAGGCCCAGTGGCTGGAGCCCAGCGTCTCGTTGCATCCGATTGGTGCACCAGCCACCCGGGAGGAATGATGTCGCCAAGCCCGGTCCTGACTTACGCATACACCTCCGTACTCCATGCGACCAAGTACATTCATCAAGACCAACAATCCACTCGCCCTTGACCGTTTTCGGCATTGATCCAACTACCACCCCGACGAACCCGCAGTGACGACCATCAATCTTGTGATACCCAACGAAGCCAAACTCTCACAGCTCGCCTACAGCCTTCTCGACGAGGAGTGCCCCCATCCTCTCACTCCATCCCTTCATCGCCCTCCTGAAAGCGAAAGGTCACCAAGGGCATCTCCCGCCAACTTTCTAAAAACCACCCGACCAACGAACCTTTCCACCTCCTCAATCCCGCCGCCACCATGTCCAACCCACTCGAAACAGAGCCCGGCTCCGAGCGCTTCGGCGACTACGAAGCAGAGCTGAAGCTCGTCCAAGCCGACCTCGTCCAGAAACTCGACCAGATCCCCGAACTCTCAGGCGAGCCCCGCAAAGCCGCCCTCTCCTCCGCCGAGCGCGCCCTCGAGGAGGCCGACGAGCTCCTCGCCCAGATGCGCCTCGAAAAGGCAAACATCCCCACCACCCTCCGCTCCAAGATCAACGCCCGCTTCCGCAACCACGAGTCCGACATCGACGCCCACAAGCGCAAGCTGCGCTCTCTCGCCGACGACCGCGCGGCCTTGTTCGGCGCGCGCTACACCGACAACCCCTCGGGCAGCGGCCAGGACGTCCAGCTCGAGCAGCGCCAGCAGCTGCTCTCCGGTACGGACCGCCTCGACCGCTCCACGCAGCGGCTCAAGGCCAGCCAGGCCCTCGCCAACGAGACGGAGGGCATCGGGGCTGGTATCCTGGGCGATTTGCACACCCAGCGCGAAACCATCCTGCACACCCAATCGCGCCTTCTCGAGAGCGAGGGATATGTGGACCGTAGCGTCAAGACGTTGCGGGGGATGGCACGTAGGTAAATATCGTCCCTTACTACCCTTGGTTGTTCAAAGCTACGAGGTGAGAGATCCAGACTGACATACTCAAAGGATGGCTACCAACCGGGTGATTACGATTTCCATCATCACCATCCTGGTTCTTCTCATTATCGCCGTCATTTACAGCAAGTTCAGATGAAGGAACGCAGCAACAGCAGCAGCAGTAACAACTATCCCCGTCAGGAGTGCGGGGCCCGGAGTTTTGGGTTGTATAAGGATTCTACCACGACTGTACTTTGATCCCTCCCATCGGGAACCTCATTACGTTTTTTTCTTATGTGTGCTTTTTTTTGCGAGCAAAGTGAAAGAGAGAGAGAAAGGGCCTCGAATGCAATGTCATATAACGATTGGGGAAAAGCCCCTGGTCTGGGTTTGAAAGCAAGAGGCCGAGTCCAAACAGAGACCAGACGTAACAAAAAACAAGAAAACCATCATGACCAAAGGTGCTTTAGACAATTGACAGTTTAACGACACCACTATGCATGAGAATATGTATTACCAATCGCTCCTTTGTAAATGTCAATTTCTTTTTTCTCTATTTACCGTACCCGACAAGACGCCGACATGACAATGTTTGAGAGACCCTCTTTTTCCCTTTTCAACTCGGGGTCGCTTTTAACCTCATTGAATGGGTATAATCACACTTTTAAATCTTCAAAGAAAACCCCCTCCTTCGCAAAAATGATCTCATCTCCGTCCACGGCCGCCTCTCCCCTTGTTGACACCTCCGCCCGACGGGCCACCTGACCGTCTCCTATCCTCGCCGAGTCCCTTGCGGCCGGCAGCAATACCACCCTTGCCACCGCGACCGCCACGATCACCACCGCCGCCGCGTCCACCACGTCCTCCGCGTCCACCGCGGTCCTGGCCACCTCGTCCGCCACGGAAGGGCGGTCTACCACCACCACGGCTCTTGTCGACCTGAGCCTTGACGGCAGCGGCGTCGCCCTCGTCCATGTCCTCCATCTCCTCATCGTCCTGACCGCGCTTGTTGCTGAACTTGAGCTTACCGCGGAGACCTCTCTTGCCGGCGTCCTTGCCCTTGAGCGCGGCAACGTAGGCGTTGACGCCCGAGCCGTCGTTCTCAACGCCGTCGACTTCCATCGCCTCGTCGTCGTCCTTGCCGAGGATGAGCTTGCCGTCCAGGTCAGTCTTGGCCTTGGTCCGGCCCGGCTTGCGCATCTTGACGGGCTTGGTGGACGAGATGTTGGCCAGGGCATTGCGGTCGAGCAGATCGAGCGGCTCGTCCTCGTCTTCGACAATGTAGGTATTGCCGCCCTTTCTGTTGCCGCGCTTGCCCTTGGCGCCGGCAGCCGCAGCACCGCTTTCGTCGTCGTCGTCGGACCCGTCGTCGGAATCGTCCGAGTCGCTGCTGTAGAGGGCCTGGTCGAGCTCGTTGTCGAACTTGCGTCCCTGGCGGCCGTCCTCTTCGTCGCTTTCCTCGCCGGCGGCCTTGGCCGCGTCCTTCTTCTTCTTGGCGCGGTCCTTGGTCTTGCGGATGTTGACAATGAGCTTCCTGTCGCTCTCTGGGCAGTTCTGGTTGACGAGGTCGAAGCCAAACTTGCGGATCATGCGCTCCAGAATGTGCCTGACCTTGCTCTTGAAGTGGCCCTTGTGCTCGTGGCTCCAGATGATGAGGTTGGGGACCATGGAGGACAGGCGGGGGATGACGAGCTCCGAGGGGAGACTGACGACGCAGATCTTGACGAAGCCCAGGACGCTCTTGACGATCTCGCGGTTATTGGAGGTCAGGAAGAGGTCCATGGTCTGCACGAGGTCGGCCAGGGTCTGGGTGCTGACGGATCTTCTGAACTCGTACAGCACGCGGCTGAGGGCGGTGATGGACGCTGAGATCATGTGAGGGGTGCTGCCGACGAGACCGGCACTGACCATGGTGAGAAACTCCTCAACGTTGGCTTTACCGGCGGGCGCGTCTGCGGGCATATGAGGAATCTTGCTGTTATCGATAGGGGCGTCGTTGGCAGATTCCATGCGGTGACCGATCTGCACTAGGAGGTCGTACGCAGCCTCTCTGGCGCGCTCGTTGTTCTCCTTGCAGCAAATGACGACTTCGCTAAGGATGGAGGGAATGAAGTGGAGTGAGGTATCGGGGATGAAAGGCAGCAGGGCAGAGAGAGCGGCAAGGCGTTCTCTGCGAGCGGGAGCGGAAACCTTTTCGGCGCTGGACAGGAACATCTGCTGCAGCTCGTCATTGCGTGCAGCGAGGGCCTGCTTGCCGGTTTCTGACTCGGTAAGGCGGGGAACCAGCTTGTAAGCCTTCTTCTGCAACTGAGGCTCGTTATCCCTGAAGATGATGACATTGGCAATTTCGAACAGAGCCGTGTAGCTTTCGCGAGGCAGGTAGAGTGCGATGCAGATGATCAGATCCATCAAGGTGTTGCTAGTTGAGGGCATAGCATTCTGCTTGGGTTGTTGTTTGGGCTTCTCCTGGTCGGCAGTCTGCTGCAGTTCCGCTGCGAGCATCTTGCTGACCCGGTCAAAGGTATCGATGAGCTCCTGCTTGGGGGTGACGCTGAGGAAAGCATTGATGGTGAGGAGGATAGGTCCTCTTGACTGAGGAAGGGTCTGGGTGTAGACGTTGAAGAGAACGGCGAGCATGTTTCCGGCAAAGCTACCCAAGTGCTCGAGGTTCTTCCTCGCCGTAGCCCTGGAGATGCGGCTTTGAAGAACGAGATCTTCCTCGTCGTCATCCTCGATGGTCGCAATAGCCTGGTTGGATTCGATGAGAATCTTGAGCGCACGGCAGACCTCCAGACGCAACTCGACCTGCTTGTACAGGATGTTTGCCAGGAGCTCGGCGAATGACTGATCGAAAGCGTCGGTAACGTCGAGCGGGAGATCGCAGTAACCGGGCAAGGTGGCCCAAATTTGCTGTACAAGGGTCTCGAAGATCTTGACTTCCAAAGTCTTCTCGGCCTTGCCGTGATCAAGCACCTTTTGGAACATGAGCTCACTAAGTGGGACCATCTCTTGACGGAAGTGCGCGAGGTTGGTGTTGCTGAGGTAGTCACGCAGGATGGGGAACATCCAGGCGCGGCCCTGTTGACCCTTGGCGGGCTTCGCGATGTTCAGGGGCAGGATGGACAGAACAGCCTCGGGGCCCATGGCGCGGATGGCCTTACCAATGACTTCGTCGGCCTCCTTCTTGCCTTGGAAAGAGTCACTGCCACGGAGCTCTCCAACAGCCTTGGTGATGTTGAGCATCATGGGGTTTGCCCGCCATCTCAAGGAGTCAAACATGGCTCCAAAGACGTTGAAACTCTCCATCCAGGCTTGTTGGTACTTGAGGCTGAGCAGAGACTCTGCAATCTTGGCAATCTTGTCCAAAGTCTTCTCGTCATAAACTGATGGCTCCAGAATGACCGGCTGCGGAACACAGTTCGCCATAAATGAGACTAAGCACTCGGAAGCGGAAATCCGGATGTTGTGTGCGGAGGACTCGAGGTACTGGGCGACCATTGAGAATATTTCGGGCAGGTTCTGGAAAACTTCATCGGGGTCGAGTTGTGCAGAGACATCGTAACCCCTCGAGAGGATTGCCAGCCATGGCGGAATAAGTTGCGTGTCGTTTGCGGCAGGGCGCAGCTCCGAAATGATTTCCATCAGTCGTGGGAGCTTGGACGAAGCGACGTCGTCGGCCATACCCTCGAAAATCATTTCAAAAATCTCAAAAGTCGCCATCGTCATGTACTCGTTGCCGGATCTTGAGATTCCGAGGAGTAGGTCGCACAGAGCCTCGATCTTCTTGCTGGGCCAACCACCACTTGCAGAGGCAATGGTCTTGATGAGCTGGAGAGCGTGAATCAGAGCGGGATCGTGGGCAGACTCGGCTCCTTTCTGCTTCTTTGCCGCCGCGGCCTTTCCAGCAATATCCTCGAGGTTAGCGAGAGCGGTGTGAGCGCACATATCCGCAGCCGGGTGATCGAGTGAGGGGCTCGGGGGCGGGTTCTTGAGGACGTTTCGGAGCGCTTCCTGAGCCCTCTTGCGGATTTTCGGGCGCTGCTCGAGAGCGAGGTTGAGCAGACCGGCGACGGCTCTGCGGGGGCCGATCTGGGTCACGCCCAGCTCCCAAGCACTCGCATCTTGTGCGAGAAGAAGAGACTCGAGGCATCCGATAGACGAGCGAAGGAGGAGGGCTTCGGCATCTTGTTGCAGGAGAACGGGTGCGAGCGAGGTGAGGATCTGGGTGAACTTGGCGCGAAGGATAGGTTGAGGCGCAAACGGGGTGACGATATCGAGAAGGTAGACCACGGAGGTCGTCGTGTCGGAGCTGATGTTGCCGCTCTCTACAGCTTGGGTGAGGAGGCCGAGAAGGGCGGCGAAGTAGCCAGTCGGTGTGGGCTGGGCGTTTTGCTCCTTCAGTGTTGTGTCGACCGCCTCGAGGACTACGGCAGTCTTGAACCATGTTAGTAAGGAAAACAGCCAAACTGAAAACATTCGGTAAAGCTTACCCTCTTTTGACTTTGAAGACCCGGGGAGCGGATCTTGTCCAGCTTCTCGGCAAGAGTTGGAGTCGACATTGTGCTTGTCGTATTCCAATTCCGTCGGGGACCAACTGTGGGAGAGACGATGCAAGTCATAGCCGGTGTGGTCGAAGATCCCGTCCTCTCAGTGTCCCAAATTTTTCCTGGCGCAAAAAAATCCTTATCGAACCACCCCGCCCCCGATAAGACTCGCTTAACAAGTGTACGTACTGTGTCGGAAGACAGCTTTGGCCCAAAGTTTGCACGTCTCGCACGGTCCTCTAACGGTGGTGGATTCCAACGTTGAAATCCCCCACAATCGCCGTCAGCAGGTTGCGAGCTCAGGAATGGCAATTGCAGTCTCCATGGACCATGAGTACTTCGTTTCTCATGTTTTCAACAACCGTATTTCAAATTGGATGTATCTAGGGTCTCTCCAATAGAGAGTCCTTGATATAAGCTACACAACTGACACATACTTACGCGCGTACAACAGGATGGGATTATTGCGAAAGTTCTCACCAGTTACCTGGGCGTCGTCCCTCGGTTGGTAGTGATTCCGTCGGCCTTTATAGCTGCTATAACCGTATTTGCTACCTTGGGTATTCGTATACTCTCGTACTTTCGGATTCTTTACTACGGGTCCACAAACCAGAACGCAATCATCTTGAAGACTCCTCCTTGTTTCCCGTTCCAAGACTGTAGATGGGAGAGATTGATCGGGCATCGCTTCGTGTAGAAAGTACGTAAGCGGCGAAGCCCGATTTACAAGACAAGAATTGCCGTCCTTCCCCGTGCCGGGTTCCCACCTCTCCTCCCACCGGCATTTCATATCTTCATCACGCCTATTCCGTATCCCGCCGGCCCTTTCAGTAATCCCGTGTGCAAACTTAATCAAGCGATTGTTCCCTCCCAATCTTGGACATTATCATCGTATGTCGTGACTCGTGAGGGAAGGTGTCTCATGGCCAGTTGCATACGATATAGGTGAGCTATCCGAGTTCCTACTTATTCACAACTGCTCGACCTGCCAAGCTTTCGGTTCTCAGTTTCAATGGCCTAGACGTTGATTCGGTTTACATGAAAGCGTAACTAACCAAACTAAGCCTTTTGACAAGTTCTAGTTTATGAATCTCACTGTTCGGGATTCGAAAGCCGGACCCATCTTTTGTCAATGTAGGCCAAAGTTAATTAAATATTTCTCGAATGTCTATCCACATCTGGCGGTTGAATGAGTCGTAGTTCGTGGCTTAACTTCCCTCGTGGGCCAGCCCGGCAATTATCTACCTGGCAGTCGTGATCTTCCCCTTGCCTCAAGGGCCATGTGCCTTAAGTCCCCGAGACATTCGTATCATCGTATTCCGAGGACACCGACGGTAGGATGGTGTCTTCATAAAGCGTCGTTGCTGCACCCGCATGGTACTACACTTACCTGATAGATCTCAGTTCCATAATTCAGACATAACTCATCTCTACTGTCCTCTCGTTAAACCTCCTCAACTTACACCACAATGCAGTTCTCAACTCTCTTCGGAGCCGTAGCCCTCGTTGCCGGATTGGTCTCGGCCGCGCCTGCATCAGAGCAACCCGCCGTCAAGCGCCAGAATTGGCAGCAGTGCCCAAAGGCAGGCGATCGGTGCACAAACATCTTGGGAGGAGTTGGCGGTTGCGTTTGCGGTCTCAACCTTGACCCTAGATACAACTGCGTTTGCGTTTAAGTAGGTTTCTATACTTGCTCAATGTTTTTGATTACATACTGACTTTGTAGAAGTATACCTCTTTCTGTACCAATATTCACGGGCTACGGAATGAGTAGCAGTAGCACGGGGCATGGAAGGATGGTACAGCGTCTAAGCGAATGGTTGTCTCATCGGTTGAGACTATAGAATTCAAGTAGGAAAGTGAAATGCAATGGTTTTGGACTAGTACAACGATTCGATCCCTTCCTTTCCATCGTATCAAACTGTAGTAAGTGTCTTTCGGTAAGTTTCATCATATGACGCGAGTTAAGTTTATCTGTGAACATGTTCGTCGCGAGAAGAAACATCACGTTGAAATGTTGCGTTACAGTCGATACAATTAAGGGTCGTCGTTGGCGTCTCAAAAGGTTGTTGTCATATGAAGTTGCAGACGGAGGTTTGCAGACGGAGGTCACCTCCGTCTATGGCGTGATGATACGCAACCCGCGAATCAGACGAACGTGGGGCTCAACATCGATACCTTCCTCCTAACTCTTGTCTGCAGGCAAACCCTTTCCGCTCGAATCCTTCATCTTTTGCACATACATCATGTCTCGAGACCCAGATCGTCCAAACGTCGTCCTGATCCTAGCCGACAACCTCGGCTGGGGTGAATTGGGTTGTTACGGCGGTGGCGCCCTCCGCGGCGCCGCAACGCCCCGGATCGACAAGCTCGCGACGCAAGGTCTCCTGCTGCACAACTTCAACGTGGAGAGCGACTGCGTGCCAACCCGCTCCGCGCTGATGACGGGCCGGCACCCGATCCGGACCGGCTGCCGACAATCCGTCCCCGCGGGGTTCCCGCAGGGTCTGACTCCGTGGGAGCGGACGCTGGCTGAGTGTCTCAAGGAGAACGACTATGCTACTGCGCACCACGGGAAGTGGCATCTGGGAGATGTCCCCGGTCGGTACCCTTCGGACAGAGGCTTTGACGAGTGGTTTGGGATCCCGCGGACGACGGATGAGACGCAGTTTACGTCTGCGATTGGGTATACTCCCGAAGTGGCGGAGATGCCGTACATCATGAAGGGAGTTGCTGGGCAAATGTCAGAGAATGTGCGCGTCTACGACTTGGAGGCCAGGAGACTCATCGACGAGATGCTGGTGGAGAAATCTAAAGACTGGCTGTCTCGTCAAGTTGCGGCTGAACGGCCATTCTTCCTCTACCACCCTCTCGTCCACCTTCACTTCCCGACGCTGCCTCACAAGGACTTTGCGGGAACTACCAAACAAGGCGACTTTGCCGACTCCATGACGGAGATGGATCACCACGTAGGCCAAATCCTTGACCACATTGACTCCCTCGGAATTCGGGAAGATACAGTTGTCATCTTTGCCTCCGACAACGGTCCCGAGTTCAGGGAGCCGTACAGGGGCACGGCGGGGCCGTGGTCGGGGACATACCACACTGCCATGGAAGGCAGCCTGCGCGTGCCCTTCATCATACGGTGGCCGCGTCACGTCCCAGAAGGCGTCACGTCCAACGAGATCGTTCACGTAACGGACATTTTCACAACAATTTTGTCCGTCACCAAGTCTAGAGTTCCAGACGACCGCCCCATCGACGGCATCGATCAGACAATCTTCTTCAAGGACCCGGCCAGCGTCAGATCCGAGAGGCTGGGTTTCTTGTTTTACATCAAAGAAGAGCTGCGAGCGATCAAATGGAAGGACTGGAAGCTGCATCTCGTCTGGGAACCCAAAGTCAATCAGTCGTCGGGTCGGCTCGAGTCGCCTTACTTGTTTAACACCGTCAGAGACCCAAAGGAGGAATCAGACATTTTGTCGTTCAACACCTGGGTATTACAGCCAATGACCAAGTTGAGGACTGAGTTCCAGAGGAGCTTGGCAAATGATCCGGCGCCCCCTGACCCGTTGAAGGATTTTCTCTGCTCCAATATAGACGTAGACATTCTCTGGTAGAGTACAGTAAGAATGCAATAGTCTTAGAGTCAGTCTCATAGCAAATGCTGTCTTATTTGGACTTGTCTCGTTTTTGGTCGAGCACCTTTAATCAATTTAGACTTTGTGATAGTTAGTTTCATAGCATTGGAGCACATCTTGCGTGTGCACGATCTTGGTGCGCTCCGAATTACATGACTGAAGTCCTATATTGAGGCAGCCGTGGTCATGTTGGTCACGGCAGAGACTGATAATATCAGACTAGTTTGTCCCACACTTTGAAAGGTTCGGCCTATCGTAATGGAGACACAACATATGCAACTAGATAACTATGGTCCTTGGCCGTAAGCAGGCTGAGCGATATGCGCGGCCAAAATCAGGACCAACTTCTCCAAACAGAGGGCAGAGTAAGCCTTGTGTGATGGGAAACAGTTTTGCCACGAGGACACTGAGCCACCAGCAAATTCACTTACATCAAAGATACCAATACTCTCCAGCACCCACAAACCAAGCAGAAAATTTTGGAACCCTCTGTGTTCCTTCACCCCAACCTGTGCGGTCAAGGCAAAAAGAAAGAAGCAGACTCCTTTACGACCAAGCGAGCAAACATTAGGCAGATACCTCGCGATGGCCTCAAAAACGACGTACGAGCCTCTGCTCGTAACACTCACCTTCACACCGGGCGGCTTCCAGCAGACCAAGATCCTCTCTATGGCACCGCAGACAACCCCCTTCACACCACCCAACGACCTCTGCTCTCCCGTCGACATTCGCTGCCTTGTGGGCAAGATGGAAGATCTCACGGGGGACGTCGAGTGCCTGCGAGACCAAGTCGTGGCCGAGACCACAGCCAGCCTGCCAACGCAATGCTTTCCCGAGAGTTACGCCGCAATCTGGCGACCATCCGGGAATACATTCAGTGAGAATCATGAAATTGTGAAAAAAGCACTGAAACAACGCTGACAAGACGATGAATTAGGCGACGTCGCAAGCGTAGCCTACCCAGGCACAGCCTGCATCTCCGGCTGGACGACAGCGTGCGAGACAACCCTGACCCTCGAGAGCGCGCAGACGTACACCCAGACGTGGTGCTGCCCGAGCTCGTACACCTGCCTCGTGCCCACGCCGGGCGGGACGCCCTACCGGGACTGCGTCAGTCTCCTGAGCACGAACACGGAGATCTGGATCAACAATGTCGCGACGAGCGGCGGGCGGGAGTCGACGCTCTGGAGCTCGTGGAGGAAAATCTCCCTCACCGGTCTCCCCAGTGTTGCCGGGGGACCCCTCTCGGTCAAACACCCCGTCTTTCCGCTCTACGGTCGTGTTCCCTCCTCCCAGGCCTCTGGTGTTGCTGGAGAGGCAGGTCTTTCGATTGGTGCTATTGCGGGGATCGCGGTTGGAGCGGTGGTGCTGGTTCTCTTGCTGCTCGGTGCCGGGTTACTCATATGCCTTCGGAAGCGGAAGCAAAAGAGGGCTGCGGCCGTCATTGCCGCGCAGAATGAGGGGAATACGGGCAATGAAGGATATGGGCAGAAAGGGTTTGGGTACGATGCGAAGCAAGAGTTACCCGGCCACGGAACAGAGATGACGGAAGTCGACGCTGCCACGCCGCCTCCCGTTGAGCTTTCGGCTTATACGAGAGCTGCGGAAGTGGAGGGCAACCGGCCTGCTGAGTTGTCGTGATAGCATTCCCTAGGGAGTTTCTGCTTCTTCAAACATACCTACATATGGATCAGTTCTTGAAATACATTTCCTCAATTTGCTTTGGATGGTTGGTTTGTAGCGTGTAGTTTGCCCCACCTCGCTAGACCACATTGTCTGAATCCCACATCCAAAGGCGTGTCGACAAGCTTGCGGGTCTCAGCTTCGTGGTGTAAGTGAGTGAGGAACTCTTCATGTGATTGGTCAAAGCCGTCGCCCTTGTCCAAACATGGAAGTCTTGAGTCTTGGTTCCCGAATCAATGGGAGACATGTAAAGACTTCGCCCATTGAATACTGCGAAAATGATATGACAACATGGGATGTACTCAATCCGAGACCAAAAGTATATAATCCCATCATTTTCCCAAGGGCTCTTCGAATAGTACCACACAACATCATCCTCAAGCACATTCAACCCAGTACCCAGCACCCAATCCTCAAACAAATATGTCTGAATCTCACGAAACCATCATCATAGTCGGCGCAGGCATCGTCGGCTCCGCTCTAGCCCACTTCCTCTCCTCCTCATCATCATCCTCATCAAACACTCCACGAACAATCACTCTCATCGACCGCTCCTTCGGTCCCCTCCTCGGCTCAACAGGTCACGCACCGGGCTTCGTCGGCCAATTCAACGAGTCCCCAGTCCTCACCAAACTAGCCATCGACTCCGTATCAGAATACACCAAAATCCCCGGCGGCTTCGACACCGTCGGCGGCCTAGAAATCGCCCTCCAGCCCGCAGGGTGCGAGCGTCTCAAGGCCAGGTGCGCAGCCGCCTCACAGCGCGGCCTAGCCGCCGAGATGTTGAGCCTGGGAGAAGCACACACACTCGCGCCGGAACTCGTCAGAGAAGAAGACGGAAAAGATTCGTCGGGGGCAGGGGCTGCAGTCTTCTTCCCCACCGACGGGACCGCCGACGCATGCAGAATCACATCATTCTACCAAGACTCTGCAAAGAAAGCAGGCGTCAACTTCCTACAAGGCTCCGTCGAGAAGCTCCTCTTCACACCAGAGGGCCGCATCACGGGCGTCCAGGTCCTCGACCTCGGCTCCGCACAGCAACTCGAAGCCGATAAAGTCATTCTCACAACGGGCATCTGGGCCCGCCACCTCTGCCGCGACCTCCCCTTCCCCGTCCCCGTCATCCCCGTCGGACACCCCTACATGCACGCCCGCACCCGAGCCCCCTTGCCTCCCCGAGAAAACTCAAACCCGGAATCGAAATCGACGTCGCTGCCGTTCGTGCGCTGGCCGGAACACCACGTCTACGCCAGAGACCACGGCACCCGCTACGGCATCGGAAGCTACGACCACCCGCCCGTAGGCTGCGCGCCGAACGCGGAAGACGGGACGGCGATCGGGGTCTGGATCCCTGATTTCCGGCAGACGCTCGAGGCTGCTAGGAAGATGCTACCTCCCGCGACCGCGGCGGAGTTTGAGGAGGATGTGAGTGAGGATCAGACTAAGAGCAGGAGCTTCAACGGGATCTTCTCCATGACGCCTGATAACATGCCGCTCGCTGGCGCGGTGAGGTCGGTGCCTGGGTTGCACATGGCTGTTGCTGTGTGGGTTACTCACGCTGCTGGGACGGCCAAGTTTTTGATGGAACTTTTGAATGGGGAGGGGGTAGACCAGGAGACGTTGGAGGCCCTCGAGCCGGAGAGATTTGCTGGGCGGGATTTTGCGACGCTGGAGGAGGAGTCGCTTTGTGGGTATAACTCCATCTACAAGACTGTGGCCAAGTAGGCGTAAAGTAATCAGCATACTTTTTTTCTCGAATCCAAGGAATCTCAAATAAGTATCTCTGTGCTTGAGGTATCTAGCTTGCAATTTGAGTCTTGCTTACGTCAAATCGCAAAAACCGAGCTTACAGAATCAACCCTCGGCAAGATGAGCCATCTGGCCGACGGTGAATCATGTCCGGTGCCGAACACCATCAACAGATTCTCATAGCCGCCAAGCCAATCTTCTCGGCCTCTCTTCAGAGGCTACCAAGTAGAATCCTCCTTACCTAGCGGAAGTAGTTCCCGAAGGAAGACCTTCACTTGATGGTTCACGGTGCTCCGGTGCGCACCGAATCGTGCCCGGCCCGTTGACACCACGGATCAAACGGCCGAAGCCCCACAGTACGGGCCGGACCACTCGGCCATCAACGACACGCGCCGAGAAGATGTCGGCAACAGACCTTGGTAGCACACGGTGCTGACAAGACACACGATCTACCAAGTCCAAGATGAAGTATTTGAAGTTGAATCGAATTCGCTATTCAGTATAAAAGTGCCAACTTCTCATTTCCATTCCAATAGGTCCCCTTATCCCGCCATCCAACCTCATCTTACACCCTCACCTCCAAACATCCAAACCCAGCTCTCAAGATGACCTCCCACGCCACCAAATCACCAACCCCTCTCCCCCTCGAACTCATCCAAAACCCAGCAGCAAAGAACGCACCCTACTACACCCCATCCCAATCTCCCCCCTCCGGAACAGCCATCCTCCCTTCCACCACAACCACCACAACCCTCCTCCCAAAACTCTTCACCCCCCTCCAAATCCGCTCCCTCACTCTCCAAAACCGCCTCTTCCTCGCCCCCCTCTGCCAATACTCCGCCTCGCCCCTAGCCGGAAACCTAGCAACAGACTGGCACCTCACCCACCTGGGCGGCATCCTCCAACGCGGGCCCGGCCTGACCCTGATGGAATCCACCGCCGTCCTCCCGGAAGGCCGCATCACCCCGCAAGACCTAGGCCTCTGGTCCGACGCCCAGATCCCGCCCCTCCGCCGCATCACCGACTTCGCCCGCTCCCAGTCCCAAAAGATCGGCATCCAGCTCTCCCACGCAGGCCGCAAGGCGAGCACCGTAGCCCCCTTCGTCCACGCCAACGCGACCTCCCCCCCCGAAGCGCACGGCTGGCCGGACGAAGTCTACGCCCCTTCCCCCCTCCGCTTCAACGACGCATACCCCCTCCCCAAGGAACTGACCCTCCCGCAAATCGAATCCCTCAAACAAGCCTTCGTCGCCGCCGCCCGCCGCGCAGTCCACGCCGGCTTCGACGTCGTCGAAATCCACGCCGCGCACGGCTACCTCCTCCACCAATTCCTCAGCCCGATCGCCAACGCCCGCACCGACGCCTACGGCTCCTCCTCCTTCGAAACCCGCACCCGTCTGGTCCTCGAGATCACCTCCCTCGTCCGCGCCGCGATCCCGGACACGATGCCGCTCTTCGTCCGCGTCAGCGCGACGGATTGGTTCGACGACAGGACAGACCTCGTCCCGCGCAGCTGGACGCTCGCCGACTCGTGCAGGCTGGCGCCTCTGCTCGCGGAGCGGGGCGTCGACCTGCTGGACGTGAGCTCCGGCGGGATTCATCCGCTGCAGGCGACGAGCATCAAGGGCGGACCCGGGTACCAGGCCGATTTCGCAAAGGAGATTAAAAAGGTTGTCGGGGAGAGGATGCTTGTGTCGGCTGTGGGTGGGATCAGTACGGGGACCATGGCGGAGGGGTTCCTTCAGGAGGGGTTGGATGTGATCATGTGCGGTCGGTGGTTCCAGAAGAACCCCGGTCTGGTGTATGCGTATGCCGATGAGCTTGGGGTCAATGTCAAGATGGCGAACCAGATTGGATGGGGGTTCGGTGGACGTGGAAAGGGGAAGACAGACGTGAGTGATAAAGAAGAAAGCCTCTAGACTCTGTTAGATAGACCACAATGGACGCGGGTAGATTGGCCTACTGATGACTCGACTTTTTCGAAACGTTCTTCCGGAGACATGACTTACACATAGTCACGGTCGAGAATTGTTCAAACCTATTATTTGCCTGCTTTGACTACTGATACACCTCCAAACGCCTTCCTCCCATTCATCGCAATTTATTTCATGTAGGTATACTTCATAAACATTACCAAGGCTGTCAGAAAAAAAAACGGACTGTACCCTGTTTCCTGTAACCCCAGCCGTTGTCGCGTGCCCCCATGTTCCTCTTCTCTCGACAAAAAGAACGGACTTAGACTTCGGTCTCGACATCGGGCTTGCGACCGTTGAGAGCACCCATCTTGGTAATCTTCCGGATCGCAAACTTGGCCTCGTCCTTGGCGAACTGCACATTACGCATCGGACGCCACTGCATCAGACCCCGATGTTGACGGTGCAGGTCTCTGCTCCTGCTCTTGTAGTCCTTGTAGGCGGCAACAGGTCCGTTTCCGTTGCTTTGCTGAGATGCGTCTGAGGGAGCCGCACTCGCGTTGCTGTCTGTTGACTGACGTGTGCCGTTGCTACTCGCTCTGGTGTCTTTAGTGCTGGCGTCTGTGAGCCCGAGATCCGGCTCACTGCTGTTATCATCATCGTCGTAATCCGTATCAAAATCATCACGTCCCTCCGAGTTCAGGTCTTCCTGATTCTCGTTATCGCCACCCATCATCTGCGTGGGATCTTTTCCAAAGGCAGTGCTCCAATCGGTTCCGTCCTTGGAGAGCCACTTCTCTTTCTCATTCGGGTCGGTCTGAGCTAGGACATCGCGGCCTTGGGTAAGAGACTCATCATGCAGCTTCTGAACAGCAGGGGGCACTTCGGCTCGGACCTCCTCGCCTCGTACTCCCTCCGCGAAACAGGCCTCCCAGGTCTCGATTGTCTCACGCGAATCGTTGTCAGTGACAAACTTGACGTGATCACCATCGGTACCAGTGGAGAAACGACCCTTGAATCTAAGTCGACCAATTTCTTCAATCTTCATGTCAGGGATGTCTTTGAAGTTGTCCTGGGTGATATAGTTCTGTGACAGGCGCAGACCCTTGTCGCAGTTGAAGATGGGAATATCAAAGTCGCGTTCCTCGCAATCCGGGAAGTCCTGGAGCCACAGTGACGCAAAGGCGTCGGCATGACGCTTGCCGGGAGGGTAAAACTCGAAGAAGACTGGGGATCTGTAGCGGTAGCGAACAGGAAGACGGATCTTGTCATGCTTCTCATCGCCACTGATGTCCCAGGAAAAGCCGTCTTGCTCCTCCAGCTTGTTACAAGCGTCTCGCTTGATGCTAGAAGAGCTGCCGCCAGTACGAAGGCGAATCTTGGTCTTCAGTTTACCGTAGCCAGCAGCAGTGATTTGCTGAGACGTGAACTCGAATGTACCCACATCCCAGCCAAGCTGAGCAGGAGGCAGACGCAGTTCAACAGACCTGAAGAGAAGGGAAATGCGGATTCTTCCGTATCCAACTCCGCCATCGAGAGGGTACCATCTTGTGGCTTCACTTCCAGATCGCAAAATATCGGAAAGCTTTAGAGGGACCACGCCAATGATGGGATCGTGTTGCCTGTTGCGGGAGTCGCGGACAGTGATTGTCACAATGCCAGACCTCCAATCGCGGATGAACTTTTCGGTACCGGCGTTGAAGATGGGTTGCGAGGAGACCGCCTTTGTACGTGTCTTGTAGATAAGTTCATCGTTGACGAGAATTGTGCAGTAGGAACTTGGCAGCTTGCTGCCCTGTTCCTCCTTGACTTCGCCAGCGTCGAGGCGCGCAGGTTCGTACTCGCGTCCCTTGCGCTTGCCGTTGGAACCCTTCACATTGGCGAGCTCCAATCCAACAATCTGGTGGACGACGATGCTGAGAATGCCAGAGGGCCAGAGAGGGTCGGGAGGAGTGTGCTCGACAGCATCCTCCATGTCGTTTTCAATGGTGCCCTTTTCGTCCTGAAGCTCCTTCTTGTCCCTCAGTTCAGGAGGCAGATTGACGTCCTTACCATCGGTACGAAGAGCCTTGCGGAACTGGGTCTTGCCGAAGAAGCCAACCTCCCAGTGCAGCTCGCCAGGCATAGAGGTCTCGGCCTTGACGCCAGCAAGCTTGGAAACCTGGGGGAACATCTTGCCGGGGTGCTGAATGAGTTTCTGAATGCTCAACTCGACCTTGCCAACAACATCGTCCGCGGACGAGCGATCGCTGTCCCAAAGTTCGACCGAAAGTTGCTCATCCGCCTTGATCAAATCGGCTGTGACCAACAGACCGCAGCTCTCTTCGAAGACGGGGTTGAGATCATCCTGGATGACACGGGTACAGAACTGGGGCTTGGAGAACTTGCTCCAGGCGACGGTGATGTAGGGGTCGGAGCCTCCACCCTCACTGCCCCGGCGGTCTTGCTTGCTGAGGCCCGTTGCCTTGTGGATGCGGATGAACAGTAGTCCGAGCGCAAGCGTCTCCTTCTTGATGTCGTCGCCTTGCAGCATCTTGCTCAAGTCAAGAGTCATGCTCTTGGGAGCGACGTACATTGAAGCGGCGGTGCCGATGGCCCAGTTGACAAAGTTGGAGATGAGAGGCAGGTTAAGAATGTTGACTCCCTTTTCAATCATTGGCGTGCAACCAGCCTGAACCTTGGGAATACCCATCAGAGTGAAAGTGAGGGTCTTGAGGAAAGGCGGTTCAGGGGTAAGCTGCAATCTGATACGGGCGGTGGCGACAAGTCCCTGAAGTTCAACCCCTACGAGTCGTTAGATGAAGCCAGAGACATGGATTATTTTGGTGTACTTACAAATTGGGAGGGGGACACCAAAGAGACCTCGAATACCGAGGTAAAAGACAAGCTGCATTCCCATGTTGCGAGCCTTTGACGAAACGTCAGAGCCAGACGGCTTCGCGTGGTAAGCAACTGAGGCCTCCAGGTTGTAGAAGTCACCAGCCTGCTCCATGGCAGCCAGTTCGTTGGGGTCAGTGTTCTTCTGGTTCTGCTTGTGGGCCTCGTCCTTGATGTCCTTGACGTGGCTATCGGGAAGGGCGCGCAAGCTGAGAATACGGAGCGGGTTGCTGCCCTGAGAGATGTCGGCAACGCGCACGTTCTCGATGACGCCGGGCACTGAAGCAACCATGACATCCTCAAGCGTATCGGCAACGCCAGCAAACATCTCGGGATTAATAAGATTCCACATGATGCCGACGGCGGTGTTCATCCACTGAGCTTTGTTAGCTTCATGTCATCGCTGTGCAGAAATGAGTACCACGCACCTCGACGGATTCGGGGACCAGGTTGACGGTTGCTGTTTCGCCACGCGCCTGCTCACTAGACCATTCGGTGTTTCTCCCCTGCGTAATGAGGTCCTTTATCCACAGAAAGACGCCAGAGGCGACGCAAGCTCCGAGAGGAAGCAGGCCATAGAGCGAGCCGCCAAAGAACTTGCCGACAATGACGATGGCGAAGAAGATACCAGCGCACAAAATGTTGCCGCGTCTCTCGAGGTGCTCGAACATGGGCTCGTAGCTGACGCTGGGGGTGTGGAAAAAGTTCACGTTGGTCTTCTCGCTGTGAATGGGCACGTCGGTGGTGCTACCGGGCTCGACGGGGTCGGGCGGTGCCGTGACATCTTGGGCCCATCGGTACTCCTCGCCGGACTGGTTAGGGGAGGTGGAGACTGTGGCGTCCTTCCCGAGGTTCTTGTTGGGGACGGATATCTGCCAATTGTCGTGTTAGCACGGGTTCCAGAGCGGGCGGGACTTGATGCCCGGCGAGAAACGAAGGATTCTGGGATGATCTCACGTGAGGGTTTTCGACAACGTCCTTGAAGTTTTCCTTTGGGTTCTCAATCTCGACATCCTTGCCAGTGACGGGATCCCGCACGGTCTTGGTCTTCTTGCGAGCACCTTTTGGTTTCTCGGGGACATGATCCTTTGTGTCTTGGAGATTTTGTTGTTGTTGCTGTTGCTGCTGTGTGGCGTTGCCGTTCTGTTGCTGCTGGCGGGCAGCCTCCTTGGCGATCCTCGCGTGCTCCTTATCCTCGGCTTCAATGGCAGCGTCGCGCTCGCGCTTCTCCTTGTCGAGCTGGGCAACGAACTCGTGAATGTTGGGGATGCGGTTTCGGCCGCTGTAGTGTTGGCCGCCGGTCGGCACCGTGTGTTCGTCGTAGTTCATCTTGCTACCATGGACAACGCCTGATTCTCTAGGGTGTTCTTGTCTGGGATGTGGATGAAGAGTATAGACCAGTCGTAGCTGAGACTACGCTGTCAAGGTTCCAAATCAGTTGCCTAGTGTTTGGGTAAACACGAAAGAACAAAAAGGCAAAGAGAATTGAGCAGAGGAAGACCACACAGGCAAGATCGAAATGTGCGGAGGTTAAAGGTCTCGGGGGATAGGGATATAATCATAGGGATGCAGATCATCCAGCAGACCAGCAGGGCAAAGGGGGGGGAAAAGGGAACCTAACCAACCGGCAATCCCATGAAATGGATGAGGTGGGAAACGAGCCCCTCCAATTGCCTCATAGCTCCCCTTCAGCTCTAGCCAGCTAGCTCGCTTCACCATGATTACCTACTTAGTACATAGTGTACATTACCTCAGGTTGGGTTAGCACCTCTGTCCCTTCAGCTGCAGCTTGTGGGTGCAGCAACAGAGCAGCAGGCTGGGTGGGAAGCTGTGATGGTCAATGACGTAGCGTGTCTTGCGAACTTGCGACTTTGATGGCGGGAAAAAAGCCCACTAACAGCCAGGCGCGGCCCCACCCCCGAAGCAAGCCCCCGGCTCCTTACAGGCCCCCCTATGACGGAAGAAGTTTCCGGTACTTTGGCCTGGTCCGAGCGTAGCCGTCACTCCCATCTTCTTGCCCCGGCCTGCCCTGCGCTTTTCACTTACCTTCCGTGCCTATTGCGCGCTGTCGCTTCACTGACACCTAGTATCACTGGTATACATCCCGATGAATTGACATGTTCATGATAATTCGCAGCCACAAACATTCCTCCGGGTCAAGTTGCCAGGACTAGAGACGCGGTAGGACTCTCCCTCTGCCACCGTGGCTGGAACGCTCCACGCTCAATGGCCCCAAGGTCTAGCCAGACTGCAGCCCCCCTTTTTGGATTACTTACTTATTGAATGGGACACGCTGGACTAGGTGGGCTGGTGCATGGCTTTAGGCGAAAAGCCAGCATTCTCGCCCTACACTACTATTCATCAGAGTTGCTCAATTTTCCTGTTTTCCCGCATGTTTCAATGGACTGCGTGACAAAAGACGATGCGACAAGCCTGTGGCCGATCTGCAGTAGGGATCGCAAAATGTGCTTGCGTACATGGCTGGCAAAGGGAAAACAACATGGACTGGGCCGCGTCTTCATTGGCCTTTCACCCCGGCCCCTTGGCTTTTGCGATTAGCTCACTCCTCGTTGAGCTTGTGCTGGCTTGACAGCTGGAGTCCTGGGGCATGAGGGGGAACGTTTGGTCCGGCTCATGAATGTCGGTTGGGTGAAATGTGGATTTCATATGCTCGTCTTCTTCGTATTCAGACGAAAGAGAGGATTCATCTACCCATTTCTTGGAGAAACTGTTCTCGAGTGTATCATTCTGTCCATCCCAGGCAATACAGATGAGCCAACATATGCGTACAGTAGATACCATCGTACCCGAGGCGGCTCCTGATCGTCGTCCAGGTTTGTCAAAAAGTGTGAGGTCAGTCTATCGCAAACCTTCCGGGCGGCTCACTGGACAGCCACGACCTGACAGGGCATGGAACATGGGGTGCCGCTTGTCCCGGCCGGCGGGAGGAGAGAAGCGACGATTGCGTTTACAGGGCCTGTCTTTTTTGGTAACAGCTGCAGCAAAAATAAACCACCTTGCCGGATGTTACGCAAGCCAAGCTCCAGCGTTCCGTCAGTCCACATTTTCATCATTGATTCCCCCCCGCTTTCAATCACCTCTGCTATTACACAACCAACACTGTGTTGTCCACGTCGCCAGGCTCATCTTTCGTTTTGTCGTTTCGACTTTTCCGTCCATCGCTTCGTTGTCGGCTGTTGATATACGCAGTATAGCATCTTGGTGGGTGATACCCAGACAGGGAAGATTGTTGGTTTGTGGATTCATCGCTGGCCAGACTGGTCTTTTAGCCGCCACAAGTTCGCGCTACTTTTCGTCCAAGCTCCCATTTGTATACCGGTACCAGAAAGCATGTTCTGGTGTCCGAAAACCTCAGCATTGGCTCTTCCCAGTCTTGCTAGGCCATGGCTGGAACACGCGGAGGAACGTCAGTCATCGAACAGAGAGTACCGAGGGTATGGTTCATAGTGCGTCGTGTTTCTCATGATAACCTCCACTAGTACATGTACATAATCCTACATAAAAAACCACCATTGATCAAATGACGCTCCCTAAACACCACGCAGATGCAATTTGCTCTTGTCAAGTCCAGTCCAACCTCAACCGAATTAGATCCCACACCAGCTCCTCTTCCTCTAAGCAGCTCGCACTCCCATCAGTGAACGACCATATCCGGAGGTATAGGCGTGTCCCGCCGACTCCCAGTATCCGGGTTAATCAGGTCCGCCGACCCCAGCCTGTCGCACTGTGAAACGAGACGCTTCGGCACCGTCGGCGTCGTCAGGTCCATCTCCGTATCCCCAGGCGTCAAACCCCGATCGGAACACGAGTATGAGACGCTACTTGTATCCGACATCTCAACGTCCTCCGCCTCCCCAGCGGCCTCCTCAAACGTCTCGACGCTAGGCGTCGGGAGATCGCCGTAGGTCTGCACCTCCACAATGGGAGGGGGAGGAGCGACCACGGGCTTCCTTTGAGGGATAGACAATACCGGCGTCTGTGCTGCCGCCGCCGCCTCGGCCGCCCGCAAAGCCGCCACCGCACCCCCCAAATTCTCCTCGTCCTCCTCCTGGTTCCCAATCGTCCACACCCACCGCCTCTTCTTCTCCTTGCGCTTGGTCCGCTTCCTGATGCCGCCGGACGGGCTGACTGGCGGCGAATTAGCCGCCAGCCCCGCCATCCGACGCCGCATCTCCTCAAACGGCCCCGGCGTCATGCCGCCGTCGCGGGTCTCGTCGCTCGTGAACGCCATGGCGAGGTCCAGCACCGTGTTGGCCTCCTCCTGGCCCGGGGCCGGTGCCGTCTCCGCCGCCGCTGCTGCTGCTGTTGCTGCCGCTGCCGCCGGTGATGCCGGGGAAACGACATCCTCGACGAGCAGGTCAATGTGGGACTTTGTGTACGTTTCCGTTGTTATTGTCTGCTCGATGGGGCTGTTGTAGGCTACACGGCGGGCCGCCTTTTCTTGCAAGCGCAAGGACTGCCGGCGCGGTGAGATGGGGGTTTTGGCACTCGGCGGAGGGAGAGGCGAGTTGCGGAGGATGCTGTGGAGGGAGCGAGGATGCGTGTAAGGCAGCTTTGAGCCAACGAGGGTCAGGTTGTGATTGCGTTTCCTCTGCGAGCGCGGCTCCGGTTGGCTGTTGATGAAGCCGATTGCTGTAAGGGGCGTCTTGGTGTCGATTGGCGAGAAGCCAAACATTTGGGGACCTTGGTTGGGCTCTACGGGGCCCGCAGAGAGAGGCGGGGTGGCTGTCATGGTGCTCGGAAAGGTAATCTCCATTGCGACGCCGGGCGAGAGAGGGTGTGCGGTCAACGGCGTCTCGGGGTAGGAGACTGCGTAGGGCGTCTGGATGCGTAGTTGGGGTGTCTTTGAACCATTCTGCAAGCGCGAGGGCTGTGGCTGGGAGGTATTGATGGCCGTGAGCGGTTCTGACGCGGTGGGTGTCGACCTCTCAATGGCGGTAACATAGACGTTGGAGAGGGTGTTGAAGGTGGTTGGGTCCTTGGGATCGATGACGGAAAAGGACTTGTTGATTCTTGTGTGAGGTGCCGGTGATGTCTTGATGCTCAACGACAGCTTTGGCCTTCTTGAGGCGGTTCCAGTCTGAGTAGCCATCGTGACCACGTGATGTGCCAATGTTGGACCCGGAAGAGTGGTATAAGTTGATGAGTCTGCGGCTCAGCCTAGATAGCCAGCAGGTTGGGTCGTACAGGGGTCAAGTGACGACCTTAGCCTCCCGAACTGTTGGAATCACCGGGATGAGACAGGTCAGTTCAGAAAGAGAGGGGAAACCAGCAATCGACGAGATGTAGGAAAGAGAGGGATGGCGGCTATATAGATTAGGTTGCAAGTGGTGCAACGGTTAGAGTTGCTGGTTTTTTGTGAGAGGGGTTTATCCAAGCTGGAGTCTCTGGGTGGCCGTCTGAAGAGGCGCCGCTAGACAGACATATATGCAATGCAGTGTGACTGGAGGAACAGACAATAGACGCGATTGAAGGAAGGAATGCGTTGCATGTAGGAGGACACCCCCTCGTCGCAGGCAGCTCCAGTTATGGTTGGCTATTTTGGGCAGCCATATGTGATGGGGAAGAGGCGCAAGCGCCGGGCTCAGATGGGATCCTTGTCGACTCGAGTCGCATCCCTGCAGATTGGCCAATGACGATGGCGGTGGGCGTCGGTTGTCTGCCCGAAGCGGCGTCTATTTGGTTGTACGACCGGGGACGTTTTGGCGTAATGAATCCCTCGCCATTTCCGAGAAGAAAGACGGTGAGCAGTACGGAGTTTGGTAGGCAGACTGGCGGATAGACGGAGAAAAGAGAGGACTTTGGTAGTCACGAGACATTTGATGGTAGGTCGGTAGTAGGTGGTGATACACTGGTACCAAAGTTTGAGTGCGCTTGTTGGTCTGAGAAACATCCAAGACCTGGTCCACAGGCGGCTATTCAGACGCGGTCGCCCAGTCCCCGTTCTCGCTTTCGATAGATGCCCAAGCCACGCGAGAGTTCGTCACAGAATGCCTGGGAAGTGGGAACCCACACTTGTGAATCCTCAAGTCGGTCTTGGCAGCCGTTGTAAGCAGGTGTTGAAAGCCAAAGAAGCCTACACTGCCGTGAGGACCTAGCACCGTTGGCGTGGAAATGTTGAGATGAGTGAGATGAGACGACGTAAGCTTTTGTTTGAGTGAGAGGGGCAAAGGAACACTGGCCAGGACCAAAAAAAGGGCTGAGTGTATCGGAAGGAAGCGAACTCTCGTCTCGTCTCCGCTTCCCGCCCACAGCCCATGGATGATGGATCTTGTTGGAGCCTCTTTGGAGGAGTCATGCCAGCGAAAGCGAGAAATCCGTCTCGGTCTCCACTTTGATCCGTGCGAACTTTAAGCGAAGAGACGCAGCAGCCGATGGCGCCGTGGACGCGGGGGATTTTGACAGGCGCAGAAGTCAGAAACAGAACTGTGCCACTTTGTAGCAACACTGGGTGGGCCATCGTATTGGGTTTGGGGTTTGGGACAAGAGTCTTGAGGTGGGAAGGTGGGAGGATTATTCCCTCTCTTAGACGCCACGATGCCAAGCCACAGCACCACGGCAATCTCCAAACGCGGACCCCCCGCCCCGAGACCCGCCCCGCAAATTAATCAGCGTCCAAAATTAGGTAATCCTGCAGGGCCTCCCAAATTGACCCAAACTTCATCACAACAGATGGCGCCAGCTGTGGGAACCTGTTGTCTCCCAACAATGACATCCAAATGTCAACTTCACCGGCCGCCGGCCCTCTCTCAACCCCACAGCCGCCGGGCTGGCCGAGCTCTGTCGCAAATATCCCCAGAAAATAGAATATCTCCAGATACAGATACATGCCATAGCCAGGATCACGAGTGATACCCCCACGACGCATCACCACCTTTCCAAAGCCTGTGTTATCCGTCCACTCGGCCGAAAAAACGCCTCCCATCGTACTTATCTCTTGTCATTCGTACACGCCTGTCTCACACTATCATAATCACTTCGATAAGCCGATACCGCTCTCATCATTGGTCCGGCCATCTTCTTCAAACGCCCGTCTTGATTGATCTGGATGGATCAACGACGACTACACCAGGCCCCGCCGGCAACCCTTATGACTGCCCGCAGGCTTCGCCGATGAGTACATCTGAGTAGGACGACGGCCTCACTCATGAACTTACACCGTAGATGAGAAAAACTTCATCATAAAACGAGATTAAGATCCAGTCCCACCGGTACTTTCTTGCTCCAGAGACGAGCAGCATTGAGCGTTGTTTTTCACACGACATCGTTCTAATCTATTTTGACATTTTTGGTATATAATATTATGGGTGCGTTGATGTCATCCTCCTGCCCTGTGCTTCTGGTTCGGGTCATACCGATCGCTTGAGGGGTACATGGCTACTTTGGACGTATGAACATGGGCTTACACTCTCTTATAGGCTCCACATCCCAAGATACCTTTCCTCTCACTATTCCGGAATGGAGAGATGCTCAAGAAGCCGGGGACGGCCTTAGCCGACTCTTGTCGCTTCGAGAGTCTGAGGCTACTTTAAACTCCAACGCCTGGATAGCCCTGGCCACTCCGTCTCAAATCGAGCAGCAGTGGGCTTACGCCGGATCCTTACGCTTAACCGGTGCTTCCCTACCGCTCTTCGGCGTCCCCTTCGCGGTCAAGGATAACATTGACGTCGCCAGCTTCCCCACAACCGCAGCGTGCCCCAGCTTTGCCAATGGCCCTGTCGACCAAGATGCCGCAATCATCGACCGTCTCAAAGCTGCCGGTGCCATCGTCCTCGGCAAGACGAATCTCGATCAGTTTGCCACAGGCCTTGTCGGTACCAGATCACCGTACGGTCCAGTGAGCAACTCTTTTGATCCCGCCAGGGTCAGTGGCGGTTCGAGTTCTGGCAGCTCCGTTGTCGTTGCGAGAGGCGTCGTTCCCTTCTCTCTTGGTACAGATACCGCAGGCAGCGGTCGTGTGCCTGCCGGTCTGAACAACCTTGTGGGAGTGAAGCCCACTAGAGGCGCCCTCAGCACAACTGGAGTTCTGCCCGCATGTCGCAGCCTCGACTGCGTGTCCATTTTTGCACTCACAGTCGATGATGCCGAGACGGTCTTGGCTCTGGCCGAGGGCTTCGACCCCAAGGACTCGTTCTCAAGGGCTCGGCCAGACGGTCCAAGTATGGTTGAGGCACATCGCATGGCCATCTGTGATGATCCTCCATGGTTCGGAAAGACTGAACAGTCTGTAGCCTACGCAAAGGCCCTGGAGAAGGCCGAGACTCTTGGTTGGACGCTGGAGCCCAAGGACTTCTCTCCGTTGTTCAGACTTGCTAGCTTGCTTTATGAGGGCCCCTGGGTCGCGGAACGCTACGCCGCCATCAGGGACTTCATCGAGGAAAACGGAGACAAGATGGACCCTACCGTCCGGGAGATCATCCTTAAGGCCAAGGACTTCAACGCCGCGGACCTCTTCGCGTCAGAGTACCTGCGACAGGAGCTGACCCGCGAGATTGAGTACCGATTCGGCAATTTCGACGCCATTCTGGTTCCCACGTCTCCTACCTTCCCGACCATTGAGGATCTCGCCAGGGAGCCGATCAAGGAGAACGCCTATCTTGGCACATATACCAATTTTGTCAATTTCATGGACTGGACCGCCCTGGCAATCCCTGCTGGCTTCAGATCCGACGGACTCCCCTTTGGCATCACATTGATCTCATCCACGTGGGACGAGCCGAAACTGCTCTCGCTGGCACGGGAATGGCTTTGCACTGCCCCTCGACCTCTTGGAGCTACCAAGATTGAGAGACTCGAGGCACGGAAATCTGACGCCGTTGCCGCGGGCGGGCCAAGGACGACTCGTCTTGTGGTGGTAGGTGCTCACCTTACGGGCTTTCCCTTGAACAAAGACCTGACGTCTCGTGGAGGAACACTAGAGACGGCCACGACGACATCCCCAAGCTACAAGTTCTATTCCCTTGATACCGGCGGCACGGTAAAGAAGCCCGGTCTAAAGCGCGTTCAAGCCGGCGGCAGCGCCATTCAGGTCGAAGTCTGGAGTATGCCCACGACGGAGGTCGGCAGTTTTCTAAGTACTGTGCCTTCGCCTCTGGGCATTGGTTCTGTCGAGCTGGTCGATGGAAGCTGGGCTCCTGGGTTCATTTGTGAACCCTATGGGTTAGAAGGTGCCACAGACATCACAGAGTTTGGAGGCTGGCGTGCTTTCATCAAGTCCCTGTCCCCTGAGGATTCCCATCTTGACAGCAATCCCAACACTCGCGCCATCAAGACCGTTCTTATCGCCAACCGTGGAGAGATCGCCGTCCGAATCATCCGGACCTTGCATTCCATGGGCATCAAGACTGTTTCAATTCACTCCTCTACAGATGCTCGCTCACCTCACGTACGCAACGCTGATGTATCGCTTCCATTGGAGGGCACTTCCGTCTCGGAAACTTATCTCAACGGCTCTCAAATCATCTCTCTTGCGAAAGAGGCCGGCGTTGATGCTATTATTCCGGGCTACGGCTTTTTGGCAGAGAATGCCGACTTCGCCTCAGCCGTCGAGGCCGAGGGTATGGTCTGGGTCGGACCGACTGCTGAACAGATGCGGCAGCTCGGCCTGAAGCACCTCGCTCGCGAAGTTGCCATTGGGGCGGGCGTACCCGTCGTGCCGGGCAGCAAAAACTTGCTCAAAAGTGCCGACGAGGCGCTCACCGAGGCGGACCGCATCAAGTATCCCGTAATGCTCAAGAGTACTGCGGGCGGCGGTGGTATCGGACTCAAGCGCTGTGACGACGCTGCGTCACTGGTCGAGGCATTTGAAAGCGTCCAGAGATTGGCGCAGGCCAACTTTGGTGACGCTGGAGTCTTTGTGGAGCACTTTATCGAGCGTGCTAGGCACATTGAGGTACAAGTCATTGGCAACGGAGAGGGAAACGTCACGTCTGCCGGCGAACGAGACTGTTCCCTGCAGCGGCGGAACCAAAAGATGATTGAGGAGAGTCCTGCCACGTTTGTACCACTCGATGTGCGCAAAAAGATGCGCAAGGCCGCTGTCAATCTTGCTTCTGCTGTCAAATACCGCAACGTCGGCACCGTCGAGTTCATCTACGACGTAGATACCTCGGAATTCTACTTCCTCGAGGTCAACACTCGCCTGCAGGTTGAGCACCCCGTCACGGAGTCTGTGACTGGTCTTGACCTGGTTGAGTGTATGATCCGCGTGGCGTCTGGCGACAGCAAGAACATCTTTGACAAGCCAGAAGGGTTCGAGGTGACCAGCGCTGCGATCGAGGTGCGTGTTTATGCTGAGAGTCCGCTCCAGAACTTCCGCCCCTCACCAGGCCGTCTTCTGGATATCTCTTTTCCTGACGATGTACGCGTCGATACATGGGTTGAGCCAGGTATGGAGATGTCATCGTCCTACGACCCGCTCGTAGCCAAGATCATTGCCACGGGCGAGGACCGAACAGCAGCGATCGCCAAGCTCGCTGACGCTCTGGAGAGGACGGTCATTACTGGCGTTGAGACAAATCTGAACTACGTTCGCCACATTGTCGCGTCAGAAATGTTCAAGTTTGGTAACTTCACAACGACATCCCTGAACACCTTCACATTCGAATCTTCCGTTTTTGAGGTCGTTGACCCCGGCACCCTCACCGTTGTCCAAGATTTCCCAGGCCGCAAGGGGTTATGGCACGTGGGCGTTCCGCCGTCCGGGCCGTTTGACGACTATTCCTTCAGACTCGCAAACAGGTTGGTTGGGAATGACTCCCGCGCCGCCGGGCTCGAGTGTACCATTTACGGTCCCAGCCTTTTATTCCACTGCGACGCCGTTGTAGCCGTAACTGGCGCCACCGCCGAAGTCAAGATCGACAAGGAGTCTGTTTCACAGAACGCCGTCTTTTCTATCAAAAGTGGCCAGACATTATTCATTGGCGGCGCAACGTCCGGGTACCGCAGCTACCTTGCCATCCGCGGGGGTGTCGCCGTTCCCGAAATCTTCAACTCCCGCTCCACCTTCGCATTGGGCCAGGTTGGAGGCCACAACGGACGGAACCTGCGCTCCGGCGATCTGCTTCCCGTGGGTAACCTAACTGCCACGTTGCCGTCCACCGCTTCCGGCCCCGCGACCCCCATCCCATCCGACCCGGGCAACGCAAACTGGTCCATCGGCGTCGTCCCCGGACAGCACTCGGCACCCGAGCACTTCACAGAGCAAGGCTTCAACACCCTCTTCGCCGGTGAGTGGATCGTCCACTACAACAGCAACCGCGTCGGCATCCGCCTCGACGGCCCCAAACCGCAGTGGGCTCGCCAAACCGGCGGCGAAGCCGGCCTGCACCCGTCAAACATCCACGACAGCCCCTACTCGGTCGGCAGCGTCAGCTTCACCGGTGACGAGGCCGTCATCCTCACCTGCGACGGGCCCAGCCTCGGCGGCTTCGTCGTCTTCTGCGTCGTCGCCTCGGCCGAGATGTGGAAGCTCGGCCAGCTCCGCCCCGGCGACAAGGTCAAGCTCCAGCCCATTGGCGTAGACGACGCACTCTTTCTCGAGGCCGCTCTCGAACGCTCCATCGCCGAGCTCACGCCCTTAGTGGTGGACGTCACTCCGCTCGCCAACAGTCCGACCACGCCCGACTCAAACCCGTTACTCGGCGATATTGGCAGCGCCGGCCGCCGCATCGCGGTCCGCCAGGCCGGCGACAACGCGATGCTCCTAGAATTCGGCACGGAAGACGTCTTCTCCCTCCGCCAAAGCTTCCAAATCTTCTCCTTCATCGCCCGCCACAAGACGCACCCGATCCCACACGTCCTCGAGCTCTCCCCCGGCGTCCGCACCCTCCACGTCCAATACACCCCCAAACAAGCCCCCGCGACGATCCTCTCCGTCCTCCGCGCCCACGAGGCCTCCCTAGGCGACGTCGCCATCCCCCCTTCCATTCCCTCCCGCACATTCCACCTGCCCCTCGCCTTCGACGACAGCGTCTCCCGCGCCGCCGTCGCCCGCTACGCCGCCACCATCCGCGCCACGGCCCCCTGGCTGCCCAGCAACGTCGACTTCCTCCGCCACCTCAACGCCTTGCCCTCCCCCGCCGACGTCGAGCGCATCTTCCTCGACGCAACTTTCCTCATCCTCGGCCTCGGCGACGTGTTTCTCGGGTCCCCTTGCGCCGTGCCCCTCGACCCGCGCCATCGCCTCTTCGGGACGAAATATAACCCCTCCCGCTCCTTTACGCCACGCGGCGCCGTGGGGATCGGTGGGCAGTATATGTGCATCTACGGCATGGATTCGCCGGGCGGGTACCAGCTCGTCGGGCGGACGGTCCCGATCTGGGATGATGTTGCCGCTTCCGCTGTAGTATCGCGTTCGCGCGGCACTGGCAGCAGGACGGACACGGCGGGAGAGCAACAACAGCAGCAGCCGTGGATGTTCCGCCTCTTTGACCGGATATCCTACTACCCCATCCCCGAGCCCGACCTCGACGCCGCCATCACACAGGGCCGCATCTCCGACCTCGTTCGCATCGAAGAAGGCAGTCTCGACCTCGCAGAATACGAATCTTGGCTGGCGGCCAACGAAGCCGATATCGAAGCTACGCGTAACCTCCGCGCCGAGGCGATTCGCAACGTGCCGTTTATGGAGGAGCTGCTGCAGCCGTATAACCCGCCAGAGAGCGAGCGCGAGCGGCACGGTATTTTTGGGGAGGATGGTGACGGTAGCAGCGACGGTGGGGTTGTAGGGGAGAGGATCAAGGCGCAGATGCCGGGCCGGTGCTGGAAGTGCGAGGTGAAGGCGGGGGACGAGGTCGAGGTTGGGGACGCGCTCGTGTGGATTGAGTCGAATAAGATGGAGATCAAGATTGGGAGCCCCGTGAAGGGGAGGGTTGTCAAGATGTTGGTTGCGGAGGGGGATGTAGTTGGGCCGTTTGATGATTTGCTGGTTGTTGCGACTGAGTGAGAGAGAGAGAGGCACCGTGGAGTAGGGGTAGAGTGCGGTCTCGTATTTGAGTGATGTCTAGCTCCATATTGATAACTTGAATCTGGATTTACAAGCGCTGACTAGACGTTGGTTTATAGACTTAGATACTCGTAGTTTGGAGAGCGTTCGCCAGGGTTCACGCGCAATGATGTTACAAACATACACACGAACGTGGTTCTTGTTTCTTCTATCGAAGTGATTTACGGGTATCCAAGAGACAAAACTATGCAAACAACACGCGGACTATGTGAGTAAGTAACATAAGCACCCCAAAGCAAGTGTTCTCCCCACCTCGCCGCCCTCCCCCCCTTTTTTGATATACCAAATCCAGATTTCGCCAGCCATGACCATAATCATTGTACATGTTTCCACTTTCTACATAAACTCATGACCGTAAGAAGGGAAGAAGAGTTTTCCCGGACCAGGTCAGAAATCTCACCTCCAGCTCCTCTTAGATCTTAATCTCCGCAGAAGCCCTCACAGCCCCCAACCCGCCCACATCAGCCTCCAACATCCTCAACGCCTCCCTCGCAAACGGCGCCGCCTGGGCTCGGACGCGCAGGCTCCAGAGGTACTCCTCGACGCGGTCGGCGTAGTACATGGCCTCGGCGTCGTCGTCCGAAGTGGCCCACAGCAGCCCCGCAAAGGAGCCGATGGCGGCGAGCTGGGCGGAGGCGGCGAAGCCCCAAAAGGACTGGATGTGCTCCATTTGCAGATTCGAGATGATGTTGGAGGCGTTTGCGAGGCGAGCGCGGGCGCCGGTGCGGATGGCGTGGCGGAGGGAGTCGGGCGCGTTGGAGGAGACGTTGCGGACGAGGGAGCGGTGGAGGGCGAGGTCTATTGAGATGTAGGAGAGGTGGAGGGAGCCTTTGTAATGGGTTAGTGAATGCTTTTCATGGGGAGGAGGGGAGCGTGAACTTACCATTCGCAGAGAGCTTTTTGAGTCGTGTCTCTTGGAGCTGGAGGGCTTCAGGGAGTTTCGCGTACCACTCCCGTAGCATCATGACAATAGGTTTCGCGAGCTCGGCGACGCCCACGGTGCCGATCTGGTCGAGAGTGCCACCGCGGCGGGTCGCCTTGGCCGTGTAAAACGTGCCGAGCACGTCACTAAGGATGAGAGACAGCTCAATCTGCCGCAGGAACAGCTCACGCCCGACAACGACCTCGGCACTGCCCTCGGGATCGTGTTCCTCATCGGCGGCGTTCTCAGGAAAATCCTCGATACAGCACGGCCGGACGTCCCAGTCCTCGTCGAGGCGGATGTGCGAGGGCCGGCCGTGGACGAGGGCACCCCATTTGTCTTGCATAAACAGAGCCCAGGCGAGGCGGCGGCGCAGGCCCTTTTCCCAGTCCGGGATGGCCCAGTCGCTGCAGTCGACGTGGAGGCCGAGCCCCTGGCCGAGGGCGATGAGCTGGGCGGTGAAGGTCCAGGTGTTATTGCGGAAGCGCTGCTGGATGAGGAGGCCGGCTTGGAGGGTGGAGATCTTGGGGCGCTTCATGTCGTCGCTCATTGTGCGGAGGGCGAGGGCCTCGAGGGCGGCCTGGTCTGGCTGCCACGATGAGGTGGCGAGAGTGCGGTCGTACAAGGACCAGTCGAGGGCCAGGAGGTAGACGGCGGCGAGGAGGGGCGGTGAGAACTCATGGTAAGAGCGGGCGTATTTCTCTAGAAAGACCTTTTTGTGGAGGATGGGGAAGCTAGGGTGGACGATGCGGAAGTAGAGGTTGACGAGGGTCGAGCCGAGTGGGTGGACGACCTTTTCTATGGCGTCGAGGTCGGCTATTCGTTGGGGTTCTGACGAGGTCTCGCGGTCGCGGTGGATGAGGAAGACGGTTGAGTCGTCGAGGCGGCGGACGAACCTAATAGCCGGGTCTTGGGGACGATGGAGGTCTAGGAGGGAGGGTTCCCGGTAGTCTGTGTTGCCGACGTATTGGGAATGGGTCTTGAGATGGAGACCGAGGGTGCCGTCTAGGAGGGAGACGGGTTGGTTGAATGTTACGTGGTGTTCCGAACCGGCGAGAGACGGTGACAGGGCCTCAAGCAGTTCGGGAGACGGATGCCTGTAGGTTCCGTTAGACTGGGTGACTTGAGATAGCGGAGAGGGAGAAAGTGAGATTCTTTACTGGGCCAGGGAGAGAGAGTGTGTGTGTGTGTGTGAGAGAGAGAGAGAGAGAGACGGATAGGTGTATGAGGACGGACCCGTGACACTGGACAGCCGGAAAAGGTTGATGGCATGAGCCAATGAGAAGGGGGCAATGAGACTATTCAGGAAGGACGAGGTACCGTGATACAATGAGACATAGGAAAGGCAAGGTATCGTCGGGTGAGGTAGGCCGGAGAGTCTAGACCAGCGTCGAGGGCAGTTCAAGACGACGGGAAGATGAAGGTACGATAAGAGGAATGTCACATCACTTACGTTATCTCATCCTGGGGATCCAGCGGGACGGGAGCAGGTGGAGGACCAGAGGTTGCAGAGACGGAACCATTGGTCGAGGGGCGATGTTCCGGGGGATCGGTGGCCTTCCGGCGCTTGCGCGGGAGCGGCCCGCGGAGATATGTGCACGGCTGGCCGTGAAAGGAGCACATGACGCACTTATCACGGCCCTCCTCGCGGACGCAGCGCGTCTTGCGCTGACGACATATGTCACATGGTCGACTCTGGGCGGTGCCTGCGGCATTGGAGGCGCCCAGTGCTGCTTGTGCCGCTGTTTGGCCGACGGCGGCTGCTGCAGAGGGGTGTGACTCGAAGGAAGGGATGTTGGCTGACGGCGAGGAGGCCGGCATGGTCGTTGAACCCGGGCCGGCGGTGGCGGGGTCGCCGTAGGGCGCCGGTGTCGTGTCCATGTCCATGACGGGCGGGCGGGCGGAACCGGGCGACAGCCGAGCCGAGGAGCGCGGGGGCGTGCGTGCGCTGCGTGCGCGAGTGTAAGATAAAGATAAGGGGGTGGAAGGGTACGCAAATGGTTGTGATCAAATTGGGTTGTGTCAGGCGACAGATAGTGCCGAGTTGTGCGAGAAGTGAAACTCGAGATTGGGTAAGGTACGTAGTATGGAGTAGGAAGGTTGTTTGGTGGAAGGGAAAGTGGTCACGTAAAAGCAGTGACACACGGCATGAAAGACGGGGGGACTGGTAGCCGTAGACGATGATGCGTGAGGTGCTGCCAGAATGGGAATAAAAGGGAAGACTTCCCCGCCGCCGATGATGGAAGATGTTCGTGTGAGTGCCCCCCGTTTCCTCTCTCTCTCTCTCTCTCTCTCTCTCTCTCTCTCTCTCTCTCTCTCTCTCTCTCTCAGAGATACGTCAAACGTACTTAGACTGAGTGAGCGGCTATGGCACGGTAGCCATGAGGCTGATCAATCACGACTGAGCTGAGCTGCAAGCGAGTGTCATGGACCTGTCAGTCGGTAAAAGGTACCTGGACCCGGCCGAGTGGTTGTCTCTGTGCGTCTGGGACGAGTGAGATGTGGAAGCACGTAATGCAGTCTTCGTCCTCCAATGGACCCCACGGTTAGATGCTCGAATCCGGGGTCGACACTGATAGTCTGCTCAAAGGTCTCGAACACTCGGACAGTGAGACAAGCTCTCCAGAGTCCAATGGCTTATCGCCGGGGTCGTGTGTCGTCTGATTCGGCTGGGCTGGGCGGTTGCGTGCTGCTCGCTGCTGTTATCGCAAAGCCTGGTCGGAATATTTTTCATCGATAAGTCTCCCATGCGGTGGTGTGAAGGTACAAAGTTACGGATAAGATAAGATATCCGAATGCTGTGCGGGATAACTGCAAACTGGGGTGGGGAGGCAGAGAAAGACTAAGGTAGCCGGATACATCGGGAGGTATTTACGAGTACACCCATACATCTAGACAGGCAAAGGCTACATACCGATACAACACTGCTCAGTGCAATTCCCCGTAGCCCCATTGCCATGCCCCCTGCGGGCCTTGCCAGCGGCGTTGCCGGCTACGCGGACGCGGACTGGTCGGACTGCTGACAGCTCCCGGTCCCCTAAACTTCGAGAACACGGTGCCATACTGCCACTAGGGGTACGTACCCCCGTCTGAGGTCAGGTAAGCTCCAGCTCGCAACGTCGACGGAACGAGAGCCGACTCTAGACGCCTGCCTCATTTTCCCTCCAACCTGGAAGTTTGAACCACCGGCAGTAACGAAAGGGACACGATATCTACAACCTTATTCACAAGCTCACCACAGTCCACGAACGTCAGAACGACGACAACTAGCACCCGCTATACCCAACAACCGCCTCCAAACCACATTACGATTCGCGATTCCGTTCGCCTTCTCCTCGTCAAACCCCCTTTCTGTCTCCACGGAAGATGACATCGCAATAACTTACAATGGCTAAGGCCCCAAATCATGGAGCCCACCAAGTTGACTCCCACGTCCCGGGCGCCGTCGCCGCCCACTTCCACCACAGCCCGAGCGAAGAGGACAGAGGCCTCCTCGCTGACGACCCCCTCTCTCCGCACCACCATGAATCTCACGGCGCCGGCGTAACCACCACCGCCAACACCGGTGACGAGGGGTACTTTGCAACAGCAAAGCAGTACGCCACGTCCCTCCGATCTCCCGGCACCCCCCGGACCCCGAACCGCGTCCGCTTCAACCCCATCCCCTCCATCGTCGAGCCGCCGCCCCCCCGCGCCTCAATGACCAACAGCAACGGCGGCTCCTCCGCCCGCGCCAGCCGCGACAGCTTCGACGTCGACGATGACCTCTTCCACCACGCCCCCGGCGCCGACGACCACGACGACCACCACCGCCTGCCCCTCCTCACAGACATCGAGGCCCCTTCCGTCGCCCTCGCCAACAGTCCCTGGGGCGAGGATGCCGACGACGTACACGAATGGGCCGAGCAGGAGCGCGCAAGGCCCAAGTCTGGCCTCAAGATGGCCTTCATGAACATGGCCAACTCCATCATTGGCGCCGGCATCATCGGCCAACCCTACGCCTTCAAGCAGGCCGGCTTACTGGCCGGACTCGTCCTCCTTGTCGGCCTCACCGTCGTCGTGGACTGGACCATCTGCCTCATCGTCATCAACAGCAAGCTGTCGGGGAGCAACAGCTTCCAGGGGACGGTCGAACACTGCTTCGGCAAGACGGGGCTCATAGCCATCTCGGTCGCGCAGTGGGCATTTGCCTTTGGCGGCATGGTCGCCTTTGGCGTCATTGTCGGCGACTCAATACCCCACGTCTTCACAGCCATCTGGCCCGACATACGCGAAATGCCCGTGTTCCACCTCTTGGCGAACCGGCAGGTGGTCATTGTAGTCTTCATCTTGGGAATCAGCTACCCGTTGACCCTGTACCGTGATATTGCAAAGGTGAGTCGCCTGTTGCATCTGAACTGGGGGCCAGAAACAAGAACACTGACACGATACTCGTCCCCGTTGATAGCTGGCCAAGGCAAGCACATTAGCTCTCATAAGCATGGGTGTCATCGTAGCGACTGTCATTATCCAGGGAGCTCTCACTCCCAAGGCTGACCGGGGTTCCTTCACACCCGCCCTTCTGACCGTAAACACTGGCATATTTGAAGCTATTGGCGTGATATCCTTCGGTTCGTCCACCTTTGCATGTCTCTCACACAACCTCTGTTCTTCAGCTAACGGGGCAATGAAAATGATTATCAGCATTCGTATGCCACCACAACTCCCTCCTCATCTACGGCTCCCTCAAAACCCCCACAATAGACCGCTTCTCCCGCGTGACGCACTACTCGACCGGCATCTCCATGGTCGCCTGCCTCCTCGTCGCCCTCGCCGGCTTCGTCACCTTCGGCGACAAGACGCTCGGCAACGTCCTCAACAACTTCCCCTCGGACAACGTCATGGTCACCATCGCACGCCTCTGCTTCGGCCTCAACATGCTCACCACTTTACCCCTCGAGGCTTTCGTCTGCCGCGAGGTCATGTTCAACTACTTCTTCCCCGGCGAGCCCTTCAACATGCACCTCCACCTCATCTTCAGCTCCGCCCTCGTCGTCTCCGCCATGGTCATGAGCCTGCTTACCTGCGACGTCGGCGCCGTCTTCGAGCTGGTGGGCGCCACGTCCGCCTGCGCCATTGCGTATATCCTCCCCCCGCTCTGCTACATCAAGCTCACCACCCGCTCGTGGAAGACGTACGTCGCCGCCGCTATTATTGTGTTTGGCACCGTTGTCATGGTGATTAGTCTCATACAGGCGGTCGCCAAGATGATTAGCAGTATGTTGTAACCCCCCTTCCCCTTGACCAAAATCACACCGTTCCTCGGGATCATCTGGTCAACTAACTACAGCCTCAGGTGACGGCGGACCTGCAAAGTGCATGTAAACCACTGTATGATTAAAGAACAAAAAAGATGAAGAAGACCGGGTTGTTTGTATCGTCTAGAGTAAGAGTAGGAAACCAGCTGGCCGCCCCCATCGCGTTCCAGGCGCGCTGGGGAGAGACGGGAGAGAATGGGTTATAGACAAACCCCGGAACCGTTGTATAACACCGTGGTTTTTGGTAGACCAAGTAAGGTATTCAGGGTATTTAAACATTATGGTGTTCTCTTTCTTTCGTTTTTTGGTAGACGCGACAACTGGGATTGGCGTGGGAATTGCCAAAAGAAAAACAGTATTTTTCTTTAACAAGACGGATTTCACAACTTTTTCTCTGTCGAAACGTGATGACTTACGAGGTATACACAGTCACGTAGTGATGTATGCACTACGGAGCATCGACGAAATGGTATCGACGCTACTTTCTGGTTTAGCCATTTTCGGATGTTGAACTCCCCGCAAGCAGAGATGAAGATCTTCACACTTAAAATCGCTCTCTCCAAATAAGAAAGCATTTCGTAGTGTCGGCCGATAAGACATCTACATGGGGGCATAAAGGCATAGAGAGACTCAACACTTGAATAAGCAGCATGAAATAGAGACAAAACATAGCCGCAAAGAATCAGACGCTTTTATTTACCATTACAAGTTATATCTATATCTACAATGGCCGAATTGTAGGGGCCCGTCTGTGTCGGTCCCCAGGGGGTATCATGTGCACATAACCATCCAATTTCCCATCCATATCTGCAATCCCAAGATCGCCGCACTTGAACAAAACTTAAACTCCTCAAAAGAATCCCAACATAGCGAACAAGCATAAAGATGCTGCAGCGGCCACATTGATTTGAGTGATAGAGGCATATGATGCAGCCCCTGACTGGGCTGCGGGTGAGGTCTGCGCAGCGGCGCTCCCTGTGGCAGTCTCATGGCCTCCCAGACCAAGGGCGGGACCGCTCGTCGGAACAGCTGACACAACAGTCGTTTGGCCAGGGTTGTTAACCACTGCCGGTGTGGCCGAAGCAATTGCGGTGCTAGTTACTGGTGGAGGGTCGACTCTAGTCGCAAATCCTAAAGTGACAGCGGTTAGTATCGAGGGTGATGAGATGACCATGATAGTGGCGACTTACCTATGCGTTTTTGGTCCTTGTCGAATACAGCATAGACATTTTTGAGGAAGACGTCTCCTAAAAGCCAGGCTCCCGCTACAACCTCATGGCCGTAAATGTTGCTGGTGCATGTACCATCTGCTGCAGGGCTGGATCTCCAGTCCTTAGGGGAGATGACATAGCTAACGCCCGAGAATGTGTATGTTACATCCTTGTTACTGTCGCACGGCACCTTGTACGTCGTGCCATCGTCCGAGGTAGATCCAGGAATGTTCTTATGGAAGGCAGCGACGTCGCTCTGAGGTCCAAAGACGTAAGAGGTACCGGTGTCAACATAGGCGAGCTTGCCAGCTGCGCCAGACTTGAGGCCGTCGTACTGAATGCCATCAAGAGGGATTGCCCAGTCTCCGTTGTCGTTTCCAACTCCGGTGTAAGTGATGTTGCCAGTGTACTTTTCGGTGTTACAGGTACCAAAGCTGATTTCGCTCGTGTTCGGTCCATCCGCCGCTCTGTTGAGATATACACAGAAAATGTTTGCAGGAAGTTGGCCGGAACTCTTGACAACTTGCATGAAGTTCTCGGTCTCGCCACCCGCCATGGAAAGTCCCAATATGCCGTCGAAAGGGAAGTGGTTGAAATCATCCGACGTCTCGTTGGCCACGCCGAATTGGAAGTCAAACTTCATGCCCGCGAAGGACACAGTGTCGGTGATCTTGTCGCCTTTGACCGAACCCGACCCGTAGGCGACAGCAAAGGTCTCCCCCTTTGGTCTGTACGTGTCCGAGTCCGTAGGGCCGTATGAACCATGCTTCTGGCAAGCCGACGATGTGCAGGAGCTGCCCATAACCCAACTAGTTCCAGCTCCGGTGTCGATGAGCATCCATAGAGGCTTCTCCTTGGAGCCTAATTTGACCTGAGCAAAGTAGGAAAAGTCGGTACCATCCTGAGCGACGGCGGCTGCGGTCTTGAGAGTGGTGTCCGCCGCTGTCACAATGCGATACAGGCTCTGTCTCTTAGACTTGGATGCCCTTTCTCGGATAGCAGCGGACTGGAATCTCGCATACTTGCGGGAAAGACGTTGTACCTCACGGGCAACTCGTTCGGATTCGGACTCTTCAATCTACAAGGCTTTACGTTAGCGACCCTGGGCTCAAAGTTTCATGTCGTTCTTTGGTGAGTGGTTTGACCAGGATCCCAAAGCCACTTCTGAGTATTCATCAGGACATCTCGACTTACCAAAGATTCCTTTGTAATTTGAGGGCCGACATGGAAGCCGGGAAAGTTGATGGCCTTGATGGCATCGACGGCATCAGATCCAAGGGCATCTTGATCCTTCAACTCCCTCTTGTGGGAACTGCATCCACCTTCGAATGGACAATGCTCAGATACGTCCCAGGGAAAGAAGGCGTGAACAGACGTCAAGAACAGGGACAGCTGAGCGAGGACCAAGGTAGAACGCATTATGCCTTGGCTGTGGCTGGCAAGTCGAAGTGACACTCGGTACGGATACGACGAATGGGCGATGAAAAACGTAAAGGTGTCGAGGAGTAAAGTAGGCGTTTTCAAGTCTAAGTCTGGCGGTGATTCAACAGTGCTTGACGTGGTGAATAAACTCAAGGCAGCTTATGACAGGTGATTGACAATCGAAAGACGCTGGACGCTAAGTGATTCGCTAAACAGACGATGTCGGCAAATGTAAGCTCGAGCAAGCAAGCGGGTACCAGACTCCGCGATTTCGGACAGATTATGTTATTAGGGATTAAGTTGAGCGCATTGAAGGCTGGTAGAAGCTGGACGGAGAGCCGTCAGGAGTCGGGTCGTTTACGAGAGGAATGCGTAATCTTTTGATAGTAGGCTTGGCTAGTAGTTCTGAAATGCTGTACGCGGGCCGGTTGAACCAAGGGTGAGACAATGGAATAGAGGGGCGGATGATGGAGGGCGGCGGCGGCGTGGAGCTGCAGAGACACGATGCAAGACAATGAGACAAGTGCAAGGGTGAAGAGCCGAGGACAAGGGACTAGCAGAGGCGATGAGAGGTTCTGCTGTCTGTCTATATCTGTGACCAAAGACAAAAACGAAAAGGCGAGCAAGGGGAAAGCAACTCTTGAAAAAGGATGAGATGCACCCCGGGGGAGGAGGAAGAGGAGGAGGGTGGAGGTCGGTGAGGTCACGTAAAGTGATGATGTGAGGTGAAGAGGAGAGAGAAGAAGGCGAGGAGGGGATCGTGGGGAGTAGATATGGAGATTTGCGAATCGGAGAGCGAGGAGCCCCGGCTGAGTTGCCAGGCCCAGGCGAGCTAAGGCTTCTAGCGACGATGGGCTGGTCCAGGGTCGCAATTGGGAAGTGTGGAAGTGCAGGTGCAGGGTAAACCGCCATGGATGGTGATGGGCGAATAGGCGGGCTGGCAGGGGTACGGAGTACGGAGTACGGGTACCTCACAGCAACTGGAGTTCTGGACGACGCTACAGAAGAAGGTCAGACATGGCTTGTCATTGAAAGGAGCTTCACGTCGTAGATAGCTACATACTCCGTAGGTAGTATTGATTATGAGGGTGCAGAGTACCTTGAGAGAGTAAAACGGCCGGGGGAATACTTTGGAGCTGGCGGACGACGGCTTCCTGTGCTGGACTGGTGGCTCAACCATCAATGACCCCAAGTGGATGGCTCTAGACTCGAGGTAGTTGGGATGGACAGCAGCTAGTCAGATCTGCACACATGCATGCAATTGCACAGGGGGGGGGGGGGGGGGGGGGGCGGTGGGGCACAAGCCAATCAAATCAACACAGGGGCGAGGTGGTGGGTGTAGTAGGGGGGGATGAGAGAGGGGGAAGAAAGGGCGGTGGAGGGAGGGGGAGGTGGGGGGGGGGGGGGGGGGGGGGGGGGGGGGCGGCGTTTCTGGCTTGATTGTGGACTGTGGTTGCCATCGGTTGGTTGTTCATTGCCTTTGGATTGCCATTGGGTCAAACTTGTCAGTTGTTTCTGGCATATGTTCTGGGCTGCGTCGTTTCTCGCGCACCTCCTTCTTCCATTTTCGGGACTTGAATTCTTTCTGCCGCGTCGTTCCGTCTTTCCTGTCAGCCGCGGCCTGCCAGTTTCTCTCTTGCTCCTTCCTCTTTCTTTCTTTCTGTTCATGTCTTACCAAGGAAAGCCATGCCACGGTCGAGGCCACCCCTGACTTGCAAGTACCTGGGTACCTTACGCTTGCACCTATCCTTCCTCCGTACCTACCTTCCAATGGGCGATTGGGTCATGCTTTGTGTGGAGACCACATGGTCCGTGGCGTCATGCAGCTCGCTGTTCTCCAGAGAGAAAAGTGGCAGGAAATACCTAGCAAAACGAAAAGGAAAGAGCCGAGAAACGAGGGAAACACACCGCGACACCTTATTGCCTTTCTCTACGGAGTATTGAGTCTTAACATCAACCGAGAAACAAAGTCTCTTCCTTGTGCGCTCATGGGATGAACGATGGGCAATCCATTGGCCAATTCGACCGTCCATTCAGGTCAACATGCGACATTGATTGACCCCCTGCTTCACGCGTCCTCGACCCCCAGCTGTCGATTCTTTTCTCTTTCGGGTCTGCGCTTCTCAGTCTCCAGTCTCTAATCTCAGGGGCGCTGCTGTCAATCAGAGCTTCTTTGCCAGGCTGCTTGTTGCTTGTTGCTCCTAGGGACCGCCAGCCCATGTGCCCATGCCAAGTGCCTTGGCTTGGTCGGTCCCTTATCCTGCCGGAATCCCACCCCGTCCGTGACTTCTCTGGCGTCTGCCGACGCATGCGGCTGTCGTTCTTGATTCTTCCATTATTCGAGGCCTCGCGGCGTCATTGTCTTCTGTCTCAAATTCCTTCGCCTTATATCTTGACTCGCCGTCTGGATCGGTCTCAAGTCAACACCAGGCGGAGCAAAACTACCGCCAACTCAATCGCTTCGCCGTTTGCATTTGGCATCGCGTCCCATCTCCACCTCAGCAAGCCACTACCTCGTGGTAAAATGCCTTTCGCTCGTCACGGTGGCCTCGGCCGTCGACCGTTACCGTGTGTGGTGGGATACGAAAGTCCAACAGGCAATTACTAGCCGCAGCCACCGAAGAAAAGACGCTTAACCTGCCTTAGCGGCATTGGCGCCTCGAAAACAAGGGGCACCTCAGCCATCTCCACTTCCAATGTCGCCTCGCTGCTGCTTCGGGCCATCTTCTCCAGCTTCTCTCCAGGCTGTTCCCTTGCACCAAAGGTGGCTACCGGCCCTTTTGGGACCAATTCAATGAGTCCAAATGTGATGGACATTGGCCCGTCACCCATCCACCTGTCTACCAATCACCACCACCATCCGACACGGCATCTTTGCTTCTTGTCTCACTGTCGACGCTCTCCCGAATCTCGCCCGCTTCTCGCTCACTTCTTGTCCATGGACTTGGAAGTTGGTCAACCAACCAAGCCACAGCTCCCGTTTCTTTTGTCAAAAGCTCCATGACGACTGCATGCGACTACCAGCGCTGTGTCGAGACCATTTCTTCGGCCGGGAACGTGCGTCTGTCGCCGGACTCGAGCACGGTACTTGCTCGACCGCGCATCCACGTCAATCAAACCGTCAAACGGACTGACGGGCGCTGGGGCTGGCTCGTGCTCCTCATGTTATTTGGATATCCGATCTTCCATGCTCAGGACCGTGGACATATTCCATAGTCCGTACTCGAACTGAGATGGTCCACGCTCGAAGCCCATGTTGGATGGAGCTCCCAAGTTGCAGTGCACCGCAATCTTACGTATCTCCAGTGCTGATAGCTTGCTGCTCTGTGTTCGCCTCCTGTGTAGAATGGCACGACTGGCTACCTCGGTCATTCCACGGGCGTCTTCCAACACTCATTTTCAACCCGGAGCCTCTCTAGCCGTTTTGGCCCTTACCTCTAGGACCCCCAGCAGCTTTTGAGAGCTCCTAGAGTCTGGACCAACATCCAACCGTGGTCCAGTAAATGATCAATCAATGGACTGGATGAGATCAAAGAAGAGATGCATGCGGCAGATACTCAATTCGCGGCGGAAATCATCGCCGTCAAGGACCCCGGGCTACTCCAGGGTTCAATTTGCCTCGAGCCACCTGAGCTTTACACTCAAACTAATTACCCGGCCCTGTCGTTACTGGTCAGAGCTTCTTCCCTTTAAGTCGACTGACAGTCCTCGAGAATGAAAGAAGGCAATTACAGACTCTACCGCCTACAGCGCCTAGAACCCCTCCCACAACAGCATGGAATTCAATCAACAGGCGCGTCAATACTCAGTCTTCTCCCGTAGTGAGGCCTTTGGCTGGCGGCTTCTTGACCCGATTGCAGCGCTGCACGAGCATTAGCACAGCCGGTTCGCGACAGGTAATAACAAGGCAACATGATGCGCGGGCGCCAAATCGTACAGACGTTTGCTAACACTGTTTGCAAGTGATCGTTTAATCATTGTTTAAGACGATGTGCATCATCACGATCGATGGTGAAGTCCACGTTCTGTATCCGATGATGTTGCATATGTAAGAGGCGTCCCTGTCAACATTTCACAGCGAATTAGTTGCCGCCATCTCAGCCATCGTCCACATCTTCTTCAATGAGCTGCTAATGCGGATGTGGCAGGCGGACAGGGGCTTCCGAATGTGGATGTGATGGACAGGGGTCGCGGCCGCGAAGAGTTTCAGCCGCGAATCACCAAGTCTCGATCAGATCAGCGTGGCTTTCGGCTGTTGGACGATTCGTTGCTCCAAGAATGCTCCCAATTCCAAGATGCATTGCACTAATATGATTTGTAACTTGGAAGGCCGGAGCTTTATGATCTTGTTGATCCCTTGGAGGATTGCCAACTAAGGTAACGTTAATGAGTGCAATTATTTCCGACTATGAAGAAACCAGGCATGATTCTTCTCAGTAGTTCATCTGCGGTGCTCTATGCTCTACGCTAAGCGCAATGCCGCCATTTTTTTCCTTACCCATAAAATAAAGCAACAAACGTCAAGAACCGTTATGAGAGAAATGTTCAAGGCTCACCCTGGAAGCTCATTGAATCCAAGAAATGAGCATGATGTATGGTTCTTCCGGAAGTCTAAAATTGTACTTGTGTAATCAGCACTGGTACCGGGGTTTCGTCGGTTCTCCTCCTCCTCTATTTCACCAACATCACTTTTACTTGACTTCTATACAGACTGTCTAGCCATTTGACCGTACATATCCCACCATGTCCGTGCCATCCTCAGTACTGCGGCTTCGAGAGAGTCGTCGGTGCTGGTTGCTGCCAGCCGCTCTTGAACACTCACAAACCTATCTCTATCGATTTGTCCCAATATTGGCCGAGATGCTATGGTGCGTAGAAACCACCAGACTGACTCATTGCACCACCGGAGAGATTCCGCCAAACCCAAAGTCTCATTATAGACCAACGAAACTGTCCCTATGTCATCCTTCCCTAGCCTATCAACCAAATGCGCGAGGAAGGACCAGCCAGAAATATCTGAATGGTGTCTGAAGGACCACTTCTTAACACTCTGAATCAGGGACACAAGCACGTCGAGCTCGGAAACGGCCAGAAACGTCTTTGTCAACCACCGGGCATGAGTCCATGCATAATAGTTACGAGGATGTCGTTCTCCAGCCATCATGACAACCGTCTCGACATCCTGTTGGACCACGACGGGAAGCCCGGCATCACGGTACCGCTCCGACAGCCAGCGTCGATGGTTCCACAACGTTGGTGACTTTGTGTGTCGATGCAGTCGGCTGGTGAGTAGACTATCCACGAACCACTTCTCCCGTGCTAGATTCACCTTCACGGTGTCACCCGCGGAGATCACATCGGAAAGAAGACGCTTTCTGGTGTTGGCGGCTGTGAGGTGCTCAGGGTCCATTAGAAGTAGGACGCTTGTTGCAGCCATCAGCTGCTCTCGTCCCACCGCAGAAGAATCATTGGCTTTGTGCTTCTGAAGGATTTGTCTGGCGAAGAGAAAGGCTTGGACGATGCGCAGCTTGGGAATCGCAACTGCGTTCTCGTCTCGTAGAAAGATCTCGTCTGGACCCATTGGATGGCCCTGGCCTAGAATCTCGATCTCGAGGAGATTATCATCTTGCGGCTGCGCGAAAAGCCCAGAGATTTCGTTAAAGATTTTCTCGTGGTCGCCTTGTTGTAGGGCAGCTATGATGTGCTTGTTCAGAGCTCTCGACATTGCTGTATCGAAGGGTTGTTGAACGGGACCGTCTTGGCCTTGAGCATGTCTGTGAGCCTCACTAAAGCACGCTCGACAAAAGTGATTTGGCGCTTTAACGGCAGCTCTTGCGTAGCAAGCCGAACCACAGGAATGGACCCAGAACCACCTAGGTAGGTAAGTCAAGACGTTGAGGCCGTTCAAGTCTTGCTCCGATGGAATGTAAACGCGGGAGTTGAAGGTGATTGGTTCTTGCTGTTGGACGAGGCGGCGGCCAGTGGCTTACAGTGGCTAAGGTCTCCGCTAAAGATGCAATTCGCGGGGCAATGACATAGGACCACGTTTTCCCGCCCACCCAAGGGCACCCTCGAGCCCTGTCACACACCTACCTATCGACAACCTTTCAGCCTCGCACATCACAGACATGTGCCGATAGATACCGGAACCACCGCTTGCGAGTCTGTGATCTACCAAAGGGTGTCTACCATGCCCTCCCTACTCGTCATCATCCTCGTGCTGGAGGTGTTCTCCCACCTGGTCAACACCGTCGGAGCTGCAGCCATCAACAATCTGGTCAGTCTGCCTTTCACCTCCCTTTGACTTCGCGCCCTGCCGGTCACGGAAAGATCGCCGCGTTTGCTAACAGCCTAGCAGCTCTGGACAACTCTCAACTACCTCCCCATCTCGACCGCCAAGGCAGCCGCGCAGCATCGAAAGCTGCAAGCCGACTTTCTCAAGACGCGAAAGGAGCTGAATGCGACTAGCAGTCAGGATGAGTTCGCCAAGTGGGCCAAGCTCCGTCGGACGCACGACAAGCAGCTGGAGCAGCTAGAGAAGAGCAGTATGTTACACAAGGCTACGATGTGGCTTTCATGCCGGGCTGTAGAGATCGTGATGGCTAACGTGTACACTTTGCCAACACGCAGAGCAAACCCAGGAAGCATCGAGATCAAAGTTCGATACCTACCTCACTGGCTTCAGATGGGCCCTCACCAAGGTCCCTCAATACGGCCTCCCCTTCTGGTTCTCCAAGGAGCCCATGTTCTGGCTGCCGTACGGCTGGTTCCCCTACTACGCCGAATGGATCCTCTCGTTCCCCAAGGCCCCGATTGGCAGCGTTAGCATCGCTTCGTGGCAGCTGGCGTGTTCGGGCATGGTCACGCTCCTCACCGAGCTCATTGTCTCGGTTGTGGGACTCGTGTTTGCGACGAAACAGAGCAAGGGACAGCCGGTCAAGGTTCCTGCGGCGTCAGGTAAGACGGCGGCGCCCAAGACCGCGGCTGATTCGTCTGAGACGGAGAAGAAGGAGTTGTAATGCGGCTAGGCGACTGTGCCGCCGTGGCGAGGACCTTAGGCAAGCACATATTAAATAAAGTAAATGTCTTTGGCTCATAAGGAGTGGTTCCAACATTGTGACGCTGGAAGCCTTTGCTTTTGTCACCGGCATCATCTCGAAATTTGACAGGGGGACCAAAATACCAGAGACGATGCAATTAAGCAGGCAGAGGAAAATTGCGGCACTCTTAGCAAGTCATGCAGACGCTGTAGCCAGTTTAAGGGTCACGGCCGCGTGCTTGTGCATATCATAAAAGAAGAAAATTTTCATAGAATGTATCTCGTCTAAATTTGACGCAAAGTTCTTAATTGCAAGGCTAAGACTTTGTAACACGATCAAGAATAACCCTTGGCAGGGCATTTGGGGTTTGCTCTAGGCGTCATATTGACTTTGGTGACCATTTGAGTCCTTGCGGACGGCCAACAAAGCTTCGAAAGCGCCATCGTCACGTAGGATTGATCTCCTTGTCTTGCAAAAGACAGAGCTGTTGGTTAGTCTGGTAGTAGCAAATTGGAGCTCATGAAACAAAGCTACTGGCAATAGCAACTCTGAATCCCATAATATGTTGCCATCTGAAGCATTCGAGTGGCAGAGCGATTTCCCGAGGGAAAACAACCTGTAATTGCAGGTATCGCTTGCTGTATCTCGTACTTTGAGCTTGATGTGAATGAAGAGGAGGGAAGGTTGGAAGCGTTTGCTGTGGATATTTCGCAAAAAAATATCTGCTGCGAAGGTGCACCGCCACAGCCTATTTTCAGGTCGCGCCACACTACGAGGTTGAGAGACAGACCCATTTCTCGGATTAACCACCAGCCGTGGACCGTGCTCAGCCCCATCGTGTATTCGTCCGGGAGGCAACGACATCAACTTGGCAGCTCTGTGTTTAGTACCTGCATCGACAAGCTTGATCAACAACCCCCATCGAACGGTTCGGAGCTCCCGCCATACATCAAGATGGCGCCGGCACAGGATACCATGTTTCGCTCGGCGAACATGAGTATGGTGCAGCTGTACATTTCGAATGAAATCGGTCGCGAGGTTGTCACAGCCCTTGGAGAGCTTGGTCTTCTCCAGTTCCGTGATGTACGTCGGCAACTCCCTTCCTGGAAACTATCGAGGTCGACATGAATATCGAAGCTAACCGACCGTAATCTATTTAGCTCAATGGCGATGTCAGTGCTTTCCAGCGCACCTTTACTCAGGAGATTCGAAGACTCGACAATGTCGAACGCCAGCTGCGTACGTCATCATTCCCCCAACCGCGCATCACGAACCCTCGGGTTGGGATAGACTAACATCGAGGCAGGCTACTTCTACGCCCAGATGGAGAAGGCAGGAATCCCTCTCAGAAAGTTCGACGTCGATGCCGAAAGACTTGCCAACCCATCGACCTCCGAGATTGACGAACTCGCCGAGCGGAGCCAGAGCCTCGAGCAACGCGTCTTCCAGCTTAACGACAGCTACGAGACCTTGAAGAAGCGCGAAGTCGAGCTCACCGAGTGGCGCTGGGTTCTCCGCGAGGCTGGCGGCTTCTTTGACAGAGCCCACGGCAGCGTCGAGGAAATTCGCGCCTCCACCGATAACGATGACGCTCCTCTCCTCCAGGATGTCGAGCAGCACAACTCGGCCCCTGAGGTCGAGCGGTCCTTCTCTGGCATGAACATTGGCTTCGTGGCCGGTGTTATCAATAGGGACCGTGTTGCCTCCTTCGAACGCATTCTCTGGAGAACGCTGCGCGGAAACTTGTACATGAACCAGTCTGAGATCCCCGAGCCGCTCGTCGACCCCACCAACAACGAGGAGATCAACAAGAACGTGTTCGTCATCTTCGCCCACGGCAAGGAGATCCTGGCCAAGATTCGCAAGATCTCCGAGTCCATGGGTGCTGAGGTGTACAACGTGGACGAGAACAGCGACCTTCGTCGTGACCAGATCCACGAGGTCAACGCTCGCCTTAACGATGTTCAGAACGTTCTCCGCAACACCCAGCAAACCCTGAACGCTGAGCTCACCCAGATCTCTCAGGCATTGTCAGCTTGGATGGTCTTGGTCACCAAGGAGAAAGCCGTTTACAACACGCTTAACAACTTCTCGTACGATCGTGCTCGCAGGACTCTCATTGCCGAGGGTTGGTGCCCGACGAACGACCTGCCGCTGATTCGTTCTACGTTGCAAAACGTTACGAATCAAGCTGGACTCTCGGTGCCTTCCATCATCAACGAAATCCGCACCAACAAGACTCCGCCTACGTACATCAAGACGAACAAGTTTACTGAGGCGTTCCAAACTATTGTCAACGCTTACGGTACTCCCACTTACCAGGAGGTCAACCCGGCACTGCCTGTTATTGTTACCTTCCCCTTCCTCTTCGCTGTCATGTTCGGTGACTTTGGGCACGCCGTCATCATGGTTTCTGCCGCCCTCGCCATGATCTACTGGGAAAAGCCTCTCAAGAAGGTCACTTTCGAGTTGTTCGCTATGCTCTACTACGGAAGATACATCGCCTTGGTTATGGGTCTTTTCTCCCTCTTCACCGGTCTCATTTACAACGATGTCTTCTCCAAGTCTCTGACGCTGTTCGACAGTGCCTGGAAGTGGGATGTTCCCGACGACTACAAGCCTCCTCAGACTCTGACTGGTAAGCTCAATGACCACGGTTACCGCTACCCCTTCGGTCTGGACTGGAGATGGCATGAGACAGACAACGACCTTCTCTTCAGCAACAGTTACAAGATGAAGATGAGTATCGTTCTGGGTTGGGCCCACATGACCTACTCCCTCATCTTCGCCTACGTCAACGCCAAGCACTTCAAGAAACCGGTGGATATCTGGGGTAACTTCGTCCCTGGCATGATCTTTTTCCAGTCCATCTTTGGCTACCTCGTCATGTGTATTCTCTACAAGTGGTCCGTCAACTGGAGCGACCCTCAGAACCCCCGCAACCCTCCTGGACTGTTGAACATGTTGATCTACATGTTCCTGCAGCCCGGCAAGCTCGAGGAAGGCGCGCAGCTCTACCCCGGACAGGCCACTGTCCAGGTCTTCCTCCTGCTATTGGCCGTCATCCAAGTCCCGATTCTGTTGTTCCTGAAGCCTTTCTGGCTCCGCTGGGAGCACAACCACGCTCGCGCCAAGGGTTATAGGGGCATTGGAGAGAGCTCTCGCGTTAGTGCCCTCGACGGCGACGATGACGAGGACCACGGACTCAACGGCCGCCCCAGCTTCGAGTCTGATGGCGAAGGCGTTGCTATGATCACGCAGGACCTGCACGGTGATGGCGAGCACGAGGAATTTGAGTTCAGCGAAGTAATGATTCACCAGATTATTCACACCATCGGTAAGGAATACGAAAGCCAACACCTAACATGAAAATCAAACTAACGATGACTACAGAATTCTGCTTGAACTGCGTTTCCCACACAGCCTCGTACCTTCGTCTCTGGGCCTTGTCACTTGCCCATCAACAACTTAGTTCCGTCCTTTGGTCCATGACCCTTGGACCTGCTCTTGGTTTCTCTGGCATCTTTGGTTCTATCGCTATCGTCGTGGTCTTCTACATGTGGTTCTTCCTGAGTAAGTTGCGATACTCCCCTCTCTTCTCGACATCTACTAACAGCACACTCAGCCATTGCCATTTTGGTCATGATGGAAGGTACCAGTGCCATGTTGCACTCCCTTCGTTTGGCTTGGGTCGAGTCCTTCTCCAAGTTCGCAGAGTTTGCCGGTTGGGCCTTCCAGCCGTTCTCTTTCACTACGACGTTAGAAGAGTCGGAAGAACTGAAGGAGTACCTCGGTTAAGAAACTTCAGCTGGAGGTTTTCCAAGAGTGTGATTTACTGCATTTTGTTTTTCATTGTAACCTTAGTCCCTCTGTAACATAGCTCAATGCACTAGAGCATTAAGTATTTAAACGTGCCAGGCTGCCCGCATGATTGTCGTGAGTGTGGTGGTTATACTACATGATAGCGTGTAAAACGCCGTGAAATGAACACCCTGCATCCAACATGGGAAAAAATCTCGTAGTAACTCTTAACCCCAAAGCGGGGCCGTGACCTCGGCAGCGTGCTCGCAGACACGTCTCACACGGTCGGCAAAAGCCTTGTGACTGCACTCCACCTCCAGATCCTCCAACCAGACGACAGCCTCCATCTTGTCGACCTTGATACGAATGCCCGGCACGGGGATGCCGAGCTTTATGAGGCGCTCAATCTCTGCGCGGCGCCGCGCCTCCAGCTTCTTCTCCTGCTCCGCCTCCGCGTCGTCCTCGGACACGTCCATGGACGCGTCGCTGGCGTCGTCGGACTTGATTGCCTTTGTTGTCACCGCTGCTGCTTCGTCCTCGGGCTGCGGCGGGAGACGGGGTTCGGCGACTGGGTTGACGTTGTCGGCGCCGAACTGGGCTTCGAGGAACATGAGGAAGCGCTCGAGGCGTTCTGTCGCTGGGACGTTTGCGTGGGGGTTTTTGGGGAGGGGTTTGGGGGCGTGGTCGTGGTCGTGGCTGTGGGAAGCCGCGGAGCCTGAGTACGTATAAGTGAGTGGTTAGCGAACTGTAAGAGAAACTTCTGCAGACGTGGAAATCCATAATTATCAAGTAAAAAAGGGGGGGGGGGGGGGGGGGGGGGGGGGGCTGGGGGGGGGGGGGGGGGGGGGGTGGTGGGGGGGGGGTGGGGGGAGGGTGGGTGGGGGAGAGGAAGAGGGAGAGGGGGGGGGGAGAGGGAGGAGGGGGGGGGGGGGGGGGGGGGGGGGGGGGGGGGGGGGGGGGGGGGCGTACGTTTTACTGCTGCGGGACTGCTCTCGATGGAGAACAGACACGCCATGACGGCGTCAGCAATACCGTCGTTGAGCATGTTGCCCTCCCACTCGAGCTCGACCTCTCCGTCGCTGCGGTACCGCACGGCGACGCAGCCCATGACCAGGTACGCGGCCACGAGGCGGGCGACTTCCTCGTCGGCCGCCTCCTCGCCCATCTCCTGGTCAACATCATCACCTTCGCTTTTCTCGGCGCCGTTGCCGTTGCCGTTGGCGACTGCAGCACCGTCAACGGCCTTGTCGTGAGCCGGGTGACCCTTGCGCATCTCGGGGAGCTCCTCGACGCTGCCAAAGACGCCTTCGAGACCCCAGCGCACAAGGTCAACGCCGGCAGCCGTGAGGCGGAGGCGCTGCTTGCAGGTGATTGTGGTGGTGTTGAGGCCGGCGTACTCGCGCAGGTCCTCGGGCGCCATGAGGGAGAGCTTAAAGTCGTTTTGGACGAGGACGCCGGTGACGAGCTGTTGCGGCAGGTAGGTGGGGTCGGAGAGGGATGTCGGGGGAGGGATGGTGGCGAGCTTGCCGACGACTTTGGCCGTCTTGTCCTGCTTGAAGGGGATGCGGAGCTCTTCGCAGTTTTTGGGACTAAAGACCTTAACTTTTGCCGTCTTGCTTGCGTTGAGGGAGAGGAGCTTGGATTTGAGGCGCATCATGTTATGCTGTTCGCCGTGGACGAGAATCTTTGGAACGTGTCAGTCTGCTTGATTCCTTCCCCGGAGGTTTGGGGTGGGTGAGTAAGGGAGAAAGGGGTTCACTTACTACCACTGGGGCTGCGACTTCCTCGATGAACTCACGGTTCTCCGTGCCATCAACATGAGCTGCAAAAGAGTACTCGGCAACGCTGCACCGACGGGGGATGAAGACCTTTTCGCTCTCTCCGCCGGGCCCGCGTCGGGCACCAGCTGTTGTCCGGCTCATGACGGCCTGGATCTGGTCGGGCTCCTGCATGATTTGCTTGGCCATGGTGCCCTCGACGCTGTAACCGGTGATGATAACGCCGTTCTTGTCGTTGGGGGCCCACCTCTCGAGAAGTTCTCTACTCACACCATTCTGAAGCATACCAGGACTGGCCAGCATGACACAGCCTCCGACGTCGTCGAAGCGGTCGAGGTTTTTGAGGGAGCGGATGTACTTGAAGTCCCAGGGCCCGCCCTTGCCGGATCCGTCACCGGATGCTTCGGCCTCGGCCATGCGCTCGCGGAAGAGGCGCTTGATGTTGTCGTTCATGGCGCCGACGTAGGTCTGATAAACAACCATACACTTTCTGGCGAGATTGCTGGCGTAGTAGATTGGGAACCGTTGGAAGTCTGCATGCTTGCCCCAGTACTCATCCAGGATGAGCAGAAGCTCCTGGGCTCTGCCGAGGGCAAAGACTGGCATCAGGACCCTGCCTCCGCGATTAAGGATGCTGGTAATGGACTTCATCAAGGCCTGCTCGCGCTCCAGGCGGGGTACGTGGGAGGCAATGCCATAGGTCGACTCCGTGATCAAGACATCGATCTTGACGCCCTTGGGAACTTCTGCTGAGACCAAATGTCTATCTTGCTCTCGTGAGTAGTCTCCGGTAAAGAAGATTTTGAGACCCGCAATCTCGATGAGGAACATGGCAGCTCCGAGGACATGGCCAGCAGGATAGGGCGTAATGCGGATGGACGAAATGGTGTGTGTGGTGTGGTAATCAATGGCCTCGATTTGAGGGAAAGTGTTAAGATGGTCTGCTTCCGTGTAGACTGGCTGTGACGTCGGGTTGGACGAGGTATTTCCAACACGGACACTGTCTTGAATGAGCCACTTATAGATGGCCTTTGTTGGATGGGTCATGAAGACCCGGCCTCTGAAGTTAGTCTTTGATAAGACGTATGGCAATGAAGCCGCATGATCGACGTGGAAACTGCCATTTATTAGCATGTTCAACACTAAAGTGTCATACAACCGACACCAAATACTCTAGGGCGACAACGCCAAGAGCTATCACAATGGCGAGGACGACAAGGCAAGGCAGGTGGGAAGAATGAAGTCTTTGTATTGTTTCTGTGTACAAGAATGAAATAGCATAAAAGGTGTAGCAATGGGCTCCATCAGGTGCGAGAGTCGCCGAAAGGCACTCGCTATTCCTGGGCCAGAGGTATGATCCCAGATATTGGTTCCCAAGTTCGTTCACCGCCTTGCCCTGCGATCCAACAGCATTTGGGAGGGGGAAGGGGGGCTTACTGGCTGATTAGAAGTACATCAACCGTACTTAGATCGAAGTCGTCGAAGAAAGGCAGCGCTGCAAGGCCATCGTATGCTGGGTGCTGGCCAGCATCAAGCTATGGGAATGGTAGTTAGTACCTGCCTGTTCAATCAAGGAAGGAAGATTGTGCTCGTACCATCACTGTCTTGCCCTTGTATTGGATAATGTGACATGACCTGCCGACTTCGTTGCCACCTCCAAGGCAGAGAAACATCAGCTCGTCGGCAGGGTCGACCGGTTCCTCAGAAACGGTGGCGGCCATGGCCGAAGCCTTTCTCTTTGACGCCATAGCTGCAAGTGTCGCAAGTGCCGCAAGTCGCAAACAGTCGATCAATCTGTATTTGTTAATATCGCACCGATTGGTGGCGGTCAGTTCCCGATTAGATCATCTGTAGCAAACGAGTCGGCGCGAGATGGGTTGTCGGTGAGGCGGTGACAATACTGCCACAGGCTGAAGCAGAGAAGTTGAATTGCAAGTGATAGGAGGTCAGCGGGCAACGCGCAGGGCCAACAGGGTCGCGTAAAAGTTGGCGGCAGCTGTCTGGTCCGCTACCAAGCTCCAGCCTAAACGCTTGGACCATGTAGCACTTGGGCGGGGACAAGGCTGCGCTATCACGTGACTTTAAATGAACGCGGTCCTCAATTCTTTCTGGCGACAGCTCCTGCTTCCATCTGCTCATTAACCCGTCGCTCCGATCATCACCAGACGACCAACACGACAGAGCAATACGCACGCCCGAACGTCACGCTGTCGCCGAAACAAAGTCCTGCGATTTCGACGCGATCTGGAAGTTTTGTCCTTTTGGCCGACTAGACCGGCACGTCAGATGGGCAGAGTCGCGTGAGGATTGCTCAGGCTGTCCGGCTTGCTGAGCTTCACCAGAGCGAGCGGCTTCTGACCAATCTCTCGATTCGATCGCAACCTATCTCTACTACTTGTAATAACAGCTGTCAAGATGGCGCAACCCCAGCCTCAGATGCCTCAGAGGGCATTCTCGCCTCCTCAACCTACATCATCTCCTGCTGCGACGCAAGCCGGCTTTGCGCCTCCGCCTAATAAAAGACCGCGACTTTCCCCTGGCGCAACTCCCCAACCCGAATCGCCGTATTCTACTTCACCCTACGCACCGAGCCCAGGCGCACCGGTTACTCCTTCCACCGCCACGACGTCTGCTGCGTCTCCCGTCTTTCCAAACGCTCAGCAGCAGCAAGCCGCGACGCCGACCTACACGGGACCATACCAACATACAAACGGCAATACCACTCCAGCTCTTGCCCTTCCATCAGCTCCGACTCCTCCACCGCAAGTGTCAACCCCGCAGCCACCAGCGCCTCCCACTCTGCCGCAATACACCTCAGCCACTCTGGCTCTCGGCAACAATAATTCACCTAGCACACCCGTCATGCAGCAGCCTTCGACTCCCGGCGCGATGGGTCCGCCTTCGAGACCTCCTGATCGACCACAAAAAGAGTACGAATACGACGTCACGGATTCGCTGGCAGGCACGGGCATCGATCTACGAGCTGAAGAGCAGTTCCTGTCCGAACTGTATGTTCCGGAATCAAGAACCGGCTTCGCTCCCTACCCCCAAGGCAACAAGGGAAGCTTCTACGGCGCGGGTCCTGCGAACCAGCCTGCTCAGCCAGCCGGCACCGATACCCAGAACCAGTTGGTAGCACAGGCGGCGGAGAAGGCATGGCAGGAATCCGCAAAGCGCCTGGCTCAGACCAGGACCATGGAGTTGAACAACGCTTTCTTGCAAGTCCCTGTTGTCTACCGAAAAGCGGAGAAGTTTGCCAGAGATCAAGGCCTGATACTCAACTTGGAGACCAAGAACAGCAACCAGCCTATGGGGCGTATGCGTCTTCCTGAAGAGTTTCCCGCGCCTACTGTGACGGTAACCACTAAGAAAGGACCGGACTCGACCATGGTGACAACAACAGGAACCTGGATACCTCAGGAGGCTTTCTTGGTCGATCAGCTAGCACTGCTGTCGCTGGCTACTAAGCAGCGTCTCAGAACGCTCATGGAAGATTCCAACCGAATTGCGAAAAACCGGCAGACTTCGTCGCATGGTGAAGTCCCGGAGGAATGGCAAGTGGCGGCTGCACCACTGAAAAGCGCGCCGGAGACGCAAACAGAGGATGGAACTCAGCAGAGTGCGACTGAGAATGGCGCCAGTCCTCGCCCGAGCGCTCAGAAACGTTCGTGTACACGTGTTCCGTGCCAATATAACATACTGACTCTTATTCAGGCCCTCTTGAAGATGCTACTTCCAGCCAGGCGAGCAAGGTGCAGAAGATATCTGCTACGAATACCATGAGTCACACAGTCCGCGAAGTAGGCAAGGCTGAGAGAGACTGGGAGGAAAGACGACTACGGAAGCGCAACGCCCGAAAGGATGGAACCGCAGAGGTCGCATCGACGCCATCACGTGCCGGATCCGTTGCGCCTGGAACTCCTGGCGGTTCGGCACCTGACTCAGAGAAGGCTATCTCAAAGAAGGAACAGAAGAAACTTGATGCTGTGAAGAAGGCAGAGGCTAGCAGCCATGCAAATCAAAACATCACGAGTAGCATGTTCGTCGGAATGCCCAAGACAGGATCGCTTTTCGGAAAGAAGAAAGGCGGCAAGTCATACTCTTGGATGACAGGCGGCAGTGGGGCCAGCACGCCGAGACTTGGCACGCCCGGAAAGGCGGGTGCCGCAGCCGCTTCGGGTCCTCCTGCTCCGGCGAACCACGCGCTTACCGTTGAGGGCCGAGCACGACTTGGCAATTGGCGAGAGGATAAGGAAAAGGGCAAAGGCATCCAAGTACGAGACTGGGTGGCAGCCCTAGAGGGTGACGAAATCGAACTGAGAGCCATGCAGGCGGCTTACGATAAGCTGGATACGTCGGAGCCCAAATAGAGGAAGGGCGATGAAATACCAATCGAAAAGTCGAAGTCGAAATCAGTTATGTACTTTTATTATTAGCATGGCGTTACGCAGACAGCATGGATATGGGATCGCGGTCGGTCTGCATAGTATCTTTAAGGGGGGTTTAAAAATGGGCGGCCACACCAGTCAGGCCACGAAGATGCCAGACGACCGAGCCCACATATCCAGGAGAAAGGATGGAAGGACTCTTTTCCTCAGTCGCTTGGGAGACGGGTAGTCAGAAAGATCCGCTCAGAGTCTCGTCCTCAAACAGGGGGATTCACTGAGAATCGTCAAATACAAATCGTTTGCCAGTACACATCAGGGTTTTCACAGACTAGCCTTCCCCGAAAAATGGTTAGTGAGAGGACAACGTGAGTAAGCGACCGCCGGCAGCAAGCCCATCACGGTACGCGAGCAATGCATGTCTCGGGGCTCTCTCGGATGGCACATGGGACTCTCATTCGTCGAGGTGTACGCAAGCGGCGACCTCACTCGTGAGATTGTAACCGAGCCGTCCGCTGAATCAGCCAGGTCCCAGCGATTCGTTCCAAATCGGTGAAAGGTGTGCAAAAGATTGTGATTGTGTGCGAGTGGAAGTGTATCTTGGACTCGTCACCTTCTTCGATGTCGTCACGTCACGGTGATGGGCTATCACATCTTACCGAAGGTGAGATAGGTATTCCATTTCGATGGGATTCCGAATCTGCCTTGCTTGCTAACCCCGTATGTGCCATGCTTAGTAGCCGTTTCCGCTCCGAGAAGCTAAATCGAATCAGTGGTGGCGTCGTGGCGGAGAATTCGGCACCATGTGTTTTCCAAATACCTACCTACACTTACTTGCATAGCACCATTCACGGGCGCTTATCATCGTTTACCTTTGACCGAAGATGGATATGCGGAGGGGGAGGCTGGGAGGCAAAGGCGGTGGACGAACAACGTGGGATGGTTAGCATCAGACATACATAACCCTATTTGATTCCAACATGACTGACAAATACTCCCAGCTTGAGAAGAAAAAAAATTGACCCCCGGTGAGGAGGGAAAAAACGGATGACTGAAGCTTCTGCATAAGCTTCTTCTCCTTGGACCTTCTCTCATCCACACCCTTGCCCATTGTTTGCATGTTTTGGGCCTATCCGTAAGCTCATGTGGAGACCGGACCGGCAAACATGGGGCGGGGATCGCAATGTCTTGACATCGATGGCGTTCGGTTGGGGCTGCCGCTAAGACGGACGTAGAACGAGTTGGGACTGGGGGCTCTTTTTCTCTCTCTCTCTTCCACACACATCGAGTCTTCTCTGCCGTGTGTGTCTGCGTGTAATAACTCCGCCCAACAACTCAATTGAGATCGGCGGCAGACATGATTGGGGGCAATCAAAGACTTTTTTGAATGCAGGTCTCTTTTTGGACCTTGCTCTGATGCCTCTAATGCCCCTTTCGGAAACGGTGCATGAGGCCTAGCGGTGAGCCGGACTGGGCTCCGGCCCATGGGATGTATCAACTCCGTGACTCCGGTCGTGGAGGAGCAAACGTTTTGGGTGGATCGCAAAGGAAGAAGCACCCAAGAGGGTACGGTACCTTACACATCACAACCCACGCCACGCTATCTATTGCTTTCTTGCCTTGGCTCGGCACATCGAGCTAACCCCCGGAAGCTCCAAAGAAGGACTGGAAAGATCGAGGGGATCTCGCGCGAACTCGCCTCGCTAGGTAGGCTTACTTAGCCAAACTTGGCTTTGCTTGGGCGGCTATGTGTGCTCTGAACGCCACCATTTTTTTATGCGAGTTGCGGCCCGCTAGTGAGGTTCTAAGACGGCGTGAATTACAATTACTTTGCTGACATCATGGGCTGCAGGTGCCAGGTGGATGGAAATGGTGCTGGTCGTGGTTGAAGCTACCTTGTTGGGTGGATGGGTATGCGGGCGAGAGCAAATGAGGATTTTCCACTCGTACAATCGCAGCTCCCGTTGCGGATGGAGTAGTACCCGGAAAAATGTTGGTATTAGAACATTTCAGTTTGCCAGTGTATAAGTATAACAGCCTGGCTTGGTCCACATCCCTTTGCTATTAGACATGATCCAAGACAACTCAATCTAAGACGCCCCCTTACACTCCGTCTATACAGTCTCACAACGTTCATCTTAAGCATCGAAATGGTCAAGCTACTTTCAGCAACCCTCCCGGTTGCTTTTGCGACCCTTGCCGCGGCCAAGTCGTGTCAGAACCTCACAGTCGAAGTGTCAATCACATCACGGAACGGCGTCTTCAATGTCTCAACACCAAAGACAAACATCGATGTCACAAATATCATGCTAGGCCTGGCACAGCAGGGCAACAACTTCTCCGCAACCCATCTCACAGATGTAAGGACTCCCCCACCATCCATAGCTCATAGTACACACCAAAAGACATTACACAATGTTAACATGATTTGTCCATCGTCTAGTACGCAACAGTCGGAGGCACATACCACCTCGCCTCAACCTACTGCCAACCAGACTCCGGCCCGGGCTCCGTCCTCCAGATCCTCACCCACGGCATCGGCTTCGACAGGAGCTACTGGGACTTCCCCGCCAACAACTACAACTACAGCTACGTCGGCCCCGCCGTCGACGACTACGGCTACTCCACCTTCGCCTGGGACCGCCTCGGCATCGCCCAGTCCTCCCGCGGCGAACCCGTCAACGAGATCCAGGGCTTCCTCGAGCTTGCCGCCCTCAAAGCCTTGACCGACAAGCTCCGCGCGGGCGCCGTCCCGGGTGTTCCCTGCACGTTTGACAAGTACGTCCACGTCGGCCACTCCTTCGGCTCCGTCCACTCGTACGCGCTGTCCGCCATGTACCCGGACGCCTCGGACGGTCTGGTGTTGACGGGGTTCTCCGCCAACGCCACCTTCCTCGCGGATTTCTTGCTGGGCGGGGCCTTCGTCCAGGCGAACCAGATTCCCGCGCTGAGCGACTACGTTGATGGCTACCTTGCGCCTGCGTACGAGGGCGGCGCGCACATCAATTTCTTCGCGCCGGATAACTTTGACCCTGCCATCCTGACGGCGGCGTATAAGACGGGCAAGCCGGTGACTGTGGGTGAGCTGCTCACCATTGGCGGCGAGGCTGGCACGACGAGCGGGTTCAAGAAGCCTGTCCTTGTCATCACGGGTGGTAAGTCTCGAGAGCACATGCGGAAGCCTATCCAGTTGACATAGGAAGGGGAGCCCAGTGTGAGCTAACGATTGGACCTTTCTAGAACGCGACGTTCCTTTCTGCGGTGGTGATTGTCTTGCAACTGGCAACCCTAAGCTACCTTCGATTCCGGCCGGCGTTGCACCGCTGATCAAGAACGCGAGCTCTTTTGAGGCTTATGTTGTTCCCGATGCTGGCCACGGCTTGGCATTTGTAAGTTTTTTTTTAGAGCTGAAATGATTTTGAGAAAAGTTTCTAACGCACATCATGACAGAGCTACTCCCACGTCGAGGTCACTAGCAAGATCCAGGATTTCCTTGCGCAGAACGGGCTTGCCAACTAGAGGTTGGGTTCGAAATCATCTTTCGTAATGAATTAATGTTGAATTGGACCTGCTTCAGGTTTTATGTCGTAGATCTGGTCTTTCTTCTGAAGCAAAAGTCGTCCAGCGAATTAGTGCACTCTCTTTTTCACGATATCAAGACCAATAATATACATACTTAACACATTTAAATTATACTCTGCATTCACCACTGCTCAGTAACCATTAAACTACAATGAAAGAGAGCATACTGCGAGATGAACACTGCCGTAACCAAGTCATCTCAGATGCTACACATTACCTGCAAAGTGACGGATTATAATTATACCCGAAAGAGCCCGCTTGGCTTACCTTTTCCCCCGTCCGCACATCCGTCCTTCAAGGCACCACTCGCAAAATGACGTCGGCTTTCACTAGCCCCCGGATCCGGATCCGAACGGCTCAACGCGGTAGGATCAAACTACCGAAGTACCTACCCCAAAGTCTGACGTGAGACAACAGAAACCACACCACCACGAGAAAGCAAAACCTCTTATAGGTATTGAAGAAAGCTCTCCCCCTCTCCATTCAAATCTGAGACCAAATCTCCAAGTCCCAGACACATCCGCACCATTCGTTTTGCCCGATTGTATAGAGGTGCACCTTCTTCTGTTTCCCCCAACTATGCAGCTGTGGTCTCACAAGGCGAAACAAGACGCCCTAAACCAATCAGACGAAGAGCGGCGTCAGCAGCCCTCGTTGCGCGAGATGCTCGACAGCAAGTCCAAAGCAACAGAAGGTGATCACAAGGACTCGTCCGGCCCGATACCGATCATTCTATGCGGTAAGACAGAGGCGATTGGTCGCGGCGTCATCGAGGGCCTGAAGCCGGAATATGAAGGTAAGCTCCCAAGACAGCGCATTCCAACCCCCGGAATTGGACAAAAAGAAGGAAAAAAAGAGTGAGAGATCGAGTTATGAGACCGAATTGATGAGAGAGTCCTGAAGAATTGAGGCTCACAATCCCCCAAATAGTAATCCACTTCATCACCACCCCGGCCTCAGGAGCCCTCATCATCCCAGCCCTCCTGACGTCCTCTCCACCGCCGCAGCACCCAGACACCAGCGCAATCGGCAGCGGACACTACGCCTCCCCGCCCCGCGCCATCGTCCTGGGCGGCGCATTCGATGAGGAGGCCGTAAAATCCCTTCAGAACGCCGTCGTCGAACAAGGGGTTGCGGCTGCGTCGAGAAAGGTTCCGTGGCTGAGGCACGACGGGAGTAAAGCCGCGCCGCCTCCCGGGCCAGAGTACGGCAAGGCCATGGTCGCGAGGGTGAGGGAGAAGTTGGGGCTGTTGGAGGGGGAGGGAAAGTTGGATGGTGGGTATGGGGGTGACGAGTGGTATTAAAGGGCCTGGTGTTGGTGATGCGGCAGCTTGGTGGCAGCACGAAAGGGTAGTATATGGGCTTTGAAGTGGGGGTAGGAGCATGGTGTTGTCGAGGTGAGGCCTCGCTACAGCAACAGTTCATACATAAGACACAATCATCGGGTCGATCAGGTAGATTACGATAAAGTTCATTAATCCAGACGGGTATTCCGCCATTCATGCTAAATCCCCTCTTCATGGTATCATTAAATATGTGAAGGTGAATAGAATATCCTGCTTTCTTCACGCATCCCCCCCTTCCAGCACTATACTCCCAAAACATCACTCAATCGCAGGCCTCCTACGAACTGGAAGTGGAGTTGATGCTGAAGCGGTAGCTGGCCTGGAGGACGTACGGGTCACCGCCGGGCTCGTAGATCTGCTTCTTGGTGCGGCCCCAGGCGGGGTTGTTGATGCCGTCGATCCAGTCCTGGACCTCGAGCACGACGCAGCCGTACTTGGGGATGATGCGGGGGAACTTGGCGTCGTCAAAGAGACCCTGGCTCTTCTTGAGGGCCACGGAGCCGTTCTGCTGACTGCAGCTGTACATCTGGAAGGCGTCCTGGTCGGTGTAGACCTCTAGCTGGATACCGGACCACTCGGACTGCATGCGGGCGACGTAGCCCTCGGTGCGCCAGTTGTAGGGGCCCAGGTCGTTGCGGTTGACGATCCAGCAGTTGTCTATATTTGTGTGGTTAGCTTTCATGTGTGCACTCTGCGATAAGAATTGGTCCATGCTTACCATAGCCGGTGCAGTTGAAACCGCAGTTGTTCTTGAGCTCGGGCTTGGAGAAGTCGGCACCAATCTGCTTGGGCGCGCTCCAGAAGTCGTTGACGGAGCCCTTCTCGTTGGCAAGAATCTCACCGGTGGGGATGAGAATGTTGTCAACGCCCACCCTCTGGCCATTGTAGGGCATGTGAAGGGTGTGGTTGAGAGCCAAGCTGGTCTCGTTGTTGGAGAAGCCATCGAGGTTCCAGTAGGTGTGAGAGCTGAGCATGATGGGCGTCTTCTTGGTGGTGGGGACGGCGATCATCTTGAAGTCCCAGTTCCAGCCGTTGAGGGTGTAGGTGATGAGCGACACCACTTCGCCAGGGAAACCCTCCTTTCCGTCAGGGTCGGTGAAGGAGAAGGTGATGCTGTTGTTGGTGTGGGAGACAATGGTGAAGTTGCGCCAGTCCCATCCGTCAGAGCCTCCGTGGAGGGTGTCGAGGCCATTGTTGTCGTTGAGGTCGATCTGGTATTTCTCACCGTCAATCTCAAAGGTGCCGTTCTTGATACGGTTCGCGTAGCGACCAGGGACACCGCCGAAATGGGGGTGCTGGCGATCCGTCTCGTAGTAGGTGGCGTTGTCCCAGCCAGCGACAATGTCGCGGGGGATGCCGTACTTGTCGTTGATGATGAAGTCGGAGACGGAGGCACCGTAGGGAATGAAGGCGGCCTTGATGTGTTCGCTGGAGATCCAGTACTTGCCGTCCTTGTCAGGACCCAGCGAGGAGGGAGCCGTGGTATTACCACCGGATCCGCCAACGAACTGGGCGAGGGAGGTGGCCGGGGCGAGCAGAGCTCCGACGGCGACAGGGAGGAATGTTGAGCGCATCGTGTAGGTGTGCCAGGCAAGGTAACAGAGGATTGAAGCACAGAGGACGGCGGACCAGAACAGAGGATGATGACGGGAGGACGGACAGCAGAGCCTGTGAGAGGGGAAGGTGGGATGAAGCGGGAGCTTATATCCCAATGGCAATGGTGCTCCTCCCCTCATGCGAGAGGAGCGGAGAGACTTGCACATGGCAGTAAGAATGGGACGATTCTGATCATCGGACCAACGAAGCTACGTTATGCAGCTCGAGGATGGCAGAGCAGGGCCGCAGAGTGCAGAGAACCAGCTCCACTCTACTCTGGGGTGAGGGGGATGACGGGTCGGGGAGAGGTACACCGTATCCCGGACGCGTGGGAAGAAGAGAAGGACGAGGGCAGAAAGAAGCAGTAGCAAGGGCCGATCAACGGATTGGATGCGACGGCATGATGTTACTGGAGCGTCTAGACGAACATGTGGTGGTGGAATCCTTTCGCTTGTCTGGTGTCTGGTGCTTGGTGGTTGGCCCCGGCAAGAAGAAGACAAACAAAACAAGCTGGGCCGAGCTAATGAGTGACTAGCTAGCTAGTCGTAGCGTGAGAAAGCTTTTTCTTTCGCGGTCAATGGCAAGTAACGTTGGGCGAGCCGAGATGCAGGAAGCCGGGGTATGAGCGTGCGGAGCAAGTCCCAAGGTAGGCGTATCCGTGTAAGGTAGCTAGCTAGGTAATCCAATTGCTCATGAATTGAGGTGAGGTGCAGGGGAGCCAGCTCCGGACAAGCAGCAGGGCAGGGCGAGGCTGGGCCGACGGCGAGGTCGAGAATGGCGGCGATGATACCCTCTCCAATGGGACGAGCGGGGTACAATTGGCGCGTGGTTGGCTACGTTTGGTGCTTGGGTAGCTTTCAGGAACAGGGCCGGCTAGGACAACGGGCCAAAAGTTCCTTCTTGGATTGGTGGGTTGGATCGACGTTCCAACAGCAATGAGGAAGAAAAGACACAAAGTCCGGGGTATGGTTGCCGGACCGGACGCGATGACGACGTTGGGACCTTGGGAAAAACTTGGGGGAAGAGGAGAGATTCCCCATGGTCCATAGATGCCGGGGGGTGGGGAGTTGGGGAGAGAGAATGGAGAAACAGGGGGGGGGACGGCTCGGTGTCGGGAAAGGCGTTTATGCGTGTTTCATTGGCGCGCGTGCGCATTATCCCGATGACCCGAGTACGGTACAAGGTATTCTGCAGTTTCTACGGATGTGGATGGCTTCTTGGTCTTGATCACGCTGGGCTGCGAACGGTTCAAGTTTGCCGGAGAAATTGAGGTGCGGGGTTTTAGTGCCACTTCCCCAGATGTTTCTCCCTGCTTCCCCGCTCTGCGCCACTCGATATCCAACTTCTCCTCTCTGACCAAAGTCAAGCTTTTTCTGGCCGATGCTGCAGCTGCACCAACAATCCGTCACGAGTTGCCTGGCAAGGTCAGGGTATCCCGTAGCATCATACTTGTAGGCACGCAGGTCAAAGGCTGCCGCCGCGACGGCATTTCCGAGGCACCCCCTCCCTTCCGTCAACTCTGAACTATCCACAAGTCCAAACCTATCCTCGCTGTTATTGTGATCAATTGTAATTCCTCTGACGACTAAGAATGAGGTTGACTACCTATAATCAGGATATATGGCTACAATTCATTTTTCCCATCCTCATGGGTATTTCTTCCGTAGATAATATGGAGACCCCATGGTCACATCAATATAGAAAGTCTAAACGAACAGTTCGCAATTTTGCCGTAAAAAAGATCAAATGAAACTAAACAATGCCATTTGCGCAACCGGCTCTGATTGGCACGCATCGTCCACACCACCCCGGGAAGCAATTTTGGCCTAAAGCAAGCCACACACACACACATCTGCCAACCTCCTGGGACACCCCCGGACTGCAGAACCAAAAGTCAGCTGTGTGGCACGTGGAGCTGGAGCTGTCACGACTACTGGTGATGCAATGTTCTATGCGGATATCTCAAAGAAAGATGTTTTGTACACCCAATCTTTGAAAACATGCAAGCCACAGTCGACATCTTGAACAAGCGACTTCACAGGAACTTGGCCAGGCCCATCCATAGACTAGACTATGTGTTCTCCGTGAGCCTATTGCTGCAGCTTGAGGCTAGCAACTTCTTGCGTCGCTTATACGGTCTACCTTGGCGTAATTAGTTCTCTGTTCTCTCTCGTATCCATGTCAGTCTGTAGCTCAAATTCTATCCCATAAAGTCGTTCTCAGTTATAATTTGAACGGATCAAGGTGAAAACAAGCCATCTCAGCTCATAAGCGACGTACGTCTCATCGAAGCCTACCATTTGTCGGCGCCGAAGCTGTCTGTCACATTCAAGTAGCCTCCCCCTCGGTACCACCATCCTCCGAACCAGAACTTCGGGTCGCTGAATCTTGAAAACCCCAAGTGAGATGCAAGCAGGGTTTCATTCTGACAGACTTCCCCCAAGCCACGTGGCGAGTGGTTCAGCGCGGCTCCAGCTTGTCTTTCTGTCGCCCGAATGGGTGGCCACCTCGTGTGGCAACTATCAATGCTGCCATGTCACTTGCGAGCCATTCATTCGGTAACTCCATTCGACGACCGGATCACACGGTATCTAGGGAGGTCGGACAGCTATTGGAGCTCATGGCGAAGTAGGATCTGTTGGCCGTCTTTTTGCGGCCGTGGTCTCCACAAAATATCCGCCGGACATGAGCTCGATGCCGTTATCTGCAACGAACTTGTGCGGTGCACTTGGTCAGCTGACCATGATTCGAGCAGTGCATGAAGTGGAAATGGTCTGGCTTTTCGAAGCGGTCAAACCAAGACTAGCTGAATAGTGCAGTACTGGCGAGAATGACATTGACGCTCGCTGGACTTGCTACTAGGTATGATAAGCGTCTTGCCATCCAAGATCTGCCACGGTATGTTCTTAGTGTCTCTCTTCAGTATCAAAGTTGCAGCGGCACAAGGCGGTACTTTCACCACGTTGGTTGACTACCGATCAATTAGGTAGTACTTTCCCCAAAGCTCTCTCATGTACACACTGCAGTAGCTTATGTTGACTTGACGGTGAATACGTTTCTTCCTCTCATATCTTCTTGGCAGCAGAGACCGTAAGGAGGAGATTAAATCCAACGTTAATTACCCGGACCCAGGGTGGGGAAGAAACGACCTCTTACATTTATATTGACTACCGTTACGCTACAGAACCGCACTACAGATGTCTTGGGCGAGTAGCTACTCGTTCCCTTAGAGCACAGCTCAAGTTGGCCTCTGACGCACGCAAAACCTCCCCTCTTCCGAGTAGGCAGGTTAGTCGATCTTCGTGTCACCGAAGACGAGTCGGAAAGACACATTCGAATTTCAACGGCACTGTTCAACGGGTGATCCATGAGACCACCTCTACTGTCATCCTCACAATTGGAGTTCGTACATTCTCAGACGTTGGGGCCCATGTCCTTCAGAGAAGGGAGACGGTCTCCGCAAGCCGTCTATTCTGTCCTAGTAAACATCCTTCATGTCTTTTTTGAGTCTCTAGATGTTGGTGTACACGTCAGCGTGGGAAGGCTTTCGGCCGATACGAAGCTCAAAAATCCGGTATTGGCCTGTGTACGTTATGTATGTTGAGGGGGGAAGTTGTGGGGATAGCCCGCGATTCCCTCGCGGAGTGTAAGACTCATATGTAAGTGGAAGGCCCGTTGTCTTGGCCCTTGATGCCTTCCAATGACCTCTTTTCGGCCCTCATATCGCAACACAAGAGGATGACCCTTTGTTGAGGTTGAGACAAGGATGATCAAGCGAGCAGAAAACCAGAATGACAGAGTACATTGGCGGAGTATAGACAAGGTAGTTCCAGAGCACCTAGCAAGAAACTCTCGCAAATGTAATGACAGATCATTACGGTGCGTATTTCAAGCCAACTTTCAGTAAGCAGATTGCAGATTGAAGTTGCAGACGGGCAAATGTAACAGATAGACACCATATCACGTCTTGGCTCCCTCAAGAGAGTGCTTCATCCACCGTCTCGTGACCAGTGGAAGATATACAACGGGGAATCTACCCAAAACAATATGAATTGTAGGTACGAGAGATGTGAGAACCTTGCTTGCTCTCAGCTATTGAACGAAATAAACCTGCCAGAATCAGGTCATGATCAAGGAGCCAGCCAAGGCACCGTTCGATCGTGTCGGTTGTCTCTGCAGAAAAGCTTTCACTGGTACTCATAATCGTCAATAGCTTCCTTCCCGCTTTATCCAGAGCTTGTCCAGTCGCCAGCTGAATTAAGGCACCGTAATAATAAATTAATTCCTGTTGCCACGGCGCCGAATGTGGATTTCAGATGAGCATTCACCATTGGAGAAGTTTCCGCACATTGCAATTGGACGGCCTACTTCGATATGGCATCCTTCTATAATGGATTTCGTTGACAAATCTGCGACGTCTCGTTGCTCTTCTATCGAAGTATTATTTAAATGCCGTTTACCCTGTGGAATAGGTCGGGATCCAATTACATGTTGACCTGCACCGTCTTCTATCGAAGATGGCTTCACGTCCTCTTCCCTAGATCACAGAAATGAGGTTGACGTGCTTGTTCGGCCGAAAGAAAAGCAAGTCGTAAGCCATTTTACCAGACTATGAAACCACGACTTCGCGTTTTCTATGGACCGACGAAGCTTCATCATCCAGAAGCACTTGTGGAAGATTCCATGCGATCATTTCCTTTCCTAGGGACTTTGTTTCAGACAGCTGGCGAACTATACGATTCCTTTGAAGTTCAGTTAATCAGCCAATCACTTGAGCGGCTCATCTCGTCAAAACTAGGAATCTATATGAGATATTTGAAGATACACACTCAATACTCTCGTCTACCTTCGTCATAACTACCTAATGATTATGCAAAATGAAACGTGAAAAGATGAGTATATTTTCCTTCTCTTTATTGGTATACATTGTTTAGATATCTCGACTCGACTCTATAACAAGACATTGACATATGTATAGATATTGGAACCAACGGAACAGGCTCTCACTAACAGCCACTTTCACCTATCCATAGCTTGCTCATCCTGCGATGGCCCCAACGGTCACATCGCAGCGGCTATATAGATTTACTTCCTGGGCGGGCTATCACAACCTCTAATTCATCTCATGTTCTTCGAAGCATAGCCCCCCCCCCCCCCCCTTTTCAAGTCCAAGTCCGCCAACCGCCTATATCATGCCAGACCTTCACCAGCATCCATTCACATGATAGCAATGTGGGCAGCTTTTGTGCCTATGGACTGAAACTGATGACGGACAATTAATTGTCGTCAACAGTGTAATCAGGTGGTTGTAGACGAGTCCAGTTTATAAAAGCTCATAAGCCATCCCAGATGAGGCAGACTCTCCCGTCCAACGTGTGACTACACGCATATGGCACAATGTATATCTATATATCTATAAATCCTGGTTCTTCTTCTTCGTAGACATTCATCCACATTCACCCTATGTCTGAAGGCTTAACCCCGCTTCTCAAGCATAGGGCTGCTCCTTACGATGCATTTCAAGAACATCGCAAGTAGAACACTAGCTGGGGTAGGGTGAAGGTGAGGATTCATCCAAATCTTCTGTTGGGCTAATTTACTCAGTAGATACAGGTTTTAGGGTCTTGATTTGCGAAAGATAGATGCCATATTCCGAGGATTCGGTATCCAAGTCTTTAGAAAAACAAGATATTCAACCCACATCCTGTGAACTAACTCAAGGCTGATTTTTGTTCCATTCAGGTAGTTCAGAGATATACTGTCACACACGCCAATGGTATCTGAAAATTGCCTTCTGAATTTCCTATTTTAGGCAGTAGACGTCGAAACACACAGGGAGTCACACCACGATTTGTCCACTGGGTGGTTGGCGGCGGTGGGTACGGTGGTCACCAGTAACGGGGGGAAGGTCAGATTGAGCCGGCCGGCGACGAGCTCGTATGTGGACTCACAGCCGAGGGATATGACGACAAGCTCGGTTCTTTCTTTTCTCCATCCATCGAAGCGAGTGCTTGGGAATCGGGCATGCTCAGCGATGGAAGAAGAAAGCACCTGTCAGACTTGTCTTCGATCCTCGGCACACTCTCAGCAGATGTTGGTGGTGGAGAACAGGATCGAATCCCCATCCACCGATTTTACCTCGCGTGTATATTCAATACTTGGTACACGGTACTCCGTATACGGGCTCACCTCGGTGACGATGGGTTTACAGATTGCAGGGAACGCCGAGCAATCTCTTCTTACCTTGCCTTGCCTTACTTCGGTGAGGCAACGAGAGCGAGATGTTTGACCTTGGTCCAAAAAAGAAAGTGCGCAGTCCCAGCCTCCAAGTGTTTCGATTGTGGGTTCCTTCCGACGTCGAGCCGCGAGGTGTCCCTCCCGTCCTCTGTTGGGTAAATGGAAGTCAACAAAACCGGCAATGGCAGGCAACCTTGAGGTCAACAACAACAGCAGGAACAGCAACAACAACCGGCTGCAGGTAGGCACGGCCCGGCAAAAGACGGTTACGTAGCACCTTCTCATTCGCTTCCGTAGAGGTGACGCAAGCCAAATGGAAGGTAGAGAAGTGGAAGGAACCTACCTTGGAGAGGTAGGTACCTTAGGTAAGTGTGCGGCTGTTGCCCTCGGTGAAGTGGTACCTTAGAGGAAGGTGTGGGCGGGTATCCGTCACACCTTCACACCTTTGCGCCTTTCTTTGATTGATTGAATATCCGTGGCCGTAAGGTACGGTGCACTCCTTCCTTCCATTCCATTCCTTATCCATCAGATACCTTACTCTAGGGCAATCTTCACATGTTGTTTGCTCACATTTGCTGCTGTCGGCTTGCCCCCTTTTTCCCCTCCTCCTGTCCTCACTTCCATTCGCATCCCCATGAGAGGGAAATCCGCAAAGATCCATCATCTCAAAACCCTCCCCCAGACGACGCCGACGCGACAATCTGTCCCAAACAGAAGACACATTTTCTCGGCCCCGCAAACATGATCCATATGCCTTCGGGCAGGGTGACACCGCAGATCCTATTTTCCAGAAGAACAAGCGAACAATTCTGGGACGGGGGGTGACGCAAACGAGAGCCGGTTACAGGGCTCCACCACCACCACCACACCTGTGACCCAGCAAAGTTCGGTCTGCCGTCTGAGCTTGAGGATCCCCGGGTTGTTGTCATCAAAAAAGACGAGAAAATTTTTAAAATTGCATACGCTTCCGCCCAGGGTCCCAAAGGGCCAACACGACAATCACCATTGCAATGCTGTCACCACATGGTCATGGTCACAGCTTGAGCTGCTGCTTCTGGTTCCACCCTTTCCACACCAAACCGCATCGCAACGCACCGCTTCTGAGATGCATCATGGATCCCTCACCGGCAGACTCCCGCGCTCACCAGGCGGAACACCTTCCCCGGTGCCACGAGGTCAATCCCCATCCCTCCGTCCCATCTCATCCCCGACTAGGTTTTAACGGCACCTTTGTGACAGCCCACAGCCAGTACGAATACAGCTAGCACCAACCACCCACTTGGCAATCAACTTCAGCAAGCAAGTGGCTTGTTGTTGAACTTTGATTGCTGTGCCCTAAGCCCTTCACACCGTCTGGCTTTCGACGCTCACAGACGCCAGACGAGCAAGCTCATCATGGATAATGGATGATGGATCTGTTCGAATCGTCAAGGATGCAAGCCTTTCACCGCATGTCTTTGAGGATGCCACTACGGATACCTAACGCCGATGCAGCTGACCAAACTGGCCATGCGAAGAAACGTTCACTCGCTTCCAGCCGCAGCACGTAGGTGCCCGGTCTGACTCGCCATAGAGTTCGTCTCCGAACATCCTCATCAACTTGGGCCAGTCGCAATCAGCCGGTTCGAGACTTCCAAAATGCCGTGTGGTCTGTGCAGCCAATGCCACTCCATACGGAGTACTCAGCAACACTATCCCTATCTGTAGGCAGACACGGATAACTACCTTCGCTACAGGCTCAAACGACAGGGCTGAGTCATGACCTGTCGCTTCAAACTCTCTGCGTTCGCCCAAGGAGAAAGCTTCTGGAACCCTTCCATAGCCTCGCTAGACCCATCTTTCAGCATCGCAAAAGTGGATGCACGGTTCCCGTTGACTCTCGAGAGTATGTACGCAGTACGGATAGTGCGAATATACGACACTTCTATAATTCTTTTACGCCTCTCAGCAATTCGCGAACCAGTTGGCCAGGTCACGAGCATCTGCGGTGAGCGACAGAATGTCCATCACTAATCTCTGTCTTTTGTAACAAACTTGCGCTACTGCCTTAGGAAGTCCCCGGGCCGCAGCACTAGGGCTTCCTGGGCAGCGCCTACTCAGTCTCCGCGCTTGAATACAGCTACGTCGCGGTCTTGCTCACCGAGACAGCTCTCAGAAGAGTTTGGAGATCAAATTTTCAATAGCCAACTCGATCCGCTATCAATATCCACTGTGGTCTCGGTGTCCCTTAGTATACGAGCTCTTCACCGGATGATCGAGACGGGATCTCCGTATCCCCTCAGCCAGACTAGGGGCCCTGCACCAACTCGACACCTTGACCTTCGGGTCATTATGAAGCTTGAACACAGCATAGTTTTTACAGAGATTAGGGGTAACTCTCACCGACAACTCAGTCTCGGCGGCTAGAGTACGTACGTGGCGCTGGCCCCGTTGAAGAGAGATCCACGCTGTGGGCAATTGGTCGGAACTGGCTCCGGGGCAGGCTTCGTACTCCGCAGAGTCCCTCACCAAACGTGGCACCCACCAAAACCCGACCAGCGATGAAGTTCATGCTCCCTACACACCCTGTCGCCATACCAGCATGGCTGGGGTCGCCAAAAGGGCCGTTTTCCTTCAAATTTTCCGTTGGTCCCAAGTGCCCGGCAACGAAAGCCTTGTCTGCAAGGTTCCTGGACGTTGAAATTCGCTCCAATCTGATCACCTTGAGTCGGCGTCTGCCGCTGGTCGTGGGATCGCAAGCCACGAAAGGTGGGCACAAAGGATCACGGCTTCATCCGCCAGCCCAGCATGCGGAATTATGGACGGAGGCGCGTTACACATGGCTTGGTGGAGCTAGCCGAAGTGGTGGCAGGTCCTCACCGTTGGGTTGGGTTGGGCTTTGACAAGGTGTAACCTCATCAGACCTCGGGATACCGTTTGACCGGCCAGCAAGGGCACCACCCTCTTTGCCACAAATGTCACATGATTGACCTCAAATGCAACGGGACTTGCACGCATGAGTACGCGAGCATCGTTGGGCGTCATCTGCTCGCGAACGATGAATCGGAAAGCAACACCTATTGCGACCATTTGTCTGGAGGACACCGAGGCGGCCATCAAGACGAGAGGCTTTACAGCCACCGGCTCACGTTTAACAGCAACTGGTCTGCCGAAAAGGGGGCGGAAGCATGAGCTTCTTAATGATGGATGACCGGTTCCTCGGTATCCAACCGAGGAGGGTCACAATTTTACCCCTGTTTCATCGCATATTTCCCCCAGCAGACCCGAGCCGGCGAATGGGCTAATGCAGGAACGGTGGTGCCAACAGTTTTGATTACCTTGCTTTGAGCGGTACGGAAACAACAGGGCAGTACGTACCGCACTTGTCTGGACACGTGTACCATGACATTGCCCTGCCGCGGCAGGTTCCTCCACCTATGGCAAACCGTCATCCTACGTATGGATATGGGTGCTGTAGGAACTCGTCAAGTCGCAACTTGCTTTACCAGGCCTGTTTCTCAGCAAACGCTGATTTATCTCAGACCACACCCGGCGGGCCATCAACCTTTTGCTCTCGGCCGCAAGGTATCCTCCCCCGAGAACCAGCTGCCCGGATATCTATTCTCCAGGCCATCGACAGGGCGTCTTGGATACCAGCACCAACCAGCCTCCAACAGACCGGGCCACGATCCCGCGAGGATCCTTGAAACACACAGTGCAATCAGCATTCCCGGGGAGAGGACAACACGGTGCGAAGTACCATAGTACATATTACCGAGTGGACTTGCTAGGTGGAGGAGGCACTTCTTACCCACCCTTTTACCAGGGGGTTCTCAACCCCAACGGCGGGTTTCCTGTACTGAGCCAGTTCCCGAAGGGGCGAGGGCTACTGCAGGGCTTCCAAGCCTACTTTACCTTATGCTTCCATGCTTCCACAGCTTCTGGAAGGCTTCGATGCAGCAGAAGTTCACTGTAAGGACAGTGCTCAGGTCCCTGTCACCGAGCCCTAGGGGCGAACAAAGGTCCCTGAACAGGTCGTCAGACAGGGAAGCCTTGGCCGCGCGACATGGAAGGGGCCGAGGGGTATGCGAACAAACGACCGCAGCGCAATGACAGCTACGAATACATTGCGATAGAGAAAGGCGACGTCTGCAGGGTTCCAGATTGATTGATGGGAAAGTTGTCTCGTCCGCCGATTTGGAGCAATGGGGACACAACGCTACGCGAGATGGCTACCGAGACGAGAGACAACAAAGGCGACGGACGTTGTCGTACCTTGCCTCCCGTGGAAACATGGTTGTTTGCGGCTGCTGTTCGTTCCCCAGCAAGCCAAGCCCGTCTTGAACGAGAGGTTTGCTCACCTGTCATTTTTGGAATGCTGACAATGATAGAGGTGATGATTGATCGTGTAGGCCACCATCTACCAAACGATTCACTTGGCATGAGAGACTGCAGTTACCGTACAAAATACTCTGCCCGGTAACTGGGAACCCTGCCGCTGCCGCTGCCTTGCCCTCTCCCTAAATCATCATTTGAGACAGGGAGATTGTTGGTTTGCATGCACAATCGCCGCGAATTCGACATGAGATGAGAAACGTGTTTCCAGCGACAAAGCTTCTCATCACTGTGGCCAATCCATGTCACAGCCACGGATTCATCACCGCATCAGTTTCGGTTATACTAAAGGCAACGTATTATCACGGCGCCCAAGCGAAATCTTCCCAAGAAAGGCGCAGTCAAAAAGCAATCAGCGATAGGAAACGGATCTGTGCTTTGCAATAGTGAAGTCGCCAAGTACTCACAAAATCGGCGTTTCTGCAAATCACCAGACTGGTGTGCCACCTCGATGACATTGGCTGCGCGAGCGGACGGGAGCGATCCGCTCGCTCCATGCAACCACTGAAGCCCGTCGCCTGCTTGTCTCCTTTGGGCGAGCGGTCAGTGTTTGGTCGCTTGCCAGCAAGTCTGTTACATGCCGTATTGAGAACAGAGGCCGTGGCGATCGTTGTTAGATGAAACAGTCTTACCGCGGACTGATCTTCGTCTGAGGGGCTTCACGGTGGGAGAGGCTAGTGAGAAATCCGCCGCGGATCTTCCTGACGCGATGCTCACCTACTACTCGGAGGTGACAGACACGGAAGGTCGCTGGCCTAAAGGCCTTTTACCCACCTAACCACCGTATCACCGAGCGATCGCCTCCATCAAGAGAGGACATTGGGAGTTCTTGTTTTTGCCTCGGAAGCATGCTCAAGGATGCACCGTTAAAAGATCGCCACCAAGTCCCCCTGCTCATCCCGTCTTGCACCCTATGTCCCTGAGAAATCAGAATTGCCTCACTCCCAAAGAGATACTGACAATCGGAATCATCGACTGAGTTTCACAGACTAGACAAGCCGAGCCCGAAGAGTTCAGACGATGTGCCCAATCAACTGACGCCTTTGTGCCTACTTTGCGCATCGGCTGACAGGGAGGCCGATTACCTTGTCTAATGCTCTCTTTCTCACTATCAATCGCACAGGAGCTGTCGGTTCTCCGGATACTAGAGATTTGCGGATATGAGAACTGACGCAAATCCTCGCATCGCTTTGTGGCAGAAGCTCATTCTTCCATCTCTAAACCGGCCGGCACCGGAACGGAAAACCCGTCACCTATCTAGTCAGAAGAGACAAGAAGGTACACGTTAGGACGGGCGGACCGTCAGGTTTCTGACGATTCAGTAAGTTGATCAATGTCTTGGCTAAGCGGATCTTGGACCGCATGCCAGTTGCCATCCGTTGATATGTTGGTGCACAGCTGCGTACCGTCCAAGAAACATTGGCAAAGTCCCATATTGCCCGTGTACCTCTGACCGAGTGTCGCCCGTTCAGCCGTCGTTCCGCGGCCGTTGGGAAAACTTTGGAGGATTCCGAGCGGCCGTCAATAATTCCTTTTGGATCGCGAGATATTGAGTTCGTGTTTCGCGATGATGACGACACATGGTTAAACTTTTCTGGAACCTGCAGGTTCAACATTACACTGCAGCGTGGTCGACAGTCGATTCACTGTCAGCGGTTGTCTTGTCCCCGGTCCCGAGTGTGCCACGGCGCGCAGAACCTCCCTATTCTGTGGTAGAACGAGGTTTCCAGGTTGCGTGAATTTGACAGAGCCATTGATCTGATTCCCGCCAGCAAACTGGCCAAAGGGGACGCGAAAGATCGGCTCTGGGAGGGTGCAAAATGCAAAAACGTGGGTCTAACACACAGGATGGTGTTGTAAGCACCGACCCAGGACGGGAACGAATTATCAGATGCTGTGGCTCATCGCGAGGCACGACGGATAGGTCGCACACTAGCCTCGAAAATGAACTGGGAAATGGCTGGTTGCATGCCATGGATTGGTTATTGACGGAACACGCTGGATCTAGCCGCCTCTCAAGGTGTTTCGTCCGACGGGACAATCCCAAGGCTCAAACAACAGAGGCCAGTTCCGCGGCCTGTCCTCGTGTCCGGCGTAATAGCACCAATTCCGCATATAAGAAGCAAATGAACACTTTGCAGACGACAACAATTATGATGAATCAGCCGACGGAAGAGGCGCGGATCGAAGCGAATATACGGATGAAATTTTGGTCACGCCTTTTTCCTTGCCCGACAAGCTGTCCCCGAATGACAGCTGGGAAGAAATTTTTGAAGCGAAGCAATGGGAACTAGCAAGCGGAAGAAGCAAAAGGAGCAGCTAGGATGTTTAATGTCGAGTGCTTGGATATGACGGTGCTCACCGAGAGGGCACGGGCTCAGCGACGCGAGGAGGCGTGACGATGGGCAACGGATCGCTGTTACCATTCCCCTCCCGAAATGAGGAGCACGGCAGGGAGAAGTGTGACACGCCCGGGTCGTCGTCGCCGGCCGGCCGCCCAAGCTGCTCGAGGAACCAAGGGATGGAATGTACGAGGCAGTAGGATTGACGCTCAGCATCTTGAGTCGGACAGTCACACATGGACAATAGCAGCATATGGGTGCTGTCAGGCTGGGCCTGGCCATGGCTGTCCGACGAAGGCATCACAGGGAACGCGACACACAAAGTTGTAATCACCGAGAACCATCGGCATGGATGCCTCCGTATAATGCGACCCTTCGTTCACATTGCTGCTTCGGTTTGGCCCGCAGCTAGAGCCCACACCCGCCCGAGTCGTGAGAGTCAGACGGGACGTGCAGCCCTCATCAGAATGCAAAGATGGGAGAGCCTTGCAACAATAAGCAAGAATGGGCGGAAGAAGAGACGAGAAAGCGAAAGAGAGGGTGTGCAGCAAGTTTGGCAAGCGAGCAAGTTTTTCCCCCTTCTCTCTTCGCGTGTGAAGGGATATCGGGAACCAAGCTTGCAAAAGCATCCAGACTCTCTATTCTTTTCCCTTTTCCTCCTGAAAGCGATTTCCCCCTCCAACTAACACGACATGACGCATGGCTAGTAGCTATTTTTGTTTACCGCAGCACCGGCTCCGATGAATGCTGTGCACACACACACACACATACACAGCCAAGCTGAGCTGAGCTGAAGTGAGCCGTGAGGGCGAAGCTAATTAAAGGATGCGACTGACTAAACAGAAAGTCTTTGGCAAAGCATGCGACAGCAGCGTTTTGAATCGGGTTGCAGCGAAAACTTGCGCTAAGGATCGCGGCAGAATGACAGGTCGGCAGCAGGTAGAACAAGGGTTCTCTCCAGGCGCTACGTTTGAGTAAAGGCTCTGGAGGTGGAAGTAGAAGCCTGGGAGAGGTGAAGTGCGGGAGAGAGGCATGGAGGGAGGGACACATACGAATATCGGTACATACACACGCACACACACACACACAGCAATCAGCAGCATGGCAACGTGGATTGGAAGCAACGTCGAGGCTCGTCCGCCAGTCGTCCGTCACCATTCATGTATGCGTGGATGGGTGGACGGATGGATGAATTGGTCGGATAGAGTGCACCCCTGGAGGCCAATGACCCCTGCTCTCCGTGGTATCTCAGGAAGACCCTGGTAGGGGCGACAACCGTCAGTGCAGATGCGCAGCAGGAGACAAGCAGAAGGGCAAGCCGCAAGCTGCTAGCAAAGATGGAGACGGGGACGAAAACCAAGTGTTCCGGTGAGCCTAAGGTGAGGGCGGACGGAGCGATACGTACCGGCAGAAGGAACCTCGGCGTTGACGTTCCATGCACCTAGCGGTGGATACCTGACCTCACTGCCGTCCAATACGGGGCACCAGGCTCAAGGTAAGTATCTTTCTCTGCTGCGTAGTGCGTACTCCGTACTCTCTCCCTTTCCCCATCTTCGATTTCGGCGGTCCTTCTTGTGGGATAGAAGTTACCTTGGTTGCTGGTCAGTGGTCTGGCTGCCCCAAGCGGATGGATGTGATTCACTTCCATTGCGGATGCTCTTGTGGTCAGGATGCCTCATAGGCTGATACTTTGCGTACATATGGAGTAGACACAGTGTATCCGTACCGGCGATGCGGTGCAGGTGCCCTGTTACATGAGGAGCCCTGTAGGACGTACTCTTTCTCATGCTTCCATGAGTGGACCAGCCCAATGTACCGGGAAGCAGTCATCGCAGACCCTTTTGCATTGGCGCATTGTCTTTTTTCTCTCTTTTCTTCTTGTTGTTGTTTTTCTCTTTCTCGGGTTCCTTTTCGTACCATCTCTTTCCTTTCCAAGGCCGCGATTTTGGCCGCTTCGCCATTGAATTTTCTCCCCGGGTCGCGCCAGTTGTGCAGACATGAACCATGTTGGTTGGGCCTCAACAGTAAAGTGCTGGCAGAAAACCAGCTGGCGCAAAGTAGGATCAGCAGCTAATACTAGGTACGGGATAGGTGGACTGGGGACAAGCGGCGAGACGAGTAGGTAGTGGACAGACAGACAGACAGGCACTTGGACCTGAAAATAGGACACGGAAAAGTATGGTGAGGTAAGTAAGGTAAGGTAAGCACGATACAAGTTGCTTCACCTCGCCGCCTCACGTTGGTCGGGCTAGGGCATTTCATCATTTCAGTCACTCTCTCCCTGAAAGGCAAAAGGAGACCGAATGCGCTGAGACGTTGAGACCTGACTCTTTCTCGCTCTCTCTGCTGCCACACCAAAGCTTGCGCAGTCAGGCAGTGCGCACCACCAGCGAGAAGCCACGGCACGGCTCTAGTCTCGATTGGTGCAGTTCCAGGAGCTCCCCGATAGCCTAAGGAGGAAGAAGCGGGTGTGAGGTAGCCGCTACCTACCTAACCTAACTCTACTCTGTACTTTGATCTTGTTGCGTTCCTCGCCTTCGCCTCTGGGCAACAACTAAGGTACTACGCACAATCATCGAACCCAGGAACAGGCGGAATTGTTCAGCTGTCTAGGTATCTCGATCTCTTGCTCTCCCTCGTTCTTTGCATGCTATGTACGGATATATCCAGGGGCAGTCAAGATCATCCATACGTACCTGATTATCGGCATGGAGCAAGGATACCCGTTTGGCTTGCCTGAAGTGTGTTGTGTTCACTTTGCTCATCCTCTGAGAGCAGCAAATAGATACCTTGGCCGGGTACGCAGTAAGGCAAGGTGCCAGGCACAGAACGGGCTACGTACGGGTAGCTAAAGTTGGGTACGCACTATCTACAGGTATGCAACATTGCAGAGGACCAGCTAAGGTACCTTGCTTCGTACCCAAAACGCCTCTTCACTTTTTGGGGCCCGGTACGGAGTACGGGTACCTGGCATAGGCATGGCATGGCATGGCGTGGCGTGGCATGGGACGGGGCATCTTGCAAGGAAGGCCAGGGCCTGGCGTGGCTTTCATGGCTGGCTAATGCCACACTCCCCCCCCTAGTCCTGCTTTCTCTCCATCCATGATCTCTTTCCCTTCCCCCCCCCCCTGGACAACATGAAGGGGAGGACCTGGGGCCTGGGGTCTACCGTCTGGGTACCACGGTACCTTGCTTAGGACCTAGCCGTCTCGCCCAGGGGGGGAGGGTGCGGTTTCCAGCTTGGAGGATGAGCAGCGGCAGCAACCAAAGATGCTGGTCCCATCCATCCCTTCCCTTGGTTCCCTTTTTTTTGCCCTTTAATTTTTGGGTGGAAACTGGAAAGAGAAGGAAAAAAAGGAACCACCAAACCTGAGGAACATTACCTACCAGAACCAGACCAGACCTGTCCTGGACCTGACCAGACAGCCCCGAAGGGAAAAAAAAGGTACCTACCTCTTCCTGGCCCTACCTCACCTTGCAAGTCGCCTTACATGGTTCCAGTCCAGCGCCAGTAGCCCATGAACCCTCCCCCCCCCTTCCCTGCGCTCCCGCCCTGACATTACATTACCTACTTTACATTGCGAACGAGAAAAAATTTCCCATTCTCGCTCGGGGCGTCTGGAATAAGATAGAGAGAGAGTGTGTGTGTGAGAGTGAGAGACCTTCTTAATCACCTCCCTCCCATCCGTCATCTCCTGTTTCCATTCTTCTGAGTTCCTATCCTCACTTACCATCCTCCTTCTTATTCCCATCCTCTCCCCCCTCTCCTCAACGGCGCATCGCTCTGGTCTCTCTACATCTCTCACATTCGACATCCAGTCTTCTACATCTTTCTGCGCTACTTGCCAGCATCCACTAGCTTTACCACCACGCACAAGCATCAAACCAGCAGCAGCACCAGCTCTCACCGCGCGCTCCATCACACACAATAGACGCGCCCCCCTTTTCTCCTGCACGCTCACCGCAGTCCCTGGGACCACCAACGTTGCCAACACTCCAAACAAAAGAGCAGTTCGCGCGACCCACCAGCAAAGCAGTTGTTGCCCGTTTCTCAGCTTAGTAGACTAGCGAGAGAACCTGCAGCAAGCCATCCTCGTCTCGTCTCGTCCCGTCTCGTTCCGCACCGTACAGCACCTCACCTCACCTCACCTTACACGCCTACCATACCTGGCAATACTCTCCGCGACCTGCGCTTCACAGAGAGGATCAGAACAAGGGAACCCGTTTATTCCAAGACCCCGATCCCGAACCGAATCAAATATAATATCACCAAAACACAAAAGGGAATTCCCCATTGAGAAGCGACTTTCCGAGACCTGCGCAACCAACCGTCTCGATATCCAACCAACCCCCCGACGGCACACCACACAACACGACAGAAAAGACTTGATCGTCTGCAACTGCGCAAAGCCCATCCTGCTCGAGCCATCCACATGCAACGGTGCCGATAATACACTCCCCTCGCTCCCTCCGGACCGCCTGTTTTGCCTCAGCTCCTCCTATTTTCTGCGAAACAACCGAGCAGCATTGGTGACGCCCAATTTGGCAACATACCCAGGCCTCCTTGCATCATCACCGCCTCTTTATCCCCGTCAACTCTCACCAATCCCATCTCCTGAAGACACTCGCACCCAAGTCTTCAAGGCCGCTTTCCAACACGTCGCACTACGACCTTCTAAATTGTGAGTCAGAGTTGCAGCAACGGCATCCACTAGCCAATTTTTTTACACCTTGTGCGGCATACTCCCATGTCCTACACCGGACTGCCCTGTAACCATCTTCACCGTCATGTCGCGTCTGGCTTGTATAAAGTTGACGCTCTGTCCTCGCTACCCTCGAGAGATATTTGATCGAATCATGGCTAACAAGCGATTTCAAAGAAACTCAATTCCAACCAGTTCTCGCTTTCGAAAGCACCTACAACATTCAAAATGGGTGTCAGAGAGATCACTCCCGCCTCCAACATGGGCCGCGGTGCCTACGACACGACTGGAGTGCCCAAGCCTCCTCCTCGCCCCAAGCCTCGATAAATCAGCCTCGTGCTGATTATCATGATGAGCGACACGCAATTCACGTGCCATGAGCACGATCCGACGAACGAATTCCACATCTCCACTGGTCCGCGGGCTCAGGCCAACGCGATGATTTTTCCCCACGCGAGACATCTCGAGAGGATCCAACCGCCCCCCTACTCTCTACGCTACCGCATGTCTTATTCGATCATGCACACCCAACCCACACTTATCCTCTACAACTCTACTAATACTGGCGGTCCATTTCCACCTGTACTACCTCATCTGTACAACCAAAACGTCCTGGCCGATTTTTCGCAACATTTCATCATACACCATTTAATACGCATATCTGTCCAAGACTAGAACATACCGGCTCGCAGCCACAACTTGCTTCCCAGCAGCAAGGCGAATGGGAACGCCTTACACGGTTTTCATGATGTGGCATCGATTTTATTTTGTGTGTTTGTGGGATCATTTCATCCCACCTGCACCAGGGAGAAGAAAAAAGGGCATGGCGTTACAACATAGACGGATCTGGGTTTCTTGAACTTTGGCTCCTTTTCGACGGGAATTCTTTTTTTTCTCAAAACGTTTTGTTTCCTGTCAGCTCTCACATACCTCATCTGGGCCCTCGACGTCCTACGACACGACACTCGGCGACGGCACAATATCCCCGGCGGATCCATTCCAAACTGTCGGTGAGTGCTTCGCAGGCACTTTGGTCGGGCAGCAACGCATGACAACGCAACCACCATCCTCGACGCACATGGCTCGCAGCCGCCTCAACCGTCAAATTCGAGGGTGTGAGACGACAATCTTCCTTTTACATGGGGTTTCTCGGACAAGGGCACAAAAGAAACATGCAGCTTCAAGCGCCTGTTTTCCTTTTTTTCCATCTCTATTTTCCTTTTTCATTCCTGTTTGCTTTCACCTTTTGGGCAATGCGATTCTGGGACGGGCTACAAAAAATCTGGGAACTGGACTGGGAAAAGAACTGATTCGCATATAGACTTTTGATTTTCTTTCATTTTGTTTGTACCAACTACCCCCTGTATTCTCTAGGTTTGGTCGACTTTTACGCACAACCAGCTACCTCGCGGTCCTGGTTTGAGCGAGAGCACCAAGGATATGTCAGCAACGCTTTCCTACTCTTTTCATTTTCCCTTGTCAGAACAACAAGGCGATGGCGATGACGGATTTACTACCACTACATCTTTATTATTCCCCCATTTTTTTTTCTGCTTTCTCATGGTGTGCTCGAGACCGGAGGCTCCACGGCTAGCTGATCGTCCATATGTAGGCGATGCGGGCTTGGATGGACTCTGGGATTGACAAAAGAAGATACCCCGCGGGTTTAGCCCTCTTTAGACTGCATATGTATAGTACTGCCATCTATAAGAGCCAAGATAGCTACACAGCGCCAGCGCATAGGAAAAGGAGACATCCACATTCGAAACAATGAAACATTTAAAAATCATATTACATCACCTCTCTCTTTTGTTTTGCATTGCACACCGATATTTGAGTTGAAGCCCTATCTGATCCTGCCTACCTAGGCGAGTGCCCAATCTGACGTGGAGACATTCCAGATCTAGCAGATGTGTGTGAGTGTGTGCAGGATGCATCTGAGACGGACAGGGGTGTTTGTTGGACGAGGGCATTCCTTAACCCCCCGTATGAGGGCGGCGGCGGTTGCTCTCGAAGCTCATGCTATGCTATGCTATGCCATGCCATGCGACTCGACACATTCGACTCGACTCGAGAACTTCTGTGAGATGCTCGAGTAATTCAGTTCAGTTCAGGAAGAAGAGGAGAATTCGGGATGGGCAATGGACGGCGAGACATGGCAAAAAGCAAGGTAAAGGATAGGTAGCTGAGGGTTTTCCCCAATCGCAGGGGGGCTCCCCCCCAACTTGGTGTGCCGTAAGGGGGCAAAGGGAGAGAGCTAGCCACCCACACAACGGGACGTCTATCCGGGAGGGAAGGGAGAGAGCGGTTCGGTTTTAGTCTGGTGTAGGTAGCCACGGTAGAGTATCTAGAATACCCAAAGTAGAGGATCGGATAGTGTTATAGGGGAGAGGAATGGAGAGGGGGGGGGGGGGCACACAAGATCGGGGGGCCGGGGGGTTCGGATGCGGGATGCGGATGCGGGATGCGGGAGAGGGGTTCTGGACCAAGGGGGGAATGCGACGACTCTCGCCCATCCATCCTCCCATCGTCATGCTTGGGGAAAGAATTCTCACTTTGGACCTGGACACCTCCCCCCTCGGGTGCTCGGCCAAGACGAAGGAAGGGTCTCGGTCAAGAGTTGGTGATTCGGTCACCACCGACTGGTATCATATGCCTATATGGGCGTGAGAACGAATTGGGCAAAGACGCATGAGGTAGCAGCAGCAGCAAGCAGCGGCACGACACATCACGGGGGCATGCGAACTACGACGACTTACATGATCGACGGGGGACGCGGACGCGTGCCGACGACATGTTGTGTGTACGTATGGTAGGTATGTATGTATGTATGTACGTATGCGCGTGCGTTGTGTTGTGCCTGCCGGCGACTCGAACAGGACGAGTCGAATGAGACTTTTTGAAAGCAAAGGAGCCTGCTCCGTGACGGCTACCTCTGCCATTTTCTGCCGCCACACACCTACGACAGACTGGTCTTCCTCTGGCGTGTCTGGGTACGGATACCTTGGGTACTAGTGTCCCCCCCCCCCCCTTTTCGTCTGATCAGAGACCTTTGAGGAACGCGGAACTAGTCGAGGGAGAGAGAGAGAGAGAGGAACCGGCCGGGCGCTTATGCGCTGCAGCGTCAATCGATTTAGCGGGGGGATAAACCATGGTGAGAGACAAGACGAGGACGACTTTTGATTTTCTTTGAGAGGAGGAGCAGGGGAGGCAAGGGGGTCGTGATGGTGGTGGTGGTGTGTGATTTGTTTTTGAGCAGTCGTCTTTTCGGACTATGGCGAGCTAGGCAGAGCAGAAAAGAAAAGAAGAAGAAGAAGAAAAACGGGCGGTGGTGGTGATACAGCCCACATTGCTTTTTTCTTTTTCTTGAGCTGTGTCGTAGATCGTGGTTTGCATGGCGGTGCGTTGCGGGCGTGTGCGCGTGCAGCCGGGGAAGACGGATCGAACATGGGTGTGAGATGAACAAGGTGATGATCAATCAGATAAGTTAAAAAAATTAAAAATAAAAATCCAGGTGAAGGATTCATTCCATATTCAAGGAAGCGATGAAAAGCAAGTTGGGTACTCGTACTGGGATGCGTGTGGTCTGGCGCGAAAGAGTTTGGATAAAGGGTTCGTTCGGATGGCATGGATGGTGCCGTGTACGTTTTCTGTATGGTCTGTATGGGATGTTGGCCATGTGGAAATAGTGCTGCCACTTTCTTTGCCAAGACCTTTTTGCATGTTCGGATGTGACGTTGGAGTTTTTTGATTTTCTGCTAAAATAGGATAAAAATCCTATCTTTGTGGGCTGGCTTTGTACTATGTAGCCTAGGAGACTACGACTCTCGAGTGATGCCCTGTCTTTTCTACGGAGTAGACTTTCTAGACTTTCCTCCGGTCTCACGCGGAAGATGGGTTTTACGAGCCGGGCTGCGTACGGGCCGGGGCGCGGGAGAGAGAGAGAACTGGGAATAGGAGCTTGAAGAGATTCGAGAAGAGGGGGGGGGGGGGGTGTAGTGTATGGGCAAATCAACAATGACGCTATCGTGACACTACCGTCCTCTGCGGGCATCGCTAGTTCGACATACGGATGCGACGTTGTGGAAGCACTGCCGTAGGGTTCCCCGAGATTTCGATGTGCCGGGACTGGAAGAGAGCCGCGAGAGCTGAAAAGGGTTGGGTGAGTGAGTGAATGAATGGAATGGGAATTTGTTTATTGGGCACGATGCGAAAGTGCGTGCAGTAGTAGATTGGCACTTGGGACATCCGAAAAGGAGCCCCGGTGCCCGGGTGTGTGACGGCTGATAGAGGTTGCCTGGTAGCTTGGTTGTCATCATTGTCGCAGCGCGTACGTCGTCCAACCAATATACCGGGAGTGTATTCGTAGGGAAGATACCGTATACGAGAGCATACACAACGACCCCGAGACGATGGTTCCCGGATGCGCTCAGTTCTGTAACGTTGAACTGGTCCGACGCTGTGCGATGTACGTAGTATTTACGGATACGTCTGTATTATTGGAAACACCGTACATTATTACATTATCCTGTAGTCACGCGTGGCACGGGGAGGCGACACGTTGGGACGGGTTTACTTGAGGAACAATCGCGTTTAGAGGAGGACGAACACGCGCCTTGGCTGAAGCGCTGCGCGACGACGCGCAAATGCCAAAAGTGATGGGAAGTTCCGAAACGCAGCAGCTCCGTATGATGTGGTCAACCCGTTGCGCAATCAGGCAAGGTGCTAAAATTTTGGGTTTGATGAACTAAAATTACAACAAATTGTTGGAAGATGAGATAGGGGAAATTTCAGGAACAGACACACACACTTACACCACCCTGCCGTGCCTGCCCCGGGGAACGTCAAGACCAAAGAAATGTGGAAACCCTAGAGCGAAAAGAAGAAAAAGGGGGTGGTGTGAGTTCAGGCTGTTTGGGAGCGTGTGAGAGCTGACTGCGTTTCCGTTTGTAGCTCTGTGAGGTATCGGCCGGGGGGTGTGTGTTCGCACGGCGCTAATGCAGCGGCGGCGTCCCGGGAACCAAAGCGCTGGGACCTTCTTTTTTTTTCCTCTCTTTCCCTTTTTGCTGCTGTTCGGGAGTGGCCCGCGGTGGGCCGGAGGGAGGATGAAACGGGCCTATCATTGACCGAACTCCGCGCTATGTCCCTTTTGGGCTCCTCGGTGGGGTATCCACTTTCCTTTCGGACGAAAGAAAGCTGAGCGGTCGGTGAAAAGTCCAGGTGAGAGGAAAGGGACGAACGGGCCCCACACACTCACACCTCGACTCGCAAGGTGAAGGAGCAGGAGGAGCCTACCTACCTGGGGAGGTACCTCAGCTCCGACCCGACGCGGAAAGAGAGGGTTGCAGAGAACATGCGGCTAAACTGCGCGACCTGCAGAAGGTGCTGACCTATTCCGGTAGTTGCAATGCAGGGAAGGAAGGGGGAACGTTTTGTTTCTTCTTTCTTGTGAGACACTCAAAGGGGGGCTAATTGTCGATCTCCTTTTTTGGCTTTCACATCGAACAAAATTTTCAAAATTGATCCTGTTTTGACTCGAGAATTGTCCATCTGCTGGCTTCCCCTGCATCATCAATCACCAACGAGTCAACAACCCACGTCTTGCGTACAAACGCAAGATTGACAACCCGCGTTGTTTGCGCCCCTCGAGCTACTCGAAAAGGGGGCATGGCATCACACCAGATGTCTCCATCGCGCTGGTTGGACGTTGGCTTTGCCGTCATTGTGACAACTGACGGGTCGGCGCAAACCAACAATCCTGTCATTCAAGTACCAACTGTATGTGCCAATAACGAGCCATCAAACAGCGTCCAACGGCCCAATGTCAACAACAACCAAAAGACATACACCCGCATATGCAGCAAACACGCCCATGCTGCGTCTGGTTTTCCACCAACGAGATAGTTCATCCCATTCCCCCAGTCTCTCATTGGCCATCTGCAAGGCGCGAGATTGAACCACTCACACACACACACACACCAATGACATTCGGAAGGCAAACCTCCTTTACGGATACAAAGTACACACCACCTTGTCCGTACCGGCAATTTGGGACACGAACTCGGGTTTGGTGGGCTACATTGTCACTGCTGCAGCTTTCCCCCTTCCCCGGGTTATCAAATATGGGTATCTCTACGACGTCCCGGATATGCCTCCCGGGCCAAACGGATCACTACGGTGCTACCCGTACGGCGCGCACAAAATAGCCGTTTACCAGCTGCCGAGTCATCAACAAATTCTCGTCCGCTTGCTTGTCTCCTCGACGCTTCTCGGCCGTAGCCGAAGAATGGCTGTGTTTGCGCTGTGCTGCGTTGCCGCGCATCCAGATCCGCCGTGGGTACTCCGTACGGAGTATGCGCAACTGATTTCCAATTTGAAGCGCATGGCAATTGCATAGGAAACAAGACGAGATAGTAACGACGGCGGCCCCTCATACCCAATTCCGGACATCATGGGCCACGCCTCAGCTCACCGAGCCCTCATTATCACGCGGCAGACACACCACCACCCAACTGAGTACACGCCACATCGTGAACGAAACGGCCCAGCAAGATGAGACAGCGTGAACCACCCTTCTTTGCACCCCCTCTAACCCAGGAAGGAGAAAAGAGCCTCATCCAGTGTGCCAGTTTCCCGGCTCGGTTCGGTTTGGACATCCCACGCGTGCAACATCCCACGTCTGGCTTCGGTCTACGCCTCGCGAAACGGGGGGAAAGGGGGAGGGGGCCGAGGAGGCGCAGATGGGCGGGGGGCGCATATCGATGCATGCCCTTCGGGAAATGCGACGTCTCGACCGAGTAGTCGGGTCCCCTTACGTCTCTTTCTTCTGTCTCGCCGATACTTGACTCCGCGATGTCTTTGGAGACGACTGGTTAGCGAAACCCCCACCCCGCCGCCCCCTTTGCCTTCGTCACCGAGAGGTAGGTGAGTGAGATAGGGCAGAGGTAGGTACCGTCTTGTGAAGAGGGTCAGGATATTCCGACAAGCAGAGATCATCCTTCCAACGTTTCATCCCGAATTTCTCTCCAACAACCGGTTCTGCACCGCCCAGGCCTCAAGGCTGTCCGGGACATCAACTCCCTCACCGGTGCGATATACTCCCTTCCCCGTGCCCGGCTTCCCTGCGCGTCGTCCCCAACCTCTGGAAAAATTTCTTCCCCATGCCTTCTATCCTTACAAGGGCTTGTTCTTCGAGAAGTTCCTTTTGATGGGGGCGCAAGGCGTGATGATGAGGGTCCAATTCGGTGAGTGAAAGCCCTGGCCCTGTTTGATAGACCGCCTGACCACAAAGCCTGGGACTCCTTGGGGGGGACGGGGCTCCGGGAGAAGCAGAAAATCTCACGGGGAGCCAAGACGAGTGGCAAGGTTCTGCATATCTCAAACTGCCAAATTTCCCGGGGCCGCGGTTTGGGACCTTTTTCCTGGTTTGCTCACTTCTTCCCAGGTTCAAGGAAGCCGATCAGAGAGGCTCCGCCGACAAAAGGTCCCCGCAACAAACGGACAGCCGTTGCCAAAAATCGCCATTTCTCTCGCCTCTCTTCTCTCTCCCCACCAAGCCATGCGGACACTGTAGCCGGGGCATGGCCCCCGGATCCCCGGAGGCATTATTTGAAAGGCCCCAAGGGCTGCCGACAGGGGAGGAAAATGGAAGAAGCAAAGAAGGAGGAAGAAGGTCCCTCTTTTTCCTTCTTCACTCAACACACACCCTCAAACCGTCATCGGATCCCTGACCAAGTCTTTATCCAGTGGGAAACATTGCCGTCAGTGTGCTCCGTCTCCACCGGTATCCATCTTGCATGGATCACGCATGGATACCCATGGAGGGAATGGCACGGTGACTTGGACGAACCCAACGGAGCCACGTACTGAGGTACCTACGCCGTACGGATACGCCCTGACGCCCTCCCAAGTTCCCTCCCTCCCCCCGGGCAGCTGAGGATAACTGAAGCAGGCGGATCTCGTTTCCTGCCTTTCTTAATTTTACCACGTTATTTCGAATTTCAGATTTTCCTTCTAGCGCGTCCCTCTTTTTTCTTCTTCACCTTCTCTCTCTCGCTCTCGTGGGGCCGACACAGTAACCCTTGCTAACGTCCAATGGGCCCAAATCGCGTGTCCGGGCAAAATTAACCCAAACCACGGGTCCAGCTCCGGCGCGAGGAGAATGCTCATTGCTCACTTTCACAGCCTACCCATCACCCCTGAGTTTCTTGACCGAAACTACCCATGCGCAGCAGTTACGACACGAACAAAGCCAGGCCTGGATCACCAGTGCAGCACCAGGAAATGGGGAGCGGGCAGGCACACCGACAGACACACCAACCCCCAGCCCCAAAACCGTTGGGTCTTCTCTTGTTCCTTGGCTCTAGTGTGTATCCGTACGCTACTCATAGGCAATCCGGAGTACGCTACCCGGACGGGGCTCTCGCCCCCATCGCCGAGTAGTTAAATGCTACAAAAATGCAAAGGGCTGGGACGGATCCAACTCAAGCCGCCGACGGCTCGTCCTTCCCCTTCTTTCCCCGGTGAGCTAAGGGTATTGGCAATGTAGGCAAACCCCGCTGGAAAGGCCGAGAGTCCAGAATACCACAGTACCGACCGTAGTGTACGGATACTCTGTACTCTCCGTACAGATACAGGGAAACACAATTCATCCTGGGATGTTGACTCACCGGGTCACCGGGGAACATGGGCGTTTGGATTCTTGGGAAATTGGGCCTTTCGGTCTGCCAACTGCCGGTGGCATGCAACCGATCCTCCCAGCCCGTCAAGGGACCCGGTCTAGCCTCTGCCGTAGGTTGGCTGTTTCGCTGGAACCGGGGCCCATATCGATTCAGAACATCATATCTCCCAAGGGAGATTGTTGTCTCGGTGAGGGTCTCACCGGGGTGGGTTTGTCATTCTCTCTCTTTCTTCTCATCTTTCTACCCTGCGAAACACGGGCCCTGTCTTGCTTGTGGAGGTCAAGGTAACCTTTGCGGTCTCTCGTGCCAAAGTGCGTACGGATACTCCCATACAGCCCAGGACCTCTTTTTTTGAATTTTTCTACATACTAATCTCTATTGATCATTTCGGACGGCGGCGCCCCCAATCTATGGAACATTGCGGCTACCCTTCTAGAATATCCACAGACGCGCCGAGTGGTTGGGACGCTCATCCCTGCAGCATTCCTTTCCCACAAAGAGCCTCAAGCCCTCAAGGACCTGCACTGCGGTGTTACCGACAGTCAGGGACTCAGGGCTCGTCTCGACTCGCCCGTACCGGTCACCCGTGCTTCTTCTTCTCTCCCTCCCGCCTCTCCCCGGCGGCGAGGCTTGCTAGACTCCCCCTCCCTTCTCCCGAGACCCGCGGCCCTCTCCATACCGGTCTGTACTGTGATACCTTTATCTGTACTGCGTACTCCGTATGTACGGAGTACGAGTAACTCTACGGATACACCTGCGATCCCAGCTTTGACCCTGCTTTCCGGGAATGTGACAGCTCACACGCCCACCCTCAAGGAGGACCTTCAGAATTCAGGGTACACATCGCTGCTCTCAGGTCATCAGCTAAACCATCCCGCTGGTACACGATGGGAGAGGGGCCCGGCATCCTAGGTGACGGGGGGTAACGGGAATGCTCATTGCCCAGAGAGAAAAAATGACAGCACCTCCAGGGGAGGGGTTAGGGGGAAGGGGCGTGTCATTCACATGGAGAAAACTTTGAGCCTCAAGTGGGCGTGTCAGAGATGGAGGTCGGTGTGAGTAAGAAGGAGGCGAGAGGGGAAAAAAAGATGACGAGAAAGAGAGAGAAAGGAAAGGATAGGGAAGAAACACAACTCACGTCCGTCTAGCCAACGGCATACCCTCCCTGACTTTAGCCCACTCGTCCAAATCCACATCGACAAAGCCAATGGCCCCCTCGGCGCCCTCCTCGGCCCTGCCATCGGCGTCCACGCCGCCCAGCTCCAGCTTGACCCGGCCCCAGGGATCAACGACCATGCTGTGGCCGTAGCTGCTCCGCTTCGGATTGTGCGCGCCCACCTGCGCCGCGGCGACGACCCAGCTCTGCGTCTCGATGGCGCGGGCCCGGAGGAGGGTCTCCCAGTGCGCCTGGCCCGTCCGGATGGTGAAGGCGGAAGGGTAGAGGAGGATCTGGGCGGGGCCGTGGCCGCCGTTGTTGTCAGGGAGGAAAGGGCTCTTGGGTCCCGGGTGCGTCAGGGCGAGGGCCGGTTCGGGGAAGCGGAGGTCGAAACAGATGAGGCTGCCGGCGCGGCCGACCGGGGTGGGGAATGGGGCCGTGAGGGAGGGGCCGGCTTGGACTGTTGCGCTTTCTCGGAGGGCGCCGTAGTCGAAGAGGTGGAGCTTGTCGTAGGTTGCGGCTTGGAATATGGTGCCGTCTGCGTTGATCCAGAGGCTACGGTTGAGGAGCTTTGGAGTGGTAGTGGTGGCGTCTACGGCTACGGCCGGCTTCTGGGCGTCTGTTGTGGGGACGTGGATGCCGACGTTCACGGCGACGGAGTGGGTCTTTGCTGCTTCCTGGAGGCCGAGGACGAAGGGGGACTGGGACTGCGGTTGGGCTAGGGAGAGGGATTCTTGCGGGCTTGAGGCGATGTAATCTGCGGCTTCGGGGAGGAAGAGGACCTAGGAAGAATACAGTGAGCGGCGCCTGTTGGTGTTGGTGGTGTTGTTGTGGGGGTGGGCAGGAGGCAGACATGAAGCCATTTTTGTGCTTCAGGCTGCATTTGCATTGCAGGTCTCATGTGCAGCAGGATGGGATTGCGGTGAGAGAGAGGAAAGGAACAAGACGAGCGTTTTGATATCGACGCCCCCTTTGTTACGGACAGATGGGACGTACTTTGGCACCACCGACAGCGGCCTTGGCGACGAGCCTCACGCACTGCTCTAGGTTGTGGGACAGAGAGGCCGTGGAACAGATTTGACCGACAGCCTGTTCACGCCGAAAGGAAGAGGGGACCGCATCAGTAAGTCATCTGCAGAGACACGTGGTCTTTTTTGGGGGGGTGTGTTGGGCAGCCATACCGCGATCGCCATATTGTTGAAGATACGGTGAGATGGAACTTTTTGGGGGAGGGATGTGTTTGGATTTGGATGAGATACTTATGCAATGTAGGCGCGGGAACCCTGGGTAGGGGTTGGTCGTGTGGACTGATCTTGGAGAGAGGGAGGGAGAAAGTATGCTGGCCACGTGGCAGAGCAGATGAAGCCGTTCGGATGATTTTCCGTGAGGACTGTAGGGTGTGAAAGGTTGGCGATCTTTCATGCAAGCTACAATAGTTTCTTGGATGGGTTGGACGTCGGACGGGAGTGGGAGAGGAGGCATCATTCGTTGCGTTGGCGGGTGGGCCTGCTACCGCTTACCTTATCTGATGGTGGGATGCAGCGGGGTAAGGTAAGGCAAGGATGCTGCAATATTCAAGATATCTCCCGTCATTTTCACGTTTGTTGATCTGATACACTCTTCGCTGTTGATTCGACGTTGGTGGAGAGACACTTTCAAAAACATACCTTTTCTTTCGTACGAGGACAATGAACTCTTCGAATAATGATTTCCATTTTCTTTAAACACTTAGAAACGCTCTGCGAGGGATGCATATATGCCTCTGTTGCTTGAGGTAGTTGAGAAAGACTGGACTCAGACATACCTTTCGCAACACCGATTAGTCATGAGAACTAAAATAAAATATCTAGCTGGTGGAATGGTTTCATAATGTGAGAATGAGTTCTCAAGTGAGTTCTCAGAGTTCTCAAGACTTATGAGCTCACTGAAAGCCAGTGAGAATCCACATGTGAGCTATAGCCAATAGGCGTGAGGACGTTTGGCCACCTCACTACCTGCATGTACCCTTTTAGCCCACCATCTTATCGTATCATTCTTCTAACTGAATTTTTCGCGGGGCAACAGCACCAGATCGCGGGGCAAATTCAACGAGACTCACTTACTCACGGTACGACAGACAGCCCTGTACTAAAAGTAGCCTGCGTCTTGTCTGATGATTTTTGGCTTCATATGAGAGCCCCCTGTCACAAAAACATTAAATTTGCTGTAAAGCGGACCCCTACTTGAAGTGCAAGCCGAAGCAGAATAAGTGTCTCAGCCATGGAGGAAGATCGGGCGCAAACCGACTTGGGCATCGCCGCCGATATTGAAGAGGCTCATCGCCAGGAGGAGGCTGCGGCTCAGCCAGTCTTGAAGCAACCAAAGAAGCGCTTCGTCGGAAGGAGAACAGCAGCCGAGACTGCGGCCAAGAATGGAGGCCCCAACGGGTCCATCGAGGACAGCAAGTCCATTCAAGGTGAGCACGCACGACGCCTTATATGAGAAGCAACAGCATAATCATTCTCATTCTCACCTCTCATAGTCGCACAACCTAGAAGAGGCCCGCGTCTCCTGAACCAAGTACCCCCTGAGATTCTCAATGATCCGGCACTCAAGTCCGCCATCTCTATCCTCCCCTCCAACTACAGCTTCGAGATTCCCAAAACCATCCATCGCATCCGCTCCTCGGGCGCCAAGAAGGTCGCTCTGCAGATGCCCGAGGGTCTCCTCCTCTTCGCCACCACCATCTCCGACATCCTCACCGAGTTCTGCCCCGGCATCGAGACCCTCATCATGGGCGACGTCACCTACGGCGCCTGCTGCATCGACGACTACACCGCCCGCGCCATGGGCTGCGACCTCCTCGTCCACTACGCCCACAGCTGCCTCATCCCCGTCGACGTGACAAAGATCAAGACCCTCTACGTCTTTGTCGACATCAGCATCGACACCTCCCACCTCTTGGCCTCGCTCGAGCGCAACTTCGCCTCGGGCAAGACCGTCGCCGTCGTCGGCACCATCCAGTTCAACGCCACCATCCACGGCGTGCGCGGCACCCTCGAAAAGGCCGGCTTCAAGGTCCTCGTCCCGCAGATCGCGCCCCTGAGCAAGGGCGAGATCCTCGGCTGCACGAGCCCGCGGCTCCACGACGACGACAAGGTCGACATGATCCTCTACCTCGGCGACGGCCGCTTCCACCTCGAGAGCATCATGATCCACAACCCGACCATCCCGGCCTACCGCTACGACCCGTACTCGCGCAAGCTGACGCGCGAGACGTACGGCCACGACGAGATGCAGGACCTGCGCCGGACGGCCATCCGGACGGCCAAGACGGCCAAGAAGTGGGGTCTCATCCTGGGCTCGCTCGGCCGCCAGGGGAACCCGCACACCATGGCCCTCATCGAGAAGCGGCTCAAGGACCGCGGTATCCCGTGGGTGAACTTGCTGCTCAGCGAGATCTTCCCGGGCAAGCTGGCCATGATGAGCGACGTCGAGTGCTGGGTGCAGGTCGCGTGCCCGCGGTTGAGCATCGATTGGGGCTACGCTTTCCCGCGGCCGCTGCTGACGCCGTACGAGGCCTTGGTTGCGCTAGAGGTGCGCGATGATTGGGGTAAAGGGGTGTATCCCATGGACTACTACGGAAAGGATGGTCTGGGACGCGTGAAGCCTGGCCAGCTTGAGGCATCGGCATAACCATCTCCAGGGGGGAAGGGTCAGGAGGAAGAATAAAACGAGAACAAAAGTTTATGGTTTATATAGGAGCACGTAATGATACCTCTTTCGATGTAATCTGGATACTGTCCCAGACACGACTAAGCACTCGATATTTCTTTGCTTTCCAGCCGTTGGGACAAGGAAATCCTTCAAATCACTACTACAGGCTTGATTCAACTAACCCGGACTCCCTTATAAATGTACCTTGCCCATTCGGAAAGGTGTTGTTCGCCGGAAATTTAAGAGAGCTCGTGTCTATCTAAGCCTGCATATTCATGGGTATTTGAGGTATTATACATCTGTAAACGCACTCGAGGTCTAGAGCCGCCAAAGTTTGCGGTTCGCTTTCTTGTTGTCCCAGGTCCTTCGAGTCTCACCCTTTATTCAGTCGAAAGAACTGAATCTACTCCGTACATCTCAATCAAATAAAAAATCGTCCCCAAACGAGTTTATGGGCTGTCTCGCCTGCGATCACCTCTTGGTAAAAATCGAGACGTTGAAAGAAGATCACAAAGAGGATCGATGGCCATTTCAAATTTTCTGAGACCTGCTGCATCTAGTTAATTCACTCATTCGCATTGCAGCCGGTACATTTGGCAGCTGATTCTACGCTAAATACCTCGCTACGCCGCCTGCATGCGGTGCTAGTAAGGGCATCTCAACCGTGTCCTTTGTCCACCTCTTTTCGAGAACACGAGTCTTCAGCGGTAGGGCTGAAGTTGCCAACCAAATGCGTACTTCCTACAAAGATTCGGATTATTTCGTTGGTCGATCATTCTTGGCGAACGATACCCTCCCTAAATCCAAACCTGGTCCGAAATCTTTCCACTCAAAATTCATTGCTGTGCCCCAAAAGTTCCAGGGGTGACATCGTTGGCGAGTTCGTACTTATCCCTGGAAGTCCCACACCAGCACTCTTCCCCTTCACCTTATTTGCGATAAGGTGAGGCCGGAGCGCCAGCACTCTCCAGGATACCACCGCACCCTTCCGAATAGGGCCATTTGCACCGTTTACGTTTGTGCGCAACGTCGCCAAGAACAGGCATGTCTTGTATGCGTTCTGCTGATTGGCTCATTCTTGTCGACTGGTTCGCGGAACTTTCTGTTAGAACTACTACACTGGCATTGCTTAGCCTCAACCTTCAGCTCCCGACTCACGTCAAACAGCTCGCTGCCTGAGTCAAATGAGGGGAAGGAACTAGAAGAGGAACACATCTCGTTTTCAATCGGCTTCCGTCGTCGAGGAGCGAGATCGCGCACGTCGTCTTCTCTTTTCCGCACATCGTAGGATGGCCCGCAAAGGCAGTCGCAAGACAAGGACCGGCTGTATTACCTGCAAGTAGGCACCCCGCATAGATTCATACCCCCCCTCCATGCGGCAAGGTTTGCATTCCTTATTAACAATCACCACCACCGGAGCAGGGTCCGAAAAGTCAAGTGTGACGAGGCCAAGCCAGAGTGTATACGGTGCTCCAGCACCGGCCGTACATGCGATGGCTACGTGGACCCGGCCCAAGCCGCCGAATTAGATCAGCCCCGGCTGCTCAGGGCCCAGAGCATGTTCCCGAGCATCACCAGACAGGAGAGCAGGGCGCTGCACTTCTTTTGTGAAATTGTTGGGCCGAACTTGCCCGGCGCCACCGACCCTTACTTCTGGACGCATCTTGTCATTCAATTCAGCCGGTACGAGCCCGCGGTGAGGCATTCCATCTTCGCCATCAGCTCGCTGTACGAGGGCGTCACCGGGGCTAAGGGTAGCCCCTTTGACGTGGGGAGCGAGCAGATCCAGGATAACGCCCTCGCTTTGCGTCACTACAACGCCGCAATTAACCAATTGACCGTCATGGAGAACCAGGGGCTGGTGCTGCTGGTTTGTCTCCTCTTCATTTGCATAGAATTCCTGCAGTCCAACCGGGAGACTGCCCTCCGTCACTGCGCTCACGGCACTGCCATACTCGCCAGCTCCGACTCTACCTCGTACAAGTGGGTGAGGCAATACCTCACGCCATTGTTTCGAAGATTGAGCGCGTTGCCCTTCTTCTTCGGGAGCGGACCATCGGATATGCTCGATCTGAGCATTTCGAGATGCCCAATACCGGACTTGTTCAATACCTTCTCCGAAGCCGAAGCCATGATTGACGACGTGTTCAACCAAGCCTTGCAGACTATCCGCCGCGGTGACACATATCGCGTAGGACAAAAGAAAGATGTTCCAGTGCCGTCAGAACTCCTAGAGGAACAGGACACAGTCTTAAACCAACTAAATAAGTGGTACGGCATGTTCACAGACCTCGAAGCCAGACGGGGGCAAACGACATCCAAAATCTCGGGATTCGCGCGCGCATTCGCTCTAGCGAGGTATCGGATCTGTCTGATCTGGCTGAACAACGCCTTCGTACGTTCCGAGATGGGCTACGATGACTTCCTCGACGAGTTCCGCAAAGTCGTCGAGGAGACAGCGCAAGCCGCCGCCGAACAAAACAGCACAGAAATCAAAACGGCCCCGGCCTTCGAAATGGGCTTTATCGCGCCGCTCTTCTTCTGCGCGCAGCGGTGTAGGGACCTGGGTTGCCGACTAGAGGCCCTGCGTCTCCTCAAACTTCTCGCCGCGCCCCGAGAGAACTTGTGGGATAGGGACGGCATGTGCGCTCTGGCTCGGAGAATCATCGAAATAGAACACGGGGTGGAATTGAATATGGACGGTCGGGTCACGCCAGGGGTACATCCTAAATATCCGGGCCTACCACCGGAGACGACGAGGATACAACAATTCAACGTTGAATTTGTGAGTGGACGACAAAAGAACTTTAACGGCCACGAAGTACGTGGCTTCAAGGCTCAATTATATATGCGGAGTGCGAGCGGCGAGATCCATCTTCGGCCCGAGACCTTATTTAAAGAGGACCCTCAACTGTCTGACGATGTGAGCCAAGAGCACATAGGGGCAGTCCTTTTCCCATAGCCCGCGAAGGTGTTACATGAACAAACTAAAAAAGAAATGTGAAAAATAAACTTGTGCCCCTGCCCAAGAGCTCTCTGACACAATGATAAGAGTAGCTGGCACTTAAGAGTACGGAGCTGGATCTGTTAGCTTGTTGTTGATGTAAGACTAAGGCGATCGGAGCCAGTTGACCCAGGCGGGTGATTGAAATGTCCACAAAGTGTGGGCTGAATTCATTGCATCGCGGTTGTCGCATCGAAATTACCATATCGATTTGAATGCGTGCCTGGGGCACATTGCGTATGCCGTATGGTTCGAAAGTACACCACATCGTGTAGTTTCTCTCGAAAACCTGACCCCCTTGAGGTCGATCTTTTGCGCCTGGGGAAAAGCCACCACATGGACTGAATTAAGATGTTTTCTTATTGGATATTGTCCACATCAGATTAAACACTGCATTCTGATTTCTCAAAGGCGATAAGGCTTGTCATGATGGTGGAGTTAGCTATTGCTGATGCCAAGAACGCTATGCTAATCGCGTACCCAACCGACTCTTGCCTTCATTGCCTTGCTCCAGCTAAGCTTTCGACAATAACGCTTGTTACAAAGCTCACCCGACACCCCTTCGCCTATACAACTAACTAAAACAGCTTCTTGCTCTTGCCAGACCCTAAGGACCGCCTCCTTCTACAGGGAGCCGCAGTCGTGTTCTTCAATGCCTCGAGAACGCCATCATAGGCCGGGTGCTTGCTGAAGTCCTCGAACCAGAGAAGGGCAGCACCTTCACCCGGGAAGACGGCGGGAACCCAGCTGAAGGGGTCGTAGAAATCCCAGATCGTGATGCCAATGCAAGCCGCTACTTGAAGACAGGCACTGGTAGACTATAGACGAATTAGTTAGCGTCTTGAATGCATCCGAAGATGGGGTGGGCGACTGGGTAAACCTACGTTCTTATACGCCTCCTTTTGCCACGCCAGGTTTGTCTCATTTACCGGGAGCTCGACACGGACATCCAGCTCTGTGAGGGCAACCTCGACTCCGAGCTCGGCGTAGCTGCGAATGACCTCGACTTGCTGGTCCAGGCTAGGCGCCCTATCAGCTACGAGGTGAGCTTGCATGCCAATGCCGTCAACCTTGATGCCGTCGTCCTGGAGCAGCTTCACGATGCGCTTGGCGCCCTCGCTTTTGGGACCGACCGACTCGAGGTTGTAGTCGTTGTAGTACAGCTTCGCCGCCGGATCGACCTCGGCCGCGGTGCGGAAGGCCAACTTAAGGTACTCCTCGCCGAGAACGTTGTAGAAAACGGACTCGCGATATGTGCCGTCCTCGTTAAGAGCCTCATTGACGACGTCCCAGGCGTAGCACTTGCCTTTGTAGTGGCCAGCAACCTCGTGGATGTGTCTGACAATCACCTCGGTGAGCTCTTCGGGCGTCCATGTTGTATTCTCAACCCAGGGGGCGAGCTGGCTGTGCCAGACAAGGGCGTGGCAACGGAGGATCTGGCCGTTCTCTTCGGCGATGGAGGTCACGATATCGCCCTCTGTGAAGTTGAAAACACCCGGCGAGGGCTCGGTGAAAAGCCACTAAGTGAGACGTTAACTTGAATCCTTTACTAACAAGCTGTCATTTCAAAACCAACCTTTTGCCCATTTGTCGGGGTTGTTTGGCCAAACTCGTTGATATCATCGAGGATGGCGTCGTACTGCTCGTAGGATGCCTCCAGACCAGCGCGCTCGCGCTGTCCTGGGGAGTCAGTTGCAGCACCAAAGTACAGCAAGCCTGCTTTCTTCGCGTAGTAGTCAAGCTGAGCCGAGGCTAGGGGCAAGGACGCCGCCAGGAGGGGAACGGTGAGTGATTGGATATGCATCTTGACCGTCTGGTGACAATGGAACTTGGGCGAGAAACGAGAGGACCTATCTTGGAAGACCGAGGCCGGCGTGGACGAGGGTGAGATCAATAGGAACACTCCATAACGAGGGCGACGCAATTCATATATGCAAGATCCGGCCCCCGATGCGATTCCGTTTCCCCATGATTACCCCAAATTTCCAGGCGAACGGACGAGAGCAATCTCCAGATCATCCAATGCAACAGTGCCAAGCTACTAAGCTAGCAAGGACTACCGCCGTGGGGTGACGCCCTCTAAGGGATAGGAACCCGGCTTGACCATGTACCGGCGCCTTGGTCCCAAGACCTGCAAGCCTAGGTGACACGGCGTTGGTTGGAAGAGAGAAGGGCTTCGGGATTCAAAGGTCAAGTCCCGTGATGTGGGTACCGGGACAAGTGCGCTGGAAGGGGAGCTCATTCCGGTGAGAACCAAAGACGCGGTGGTCGCGGTTGGATAGAACCAATGGTGCTCTCAATTAGCGGCTTTCAGGGATCGTCCCTGACATGACCTTCCCCATCTTTTGCTGGGGCAGAATGGGGAACCGTTCAATCAGGCTGTCTGCGGTTAAATTAGAGTTGGATTGTGAGCATTTATCCTAATAGCCTCCTCGGGTAGTCTCCAGAGTCCCCTCACGGCCGGTGCGGAGGCGTGGAGAATCCCTGACTGTCAGAACAACCTCGACCTCTACGAATATTGTCGAGGCCGCTATTAAGTCCATTGATTTGGCCGAGCATTCGGCGAGAGCCGAGGCTATCCATGACACTTGCTGAAGGCGATGGTGCCAGAATGGGATGAGGTTGCTTGGAACGCATGTTTGTTAGAAATTGAACTGGTCATCGATATGAAGAAAGCTCATCAACAGTGACGAAGACAATGGGCATAATAACACTAGCGTTGATACCCACTTCAGTCAGCCTGGTTTGTATGACCCGCGTAGTCCCTCATAATTGAACTCAAACCAGAGTAAAGTTGACAGGGCGACTAAGCCTGCTGCGCAATGCTTCCGGAAACGAATAGCGAGACCAATAAAATCATGCCTTGGAATAAATTGTCTGTTTGCCGACGCAGGTTTGGAGGTGTTTGTTGCGACGGGCCGTCGCCTCACAACCTCGCGGCAGCGAATTACTTTCTGTTCGGTTGTTCGTCTCATTCCAAAATCCTTCATAGCCTCATTGCTTGATGACACAGGGACTTTTGACTATGCGATTCTGAAGGAGAGATGCCTAAATGCAAGTAGGGTCTCATGCTTCCGACTAAATTGCGATCAGAGCGATCCGTGTTGACTTGCATCTCTAAAGGAGACCAACAAGCACGCAACCCAATGGATGAGACAGGTAACGGCCAAGAAATTCGCAGACTGGTAGACCAAGCGCCAGTTACCTGTTGTGGCTTACCCAGCAAGCAAACAACTGGTGCTGATTATGAGAATAACTACCATGAAGCACCGCCAACCAAGGTACTTAGGCAGAATAAGTCGACACGTTCGAATCATTGATGCTACTTGAGCCAACGTGACTTATTCAAACAACCAGTGATAAATGCGGCACTCGAATGATGTTGCTCAGAAAGATGCAATTGCCGAAGATCCGGGGAAGCTGATGCGCGTCTCATTCGTCGCTTTGACCGCAGCCTACCAATGCCTCGAACCGCAGCGATATGATTTGTGAGCCGTAGTTGTCATTCTGTCGCAAAGACATACGAGCTTATGAGATGCGTCCCTGATGATCACGCTGACCAAGATGTAGCGGGGATGAATGTGAGGTTGGCAACCTTTGCTGAGAGCTTCATGAGTCAAAGGTGATCTGCCACAGACAGATCAAGGTGGCATACCAGTCTTACGTTTGATGACCGGCTATGATGGCACCGGAGCCGCCGCAATGAACAAGCGTCACGGAAATATAGACGGCAAGGGATCTGCCGTGCCAGTCATAGTTCTCCTGTTCCGGTATCGTAGCAACACGACAGGATGAACGCCGCAACCGCTATCGTCCTTGGCAACAATTGCCCTCTCACCACATCATGAGTAGCCTCGTCGGTGTGGGTGTCATTCTTCAAAGATCGCTCCGGTGGCCTCGAACCGTCGATAACGAAGACGTCTCCTATGTGTTTTCCGTACCAACGGGCTCTGGCCGGTTCCCAAACATGATCTTGTACTTGACGATCTCAGCAATCTCGAGCTCCTCCTCAGCCTCTCCTTCACCGCTAGTAGTGGCACCTCCCTTCCGCCGGATAATAGCCATGGCCTTCGGAAGCTTCTTAACTTCGCCCTGTAGTCTCTGATGCTGGCCGACATAGAGGAAGACGCGCTTCATCCAGGCCGTGCTGCCCTCTTCCTGCGTTTCGGGGTGATAGTCAGGGAATGTTACTTTGCCAATGGATATCTCGGGCTCGTTTTTGCTGGAATCCTCGTCGGGGTTGAAATGAGGCACGTTGACAGTTCCTTGCATCTCAAGCAGCGCAAGTCCAGAGGGTGTCTTGATGAGTGGGGGCAATGGGCTTTCTGAAGCTGAGGAGCCCTTCTTAGGAGGATAGATTTTGACCGATGACATTGTCGAGAGCAGATGTCGTGTGTTGATTTAGTTGGCGATATAAATGATACAGAGCCGTGATTGGGAGATTGCCTGGGTGACAGCAACGCCGTTTGTTCGTGATATACGGATGTCTTGATCGCGAATCGTGAAGCGCGACACTACAACAGTGTGGAGTCGTCCATCTGAACCTGCCCGGAAAACGGAGGCTGTGGTGGGGGCACGTATCCCGGCCCGCGTACCTTCCTAAACAGGACAAACACGTGACCCGGGGCTGTCTAAGCACGGCCCATGGAAAAACTTACCGAAAGAACTTCCCGCGGCCTGTGATTGGCCTAGGGATTTTTTTCGCAGCAGGGCTCTAGCGACGCACACATTCTCGAAAATTCAAGAGTAACTTTCCGCTTTTCCTCCTTCCCACTGAACAATCCACGCCCAACGCCCAGCCGCAGTCGACAACACTTGCACCACCCAACGCCGGCAAGATGAAGGTACGATAACACCATATCCCGACAGACGAGAGCGATACAATCGAACGCGATGGAATTGCCATATCAACGACGTCGAGTTCGAAATCGCTGGCGGTCTGATCACCGCGCCGAATATTTGGAAATATTCGGAGGGGGTGGAAAAGTCACGTTCAAGGTTGCTGACCATTTTTCTTGACTACAGTTGAACATCTCCTACCCTGCCAATGGCAGCCAGAAGCTCATCGACATTGAGGATGAGCGCAAGCTCCGCGTCTTCATGGAGAAGCGCATGGGCGCTGAGGTCCCCGGTGACTCCGTCGGCGACGAGTTCAAGGGCTACATCTTCCGCATCACCGGAGGCAACGACAAGCAGGGTTTCCCGATGAAGCAGGGTGTCATGCACCCTACCCGTGTCCGCCTCCTCCTCTCCGAGGGACACTCCTGCTACCGCCCCCGCCGCACCGGTGAGCGCAAGCGCAAGTCCGTCCGCGGCTGCATCGTCGGCATGGACCTCTCCGTCCTTGCCCTCTCCATCGTCAAGCAGGGCGAGGCCGACATCCCCGGCCTCACCGACGTCGTCCACCCCAAGCGCCTCGGTCCCAAGCGTGCCACCAAGATCCGCAAGTTCTTCAGCCTCACCAAGGATGACGATGTATGTGTGCTCCCTGTTGCGGTCCACCCTTCCAACAGCCACTTCGTCATCGCCTACCTGGTTCTGCGGCGGAGGGTCGAGCGGACCAGGTAGAGTGTGAGAGACGGGACCGTGTTTCCCCTCTGCCTTCGAACTACTTCTTTCATCAGACGATATCTGTTGAATGCCTTGAGAAAGTGCGCCAGATATATCAGAAAACGAGAGAGGGAGAGAGAAGGAAGAGGTGGGAGCATGTGTCGGGCTTTAATCCCAATGCTATACACATCACAGATACCCTATGCAAGTGGCTAATGAGGCATTCTTTGCTGCAACTTATAGGTCCGCAAGTACGTCATCCGCCGCGAGGTCCAGCCCAAGGGCGAGGGCAAGAAGCCTTACACCAAGGCTCCCAAGATCCAGAGACTCGTCACCCCCCAGCGTCTCCAGCACAAGCGCCACCGCATTGCCCTCAAGCGCCGCCAGTCCGAGAAGGTCAAGGACGAGGCCGTACGTTTGCCCATTATACATCTTATCTTGATGCTTCAAGTCATACTAACCCCCTATCCAGAACGAATACGCCCAGGTCCTTGCCAAGCGTGTTGCCGAGCGCAAGACCGAGAAGGCCGAGCTCCGCAAGCGCCGTGCCTCTTCCATGCGCAAGTAAACTTGTCGTCATGGCGGCGGTGTTGCGTTGGGAATCATGAAAAAAGTGAAAGATTACTCGGGTCTTCTGGTTTTCTTGCATTGGCGTGGAAAAAGGGAAATGGGGCACTGGGAACTCATGTCATGAAACAAGTTTTCAGTCAACATCATGAATGTAATAGGGCATTCAAAAATGGAAATGCACATCCTTTTGACACGCGAAATACCACCAGCAATTGTTTTATGATGTTAAACAAGATTGATACCTTACTTGCTCGTGCCATATGTCCACCTACCAATCTGCCTATCGTTACTCTGACGTTCATTATCCATCTCCGGAAGACACTACTGGAGTACCTATGAGCCTCGTAAGAAATCTCAGCCCTGCCCCGCACAAGATTCTGGGGTTGGACTGTCTAGATTTTCGTTCTCTTCCGGAGCGGGGGCTGTCAACGTTTGGTCCAGAGCTGGTATCAAGGCAGACCCACCGGACCCTGTCAATCTTTTGCGCCGCCAAATGACCGCAGAACCAAGGTATGTCACGCCTCATGTATGGAAAATTAGCGACATCACATGTACACGTAAGCGTTTTGGTAGAGAATCCATTTCGTTCTTTTATTTTAAATCTGCCGGTAAAGCCGAACTTTTCTCTAAAAGCAGGTCTTCCTGCCGGATCGAAAAAGGAAACCCGCAAAATGCCCGTTTGTACCGTACGCCCACCCCAATTTGGAAAAGGAAACCCCTCCCCCAATATGCCATGTGAAAATCCTCGAGGCTATTGCTGCTGCTGCTGCTAGAATTGCTACTGAAACTCTTAAACCCTTCATCACGGAACCCCTCTCTAGACGGGAACGTGGTTGAAGAGGTAGCTGACGCTCTCGCCGTTGTGGGTGCGGCGGATGGCCTCGCCGAGGACCTGGCTGATGTCGATGACGCGCAGCTTGGGGCAGCGCTCAATCTTGTCGCCGAGGGGCACCGTGTTGGTGACGACGACGCGGGACAGGCAGCTCTTGTTGAGCGTCTCGACGGCATTACCGCTGAGGACGCCATGGGTGACGATAGCGATGACTGTTTTTTTTTTGTTCACTGTCAGTGCATGGCTCTTCACGTTATGGATACTAAAGATGACGTACCTTCACGCGCACCGCCGGTCTCGAGAGTCTCCGCAGCCCTGTGGCGACTGTTAGTGGTGCCAAAACATCATGTCACGAGGATTATACGAACTTGGCGAGGGTGCCGCAAGTGTCAGCCATGTCGTCGACCAGAATAGCAATCTTGTCAGTGACGTCTCCGACGAGAATCATGCGGCCGACAACGTTGGGGCGCGGGCGCTCCTTGTGGATGAGGGCGAAGCCGGTCTCCAGGCGATCGGCAATACCGGTGGCACGCTTGGCGCCGCCCGCGTCGGGACTGACGATGACGCAGTCCTCGACGTTCATGTTCTGTCTGATCCACTGAAGGACACTCGGCTCGGCGTACAGGTTGTCGACGGGGATGTTGAAGAATCCCTGGATCTGCGAGGCGTGAAGGTCCATCGTGATGACGTGGTTCTATGTTTGCGCCCATGAGGTCAGCTTAAGATGCTCTCTCCCTCTGTGCTTCGTCTCTCTTTCCTTCCCCCTCAAGAATTTCGGGGGACTTACGCAGCCGGAAACCTGCAGCATGTTCGCGACAAGCTTGGCGCTAATCGGAGCACGACTCTTGTCCTTCTTGTCCTGTCTAGCGTAAGGGAAGCAAGCTGTGTGTATATCTCCAGTCAGCGAGCGTCCTTCCCCAACAATGCGACATCCCTATTGATCGTTCGGAGGGCAGACTAACGGATGACGGCGGTGATTCGGCGGGCAGACGCGGTTCTGCAGGCGTGGATCATGATGAGAAGCTCCATGAGCCCGTCGTTGATGTTGCCGGGCTCGCTGGACTGGACGATGAAGACATCTTCGTCGCGGACGCTCTCGCCAACGGTGACACAGTAGAGAAGTCAGCTTTACATGCCACTCAACGACCGGAGCCTGCCGGGGTTCGAGGGATTGTTCGCTAACCTCGTCTCTTGGTTGGAGTAGTTCAAGCTGTAAAGGCGCAAAGAAGCGGTCAATTAGATTTGATCTCCAAAGAATGTCGCGCCTGCGCCGGAAGGGCACCAGGTCTTGAATAGAGGCAAAAGCTTACCTCATGGTCTTCGCAAGGGGAATGCCCAGTCTGCAATATTCGCGACCCTACGTCAGCGACCGCTTCTGCTTGCTTCGTTCCTCTATACCACGGAGGATTCATACCGCTGAGCGACCTTCTCGGACAATTCCCCATGGCTGCTGCCCTTGAGGAGCTTGATGTCGTTTGTCATATCCCCCATGAGACCGGTCGATGTGTGACGACAAGGGGAGAAAAAGGGAAAGAAGGATTTCGAGGAGGGGCAATCGGCCGACTATAAAGGAGTTGCTGCTGTTGCTGCGGCACCTTGCTGAGGTTTGGCAGGCTAAGGTACTGTCGGATCTGTCTGGACGAATCGAATCGCAGCGCGGGGTCACGATGGAGGGGTATGGCTATCGGTCGGTCGGTGTGGCGGTGTCACACACACTATGGTCGAGGTCGATTGGGGAGGCCTTTCTGGTGGTGATATGCGGTTGAGTGAGACAGCGGGATTGCCTTTTACGTGGGGTTGCAAGAGCAAAGAGTATGTGAACAGCTTTTACCGTGAGTAATGGCCGGGTCGGGTCTATCGTGTGCCTGTCCACTTGAGTATTCGCACCGGCTGGGATCGGAGTAGACTGCTTGGGAAAAAAAGTACGAAAAAAAAACTTAGTGCTTTGTCGGCAGTGTTCCGCAATCCCTGAGAGGTCAATATTATGTGGAGAAAGGCATGGATCCGTCTTCGGCTCTTGCTTTACTGGCAGACCTTGGCCTCTCAAGGCCTCTGTATTAGCTGCCTACCTTGCCTGATCCATTGGCGAATGCGATTAGCCAACATGCATACCCGAAGAAGAATGCTTCCTTCTACTATGTAGCGACCAGAGCACCTTTAAATTAGAGCCATTTTGACGATATAATTCGAAGTGGATCGAGGATCGCACTATCACCGATAATGGCTGCGATGCATGACCCGGATGCATCAGTGTCGTGCTGTCTATGGTTCATTCAATCTATAGAATACTTCTATTTTGGCCCACCGCCTGAAACCCAAGAATAAGTCACGGAACCAACACAGAGTGTTTATTTGGACTTTCCCCTTAACATTCGTGTGTTCATAATCATCTGACGAGCTTCGAATTGGATACTCTACATACTGGACCTCCATACCATCATCAGCCAGCTGAAGTTCCAAGCGGCCTGCACTCCGCAAAGAACCAACCGACGATTCGTAATATGAAGGCCTCAAAATCGAAAGAGGATAACGCAAGCAGACCTGACCTGGTACTTCCTAAGCCAAGGCCGAGAGAGTCGCCATAAGTATGTACATGTGGTTCGGCATTTATTCACAATGCCCTCCCACTCAAAAATCACGCCCGTCTCCCCCATTCCAATGTCCTGTGTCGCCTACCATCCATAATGCAAATGCTGACGTGACCGCAAAACTGTCTATCTTTGCTCGCTCCCTTCTTATGCAAAGCCGAAGTAGTCGCTTCCTGCTGTGATGGCCTTCATGAGTTGTTGACGAAGCATTTCGTAGTTCTCGTATTCAGGGAGATCAAGTTCTGTGACAATTGGTTAGTGGATGCATTTCAAACTTGGTTCCAAGGGATAACGTACGGTTGAAGCATGTGTGCGAGCTGGGAAGGCGCTCCTTGTTGCCATAGTCTCGATGGATGTTGAAGCGGTTGATACCATTCATACCCTCCAGCTCCTTGAATCCATTGAGAGGCACCTTACTGGTTCCAGTCACGAACTGCAGCAGCTTGGCGCGCTCCTCCTTGTCGAATGAACGGATCGCTCGCCAGAACCATTGGATCTGCGGTGATGACGGAGTGTAATTGTGGTATTCCGTGTTGCTCTTCCAGTCGTCAACGTCAATGTCGGGCAAGCCGGAGATGAGAAGTTCCAACTCCTGCTCGTTGAAAATGGAGATGAGATCCGCGGGAATGATATCATGGAATCCTAGTACAATAGTTAGCAAAATGTCTTCTTTTTCCAGTCTTGCTTGGGTAATCAGACTTACCCTTCAAGAAGTGTTCCATCTGTTCCTTAACAGATGACAGCAGCTTGTGCTCCACCACCAATCTCACGTAGTCATGCTTGTTCTCCTCGGTGACGGCGATGTCACGACCGCCGGGGCAAAGGTCAACAGTACGAGTCACGCCAAACTCATCGTCCTCCACCGAGAACGTCTCTGTGATGATGTCCGTGATGTCATTATCGAGCATCCACACCAAAGACTTGTAGTAATCCGGATCGAAAGATTCCATGTCCTTGACGGATACCGACTTGCCGAGAATACGCTTGTACACAGCGCGGCTGAAGTAACAGTCGAGAACCCGACCCTCATACAAGGCCTTTCCGATGATGCGACCAATGAACTTGAAGAACATGAGATGCTCGTCATTAATGCCACTCAACTTGTTGGGGTGGAATGTGGTACGGTCAGAGGAGACCGGAATGAAGAGTGCATAGTTGGCATCGAACATTTGCCTGGACAAGACCTGGAACCACTCGCGGGTTACACCTCCGGCGTCGACACCCTCCTCGTTGTGGAAGCGAATGTTGAGCTTGCCATACTTCATCTCGTCGCCGGTCTTGAAGTAAAGCGACTTGAAGGAGTCGTGGAAGACATGCTCGCGGCGTACTGAGAGCTGCAACGCAGGGAACGACGGCCGTTGATTGTTACTGGAACGGCTGTGCACACTACGGTTGAAGTAATTGCGTTTGTTGTCGAACTCGAGAACCTTTGGATTCTTGACCAGAAGCGAAAACGTTCCGGACATGAGCTTCGGACTGTTGCGGACTAGCTCATTGAGGATGCGACGGTGGTCCTCGGTGAAGGTGAAGAAGAGGCCGGCCATGCGATTCTCCGGGGGCGGGCTTGATAGCAGCATCTCCTTGCTTGTCTGGTTCTGAGTCTGTGAGTCGTCGTTCATAGCGGTATTCTTGCAGACGACCATGAGCGATTCTATCAGTGGCAGAAGGATCGTTGCTACGTTAACCATGTTCTCCCGCTCACGGATAGCGCTGAGACAGGCGCTCAGTTTCTCCCACATCATGGAGAAGGTCGAGTTGTGGTACAGTGAAGTAACGAGATCCTGCTTTTCGTTGATGCTGGTCTCGGCATCTTCATCTGCCTTGTCACTCTTCTTCTTGTTGTCGAATAGGTGATCGAGCGCCGTGAGAACACGGAGGAGCTTGTTCTGCTCAGAAGCACCGGGAGAAAATTTGGCAAGCGCAACACCTTGAATCTCGGTTCCCGACGTAGCCTTCTCAATATGAGGAAGCAGCTCATCGAGATCCGCGACAATGTTCTCACTCAAGACACGAGCTTGGCGGACCAGTTCCTGTCCGAATGTTGCCTTGGCGCCTGGAATAGCAGACAAGTTCTTGATAGCTGAGATGGTGTTTTGGAACGTCTTGGAGCTACATTCCCGAGCAACAAAGATCTTGACCACAAGAGTAAGATTGTGCGGCGGAATGATCGGAACCTGCATTTGGCGAGGCGCTTTCTGGGTTGTCGACTTGTCGGTGGTCTTCGCATTTTCGGCACTTTCACCCTTGGGCTCCTGGACTTCCACGTCGGCGGCAGTCTCGAGGATTGCGTTCTCAGCAGGTTGGGCGGCTGAGGCCGAAGCGGGATTGGCTTCCGCTGCACTTTCCGCTGCCTTCTTCTTGGCCTCCCGAGCAGCCTTCTCTAGAGCTTCCCGACGGCGTCGCTCCATCGTAGCCAATGGTACCGTAATCTTATTCAGTAAATCGGCGAGGTAGGCCATAACCACCGAGCTCTCCATCACCAAATCTCTGTCGAGAAGAGTGAGGAGTGAGTTGATTGCATACTTGTGGGCCTTGGAGTCCTTGGCCTTGGCCTTGCGGCTGAGTGTACGCTTGAGGGAAGATCCAACCGCCTCATGCTCTGTCAGGAAGAGCATGGGGATGTGAGGGTTCTTGGTGGAGAGATCTTGCAGCAGATCCAAGCACTGGTGGACGACCATGAGTGGTGATATCTCCGAGTTGGACTGCTGATGCACAGCAGCGCTCAGCGACGTCAGAGTCCGCTTAAGGTTCTGAGGGGTCTTGGGGTCTGCGTCCTTATCCTTAGACTTCTTGGCCTTCACAGAGAGTTGGCTGAAGCTGCGCTCAACAGCTTCCATGTCTGTGCTTCCTTCTTGTAGAATCAAGAGAATGGTGCTGATTACTTCGAGGCGATTTTGACGGTTTTCGCAGACATCGGCCAGAACACTGAAGAGGTAGTTGCGGATGGAGCCGATCTGGGAAATGAACATGAGCCGAAGCAGAGTAGCAACTCCTGGCTTGTCCAGCATCTGCACAACTGTCCGCCGCTGTACCTTGTTCTCATTGGCTTCTCCCGATTCGACAGGTGGAGCACCTGGTCGTCGAGCAACGACAGGAGGGCTTCTGCCTGTGACAGCAGGGTGAGCGCTGTGTTGCTGGGCAAGCAGACGGGCCTGAGCGGCCATTTCAGGAGGCAAGTGGTCCATTATGTCCTCTCCTTGATCCATGAGAACTTGCTGTCGCAATTCAGGAGGGAATGTCAAGAGGATGCTTGCCGGGTCCATGTCCACTGCGATCTGGTCTTGGCCCGCGGTTGTCGCCTGGCGGCGCTGCTCATCTCTCTCTCGCCGGCGCGCATCCTGACGTTCTTGTTGAACGATTTCTAGTCGCAGATCCTCCGGGAGAGCGTCGAGGAACTCTTGGAAGACTTCACCCTGTTCGCCAGTGGCAGCCTCCTCTCGAGCTTGAGATCTCCTGGTGCTGACCGTTTGTGCGATGACTTCTTCTCTGAATTCCTCTGGTAGAGCCGCCAAATAATCAGGGTCAATACCGAGTTCAGTGACGTCGACTTCCTCTCCACGGATAGTTGTCATGACGCGACTAGCGTCGTCTGCCGTGTCTTCGGCCAGGGTCGCAGACGGCTCTTGTGTTTCGACCCCTTCCATGGCTTGCGAGCCAGCACTGTCAGTGTGGCTTTCTTGGGTTGATGCCAAATCACGCTCTCCGGCAGCAGCAGCGGCCTCCGCAGCGGCACGCTCTTGTTCTTCGCGCTCTTCCGCTTCTTTCTTTTCACGGGCTGCCTTTTCGTTGGCTTCCTTGGCCTCCAAGAGCCTCCGAGCTTCCTCTTCAAACTTTCTGCGCTCCTCTTCTCGCACTTTACGTCGCTCCTCTTCTTCGGCCTTGAGCTTCTTCTCATACTCCATTGCGGGAGGAACCAGCTTGGAGAGAAGGATATTGACAAGCTTCTGTGCTTTCTCGATGAAGTGAGCCCCGCCGAAAACCATGCGAGCTTCTTCTTGGTAACGCTCGAATGTCGATTCGGGGGTAAAGGCGACGGCCTGTTGAGGCTCGTGGTAGGTCGTCTCACGACGGCTGTCTGCCCGAGATTCGCGAGGGGCAACATGGTACTCCCTGACTTCGCCGCGTCCATTTTGAGTAATGGACAAGTGGACGGCAGATTGACCGTGTCGCATGACCGGAAGAGACGCGACGAGATCGTTGAGGATAGCGATTGGGCTGTTAGACAAATGCTGTACACCTGGACCAAAAATTTCAGGAGGCAGGCGCAAGCCAATCATACCAGAACCCGGCGCAGGGCGGGGTGATGCTTCATGGCCCTGGCCGTTTCGGCGCAGAAGAGGATTGACCCCGTCGTCGGCATTGTTAGGCACGGCATTCGGTCTGTGGCGGGGAGAGAAGTAGCTTCGGAAATCTGCAGGGCCTGTCAGCTGTTCGTTCTGCTGATAGACTGCATCAATGGAGGAGAACATACCGCCCAGAGGATCGCGGCCACCGCCAACCATGAAACCAGGGGGGAATGGGCTACGGTGTCCATGACGATGGCGATGAGCGTGTTGAGGCTGGCCTCCGAATGGCTCGACGACCAAAGTATCCCATCCGAGAGCAGAAGGGAGGTTGGAGGATTGGTGGTCATCTAGATGAGTGTTAGCAATCGTAGCATTCGTGGACAGCGAAAAATACTTACGAGGGTAGGCCTCGTCATAGATGAGCTCGTCTTCTTCCATGTCTTCATCATCGTCTTCATCGTCTACGGCTTGTGTTAGAAAATTGCAGAAGAATAGGCCAAGCTGTCTGAACCTACCATCTTCATCACGACCATCATCAATGTAGTGATCTCCAAGGTCATCCATGTCGTCGCCGTCGTAGTCTTCTGGGTCCATGACTGCTCGGGCCAGATTTTCGATCATGTCCTCAGACTCCATGCCATGAACGTGAGCCTCTTCGCGGTCCTGGGCTTCCGCCTCATAATCAATGTCTTCATCGTCTTCCTCTTCTTCTTCCTCTGATTCACTCTCCCAATCCGAGGCGCCATCGTCCTCGAGAGGGTTGCCGTCTTCGTCGACAATCTCTTCCACAACGTCGAGGTGCTCTTCCATCTCATCCATGTCGTCAGAATCCATTTCGTCATCCTCGCTGTCATCGTCATCCTCATCCATGTCATCATCTTCGTCTCCCATGATGACCTCAACGACACCAGGATCCCCATGAAGGCCCTCGATGTGACCCATCTCACCCAATTCTTCGTCTTCGTCACTGACGCCATCTTCACCATCATCCGATACTTCTTCTTCGCCATAATCAAGCTCGTCGCCATAGTCATCGTCGTACATCTCTTCGTCGTCGTCCTCTACACCTTGAGTTAGTAATGGCATGTAAGTCCAGTCCAGTGCATGATACATACCGTCCTCATCGTCGGACTCGTCATCGCTTCCACGAGGCTCGAGCATACCAAGAGTAGAGTTACGGTAGAGATCCGGCGTTTCTTCGCGATCGTCATCCATGTCAGACATTGAAGATGTCGAGATAATGTCGTCTTCGGCGTTTTCGGGAAGAGATGTCGAGGGAAGGACATGGGAGCGGCTCAGTTCTTTGGCGGTATCTGTCAGAACGCGCAGAACTCTGAGGACATACTTAATGGCCCTCTTGACGCCAGCATGGCTCAGGTCGACTTCGGCGATAGAGGAAGTCAACTTGTCGAGGTAGCCCTTCTCGTACATCATCCTGCGTAACTGTGCTTGCGATCGTCCTTGGGGAGAGTCAAGTGCCCGTTGAGATGTCGTTTCCTTGTCCTTCTCGCCAATGATATGGTTCATCAGCTCGGCGAGACACTGCATCTTCAGGTAGCGAGTGTCAACAGGCTCTTCGGGTGTGGCGGCGCGCTCGTATGCCTTGAGAATAGTGTCCAAAACAAATTTCCGAACAAAAAGCAGATCGGGCTCGTCGTCGTATTCAAAGCGATCTCGTGTCTTGTCAATAACCTTTTCCCCTGTCTTGGCTACGAGCGCAACGAGAACCTGTTGGGCTTGGGCAGAGGTGGCGGCTTTCTTCTTTGATACAATGCTGTCTGCATTGTCGCTGAGATTGCCTTGGCACAAGAGGTCGTGGATGAGATAGTTGAGTACATTCGATCGAGGCTTGACGGGCGTGTTCGTTTGCAACGAGATGCTACGCTTGAAGTTGATGAACTCCACCTTGGTCTGATTGTAACTCTGGAGGAGCTCTGCGAGGCAGTTGAGCAAGAAGCACCGGTAGATGAAGTGCGGATGATCCTCGGCCCTGAAAACCGGCTTTGTGGACTTTTTATCCTTGTCCTTATTATCGGCTGCATCCTGGTTGTCTGGCGTTGCCTCTTTAGAAGCGCTTTCTGTGGGAGCGCTTCCTGATGACGCAATGTTCTCCATGTCCTTCGAGGCCTGTGGAGGCTCATTGTCATCCACTTCTCTGTATTTGAGCAGCTCGCACAGGAGGAAGTAAATGATGCCGTGGGGATTCTCGACCACCGGCCGTTTCAGCTCAGCTACTTGCTTAGGCGCGTCTGCCATTTCCTTGTCGTCCGTTTCTGTGGATTGCTTGACATCATGGATAGACAAGTCCTCCGTGGCCTGCACAGCGGGCTCGACGCTCGCCTCTTCCTCGTGGGCTTTGATTTTGGAACCAGAGTCGGGCTCCTTGAGTGCCAATTGTTGGGCACGGCTGCTACCCTCGCTCCCAGGAGTCCAACGAGATAGCTTGGTCATCTCATTGGTAATTTCAACAAATAGATCCGGGGACCGCAAAGCAAGAGGCGCCATGTTACGCAGGTATGTGCTGAGATCCAGGTTTCTCTGAGTTCGTTGAGGATTGTCGAATAGGTTACGAATCTCAGCTCGCATGATTTGCTTCAGTGTCTCCTCGTCTTCGACAATGTGTCTCAGGATAGACATGATGCTGCCAGTCGTTTTGCTTTCTTTCAATCGTGCTGAACCAACACCCGCAAGCTGCTTGGCCATGGCAAACAGCCTCCCAAGGTTGTGCTTGTCTCCAACCTTTTGCGCCATGGCGGGCTTACGTGTCAAAATGACGATGACACGAAGTACAGAGGTTGCGAGTGTCTCCTCCTTCCCGAGGCCGGGAAGCAGCTCCAGAATTACATCCAGAAGCCTATTTCGCTGTTCAGCAGAAACAATCAAGTTGCGTTGAGGAAGCACAGCAGGCGCAATCGTCTCGCTGTCATTGCCTGGAGGTTTCCATTGCGCTTCAATAGGCTGCTCATCGTATGACAGCAGAAGCTCGACGATCAACAGGATATACGGAATCCAGGGAGGGAGCTCTTTGTTTGAAGTCGACGACCCTTTCAAGTCGAGGAAAGATATGTACTCGTCTACCTTCTCTCTCAGAGTGTCAATGTTGCATTTGAAGAAACTCTTCTCTTGCATAAGCAGAGCCAGAAGATGGGCATAAGCAGCAATGCTGGTGCCATTCGACTTTGATTCGCTGTCGTCGAATGACAAGGAGGTCAACGCATTTGCCAGAGTCGCACCGACCTCATCCCGAGCATCGTCGTTCGGCTGGCGGAATACCATGGCACTAATTAGCTCAGATAGCTCGATGGCCGAGTGGGGATGAGCCCTGACAACGTCGAGAGACCTGTCGATGAGATTGCCTCGCAATTTTGATCGTTCTTCGTCGAGTTTCTCCTTGCTTGTCGTCTGAGTTTCGGTGCTAGCGCGGGCCTGTTCTTCGGTGGTAGCTGCTGGCGTGGAGGCATCGGGCCTCGCTTGGGATTCCCCAGCTATAGCAGGACGTCCGTCGCTGTTGCCATTCCACTCAGATGCTCTGTTTCCCAGGTCGCCCAGTACGGCATCACCGAGCAGACGGTCCAGCTCCGGAGTGACGAATTCCGGCGCCACGTCAACCGCCATAGCATCGGCATCAGCGGGTGCAGCAGGTACTGGCGCTGTGTTGTCCGACTGACTGGTCTGGTTTGTTGGCTCAGGGCGTTCGGGATTGTAAGCATCTTCGGGCGGGACCGGGTTCCTTTGACCGGCCTTGCCAGCCTTGTGAGAACGGCAGTACTCCGTTGCAGAAGGTTGGTTCCAGTTGGCTCTGAAGACAGCTTCGCGGGCCAACTCGACGTCCGCCCCATCCTCTTCAAGCAGACCGATCAGAGGGGTATGGGCCTGCCAGTTGAACAAGACTGTCGATTTCTTGAACAGCTCGACAGCTGGGGTGTTCCGAGATGGTTCTTGGTCACCCGCAGATATGATCTTGAGGATCTCAATCACCTTTGCTACTGCCTCCGGTCGCAACTTCTCGATCAGTGTTGACTCCCAAATCTCACGGATGACCGGGAGAACAGCCATTCTCACTTCAACAACAATTTGATGAGATATTGGCGTGTCTGGGCGTCTCTCGGCTGAACGAGGCAGGAGGCCAAACTGTGCGGTCGAGTCGGAAATGTTCTTACCGTTGACAAGAGCAGCAAAGAACTCGAAGATTTTTCCGAGGCCGAACGAGGCAACACGAGCGCTAGCAGTGGCCCCTACGTCTGAGTCTCCAGCGTCTTTGCAGATCTCGGCCGAAAACCGACGCACCATGGTCGTGAGAACCTGGAAACCACCCTGATCAAGGAAAGCAACAAGCACCGGGATGACGACCTGGACCGATGAACGTTCCCCTGATGCTCGAGTATTGTCCATCAACATCTCTGTCAATGTGTGAAGCATGATGATCCAGTAGTGGTACTCCTTGCCTGTAGGCTCAGCAGGGTCAACAGAAGGAGCCAGCTGCGCCAGGATCGTCCCTGACAATTCTCTGGCAATATCAATGTGTTTTGGACGTGAATAAGCATCGCGTTCACGTCTTGGGAAGAGAGCTTTGCCAAGTTGCTGGAAGAAGGGAAAGGTCGACGGAACCATTGAGTGGAGTAGGATGCGAAGGGTCTCGTAGTTTTTGTATCGGAACGTCGCTTGTTCTTGTTTTGTTGGTGTCTTGAGCTGAGTGCCAGGAGCTGTAGCAGGCACAGCAGCACTAGGCGCAGAATCCGACGGCTCGGCCGGGGCTGATGCCGCCTCGGTCTCGCCTTCGCCCTCGCCAACACTCTGAACTCCAGCGGCCCCGGTGATGGAAACCATAACGTCACTCCCAGGAGCTGGCCGCTTAGCCCACCAGTGTTGAGGAAGCACGTTATGCCCAGCACCCTCTTCTGCCAGCACAGCCTTCAGAAGCGGCCCCAGTGATTTGACTAATTCGAGATAGTAGTCAAAGACGTTGATGGGATACAGCTGAACTGAGTTGGAGCGTGGTGAAGAGGTGAAACATTCATAGAGCGTCTTGATCAGCGACTGCGCAGTAAGTAGTGCCTTGACCATTTTGTTGCCATTGAAAATGCGTTCTTGCACCGACGGGTCAAGGCTGCGTACTTCATCGAGGGTCATTCTGCCGTCGAGGCCGAGGAAAGGGTGAAAGTAGGGAGAGTCATTCTTGTACTCAGCCAAAGGTTTGAGTGTATCGACCGAAGCCTGTGCGCGCCTGAGTAGGGAGGGTAAGCCGAGAACCGGAGACTGTTCGACAAGCTGAGAAATGACCAGGTGCAGGGTTCGGGCTGCGTGGGAGTCACAAAAGTCATGCGGCAAACTGGGCAGTTCTGCGACGTCTAGCAGTAGCTCAAGCCCTCCATGGGTAATGAAGTAAGCCTTGAGCGTATTGTTGTTGAGGTAAGCTGAGAGGAAGCTTGACAAGGCATAGACGTAGGGCGTTATGTCGTTGTAAGCTGTCGCAGACGTGGACGGCTCATCGGAACCCAGAGCTCCCTTCTGCGCCGTAATTTCCGTAGCATCTGACATTTCGACGTCAAGATTGTCGCCCCTCCCCTTTCCTTTGCCTTCTGTACCGAATTCAGTGGTAGGGTGCAGTACCAGGTCCTTGTACTTCTCATCCGCTGAAGGAGGGTTCTGTGAACCGTCGCTGATGTACAGTTTCGCGCCCCAGCCAGCAGTCTTGGCCTTGTAAATACCGAAGGATCTGACCCTAGCAACCATGTCGATCACAGCATTTGAGATCGGACGCCTCAAGTTAGGGTGGTGCCGGGCGAGTTCGTCAAAGCTGGCGCCCACATTGCTAGCGAGATGAGGGTCGGTTTCCATGGTATTGACGTGGGCAGGGCTCTCGAAGATTTCGAGAAACGACTCAAGAGCGCGAGAGGAGGCCACCATCTTCATTCCTGCATTATTCAAGCAAATGGAGTTGAGAACTTGTGGGACAACATTGATGGCGTCGGATGTTGGCAAGATGCCCTGGGCCAGAGGGCGACGCTCATGTGATTGGGCAATTTCTTCCTCAGGAGGCGGATGAGGCCGAGTATCAGCGTCGATTTGAATGGAAGCATTAGAGGATTCAGGGCTGCCTTCGTCATCCTCGTCGCGGTCTCTATTGTCTCGATCGGTGTTGTTCTCACCATTGTTGTCACCAGGATCAGCGGTGTCTGCCGTTTGCTCCTCAGCGTCCTGCGAAGGTGCGATGGTGGGCTGAGAGGTAACTGGATGGCCAGTGATGGCTTCCAAATAAGCGACGATGATCCCAGATTCAGAAATGGCAGCGAAGCTTGTAGGGTCATTGTTGATAAAGTCGCTGAGCACCGTGACAGTAGTCGTCCACAAGACGGATCCATAGCGCTTAGTATTCTGCATGATGTCTCGCAAGCTGGCCAACAGCTCCGATTTGTCAACAAGGTTACGGAGAAGTCGATCAGTGTTTCCGCCATAGGTGTAAGAGTTCGTCATCATGTGATGGACAAACTTGAGAACCCATTTCAGGGTCTGCTGTTGATTGTAGGGTATCTCATAGTCAACAACCTGGCAATAGTGTTCAGGTGTGTTGCCCTCTCCAGCTTGCACAAGTTGCTTTGCTTCGGCCACCGTTATGACAAGGAGTTCGGAGATGGCATCAAGACCGGATCCGCTGAAGAACGATTGGAACGCATTCTGATACGTCCAAATCAGTCCGTCGAGGAAAGCCAGAATCATGGACTGATTGCGCTGGGCGACATCCGACCTGATTTTAAGAATCTCCACCAGAATATCCATCAGTCCGGCCGTCACCATCTCAGCTCCGATTCTAGTAGACATGGCCAGGTGAGTCGTCAAAGAGAAAAGACTGGTACGCCACTCGTCGACTTCCGTGGTATGAATACCGCGGTCGGGTTCACTGGTCTTCATCCCTGCGACAGCCTTTCGGATGACGTATAAGAGAATTCCGTGGTTGACATTCGCATTCAGGGCCGACAAAACATCTTGGTATCTTGCAGCATAGTTTGAGATGACCTCAAGGAGGCCCAAGACAATTGACTGAAGCCACAGCGGTACTTGAATGGAACCATCGGCCGGCGGGTGAATTAGTTCCGCCAGTTGATAAGCCAACTGATAGCGTCGTGTTTCGTCGTTGTCATGACGCAGAACCTTCTCGACGAAGGTCGTCTCCGGATGGATGAAGGCCAGGTTTGTGATGGCGAGTAGACGGACGGCAAGCGCTTCCTGTCGAGACTCCGCACCCCCAAGAAGAGCCTTGGCTACTCTCAGACGGTTGAGAATCTCATATTTGGCTGAGGCGGGCATATCCGCAGGACATCGTGCAAGGAGCTCGTAGATGGGCGTGGAGGCAACGACTGATTGCGGCAAATCGAAGATTCGCTGACTCGACTTGGTATGGTCATTGGCGACGATGGGGCTTCGTGTACTTAATGGCGAAGCCTCGTCAACGCCGGCCTGACGAGCGGATCTTGGAGTGTTATGCTGAGAGCCGGCTGTCGTGCTGCGCCTCAGAGGGGTCGGTGTAGAGGGCATGTTGGAACCAATGCGATCATGAGCCGTTGAGACAGGGTGGTCCTTTGCGATCGACGCCACGGTATAGGTGATCTTGATATCTCCCCATCCATTCCAGCGCCCATTGTCGGGTGTAAGAATAGACCCCAAGTCGTTGGCAAACATGGCTGCGGCGTTTTTATGGCTCGGGGCCTGAGGCTTTTCCTTGCCCTTGGCACTCGACGTGGGCGTAGCAGTAGCCAGCGAGTCTGAAAGACTGACGATCGGAGTCTTGGCGAAGGGCAGAGCGACGCTGTTCACGCGGTCGAGGTCGATCTGGTAGTGATTGCTCAGCAGAGCAGTGCTCACTGTGCGGGAGGCGCTTCCTATTCTCTTGACAGAAGCTTGGTAGCGCTGGGCCAACTCGGCGCTGACCTGCAGAGTTGCAAGAAGAAGCGACAGAACTGTAGTGTTGAGCAGCTTGTTCAGGACCATGCTACTAGAGTAGATGCTTCGGTTGCCGCAGTGCTGCAGGAGTATACGGGTGAACTTGAGGACAGCCTCGATCAGCTGCCTATCTCCATCTGCATTGTAGCCCAACTCGACAAGACCATCATTGTCCCAGGTCTGGTCGCCATATTGTTCAGTCTTAGCGCCTTGGTTGAGGAGCAGATCGCGGCCAAAATCGCGGTTTTGGGGGCCCTGTTCCAGGTTGTAGGTGGTGCAGAAGCAGTCCAAGATGTCGTCGAATCGGTTGAGAAGAGGGATCCAGTGGTATAAATCACCTCTCGGGTAAGGCCATCTTGTCGGGAACTTGTGGAGGTGGTTTGGAAGGAGAGGCAAGGGTGTGGAGCATGCCGATGTGACAAAGTCCTTGAGCCATGGAGACTAGGAAAATGGTTAGTGACACTGGCCTGATTTGTACAACAAGAAGGAGAAGAGAAGAGAAGAGCAGGCAGAGAGATGGCTTACCAAAGTCTCGGCATGCTTGGGCTGCATCTGCTTCGTTATCTTCCCCATCGTGGGCGAGCGCGGCAGGGCCGCAGGTTCATATGTGCAGCCTTGCTAGCTAGCCCGCGTCGGAGTTTGAAGGTCTAGATAGCGCAGCCGGGTATCTCGTAGACGTTTGCGCGAACGGAACAGACGCGTCGCAAAAGAGGGTATCCCTTTACGGTATTATACAGTCGTGTAGAGGAAGAGGTCGACGGTCTGGTGTGTGTGGTCAAAACGTGAAAAGAAATCGACCAGGCGATGACGAGAAAGCTTGGGGTAGAAAGGCACAGAAGTGCGAGGCCGGGTGCAGGTCGTCCTCACGGGCTTCCGTGACAATAGCTTTGCCAAGCAATGTATGTTCGGGTCGTCCTGTTAAAAGTGCGTGTCGCTCAGACTCAAGATCGTAAAATCCTCGCGAGTAGCAGGCGGTGAGATCAAGCCGTCGATCGCAACGAGTGCCTAGTGTTGAAGGTAAGGTGGAAGGCGGGATGGGATGTTGGAGAGTGAGGTGGAAAAAGAAGTTGCAGATGTCAAATCGGCAAGGAAAGGTAGGTGCGGTTACAGTGGGCCCTTTGCGTAATAGCAAGGTAGGTAGAGGTAGCTTTGCCAGCTTGCTAGGCGTAAGGCACGGCTCAGTCACTGTTTGGTTGGAGGTCATGTACGGGTGGTGGTCTGCCGCCTTGCGAGCGGTCAGACAACCAAAGGTGGGAGGAGCGGGCGGGCAGTTGCTGGGCTGGACACCTCCCCAGGCTTCGCACTGTCTTTTACCCGTGTTCATCCACATAATGAGCAGTGCTAATTATCTGTAGACACAGTGACCGCGGTTGTTTGTCTATCTTCGTTCCTACCTTACCTATGACGGGAGGAGAGGATAGCGGGGAGGAGAGTGCACGGTTCAACTTAGATTTTGTTGGCGGGACGCAGGCGGTAGTGTGGAGGCGGCATCAACAGCATCTTTGTCAAAGGTACGTACCGCGCCGCAAGGCGACCGGGCAGATGTGACCTTCCATACAGTACTCCGTAGGTACCTAATAAATCTTAATATTCCACTCGCTTCTGGAACCAGTTTCTGCCTTTACCTTCCATTACCTAAGGTAAGGCATGGCAAGGCAGGCAGGCCAACACAGTCGTAATGCTGTTCTGATGCCTACCACAAAGTCAACACAATCAGATCATGAATGAGTTACAATCCGCAAGATAATGTACATTTCATTTTGCCCAATCACCAATCTTACTCATGCTGGTACACGAAGGTTGTATAAGGTTCCTTCGCGAATGTACATTTGGCAAAGGAAAAATTTCATCTCCTTACATGATGGCACTTTACGTACTGAAGATTTATGACAGCATCCAGCGTCAAACAAGTGGACTCTTGATACCTTAGCAACGGGGCTTCTAAAGACTGGATCTCCTTACTAGACTACAGTATTATCCCCACTTCACAATGTCAATAAACGTGTGCAGTGTTGATGATGCGCAAAAGTCGGAGGGTCTGGCCAGCGGTAGATTGAAAGAAAATTTCTCCATCGCCTTTTGGGAAGTAATGCCTTCCTCGACAGATTCCTCACGCAGAACTCTAACAACTGCTCTCCTCTCGTAATAGACCTGTGATGGCCGGAAGGCACTTCTAGCTCACGTCAAACAACTCAGTCACTGCCAACACATGGCATGCTGATTTCCAGAGGCTGTCGCTCCTCCACGTGGCTGGTCTGCCGAGAATGCACGTGTCAATGTAAGGTATTGGGGCTTTAAAGCCTCAATTGACCGGGCAGATGTTGATTTACGCTGGGCCTCAAATCTCATTTTCCAATAGAGGGCTTGAGAAAATGCATACCAGAGTATCTATCTGGCTCTTCAGATTGAACTCTCCGGGCAAAACAACGATCTCCCCGTCTCGAGCACGATATATCAGAAGTGACATTAAGCGGTGTCTTTTTAAGGCAAGTGAGGGATGAATGGACAGTGTTTGAATCGACATCGAAAGTAGAGCACTGCGAAAATATCAAACGTCAAGTCGCAAATGTGATGAGTCCTGCCCATCTGTTTTCATCAGGTTCTCATTACGACGAGTCCCGCGACCTGCGACATTTATGCTTGTGGCTCAGCTTGCACAGAAGACTTGGGGCAGCCGATATAAAAGGCCTGGGTTGCATTCCAGTTCATCCACACCAAGACACCAACCGGTGCTTGGTCCGAGGTTGGTAAAAATAGGATCCAAGCGTGCCAGGCATGCCAGACAAGCCATTTGAGACCCAGGAAGACCCAGTATGAATGCCTAGCTGCCAATGTTAACATTCGGATCAAATTGACCGAACCCGACCTGAAGGCATCAGAAGCATAGTGACTACTGAACCCCGACGATGAGTGAGGAAACCGGCCTCGGTGCCGTTGTCCCCCGAACCCGGGTGCAACCCGACCAACAAACAGGCGGCGTAACGCCGGGTCTGCGGGCGGGCGGCTGGCCTTCTTAGAGTTGGAAAAAGGGGGAAGGGCACCAGGGGTTGAAAAGATCTACCCCCGATTGCAACGGCGCGAGAGATGCGCAGATCATAACGTTCCAACGGGGAAAGGCTGGCGCTACCAAGAGTCTACTCAGTGTACACAGCGAAACAGTGGTAAAGAGCAAGTACTGAATAAGTAACCACCTCACACAAGTGCTTTGCCTCGGATGGCCAACCATCAAGCCAGTCCAACTTTCCAAGCCATCCAAGAAACTTGTGCTGCAGGGGCAGCGGCTGTTGGACTGAACGAAACTCTTTAAAGACAAGGTCGTCTCGGAAGACGCGCACACATCCACAAAACAAAGAGCCAAGATGGCAGATAAACAAATAATACTGTGTAGCGACGGCTGAACAGTAAGTTCATATCATTCTTAGCTATTGCTCACATGAGATGATGAGGTAAAGGATGCCCCAAACTTCCAAAGATCGGACGAGGATCGGGATGACTCAGAAAGGGCAATTCAAGCTCTCGTTTTGACGAGATTGAAGCTCCCAAAACGGATAACGAGATGCTATTGGAGATTCCTCGTCCCAAGATAGAAAGCTTTGGGACAGTGCCTTCGTATCTGATATTATTATCGCATATTGACATGTCTTTCTGGATACGCACCTGATAAGAGTGACTTAGCGAGAGTGACAGAGGCAGCAAAAGGCGTTGAAGAGGCTGGAAAAGGTGTGGGAGGTGGTGGGCAATCATTAAGAAACATCAGCTTCCCTGCCGTGTCGATCCCAGCAATTTCCTTTTGGCTGGCATGTCCAGAGGAGAGCCCCCTGTCATTGATGGCATTTGGGGCTGGCAAGTCCACTGTCCTGCGCTCCGGGTGAGGAACTCAGGAACTCACGGCATCCAGACTTGCAACTTTGCAAGACGCCCCCCTCGTGCAGCCCCCCCGAAACAGAGAGCGATCCCGTTCCGCAGCGGCGCGCTAAGCTACCAGTGGTTGGCCCGGTCCCTCACCTTTTGCCTCCCCCTGGCCCCCAAAAGTTGACTGGACTCCGTACGCTAGAGTTGAACGTTCGTCTGTGGTGGACCTTGAGGAGTGCTGAGGGTCGATTACTTGGGCGAATACGGACGGGACTCGAGTATTCTCAGCCACCGTTCGGGGGTCTACTTCCAGGTCCCATTCAGGTAGGTGGATTAGCTTAAGTACTGTGTCACATTGAACCAGAGAAAAGATACATCTGAAAGGGGTCCCCCCCATCTGCGGTGAGGCTCGGGCAGCTTCATTCATTCAATTCAATTCCCCATCCCATCCCCCCATGCCCGGTGCCCCCCCAGCCAGGAAATAGGAAAGAAAAAAAAGGGAGAGAAAGAGGCACGACTTGCGCGCCACAACCGATCCTCGACTGTCAATCCTCGACCCTCGACCTTGACCTACTCGCCTTCTCGATTCCCCGTCTTCCGTCCTGACAAGCTCAGAGACGAACAACCACACACACAACGACGAAAACAGTTCCCAGCAACCAACCCTGCATCATACCTTACGAGACCCAGACTGCAGCACCCGTATCACAAGGTGTTCTTCAGCAGCACAGACGACACAGTCTACAGATTTGCCTAGTGCTGCAGTCCCCCCCCCATCTCCATGGACACCAACTAGGTCCTCTAAACAGTCCGACCTCGACCTGGACGCAAGCTATATCACCATACCGCACACACCCACATAGGTCAGCGCAAGTTGACCTACGATTCTTCATTTCGCCATGTCCCAGCCAGACGAGCCTGTCGCGACCGTTTCTCCTGAAGTCACCAAGGAGACCAAAGAGACCAAGGAGAAGAGACTCTCGACTGACTCCGACTCCGACTCTGATAAGGAGAATGTAACGCTCCCCTCATCCTCCCTTGATGCACACATACCTGCTTGGGCCTTCCAAGCTCGACCACATGCCGCAACCGCAGTGCAAACAGGAGAAGAACCACTCGCTGACATGACCGAATAAGCAGCAGGATGCCTTCGAAGATGCCGTTGTCGATGTCGCCGAGGTAGCTGAGGTGCGTTCTCTTACTCAGAGAACGCCCTCCGTCTCCAAACCACCACCCGCCGAGGAAACGGACCCTGAATCCCCGAAAAAGGAGGAGCACACTGAAGAGGACAGGGTGGAAGCACCAGCAGCTCCGCCTTCACCAACACCAGACGATCACTTTGTCGACGAGGACTTTGTGAGCGACCATGAGGACGTGGATATCAAGCGCAAAGCTTCCCCCGTATCCCATCGACTTTCCAATACCTCAAATCTGGACGACGTCAAGCTCGACGACGACCACCCTGCCCCACATGAGGAACCAGGTTTGTTGTTTGACTGCATGAATTAATTGACGTCTGACAGTAATGCTAATTTTAAACCCAAGAAACGAAAGCCATTAGCCCGGTCGAAGAGAAGCCACTGCCGCCCAAGAAAATATCCATTAGCAGCATCACCGGCGCCCTCCCATCCATGCCATGGTCGCCGCCAGCCGAGCCATCGCCTGCCAAATCTCCCGTAGTCCCAGCTGCACCCCCACCGCAAACCGCTTCCTCTGCCGCCCTACCACCACCCCCTGGCCCCCCGACCAGGAAGCTCACCAGCCCCTTCTCCTGGCTGTCTCGAAACAGCACAAGCAAGGAGAAGGAGACCTCACCGCCTCCACAGGCCTCTCCTCGTCGAAACACAGCCAGCTCCATCGCAACGTTAACAAGTAACCCAGAGATGTCGCTGGGCAGGTTAGACGAAGAGAAAGAGGGCGCCATCCCGCGACACAGTCTGAAGGACCGCTTCAAAATGGTTCGACTACGGGAAGAGGCCGGCGTCACGCTGCCATCCGACGACGATAAACCTGTGCCGCCCCCCAAGGGATTGGGTTTAATCACACCTCCCGCCCAGAATGGAACCGACAAGGAGCTTGGAGCTGATCAAGCCCCCAAATCGCCTCTCCCAACGACCCCGAACCCGGCGCTGGCACCAGGAACAGTATCTGGTGTATCGGCTGGACCCTCGGACATGTCAGACTCCCAGGTAGACTGGGATCTCTGGCAGTCCGTTGTTTACGAAGGCCCGGCGGTTGTTCAGCGGACCAGCGCCGAGGAACTGAACAAAGCCATTGCCAGTGGTATTCCTAACGCTATCCGTGGAGTAGTCTGGCAAGTATTGGCCCAGAGTAACAATGAAGAGCTCGAGATCATGTACAGAGAGCTAGTGGCCAGGGGAACCGATAAGGAAATCAACAGGAACAGTCATAGCACTGTCAGCTCGAGCAGCAACGGTACTCTCAGCATTCAGAACGACATTGTCAATTCCTCCTCATCATCTGTCCACTCGGAACACTCAGCCGCGAATGGCATGCCTTCCCCTCATGAGAAGAGTGCGGAGACGGTCCTAAAGGCGCAGCAGGCGGCTACGGTGGCGAGACAAAAGAAGCAAAAGGAGGATACTGCCATGCTCCAGAAGTTGGAGAAGACGATTCGACGAGACATGGGTGCGAGAACCAGCTTCTCCAAGTACGCCGCCGCTGCCGGGCTTCAGGAGGGCCTCTTTGGCGTGTGCAAGGCGTATGCCTTGTTCGACGAGGGTGTTGGCTATGCTCAAGGCATGAACTTCTTGATTATGCCCCTTTTGTTCAACATGACAGAGGAAGAAGCCTTCTGCCTGCTGGTCCGGTTGATGAACCACTACCACCTGCGCGACCTATTTATTCAGGACATGCCCGGCCTTCACAAGAACTTGTACATCTTTGAGCGCTTGCTTGAGGATTACGAGCCAGCTTTGTACTGTCATTTGCGCCGCCGCAGCATCTCACCACACCTCTACGCCACACAGTGGTTTTTGACACTATTCGCCTATCGATTCCCCCTGCAACTGGTACTACGCATTTACGACCTGATCCTGTCTGAAGGTCTCTCAGCTATTCTGCGATTCGGTATCGTCTTGATGCAAAAGAACGCCTCCAACTTGCTTGCCATCTCGGACATGCAGCAACTGACCGTCTTCCTCAAAGACAAGGTTTTTGACGCCTACATCGATACCGCACCGAGCGCAGGCAGCATTCTGGAGAACGGCTTCTTTGGAAGCTCAAGCGCCAGCATGGATAAGGAAGTCTACCGCGCCGATCAACTTGTCAGAGATGCGTGTGATCTCAATATCACTCCCGAGATTCTCAAGACCTACACAACCGAATGGGAAGAGAAGACAAAGGCTGAGAAGGACCGTGAGGCCGAGTTGGAAGGGCTGCGGACTGCCAATATTAACTTTGCCGTCAAGGTCCGTAAGCTCGAGGAGCGTGTCGAAGCATACGATAGTGAACAGGCTGCTCTCGCAACTGAGCTGGTCCACACCAAGGTCGAGAACGAAGAACTCAAGGACGAAAATGAGAGTCTCAAGGGCCAGGTCCGTGAGCTGCGAAACGTCATCGAAAAGCAGCCTGAAGAACTCGAGAACGCATGGAAGGCTGAGCGAGAGGATCTCATGAAGCGTAACCTCAAGGTTCACGAGGAGAACGAGAAGTTGGAGAAGGAGATGGCGGAGCTGGAGGAGGAGCTTGTGCAGACCAAGATGCAGTATGCCGAGGTAAGAGCACGCCGCAATGAAATCCATGAAGGATAGTTTGACTAACTCTATTACAGATCAATTCTCAGCACGAGACGCTCAACCGCAAGTGGACAGACCTCAAGCGACAGTTTGCTTGAGGCAGTCTGTGAGGAATACGACCCTGGTAACCCAGAAGCAGAATTCTCTGAATATCTTAATGTACAAAGTAATCATAGCTTCCCATTGAGTATGGAGGTTTGCGTGTGTTTGCTGGCCTAATGCACATCTGGGCAGCCAGCTGGTAGAAGTACGGGCATCGATAAATCAGACAGACCCTTGAGGCGGTCACCGGTTTCTGATATCCCGAGAACCAACACGCGGTAGGAGTGAGCAGAAGCATGCCGGCCTAGACGGGCCAGGAGAAACTGGCTAATAGCCATCCGGTTTTTAATACAAGACTCGTATCAGAGGCCAGCTGCTAGGTGAGCACGGAGAAGGGGTTCAAGGCGCATACTCAAGCTTCCGTAGTTAGACTTGACAGCTACAACATCAAATACAGAAAGCATCACAAGACAATCAGGAGAGTGGATGACAACAGGTGAACAGTGAATACGGCAGGCAAAAACTTGGTGGTATAGTCTTTTTGAGTCTTCCTAATAACCCATATCCGTCTGTGGTTTGGTTGCTTTTCCGAGCCTACATTTCATTGTGAGCTAATCACGCCCCGTGATGGCTCGCCAGACGAGAAAAGCAAAACCTGTTCAACACCAAGAACAACCTAAGAGCCCGATAAAATGTTTTTTTCATTCCCGTAAACGTGATCCGTGACAAAGTCACAGTTATCTAGTTTTTTCCCCATCCACATCCACACGCCCACAACGCGCGACGCTGTATCGTTAGGACATGGTTTTCACGCAGCAAACGGGACCACCCTGGTAAACAAGGCGATACGTTTACTTGTGGAGCTTGCGCTGGTAGAAGGCGAGCTCCTCACCCTCGAGGATGTATCCGTCGCAGCGACCGGACTGGCCGGGGCGGGAGGAGACAACGGCGTACAGGCGACCGGCCTCGAACTGCTTCTCGAGAGCGTTCTCGACCTTGCCCTCGGCGGCGTAGCGCTCAGCCTGCTTCTTCTCGACGGACTTGGACTTCTTGGTCTCCTCCTCCTTGACGCCGGCGGCGGCCTGCTGCTTCTGCTGGCGGCGACGGCCGAGGTTCTGGCCGTAGTGGGCCTCGTACCACTGACGGAAGGGGGCGGCGTCGATCTGGACGACGGCGGACTTGGTCAGGGTGTTTGTGCGGACGAGCTCGTTGTTGGAGGGGTGGTAGGCGACGCCGATGACACGGGTCTTGCGGGTGCAGCCCTCGGAGGCCCAGGCGAAGTTACCGGAATCGAGGCGGAGGGCGCGGTACTTGTGGTTGCCGCCGCGGGTGCGGACGGTGTGGACTCGCTTGGGGCCGATACGGGTGTTGGCACCCTGGCGACCGGCCTCGAAAGCGCGCTTCTTCCCTGTTGAGCAGAAAGGTCAGAACGCATGCTTGATTAGAGCATACGGGCTTTCGATTGTATTACGCACGGTAGTAGGCGCGCTTGGCACCGGAAGCGGAGCGCTTGTGGCGGGAATCTCTCGAGATACCCATGATTGCTTATGCTGTTCATGGAGAAGAAGTTAGCCCATGGGTTCTGGTGAAACGGTGAACGAGTGACAAAGAAGAAACTTCGTGACCACGAATGATCTTGAAGAGGGGTGTTGGATTGGGAGAGGGGGTGCGAAGTATTTCTTCAATGCCCACCAAGGAGGATATCGCGAAATGCCTTTCTTCTTGCGCTGACGGATGGTGAAAACCAGCGAAAAGAATATTGGAAGATCGTGGGATATCGTCGTCGAGGTAAAGGGTTTCTTGAAATTTCCGCAGTTGCTGTCTCGCTTCGGTAACTAACCTGATGGTTCCTCAGGGGGCAATCGACTGGTGGCTGGCCGGCGTTGGGTGGTTGACTGTCGAGGTTGTCGGGAATGAACTTTTTTCGGGAGGTTGAGGAGATTCGAGAAACAGCACCTGGCAAATTTGGAGTTTGTGCGGGCTCGCTAACCCCACTGGCAAAAGCTGGGAAAAGTGCACGGTCCAGGCTAGGGCATGCTTTTGGCCTGAGGTTTGATGGAAATCAGGGGTTTTCTCATTGGCCGGTTGTGATTGGTCGCGGCTTTCTCGCGGGGGAGTTCCTCGGTGAAGAACTCTGACCGAGGTTGCTTCACCGAAGGTCTCTACTTTTCCTCTTAATAAGGCACCTCGACCGGACTTTGCCTTCGATTGCCTGGTGATAGATATCATGCCGACAATCGACAACAGAGGATTTATGCCGGACTGCTTTTTTGGAGTTTGTTCGCCTTCCAACTCTAATCGGCAAAACAACACGGCGCCTTCTCGAGATCGACGACTGCCATCGGAACCAACGGCCAAAACTAAACCAACTGCCGGTCAAGTATTTGAAGCAAGCTAGTAGTGTCAACGCATCATTGCAGAGCTTACTTCCACAGCATCAAAGAGTCGACACGCAATCTTCCCGGCTGAACCTCAAGGGATCCTTCTTCACTTCAATCGAGACGCCCCCATGTTGGAATCGTTTCTCCTCGTGCCTTTGGTGGCCTCTCGCAGCTAGGTAGCCTCACGATAGGAAAATCAAGTGAAGTGTAAACATGATGACTTGTGAACATTCGGCAGTGTACACGGCCACTTGTGAGGATAGGCCACCACGTGTGAGAAGGTTGTTGGGCCAGGTCTTTCTATCTCTACCAACCTTTTCTTTTGCCTTTCACGATATGCGCGCGGGTGGCGGGTGAGGGCGCTTCAGATCGTGACTTCCGCCAAGACGGAGATGCCAGAAAGCCTAATGGCATAGCAAAGCAATTGATTGGAAGAAAGCTAGAGAGCATCTAGTCGAGGGCGGGGGGCGTGACAGCCAATCCGACTCTTGGCCGTGTTCTAGACTCACCACAAGTCTGACGCTTCTCACGTTTCCAGACCAATTCAAGAATCCGATTCTCGTGCGTCAAATACCCATATTCGATATGGACAATATTAAGAGACGTAACCCTCGGGGACCTTGGCGATCGGCGCCTGACTTTGCGTCTGCATATCATCACCTCCCTGTTCCTACGACCCTGTCTTCATAGTCGAAGCAGGCAAAAGATGGGAAGGTTTACTGTGGCATCTCAACCCAATCGCCCATTTACTTCTGTCAGACATGACCAAACATGACAGCAGATTGCACTCTACGATCGGTTTGGACTCATTCATCCCATGTTTATCTATCTCTGGCCAAGAATTGTGCAATTGTTTTTCTTGTCAAACAGAGACACACACACTAGAGGGCAAGGGAAGGCTCATCTGCATCTGTAACACCCAAAGACGCGAGTTCAAAGGCCGGCGTTCATCGGGTCCGGGATCTGCTCTGTAATGGTCAATAGCCGGAGCTTTTTTCCACGCCGGGCCTCACGGCATATCCGGCCTATACGTGTTCCCTGCCTTATTGACAACCACCAACCCCCCCCCCCCCCCCCGGGGCCCGCCTGGGAAAATGTCGGATCTCTCACGCATAGACTGTGTCAAGAAGAGACAAACTGCTCACACCAAGCTCTTGACAGCCCATAGAACATCCGAACCGCTTTGCGATCCGCCGACAGTGCCCTGTGCGGTTTCCGGATCACCAAGTAGCGGCAAGAATGCCCAGAAACGGATAAAATTCGCTGGACTAGGAAACACCAGGAATTGAAAATCTTGAACTCGTGAAGAAGTGAATTGGCCTATTCTACTGTAGGCAATGTATCGCGCAGCGACCTCAAAAAAGGGGGCTGTGGACAGCCAAAGTTGGCGTGCCTCTATGCCAAGTGCTTGTTTTATATACATTAATGTAGTCGCCGAAGCTTTTCCAGTGGCTTGCGTATGTACTAGGTAAAAAACCATCAAGAAGCCTGCTCAAGCGTCGTCACCCTCGGGTGCGATCAATCATCAGATATCCAGCCTGTGCCGTCGCGGATGTTTCCGATGTTCCCTCGACTTTTTCGCCTGGCCATTGGCCGTCCCGCGGGGAAGTATGGATCTTCCATCACGTATTGTGACGGTGTCATCTGTAGTTGCGATGAAGGAATGTCGTTCTTCACCTTGATGATGCCCATCTCTACGCTGTGTGCTAATGATGGTTTGTCGAGGTCCAGGGGTAGGATATTCTCCATACTCTCAGTAGTCGCACGTGTTGAAGTCCCGTAGGAACTCGAGCTGACGGAGAGTTTTCCACCGGCCTTCCCCTGCGTTGCTCGTGCATACGCATTTTGGCCCAAGTATGGCTTCGATCCGCCTATTGTCGTTCGCTGATTGGGATAGTATACTTTGGAGTATTTTCCCGTCGACAGGCCGAGGGCCTTGTTGAGGACAGGGAAACGAGCTATCAACGGTCGTAAAGATGGAACGCCGGAGCAAATGATCAAGGCACAGACTTCGACTTCTGACCAGAGTAAGGGGTCGGCGACCAAGACTACGAGAATTAGCTAGTGAATGATAACGGGAAGTGAAAATGACATACAAGTGACGTCGCGGTCAAAAGCATTGATGTAGCTCACTCTGATGACGGAAATGACACAGACCCTAATCCTGTTAGTTGCTTGTCCCGAAGATGGAGGCGATTCCAGGAACTCACAATAAGCCCAGGGACAACATAACGATGACCCCGACTCGCTTTGCCATCGGAAGTTGCAGTTTCCAGACAGTCGGGATTGGTTGAATGAACAACACCAAGTCTGTCAATAGTTTGATGACGAACTGGCTCGAGTTAGCTGACTGGCGCGCACCACTTCATATTACCTCCCTTCCAAGTCAAACTTACAGCAGAATAGTAGAAGATGGTCAAATCCAGACATGTTCCTGGTACGGACGGTGTCCAAGCTCTTTCGATGGGAGTGCATCTGAAGATGACGACGGCGGTCTCTTCAATTCCCTCTGCGAGCAGCAAAACGATGAGAAACTTGTTTATGCGCTGGTAGACCTGATCAGGGAGCAGCCGAAGGTAAAGAACTGCGAAAGACATTTTTACTGTCACAAATGCCCAGATGTATGTGAGTTGTGTGACGACTTGGAACTGCAGATGGTTTGTCAGTGCGGATCGAGGAAAGTCTCTTTTGGTGTTTTCTACCTTTAAGAATTCGGCAAAGTCTGACTTCGAAACGTCTTGAAAGTGGGAGCCCAAGCCCACGCCGGTCACTATTCGAGATTAGTTTGAAGTCCCTCTCCAGCCTTCAGAAATGGTGGCAACTTACTGGCAAGAATTGCACTGCATAGTGCCATGGCGAGAACCTGTTCATGTTTAGCAAGCAACTTCCTCCCAATTTCTATCGTGGCTTCATACCCAGCTGATGAGCACGAGTGCTAGAAATGGTCAGCATGATAGTCGTGATAGCTCATCAGTCGTTGATACTCACTGTCATCCCAGCCCAAGCTCCGTAGTAGGACACTTCGTACAAAGGTCCTCATCACGACTGTCAGCGTGATAAAAGTCATCAGCATGATGGTCACGCTCGCCGTTTGAGCGACCTTTGTGTCCGCCATTTTTGCCGATGGTTACATTCAGGTCGTGGGTGCCTCTCGATGGACCTCAAGACAGCGGGGGGTGGAATAGATATTCACAGTCCGACATAGAGGACCGGAGTGAAGGGTGACAGGATGGACCATGACTGATAGGTGGTCCCCTACGTATGTATGTGCTTGACATAGCCCATAGAACTCTGATGCATTGGACACACACTACGAATGCGAACCCAATCCCGGTCCTTCCACTGCTGTCTGATCTCTTCAGCGATGTCCCCAGACGACTTTGTCGAGATAATCTGAAGAAAGAGACGGACTGGGCATCCAGAACGGGCACCCGGGGTCATGCGTGTGCGGTAAGGGTGCGGATGGCCACCCGAACAGAGGCACGCTTCATTGTGAACCTCGTTCGATGCCAGCTGTCTGGGACGAGCATAGACTTTCCGCGGATGGACTGGTGAAGAAATCTACTTGCGAGCCCCTTGTTTGGAGGTTAAACTTCCAACAGCCAAGTTTCAAAGTTCAAGGGCTGGTTGATCGTCGCAAGGAAGGCCGTTCAGAACATCAGGCTCTGCTGCAAGATGGCCCACGGATCTGTGAGATCCAGTGGCGTGATTGGTAGAGCGAGACGCGAAGCCCAACGGCTTGAACCCGTCGATGGGTCGCCCTTGCGACTACCCACAGGGGAATCCGGGGAAGGCGAATCGGGTCGCGGAGCCATGCTGCGTGGATTAGGTCATGCATACATATGTCCTTCAAAGGGCTGGCGAGCCGTGCTCTCTGCCCGTCAAGGCAATCCAGAGGAAGTTCGAGAACACCTGTGTATGCCTGTCGAGAGGTGTACAACCAATGACTCGTCCGTACATCGGAAAGGTGCGAATAGCTGTTCATGTCCGAATCTGCCAGTCAGCTATAGCCCCAAACTCTACTAAGGACCTCAAATAGCCTGATGCTAGAGCAGTGCAATAGCCATGCTCGTGTGATCCAATAGCATCCAACTTAATTAGCCGTGTAGCATTCCGAAAGTCGTATATTCGAGAGACTTGTCCAGGAAAGCTTGGCCAGGCGTAGCCGCTGTGGCCATGAGACGATAGAACACCGACCTCTTGGGAGCCTCTTCCTAGGCCGCGTTGGGAAATTCCATCGGCGAGGCCATTGGTCAAGCCCCGTGTTGCTCCGTGTTAGTCGTCTAAAACAACAGAAGAGCCACGAGCTGGCTATGACAAACTTGTCTGTGCGGGTTTCTATCTTCCGAATGACCCATTTACTAGTTATGACCAGAACAGACTAGTCAGGCAAACGATTCATCGTGAGAAGGTCGGTTTGTTTACGGAGGAAACGCTGCCTCATTGCGTTCTGGGTTCGCTTGGTTGAGGCACTTGCGCTCCCCGAGCCGCTGTTTGATGTGCTCTCTGGGCAACTTGAAGACGATCGGTGACTATCTGGCCATGATACTGCCAGACATTTCAGTCTCCTCCCGCGACGAACACAAGCTTCGACGGAAGAACAACGGCAGAACGACGGAAAATCGTGATGAGATGAATCTTCCGGTGAGGTGGACAACGGCAAGTGGGAAAAGTGAGGTCTCCGCTAGAATCGCGGCGTGTTGTGTGCCAGAGGCATTTCGTGTGGTGGGTTTCAGTATCTACGCCGCGGTGAATCCCGACAGCTCGGGGCAGTCCCGATGTTGGGTGTGAGTGGGCGGGAGCCGAGTAAGCGCCGTTGCGCCGTTGCGCCGGCATCGTCGTAATGGAACAATACAAGCGGTTTGAATACCCTCCCACACGCCGGGAGGCAGGAAAGGGTAGCCTGTTTAACGGCGGCGACTTTGATGTCTGTAATGTGTTCTTGTTGGTGCATGGTCAGTAGACGAGAACGAAGAGTGGCCTGAGAGGCTCAGCTTCTTCGAGGCGGCATTACTGACTCGCTGTTTATTTGTGGACGAAGCGAAACTCATCTCATGTTTCGAGACAAGAAACGTCACAGCTCACGAAGACGTTGCTGAGATCTCGTTTTGGCAGGGCCAATGCAAGGGATCCAGGCGTTCAGGAAGCCATCATACGAGTCTTTTTGTCACAGAGCCGCCGTTCAGGCGGAAAGGCCGTTTATCCTTTTACTGACAAGGTGCCGCTTGTTTGCAAAGATGGGCGATGAGAGTTTGCATGCAGTTGTTGACAGCGGCGGCGAGCCAAGGCGCCGGGCCATCAGTTGCCTTCAGAGACGTTGGCCGACGGGAAGCTATCGGACTTGGAGGCTGAGAAGAACGTATCCATGTGTTGAAGTCTGCGTCAAAAGTCAAAGTCATGATTGCCGAGTGGATGGGACAAACACGGCCACCAAATGTGATTGTCTGATGAGATGACGAGTCCCTCGACTCGAACTTAATTCCGCCTTGCCGGCGATATTTCTATGCTGCCAAGCAGTACAAGTAATCATCTACAGACAATCGGCACACCTATTTAGGTTGGCGGCAGGAGTGGGAGGGTTTGAGACGATGCGAATAAGACTGACATTGATCATCAAGAGGGAGTAGGGCTTCCTCTGCCGGTTGGCTAGTTGTCTGCGGCTGAAAGGCCCTGGAAAAGAAGGGTCTTCCGGTCGTTGGCCCTTCTGATCTGTCGAATATTACTGATCATGAAGACAACGCAACGGGTGATGTGGGCCAGAACGGTCCAGAAGATATCGTCAGTGTCAACATAGTGGATGCCAGGGCCCGTCGGTGGGTGGTTTTGAGTTGCCGGCGGGACAAGACGTCGACCTGTCCTACCTTCCCTTCTATATCGAAATTGGGCCAGTCATTCCTGCTGTTGGCAGACAAGACGTCCATGCCTCCTCCATCCAATGTAGAGGACTGAGTCGATCGTGACACCCGAAGAGGGCTGGCAGCTTGGTGTTGTGGACAGGAAAGAGACGATCTCAGAATGGTGTTTTGAAGTTGTTCCAGAAGGAAAGAAGTTCGCGCCGGCCCCACCCACCGGTCCCTTCCTTCCCCAGAAATACCACCTGCCTCGGAGCCATTCCCGTCGATCTCCCTCTCCACCCACAGGGGTTCCTTCCGTCTTTCCTGGAGAATTGCCCGGTGAGGCACTTACACGACCACGGTTTGCTGCCACCACTGCATCGTCAAACTTCACCTTGCTTCATCACACCCTCATTCAGCTCTGCCTCACCCTCGGGTTTTCCTAAGATCGATCCAAACAAACAGAAAGATTGTATGCTTCCTTGGTATGTAAAACAATCTTCATGGAGAGTCCGTCTAATGCACTCTCTTTTTGCGGGTATACGCTGACTTCTTTCTTGGTCTTGCAGCAATTTCCTTTGGCGACCAGAATTCCTACGAAAACCACCTCACACCCAAAAGACACCTAGCTACGCACACTTACACCTACAACAATGAAGCCTACACTCTGCATCGCAGCCTTTGCTGGCATGGTCAACATTGCGGCTGCCGCAAGCCCTCCTGCCTGCCTTCTCGCGGCCGTTGGCCAGCAGCCCAAGGTCTCTTCGATCGATGACATGTGCACCGACTTCATGTCGGCCATGCTTGGCAACTTGACCAGCGTTTGCCAGGGCGACAACCTCAAGGAGGCCTACAAGTCTTACGCATCTACGTGCGCTGAAATCGGCGTCAAGGTTGCTGACCTGCCCTCGGCCTCTACTACGAGCGCCACCCCTGCCTCGACCCCGGAGGCTCCAGGTAGCCCCGACCCTGATGCTACCTCAGCGCCGTCGTCAGCCACTCCGACGTAAGTACTTTCCTGCCGACTTATCGTTAGAAATTCTAGACTGACGCAAGGTAACAGCGATGGCCCCCAAGAGTCCAAGCCCAGCGCTGCTGGTGCTATTGCTCCTCATGCCGTTCTCTTCACTGTGCTTGGTCTTTCTGCAACTGGCCTCGTCAGCATAGTATTCCTGTAGGGGAAACCAAGTTGTGCCAAAACACAAGCGAGCATATGATTTCTTTGGAATTCGGCATTACATTCGTGGTCAAACAGCACACGAATTCTCAGGCATTCGTCTCAGGCCAAATATCGACAGATGAATTGTGGCAACACAGGACAACCAATGTTACTTCAGGGCTAGGCGGCAGGAAAATGGGCATTTGCCATAGCTGGCGGCGTTTCGGATGAAAAGGAATTGATGAACCACCTCACGAAGAGCGTTGGCGTTCAAGGACAAGGCGTGAGATTAAAGTTGAAATTTTACGAATTGGTATCTTTTCCTCCTCTTCTAAGTCTTACTAGACCTCTCTCTATGCATCTCTCTATTTCAGCGTGACCAGCTCTTCGGCGCTAGTTGGGTGAATGGCAACACAGCTGTCAAAGTCCTTCTTGGTCGCGCCCATCTTCACAGCAACACCAAAGCCCTGGAGCATCTCTCCGCTGCCGAGACCAGCAATGTGCAGACCCACAACCTTCTCCTCGGGGCCGGCGACAACAAGCTTGTAGGCGGTGGGGCCCTTCTCTTCAGGCTCCATCATGGCGTAGTACATGGCGGTGAAGCTGGTCTTGTAGACCTTGATGTTGTCCTTGCCATACTTCTCAATGGCCTGGGGCTCAGTAAGGCCAATGCTACCGACCTCGGGGTGGGAGAAGACAACGGAGGGGATGTTGGAGTAGTCGAGGTGCGCCTTTGCGTACTCGGCGCCGCCGAACAGGCGCTCGGCCAGACGACGACCAGCAGCGATGGCGACGGGGGTCAGCTCGACCTGGCCGGTGACGTCACCGAGGGCGTAGATGTTGTCAATGTTTGTGTTTTGGTACTCGTCGACGGGGATGTATCCCTTTTCGTTGAGCTTGAGGCCAATCTCCTCGAGGCCAATGTCCTTTGTCGCGGGCGTGCGGCCAATGGCCCAGATGAGGTGGTCGAAGCCGCCCTCAGAGGTCTCCTTTCCGTCGGCGTCCTTGTAGGTGATTGTGAGCTTACCGTCGGCGTCCTTTTCGACCTTGGTCGGCTGCGACTTCTTGTGCAGGTTGACGCCCAGGCGCTCGTACTCCTTTGTGACGGTCTCCTGGATCAGGGGGTCAAAGGTGCGGAGGAAGGTGTCGTGGCGGATGAAGAGGTGGGTTTCCGTGCCGAGGGCGTTGAACATGCCGGCGAACTCGACGGCGATGTAGCCCGCGCCGACGAGGGCCACCTTCTTGGGCTGCTTCTCAATGTCGAAGAAGCCGTCCGAGTTGGTGCCGAGCTCGGCGCCGGGGATGGTGGGCGGGATGGTGGGGTTGCCGCCGACGGCGACGAGGATCTTCTTCGCCTTGACGAGGGTCTTTGTGCCGTCGTCGAGGGTGACCTCTGCCTCGTTGCGGGAGGTGAGCTTGGCCCAGCCGTGGAGGTACTCTACATTGTCGTTCTTGAGGTTGCGCTCGTAGATGCCGTTGAGGCGCTTGATGTAGGCGTCGCGCTTGGTCTTGAAGGTGGGCCAGTCAAAGGGGGCTGTCTCGTTGACGGAGAAGCCGTAGGACTTGGCTTGGTGGATCGTCTCGGCGATGGCGGCGGCGTTGAAGGTGACCTTTTTCGGGACGCAACTGTAGCAAGGGGGAGGGGGGGTTAGCATGAGCTTGCTTGTGTTTATTTTTTTCTGCTTGAATTCCCCGACAGGGAGAGAGAGAGAGAGAGAGAGAGACTGAGGTATACTTACCCAACGTTCACGCAGGTTCCTCCCAGCCTGGCGCCCTCGACGATGAGGGCCTTTGCGCCGAACTGGCCGCAGGCTTTACGCGCCGAGGCGAGGCCGCCGCTGCCGCCGCCGATGACGAGGTAGTCGGTCTCCTTTGTGATGGGAGCCATGGTGCGCGCTGTGGAAGAGAGGTGCCTCTGTATGGATACGAGTCGTGTGGGTGCTGCTGCTGCTGCTGCTGCTGCTCGTGATGCTGCTGCGGTAGATGTGCGGTAGAGGGCTTGCATGGGGAGCTGAATCGCGGGGCGAAGGAAGCAGAGCGAGGAAGAGGAGGAGGGGGGCAGAGTAAATAATCGATTTCCGATATGTACGGTGGTGGGGCCGATTTGAGTGACGTCTTATATGCTTCTAGATGCGCAACTTCCTACGCTTGCCGGTATCTGACAAATGCAGCTTATAGTACCTATGGTGCGTGTGTGCATGTACACGTGTGTGGCACGACGGACGCGGAAATGGGTTTATGGTGGGATGGAGCTGATGTAAGTTTTTTTCTTCTCTCTCGTGTCCAGAACCTCGGCGGCGTTTGTTGCTGTTCGGCGAGTCGGGGAGGAGTGAGTCTGTGGATTGGGGGAGATCTCAAATTAGGCGTACCGGGGTTGGTCGGTTGCGCGCCACGTCAGGGTAGGTATTCCTATGGCTGCTCTAGAACAATGGATGGATGCGTGGGTGTGACATGTGTATCTGTATCTGTAGGCTTAGTGTAGTGTACGGAGTACGGAATAGTGTGGTGAGGTGGTGCTGTTGTCCAAAAGCGTTGTTGAACAGAAAATGGAATAGGTATGCATGGGGATGAATCATCACCAATCAACCGCCCATGTTCACAACAAAAAAAGGGGTCCCTGCTGGAGAAAGCCGTGGAATTGGGCTTGATAACTAAGCACCGTACAGCTGAAGCCCGGCGGGCATCTCCAAAAATTCGCAATTGTTGCAGCTTGCAGGGTTTATCTTTCTTTCTTCGGTGTCCAATCTGCGAATGATGAAGAAGAGAACCATCAACCATCGTCCGTCATCCGTCATAAAAAAAAAAAACTGTGACAAATTGACGTAAACAGGGCCATTATTCCAAATGCAACCCCCGTCCGCTGGAGCTGACCTCGGCCGAGGTACGTAGGTACATCCACGACCGTCCCAGTCCTTCCCTCGCCGTCCTCGACCCGGCACGGGAGCTAAGCCGGAAGCTTCGGTGGAAAAAAGTATTACTTTGAGCCGGGCAACCTACCAACTTACCAAGCAGACAAGGTATTCAATATCTCCAAAATCATTAGGTAGTACCTAACTGAATATGGATAGTCAACCGTGGCTCTGTCGGATTTCTAGACGGCCTTTTCTAGTTTAATAACTGGTACCCAAGGTGATTGGCCTGATGTATGCAGATGTCATTCATAATTGCTGGTCCTGAATTGTAACGCAACCTCGGACCAGTGACTTTAGCCTCAGAAATAGATCGTCAACTCCCACCAGGGTGAAGCTCAACACATGTAAGCTTAGATATGTAGGTCCCAAAACATGGGGAATTGTTAGAATCATGATCATAAGCCCATCAAATGAAATTTCCACCGCCAATTCATTTGAGTCTCCGTAAGTCTGCCACAGGCCAGCGGTAAAATGCGCCTCATCAATCATGTATTTCATTGTTTCCTTTTGCTGTTCGGCAGCCGGTAGCGGGGTATCATATTGGACCATAACCATCCTCATCCTCAGTATTCATCGTAGTAACCGTCGTACTCGCCAATCTGAGCCTGAGTACTGACCCATTCCTCATCCGCCAAGCCGCGCATCATCCGCCTCTGGAGAGCCTGGGCATCTTTGTGCCAGTCACAGGCAAAGTCACAGTTTGGCGTTTCGCTCTCGCCAAAATATCTACAAATCTGCGCATGCCGACAGGCCGTTGTGTCTTCGCAATAAAGGGCGAGTTTCTGCAGGCTCTTGGCCTGAGCCTCCCAGTTCGATCCATCGCGGTTCCCTTTTCTGATCATACTCTGTACGCGTTCCAAGTCTTCTCGGCTGTAGTACAGAAAACAGAAACTTGCGTTCCCGTCTCTGCCTGCGCGGCCTGCCTCTTGGTAGTAACCTTCAAACGACTTGGGCAACCGCCAGTGTACAACAAACCGGACATTGTTCTTGTCAATGCCCATGCCAAAGGCTGTCGTGGCCACGATAATATCGTAGCCAGGCTCATTGTTTACCCAGCGGGCCAGCGTTTGTTCCTTCTTTTCCTTGGTAAGCTTCGCGTGGAAGGGCATCGCGCCTACACCTTCGTCTCTGAGTGCGGCCGCAAGTGACTCGCACTCATCTCTTGATATGGTGTATATAATTCCAGAGACGTTGTCCAGGCGCTCTCCACCGGCCTCCAACTCTGACTTGCGCGGCTCTGTTTTTCTCCTCTCATACACCCCACGTATCCAAGCTAGAAAGTTAGATAGGCGATCGTCCTCCTGGTCTTTGGTGTATCGGATCTCAATGTGTAGATTGGGCCGATGAGCAGTCATGACGAAACTCTTCAGCCTTTCAGGTTGCTTTAGGAGACCAAGCGTCTTAAGCAAATCCTGACGAACCGTGGGGTTTGCTGTTGCCGTTAAGCATGTGATGGGCACCTTGGGAAACGTCTCTCGAAACCATGAAAGCTTTTTGAAGTCTTTCCGGAAATCGTGACCCCATTCTGAGATGCAATGAGCCTCGTCGACTGCAATGCGTGCCAACTCACACTGCTCATGGACCAGCTTGATCCGTCTCCTGAAGGAATCCCCTGAGCATAGCTCCGGTGTCACATAAAGTAGTCTGATGCGCGGATGGCCACTAGCGAGATCCTGATTGATGCGATCTCGTTCAGCGGGCGGCGTGTTGCTGTTGAGGGAGCTGGCATCGATGCCCGCCGATCGCAGTGCTTCAACCTGATTCATCTGACGGAGCTGTCAGCTGTCGCGCTTGAGTAAGGCTGCAAGGTATACCCCTCACCATGAGACTGAGCAGTGGCGAAACGACAATGGTGACTGCAGCAGCGAGATCACGTTAGTTGACGACGACGCGTGCATGCGAGCTCGGAGCAGTTTCGGGTACTTACTCCCTTGGTCAATGCAGGCAGGGAGTTGGAAGCAAAGACTTTTGCCGAACGACGTCGCGGCCTGAACGAAGACATCGTGACCGTCCAGGGCAGCAACGATGATTTCACGCTGTTGGGGCCTGTGGCGGATTTGTCAGTCGGTGTTGCGTGATCACGGGTACGTGCCATGAATGTAATTTGTGAACTCGGCGATGGGACGAGGAATAGTTCTTCACCTGAAAGTCGACTTGTTGAACTGGCGTCTGAGAGTGAAGTCTATGTCAACGCATGAGTTGGAGCGCGACAGAGGAGGCATGATGGCGATGCGTTGTCGAGAGTTGATGAGGGGTGTCGTCCTGACGTGAACAGGACTGGTGTCTTAGTCTCGATGGGGTTATGCTTGGCCGAGCTTCTGCTTCTATTGCAGGGCACGGAAGCATAAGGTTGCACTAGACCAAGAAGAGGGCCCGGATGTGGTCATGATCGAGCTCGGGTCCGGAGGTGGTCCGTCAGGCGTTAGGCCTTTGGTGGGCCTTGGAAAGCCGGCCTGTCCGAATACCCTCAGACGGGAAGCGGAGCGAGAACTTCGGCTTTATCAGTGGCTGTACCTTGTGCGCACAGGTGGACCATAAACCGATCAATTGGGTCGATGTGAGAATTCCGAAAGATTCTGATAGACGTACGGATACCTAGTCCAAGTGGCTGCTGTCACGCGTGGCTGTGCTTCTTCAAAAGAGAGGCAAGCAAGGGCATGGAGATGCAGACCGGGTTCATGGAACGAAGCCACGAACGGACAACAGATTCAGAAATGGATCTCAGGGCTGACCAATGACATGGAGGCCTAAGGCTGCAAGGGTGGCAGAAGTGACATTTCCTTTGCTGCGTTTGTTGTCGAGACTCAAGGGCACGTGCGAACCTACAGATATGGGTACTATACCTTCTGAGGCCGGGCGAAGGAAGCGGAACAGATCATCGGACCGTGGGTGACATACTTCGTAGGCTGTTTCCCTGAATATCAATGGATAATTGCCTTTCTTTTTCTCCGGCTCGTAACAAGAAGCAGGGACAACTGCAGGAAGGAGTCGCCAAGACCAGGACACGGAGCAGGCAAAGTAAGAAGTGAACGGGGTAACCGTTGCCGCTGTGATACAATGGACAGGAGTGCTCCGCGTACTTGCTTCCGCTTCACACGGGGTCAATATGAGGCGATTCGAGGGGTGATGTTTGCACAGGTAGAGACAAAATGAGAAACAAGCGACCAGTCCCCAGTCTCCAGACCAAACTTCTCGGCCATTTCCTATTTCAGCAAGCTTCGCAAATGATGCTCTGCTGTCAACATTGTGCAACCCGGGCCACCCCTTCCCGTCCAGCTGGGACATTGAGGACTACTAGGCAAGGCAGGGGATGGAGAGAAAAACGCTTGACCCCGTATAACATAATTATTACTCGATATAGCACGGAACGGGAATCGCGTAGGAGGTCAGGACTCAGCAGGGAAATAATCATTGCCGGCGGGATACCTACGCTACCTCTTTGTCGAACAGTCGACCCCAAGGCCAGCATCGGTAGGATCACAGACGGCGCATTGTGCAGCGGGCGCGCTTTTCCCAAGCAGTGAAGGTTCTCCCAGACTCCCACGGTGGGCTCGCTCGGGCTGGGCGTCAGTGTTACGGACTGGGGGCCATTGCTCGCTGATTCAGGGCCACGTTGTGATGAATCGCACACAAACATTCGCCGGTATCTGGCACGGTGCCAAGGTGTGTGTGTGCCTGTCGTGAATTCGGTCCCATTCTGTGGGAATGCCGCAACCACCCAATTGGGTGGATTGAAACGAGGGCCGGATCTCCAATATCGTTACCTCCGGACGGTGATCTTTCCACACAGTACTCCGTAGTGAAGAGAAGCGCGGGGCTAATGGTCTTCATGACCGTGGTCGAGGAGCGCTGTGGGTAGCAAGGGCAAGGCGAAAGGCAAACTTGGAAGGGATTTCCGTGCTTATTCCCAGCAGACTTTGCCTTGGAATTGACGCTGGGCGGCATGTCTGACAGGCCGTTGGAACACACGGCCCCAGATCTGCAAGAGGAGTCTTATTCTTACCTTAGCTTAAATCTCGACGATGCAGATGCAGATGCAGATACAGATACCGAGAGAGATGCCTACACTACGGATGGATATTAGCAGAACCACCCCGATCAACACATAGATGCGCCCAATAGCTCGTCGTAGAGTACAGACTCAAGTGCCTGTGCTCTGTACTCCGTATTCCGTACGGATATGTACGTACGAAACCACGTTGTACAATACTGGAGCTTCTCCCCTTCTCGTCCTCGCTTCTCGGGTTCCGTGGATTGATACGAACTATCCCGACTCTGTAACACCCTAGTAGCGAACTGGATGTGTTCGTTTCCATTTGTCCTTAGGCTAGCCTGTCGCGCCTCTTGATTCAAAGTTCATCTCAGCAACAAAAAACCTGGCCGCCAGGGATCATTCGATGGCGAGATTGAGTGCGGGTGAATGTGGGGGCGAACGGAGACTGAAAAATGGCAGGGTGCGTAGCCTGTAGGTGCGGAGGCTGCTACTCTGTACTACGTAAGTGTATCTGTAGCTTGGAAGAAGTAACCGTAAACGAAGACATGCCGCATGCCCTTGGAAATAAGATTCAACAAAGCAAGCCAAAATCATGGGGTTGGAGAAGATGTTGTGGAAACCGCGTGGGAGGTTGAATGGAATGCGACGCTGACACGGAAGACTTTTCTTGTGCAAACTGCGTTTCCCGGTAATAGCACCCTGGCTTTGTTTCTGTTTCTCGCCCTTTTTGCGCCAGAAATACTCCCAGGGGCTGGGGAGTCTGGCTTGTCTGGGTGTGCGCCCCGGTCGTTTCCCGTTTGATCTGTTCTAGACCTCTGACCAGCAAGCGGCAGGCCACCAGCGCCAGTGCCAGTGCCAGTGCCGCATCTGTCTCTCCCAGAGGCCCAGTCGATACGTCTCGCACAGAGTATCGGTACGATGAAGGAGCATTGAAGAGCGAGGTGTGATCCTGGTCTCTTGACTGTTGGGTATCACAGGGTGACACACAATCTGCACAGTTGGGAGAGATGTTTCTCGGCGTGACATCAAGCCGCAGCAGAGTCGTTCGTGGAAGCGTCCGAGTGTCCTGGAACAGCTGGCCACAGTCCTCGATATCGATCATGGTGTGTGGCCCATGTGCAGTTGGTGGTTGTGTGTAGCCACCCGATGCCTTATTTCAAACGAGGCGTGTCACGTTGATGCCCGAGTTGACCATGTCGTCAGGAAAAGTTTCGTTGAGGCGGCAGGGACAAGAACAATGTGCCGCATGACATAAGGTACATAGTCAGTCCTACGTACAAAAGTATTAGTCGAGGAGAGGGAGGGGATATGTTGAGAGTTCTGTCAGACTGTCATATGCGCTTTGGTCAAGTCCTCCCGCCCGTCCGCATCTGCAGCACTGTGCAACGTGCGAGATCTGGGGGGAGGAGGAGGAAGAAGGGGAGGAAGAAAAGTCAAGCTACCGCGAGCCGCGATGTGTCCATGTGCCTTGCATTTTTGGCATTTGTGGTGCGCTACGAAACAAAGCTACCTTATGGAGGTATCCGTACCTTACCTAAGTCTCTACCTACCTTACTGCGTTCACAGTACCTAAGGTGCAAGTGCGGCGTGCAGCGTGCGACGTGCCTGCCTTCACTTGGAGAAGCATTTTGGCGTGGGTGAGGTACCTTATGGAGTACGCAGTACTAAAACTAAGGCAAGGTATCAAATCCACGCCCCCTCCTTCTCCCCTCCCGTTACACTTTTACACACCCCGCCCTTTTCCTTTCCCTTTTTTTTATTTTATTTTTCCTTCCATCTTTTCCTTTTCCCTCCTGCCAGTGCTCAATGTCCCAGGTTCCAGCCAGTCGCGTGCCTCTCCTTTCGCGTGCCCTTCACCAAACAGCCGCTCTCCCCCATACCCAACCATAAACTCGAGTGTTGATATCCCCTCTCATTGGTTATTCATGTTGACATCTATCCGTACAAGCACAAGCCTCTGCAATGGAAGTCTGCTAAAGCTAGCAGTCTGTGCGCCAAGCTTCGACCCCCAAAAGAGACCCTCAAAGTGTAAAGCAGCTGGTTCACTGACCTTACCTGACCTAAGGCAAGGTGCTAAGCATTTAGCATAGATATCCGTAGTACGGGAGAGCTTCTGCTCACCTCGGTCTGGATTCTGCAGACGGATAACTGACTGTATGGAGTACCTTAGTCTTCCATTCTGCACATGTGAGGCCCAGAAAGTGCCTGCAGCGTGCCCTGCCGTGCCTGCTTATCTTTACCACGACCGGAGCCAGAAATGGAAAGAAGCAGTTCCACCACGGCTCCACCCCGCCGCCCCCTTTTTTGGCTTCCTTCCCGCCCAACTGACTGAGATCTGGTCCCCCATTCTCGTCGCCATCTGTGGTCATTGGTTAGCACGTTACCAGGTAGGTTCGGAGTACTGGGTTGACGACTGGAGTCACTGGTAACTGGTCGAGGGAGGACGACATCTTAGCACCTTACGGATACTGTTTCTCTCTCCCACTGGCTGAGGTTGTTTCCCCCCTGGTCCCCAAATAACAGCAGAGGGCGTGCGGCTCCGACTCTAGACTTTCCCCAAGGGGGGCGTGAAGCCAGCGAATGACAACAGTGACCACGTAGGTACTCCGTACCCCGTATCCTCGTACGTAGTATGTACTCCGTAGACCTCGAAATAATCCTCATCCCTTCTCCCCAATTGCCCATCCACCACCACCTCCCAAAAGAAGCTCCGGTTGGCAAGATGTCAGTTTCATCGTAGCACAACCTGACAACATCTCCACTCTTCTTTTCCGTTCCTGTCGGGTTCAACGTTCCTGCCTTTACAGTCTTCTGTTCCTCTTCCATTCTGCTTCCAAGGAAACACCCATCCTAGCGACGAGAGACACAGCCTGGAGGAAAAGGGAAAGGGCACCCGCGTACCCGACCTGCCAGCCCTTGCCTGCCTTCTTTTTTTTTTCATGTCTCCTTCCTTTTGCCGAAGCCTCCAGCAAGTTGTAACCAACCCCGACTTACCGTACCTCTGCCATCGTCGCCATTTCTACACCGCAGGCTCCCAAGGTACCTACAGTACTCAACTACGTCCAACTACTTTACCAGTCCGAATTGCAGTCATTCGAAGAAACCCAACTTTGCCTCACCCACGCCTGCAGGATCTGTACTCGTATCCTAGCCTCGAGGTACGGATACCCCCGTCTGTCTGGCCTGCTAGCTGTGCGAGGTGTGCCAGGCCCAACTCCTGTTGACCGCGCTTGGGAGGCTCGGCTCCATCTTCGGTCGCTCGTCCCCGACTGGCGACTTCCTTCCAAATCGCACAAGTCCGCCTCCACCTCCTTCTTCCTCTACCGCACACCTACCCAACCTTGGCCTACCTTACCCGCAAAAAAAACATCATTGCTCCCACCGATTTCGTCGCGACTTACTTCAACGAATGCTCGACTCTTCATGATGATCTCGCGCATCTTGCAGCTCAGCCTGTCCTGTTCCAAAAGTCCATTGGCTTAAACTCCCGGCTTCCGTCTCCAATTGTTTGAGGGTCCCGACCAACCCACGGCCGACCATCCAACATTCAAAGGGGACCCTGAAACGCTGCAGTCGACCCAAACCTTCGAGTCTGCGACAATAATAGAAAACCGTCACTCTTCGCCCTCTCCCAGCCTTCTTTTGTCGATCGTCGGCAATTCACCATGGTTGAACGAATGGAACGGCCAGACAGGCCATCGGGGCCACCGATGCCTCGCGGCTTGCCCGAGAATCCCGCCCAAGGTCGACGACAACTCCAGAAAGATGCAGCACTCGGCAACATCCCTCCCCCGCCTCCCCTCCCGCCGATGCCCAAGGATCTCCGAAATCTTTCCACCGGCGCGAGCCTCTCGGCTTCCTCGCCCATGACCTCAGCCCAAGTCATCGCCCTCGCCCGCGATGCAATGCAGAGTGCCCTTCACGAGAACGAGTCGCAGGCCGCCGAAGCGAGTGCCGTGAGCAACGAACTGAAACCCGGCGTCACCATCGACTTGAGCCGCAAGGGCATTCAGAAACTCCCAGACGAGGTTGTTGATATTATCAAGAACGAGTTGGAGCGGTTCGTACACCTCGCATGCCTTCTTGTCTTTCTGGGCTCCTTTTCTAACGCGTTTCTGTAGTCTCGCCCTATCGCACAACCAGGTCAATTCATTCCCAGCTCGATTCTCCGAATGTACATCTCTACGATACCTCAATGTGCGGAACAACCAGATCAGGGAGTTTCCGCTGCCGGTCAGTATTTCTCTATTGGCAAATACATCATTGGGGCTCTGGCAGATTCTGACCAATACCACTAGCTCTGCGATCTGAGATCACTCGAGATTCTTGATCTGAGCAAAAACAAGCTTCGTGCTCTTCCCCCTGACATTGTCAAGCTTGCATCTTTGAAGGTTTTCTCCGTCCAGAAGAACCGGATCGAAGAGCTGCCTGTTGCTTTGTCCGACATGGTTTCGTTGCAGGTACTCAAATTCGATGGCAACCCAATCACATTTCCGCCTCGCGAGGTCCTGCAGGTGCAAGCAAGCAGCCCGCCAAACGAGGGCTATCTGAAAGAAAGCGAAGTCACCGAGGTGGCTGTTACTGCACACATCAAGCGCTTTCTAAGACAACATGCCATGAACGGTCGTGCAGAGTCAGACACAGCCGGTGAAGAATCCAGCGAAGGCGTGGAAACCCCACGTATGCCACCGATCAAGCGAGTTGTGAGCGGTCGGTTTCCTATCAAGGTCAATGGTACCGATGTGCCTGATCTTCGATCCCCGAACCTGATTCGGCCTCCACCTATTCCGAATCGGTCGCATTACCGAGGTTTGTCTCAGCAAAACACCGCTGTCCGCCGTCCTGGTGTTATGCCTTTGACCATAGGAAATGTCAACGAGCGACTCCGAAGCAACTCAGAGACGTTATTGCAGGCAACTCGCGGAGAACGCCCCGAATCTCGAGCAAGACGCATGGGCGTGGTATCTCAGAAGGCTACTCAGCTCGGCACCTTGGACGAGACCCAGGCCAACAACCGCTTCAGTCACTACAGAGGCCTGAGCCATGGTAGTGCCATGCAGCCGCCTCCCCCCAGCATGTCGGTCAAGAGCCCCAACAGCCCTGCAGAACCTTTTCTCCAGCGTCCGATTTACGTCAGAAGACTCTCTGTTCTCCCTGAACGCAGACGCGAGTCCAAGTTCTACGACCCCATTCTCGAGGCCGCCAAGGGCATCCTGTATGCCGTGTTTCAGATTCATCCCATGATCCAGATGCTCATGAGCTTGACGAGCGATGGCTCCTCCAAAAGATCTAGTCTCGAGATTGTTTTCTATAACACGAATTCGCATGTGGAGGAGCTGGAGCAGGAGATTCAGAAGCACGACCCCATGGTGGTGGGAGACGAGATGGCGGGCCGCGACAATGAGAACGTCCACCGGGCTTGCCAGACTCTGGTTGGGGCCTATACACATGTCTGCACCCTCCTCGCCGGCAATATCGACTCATTTATCGATAACGGAGATCCGCGCTACATCCGCACTCTACTGATGCTCATCTATAATAGCATCATGGAGATCAGATGTACTCTTGCCGCGCTGACACCAGAGGCTGGCTTGACCAAGCCCCCTACGCGGGCCATGAACATGAGCGACACGATCAAACCTCATTCGCGCGACAACTCCATAACGCCTACCGCTGACCGGCTTGGATTGGCCCAGCGACCACGACCCGGCCCTATTATGCACAACCCGAGCAACCTCAGAGTTGCGACAGACGTGCCCCTTCCATACCTGAACGGTATCAGCGGTATGAATGGCATGAACGGTATGAATGGAAACGTAGCAAGCCGTACAGCAATGCTCACTTCCGCAACGCCACGGTCAGGAGAATCGTTTGCGTCGGCCTCATCGGGGGGGCGTGGCATATCCGATTTCACCGAGGACGACAGACACTTTGAGAGAATTTTCCTCGCCCTGCGGGAATCGTCAAAGGTTGTCTCGCTCACTTTACCCGCTTTCCAGCATCACATGTCGGTCCTCGCGAAGAGGGCAATGGGACGTCGTGCACCCGAACACGAAATGAAGTGGTGGAAGGCTCTTATTAGCAGATGCAGCACGGCACTGCAGCAGACGGAGATGCTGCAGAGTCGCCTGTCACTAATCAAACTCAAAGAGCCTGGTCTAATGAACCAACCTGCCTTCAGAAATTTGATCAGCAACTTTATGGACTCGTGGTATGAATTTGGAGATCACATTCGCAAGGCGATCAGTGAAGTCAGTCTTCCACTTCCACCCGATACCAGGAACCGACTACGTCCTATCCAACATGCCATGAAGCAAGCAACGGATACCATTGTTCAGTCGCCTTGGGGCTACTTGCTACGACAGTCTTCGAACTCCAACATGTTCAGCCCGAACAGTGGCCCAGGCTTGGCACCCATGCAGTTGCCAATGACCCCTCAGAGCGCAGCTTTGGGCCCTGCTGTCCAGGCGACAGTTCCTTCCACTCCGCAGAGTGCATCCTTTGCCTCGGCCTTCAATGGCGGCGTTTTTGAGCGCGCGGACGCTCTCATATCTATGGGTGGCCTCTCAATGTCTCGCAACGGTACGATGACCAACAGCTCGGCCGCTAGTTTCACCATGTCTTCCATGTCATCGCTCTCGTCCGATGGCGGTGCCATGACACCATCATCAGTCATTAGCCCTAACGGCTTCGGCCCTGGCCCGGTGCCACTCCGACTCAACGGTAGCAAAGTTGCCTTCTAGTCGAAGCGCAGAGCCACTACACCTTGGATTCGCCGGACATTTTGGGGCAAAAAGTACGGATCGCAATCAAAGTAGATCCATCTTGTTTTTTTTTGTTTATACGGTGGTCTGGATGACCCACAACCGCACCGCATTTTGTCTCATTCCTTCATTCGCGCATAGCATTGGCGTCACGGTCGGACTCATTCACGGATGGTAGCCATACACTCATTTGAAAAAGAACACGTCTCGGACCACTACGCAGGTCAAGGGGCGCATGTAATGTTATAGTAACGAAGCAAAGTGGATGCCATCTCCCTGCATACAGAATATGGGGAGCGCGGGCACCAGAGAAAAGGCCGCTACGAGTTCATGTGCCACGCGTACACATCAACTATGGCTGTCAGCTGTATAGTAGATTTGGCCTATTAGCAGATAGGCAAACGTAACGAGCAAAAGGTTCACCCTGAGATTGACTTTGAGAAAACATGTGATTCAGGCAGCTTGTGGCCCTTTACCGTATGTCTTTTGGCTCGAGCTAAGCATTATGGACGAAACACGCCTATGTCTCTATTATACGACCATACCTACCGGACAACTCGGGATCCTATCCGCTCTCGTATTAACAAACCAGTAAGGGCAAGCATATTTAAAAGAACGGGATCCTATATGACTTAGATTCTAGAATAATACCCGGCTATGCCTTAACAATGTACATACGCTAAGTTTACGCTGACGACGTCTTTGGCAGGCTGATGAAACTCTCTGAGGCTTTCGAAGGGTCGCCGTACTGTTGTGATGTATAGTTCTGACGGAGGTTGCGGGCTTTCGTGTACTTTGGCTGACTTTAGAGTCCGAAGACGCGGGGGTTCCATCTGACTTACATGAGAATGTAAGCGGGCAGTATATTCACCCCTCTCTCGAACTACGGCACATAGTGGCCGATGACGTCACCACGTGATGCCCACTACAGGCACTTATCTCAACCGTATCGGCATAGTAGTATGATAAGGTTCAACTACAAACCTTAAGGTAGGTATTGATCGTGATTCCTTCTGATCATGGTCGTAAAAGCAAACCCAATTGTGTGGTAATCGGGTATAAGAAGCAGGCTTCCTACCCTTCGAACAGGCTTGCTTCCTGGTTTCCTAGGTCTCTCGCCTTCATCTCAAAAGTTTACCAAAGATTCCAGTTGCCCCCACAAGCTCAACAAAGTCCCACCACTCACAATGTCAAACGCGTCAGATCGCGATCCTATACGGGATCGGGCCGAGGCGGATGCCTGGTTTCCATCGCCTTACTCTTTGACCAAGTACACATCGCCCAAGACCGATTTCGATGGGGCCGACTATCCCAACGCCTATAACGGTGGCCAGTGGAAAGTACTCCTCATTGCAACTCAAGAACGATATCTTAAGATGGCCGGTGGCGAGTTCTTCTCGACAGGAAACCACCCCGTAGAGATGCTTCTGCCCATGATCCACCTTGACGCCGCTGGTTTCGATATCGATATTGCGACGATCTCGGGAGACCCAGTCAAATTTGAGATGTGGGCTTTTCCGGAAGAGGATGTTGCGGTGAAGGAGATCTTTGACAAGTATAAGGAAAAGATCCGTAGTCCACTCAACCTCCACGACGTGTGGGGTGAAGGGTTCACCAAGGATACTCCTTATCTCGCTGTCTTTATTCCCGGTGGACACGGGGTCCTGAACGGCATTCCCTTTTCCGAGACTGTCGGCAAAGTTCTACGATGGGCTCACAACAGTCAGAGATTCTTCATCACTCTGTGTCACGGTCCAGCAAGTATGCTTGCTGCCGATGTTGGTAAGCCAGAGGGAAGTGAGTTCATATACAACGGCTACGCAGTAGATGTGTTTCCGGACTCTCTGGATCAGGGCGCCAATGTTGATATTGGATATATCCCTGGCAAGATGGAATGGTTTGTGGGCGAGCGTCTGCGCAATCTGGGTGTCACGGTCCTCAACAAGGATATTTCTGGTGCTACTCACCGAGATCGTCTTCTTCTTACTGGAGATTCGCCATTAGCTTCAAACAATCTCGGGAAGCTTGCTGCAAAGACATTGCTTGAGGAGGTTGAAAGGCTCTCGTGACGAAGTCGATGTAGCTTAGCTATTTGAGATTATGGCACAACCCAGCATGGTTTTCTGTGGTGACTTACTCAAGTAGGTAAATCTCATATTTTCCTAAGTTAGAAAATACCTCTATTTCGCCGTCAAGAACGACCTGGATTTGGAAATAAGTCTTGGCTATGAAGTACGTCTGATCCTGGAAGTCGTTTAATCAGAACTCTAAATTCGAGTGAAAATTAACTGCACTCAACCATGCCATATTCTGGCAGTTGTTGTTACAACCGTGATCTCTCCGCGTCATATATCTGTTGCTCAACTACTCACAGTCGGAACGTATTCCACCATCATTCAATCTTGTACATTCACTAGTCTGATCCCAGTGAACAAAGCAAGGAGTGACCCAAGTGAAGCACGTCTAGTGCTCTCTTGGTCTCCTGTACTCCCGCGACCGACACGTAGGTCAAGAGCTCCTGAGCGTACGCAGCGGCCATGGCCGAGGCGTAGCATTGCCATCGATCGTTCTTCTGGGAGTCGGCGTAGGCACATGTCCCTCGGATCACGAGACAGGGAAAGTGGTTCATCAGGCCGGCTGCTTCCTTCTCAAACCAGATGCAATCCTCGCCGACGCCGGCAACAATAATCCTACACCTCTCTATGAAGATGATACCTCAGGCTTCTTCTTGCTTCTTCTCCTCGACCTTGACAAACAGATCTCGCTGCGTGTCGAGGTAATCAAAGGCCGTCAGGGGCACCCCCAGATGGCGGAGGATGCAGTAGGCGGAGCCGAGGTGGAAGTGGAAGTTTGGGCAGGCGTACTGGACGACGTACGAGTAGCCCGTGAAGCGGAAGGTTCCCATGGATTTCGTCTCCATCAGAATCTCGTCGTCTTCGCGGCCGGCGGGCATGGAGGTTTCCGGGTCTAGGGCGGCAAGGATGGCGACGGTGGCGTCGACGCGGGATTGGAGTTGGGGGAAGGTGGTTTCGTCGTCGGGGAAGTAGGTGTCTGGGGCTCGAGCTACGCGGGTGGCGAGGAATTTTGCGGTGTTGGAGATTGATTGGACTTGGTAGTCGAGGCTGTATTTGGGGGTTGTTTTGGTTAGCTGGAGACTTTTGGGACATATGCTTCTCGACATTGGGATTTGGAATAGAGATGTGTTAGAGGAAAGGGGGGTGTTGGGTGAGAGAGACAGGGGCTGGGGAGTGTTGAAGCTCGCCTTCGCATATCCTCGATGAGTCTAAACTTGATCATCTCTTCTTGGTTGAGGCCTTTGGCGATGCAGTGCTGTTCAGCTTTTGTGAGGATGACTTTGAGATTGCCCAGATATTTGAGCATCATGGGGATGGAGGCATTGTAAAGCGAGACCATGTTGGCGGTATTGATTTGAAAGACTGTGAGCTTCACAATTCTCGATCAGGTATGGGAACGAAAAAGAAGGAAGGCTGATGAAGATAGAAGATAGAAGACAGGAGGTATGTGAGTAGAGAAAAGGAGTCCTTTTTATTCCACATCAGGTCCTAACCCGAAAAACTGTCTATCTGAATGGCGAGTGCCCGTTGGGTTGACATTTCGACGTCAACGTGATAGTAGTCCAGCTGCTAGTCTTGCCAATTTCAGGTACGCCTCATACCAAAGACCTGTTTGTAATCCGGCTACCGGCCTCATGTCTTTCAAGTGGAACAGAAAGACGAATTGGGAATCTATGATTCTCAAGCGCTGACGTGAGACTACAATAAATGGATGGGCTTGTTTGAAGTCAAAGTTCTTCCTATACCGCGCGCGAGACTCGATGTGGTCAACAGATTAGGCTCTATAGGGGAACACTCTAGCTGTCGAGTCTCAAAGAATAGCCTGGATAGGACGTCGTGTAGTTCATACTTGATCCTCCGGGACCGACCGGCCCCACTACCCCGCCATCTCATGCGGGGAGCTATCAGCCGATCCCGTTACCTCCTCTGATTCGCCGTCACCACGACTTACCTGATCGAGGCAGGGCCGGTGATTCCTCTAGTGTATCCCTGCTGTACCTTAGGTAGGTAGATCGCGCAAAAGTCTTGGAGATCCAAGGCTACGTGGCTACGCAGAAGCGCAGATTACCTTACCTTTCTCCCCCGCCACCCGCATATTCTCCCACACTTGCCTAGCTCACGATCCTTTCGAGAGCTCTCTTCGTATCCACACCACGGAACCGGAAGCCTACAAGGTACACGCAAGAGCCCATTTCCTGTATTCTCATCCAGAAGTAGGCAGCCCTATCTGCGCGTGGGTGTTTTACACGCGCGTGTACCATATACCGTACACCAGAATAACTAAACAACTCACCGCCGTCATGTTCGCCTCGCTATCGTCATCCTGGTCGGGGAGGAACGCGCAGCCGCCGCCTCCCCCGGCCCCGTCTTCATCAACGACCTTGACATCGCAACACCCCAGCATATCCAGCGCCTCCCGCGCAGAGCACTCGCAGTCCTCCAACACCTCCGTCTCCGGCCCCGCGGCCCCTCACAACGTGCTCATCGGCGCCGCCCAACAACACCAACTACAACAGCAACATGCACCACCACCGGCCCCCGCCTCTTCCACCTCGGCGGCGGCCGCATCAGCATCCTCACCGCCCCAACAACCCCTCCACCAGACCCTCCCCTCCCCAGACCAACAACATCACATCTCCGAGGCGCGCGCCGCCGTCGTCGCCTCCATCGGCAACATGCTCGACGGCGAGCTGCAGACCCGCGCGCGGATGCTGCACGCCAACGCGGCGGCGCTCGACAAGCAGGAGCGCGACGTCGTGCGCGCGACGGAGGCGCTGCGGAAAGAGAACGACAAGCTGGCAAAGTTCTCGGGGGACGCGGCGCGCAGGGTGAAGGAGCTGGGGAACGTGCAGAACTGGGCCGAGGTGCTGGAGCGGGATTTCTTGGTGCTCGAGGAGACGTTGCGGCTCGTGAGGGAGGGGAGTTGCGGGAGCGGGTGTGAGAGTTGTGGGAGCGAGGGGAGTTGGAGTGGGAGTGGGAGCTGGAGCGGGAGTGAGGTGGGGGATGGGGAGGGGGATGTGAGGATGGGAGAGGACGGGCATGGTGGTGATGTGAGTAAGGAGGGTGATGGTAAGGGGAAGATGAGGAAGCAGCAGCAGCAGCAGCATGAAGGGCTTGTCGATATGGAAATTGATGGGGGGCATGAGGATTGTTCGGAGAGTCAGAGTTTGACTGAGGCGGAGTCGAGCACTGGGACGGATGGCCGCGCAAAGGGGTCCGAAACGACATCGATTTCGACACTGTGATTTGCTTTTGGCGGTGGTTGACAGACATGATACCTTTCTTTTTTACGACTGAACGACGATGATGACCTATTCACGAAACGGACTGAAATATGAACAACAAAGTTTGATGATTTGGAAACTTTTACCCTCCTCTTTTGACGCCTTTCCGTACTAAATATCTCTGGGTTCTTTTTAATACATATCAAACGTCACCATTCGCCATGATATCATCTCGTGAAAGGAGTCGGCAGCTTGTGGTACAGCCAGCGCGACCAAGCTATACCATTGGATGTAGACTATCCCACAATCTAGAAGATGCCGGGCAGCAGGACAAACTTCTTCTTCTTGTATGTCTCGGGGAACTCCTTGCGGTACGCGCGCTCCTTGCCCTTGGCCCACTGGGCCATCTGGGCAGCGCCGATGATGATGAAGACGGCAACAGCCCAGCTGCGGCTGGTGATGATGACGCCGATCCACGAGAGAATCTCAAACATGTAGTTGGGGCAGGTGACAAGGGAGAAGCCGTAGCCGCGTGGGATCTGGCGCTCGGTGCCGCCGCGGGAGCGCAGGCTGGCAAGGTTGAGGTGGACAATGGCGTTGGAGGCCTCGCCGAAAAGAAAGAGGATTGTGCCGATCACGTCGACGGCGTCGTTGCGGGCGAGAGCGGTGGGCGAGGTTGGCGAGTAGACGTGCCAAGCGCTGAGGAGGCCGGCAAAGGCCCAGTAGAAGAAGGAGTTCTTGAAGATGTTGCGGAGGGGCATGGTGTTGGCGGAGAACTTGTGCACGAAGAGGGTCTCGTATTCGCGCTTGAGAAAGTGGCCGAGGAACATGGCGAGGGTGAGGAGCTGGGTCGGCGAGAGGGCTTTCTTGGCGCCGGGGCCCGAGTAGATGTAGGGCCGCAGGCCGACGACGGCGATGTGGATGAGGATGGGTCCGAGGTACTCGATCACGAAGACGGTGCTCCATGCCAATTGGGGTCCTGCGCAGAGAAAGGAGTCAGTTCCGATGTCTCGTCTATGTTCTTTTCAAACGCCTCTGTCTGGGACTGGGCGTTGGACAGCAACGTACCGAGATCCTTGACCAACACCTGGCCGGCAGAGATAACAGCCTCCTCGCTGCTAATCTGTGCCTTGCGGTTCTTCAGAGTCTTCTGGGTCGAGGGGTCGAAGAGACCGACGCGGTTGAAGTCGCTGAACCCTGCCTGGCGAGCAATGAGGTGCTTGACATCCTCGACGGTGGCATCGGCAGGGACTTCGATAGACTCGGGAAGCTTCTTGATCGGTTGCTTCGGTGCTGTGGAAACACGTGTAAGTAATTTTCTCAGGGCATTCAACACGGAGTGTATCTTGCGAGGAATCACTTACAGCGGTTGCTCAGCTTGAGCGTGATCTTGGCTGCCATGGCTTCTGATTATCCTGAGTAAGTTGAGGGGTCGTCGCTGGGAATTTCGAAATGCACTTTTTGTGTCTGCCCGGGAAGCTTGGGATAGGAAGGGCTTCAACGGTGCTGGATTTCGGAGCAGTTGTTGAGAAGCTACTGCACGGCCGCTCGATGTGCCTCGGGATGGGTGGGGTTCTGATGCATTGGCATATTTTGAGTTTGTACCTTGTAGGTGCATAATGCTTCTCTATGCATGGAGGTCGGGCGCATCACTTTAAACGGCACAAATAACTAACATCATTCAGTCCTGGCCGCCCGTGACGACACCTCGTCTATGAACTGGCGCAAATGGCTTTGCTATAGAAATTTTAGCCAGTAATTCACAGAATTCTACTATACTTCTAACATCTTGAGAAGACGCCTTAAGGTTTCCAAGACCTTTGGTTCTCGTATCAAAGCCGCCTGGACACAGTCCCTTCAGGGTTCTCGAAATGGCACCTCAACTAACAGTGAATTTGAGGACCTTGCTTGCCCCCCTATAGGGCTTGGGGCTGGAGATTTTCGGCATCGGGATCTCATGCTGACTCTGGGGCCTCTGGTGTTTCCCTTAATCATGCCACTTTTGATCTTTCTCGAGACGGTTCGTTGTGCGACCACGGACTTTGAAGATGCGGCCTTCGAGACCAAGTGGACTGTTCAGGACAACCTTGACCTCGGTCTTGATTTGCCCTAGGATCTTGGGGGCCAAGTATTTAAAACAGTCCCCTTTCACTCAGAAATCCACCGCACTGATGACCCAGCCGAGTGTAACTCATGCTACACCGCAGTGTTTGGAGTTGCTGTTGGCTTTGTCTTTGCTTGTCTCCTCATGGTCTTTTTTTCTGGCAACTTCATCTTCTGCCGAGAAATTTCTGTCGAGTGCTCCCAAGAAACAATTATTCGAGAGCCTTTGTATCTGGTCGCAACAAGAAGAGATGGTCCTCGAAGGACCTTGGGTCTTGAGTTTTCAGTGAATCTTTACAGGCCATGCCCTGTTTATTGTGATCGCATTTTGTAGTATCAAAACGACTGTTCAAATTTGGTTCAAGAAGAACAGCCTTTGGCCGACCGTCTGGTCGATACAGAGAGGGTGCGTGAGAAGGTGCCTGCCTTCCGTTAGTCAAGGTGCACCCACACCATGCCTCCCACCTCCCACCTCCCACTACTCCAGTCCACGAATCTTCCCTTCCTTTGCCCTGCCTCCGGATCCAACCCTTTAATTTCTACCTCTCCTTCTAACTCTTCACCGTCGAGTATCCCCCCAGTTCTAGTGGTTCGAGTGATCCACTTCTCCCCAAGAGAGTGAGCACTCAATCACTTTCACTATCCATTCACGCATTTACACAACATCGCCGATTCAACATCACATCACCTACGAGTACGATTAAAAGAATTTCATTCTCTGAGCGTGAGCAAAACACTTTTTCCATTCGTCATTCCACATACCGACAATAGCTTTTCAGCAGCATAGCAGCATAGCAGCATCGCTCTCGCCCAACTGCCGACAAGCAGACTTTCTTCTCAGAGCCCTTCAAAGCGTCCAAAATGACTAGTCTGGGTGCCACTCCGGAGTTTATTCCGGGACGTCCTTTCCACCTTGGACTGGCAAAATGCTCCACGAACGCCAACAGGACCATCATGCCCTCCAATCGAGAGACACTTTCCTTGCGGCGACAACGCAGCCGGAAAGTCCAGCCCAAGGTCATAAACGTCCCGTCTTCCCCTACAGCTTCATCCAGCACAAGCCAACACTCAACAGAGACATCGAGTTCTGCTTTTGACGGCGTCGAAAATTGCAAAGACCACATCCATTCATCAAAGAACGACATACCCCCCGGCACGCCCACAGCTCCAGCAGCAGACCGAAGACGCCAGATACAGCTGCATCATATCCCAGTCTATCACAGTCGCGTCTTTCACACTCGACCCCCTCCGAACGCACCAACGGGGCCTGCAGCCGATAGGAGACAACTAACGAAGCTTGCCCCAGTGCCTCTTCAAGTGCCCCCTCAAGCCGTACCCAGTCATTGCCAGTCTAAGGTCTGGCGGAGCCCCAAAACGGAGTTGACGGACGCGTTCACAAGAGTGCAGCTCGAAATGCAACGCCTTGACTTCAGCAAGTCGCCTGCTGCCCCTGCCACATTCGAGGAGTACTTGGAAGTTGTACTAGCCGAGAAAGACCGCAAGATACGACTAAACGCCGCCATGTTACAGGTCATCAGGTTGAAGACAGAACAACAGAAGAAGGCGCGACAGGAAGGCGGCGGCTCAGGCCATACTTCCAACAGAGAACCAGCCTCGATGCAAGATCCGACCTCCGATGCAAAGCCGAATCTAGCCACTGCCAATCCATTGTATGGAGCTGATCCTTGCTGGAACATTCAGTACACCAAAACGACGGACAGGGCACAAGATCGATATGCTGAATGGCCGACGCTTTCGGTGTATAAGGACGCGAGTCGCAGGGCTTTGAACAACAAATGTCTGCCTCCTCCAAGACAGCGCAACGTTCAGGACCGAACACACATGGCACTTGGAGATGCGGCGTGGGAAGAGCGAGCACCGGTTCACCAAGAACATGTTATCGGCTTGGACGACAGAAGGGGCATCTTCTCACTTGGGAACGATGCTTCGGCCGAGGCTGATCCAAATCAACACATAGACCCGAAGAGCCTCAACGACTGGACTCGAGAAATCATTGACGAAATTATCCTTGAGATAGAGGGCGACGAGACAACGATCACGGACGAAGACAAAGCTTAGGCAGCGTTGAACAAGAGAAGAAAGAGATGCTGTCGAAGTCAATCGATATAAGAGGCAGAAAGAGGAGGTGGAATGAAGACATTTTATATGTCTCTATTGCATTGGAACAGAGTTTGCAGTTGGTAAAAGCCAGTGCTGACTATGGATTGAATATGCCGAATTGGCTTTCGACGAGGTCATTATTGGTGGCCAGAACACCTGGAAGGAAACAAAGACGTACGATGCATGGAGAATATCGACCTTCATTGCCAGTTTTGGGCTGCCAAAGACTAGCGGGAATTCTTTTGAGTAGCTAGGGCTGTCGGACCAAGTCGAACTTGGATTCCGTATTGCGCAAAGGACAGAGATACGAGGAGGTTATTCAGAGAGCAAGTAGCCTCAAGGGTAGCATAGGCTTAGCGCAATTATACAATTTCTCAAGCAACTCCCATCCACCATGAGAGGTGTGCGTCAGCTCTTTTCTTTATGCACTTCTGCAGCAAACCGATGTTCCATGGTGCTTTGTGAGGTTTGTATGTTAACAGTAGTAAAATGGCCTCGGAGTGTCCATGACACTGAAAGAGCTTGCAGCATGCGCTTGGATGGCAAGTTTCGTTGTTAATTGTAAGAAAAGTGTGGTCCGGATGCTGTGATACGATGAACCTACCTTATGCAACGATTGAGATGGAATGTCTGGGTTGAGGTAGCAATATCTAGGTTGTTTGTGACTAACGTCGCATGCCCCTCTTTGAGTGAGTCGGAAGAACCTTAAAGAAGAAGAAGCTCGTTCCTGGCAGGAGCAACAGCCAGGGCCACCTTCCAAGGTAAGGTACCTACCACCTACCTACCTTACCTTGAGGCACCTACCTTAGGGGGGAAAAGGTACCTCTTTAGCTCAGGAGCTTCTTCCACCGAGGTTCAGCCGTGGAGTGCAGGGCAGGAACGAGCAAAGGTGGAGGGCTCCAACCCAATGCGGTGAGAAGTGGGGATTTCAGCCTCTCGCTTTCTGCTTGCTGTCCTCCCACCTCTCGCCATCAAACCTTTCCTCCACACAAATACCTTACCTGCTTCGCCCTCCCTCCTCCTCTTCTCTCAACGACCCCAACCACCTTCAATACCATCTTCCTTCCTCTTGCGCGTCCTCTTCCCGGCATTGTATTTACTTTTCTCCAGGAGCGCATTGGTTCGCGGCTTGACTTTTGTTTCCTTTCCATTCTCCCAAAGACGCGAATTCAAAGCTTGGTTGCGTCTTTTACGCAACCCTCATAACCGAGATGTCAGAATTCTTAGGGTACGAAGACCTGGGGACCCTCCCAATCCCAAGCGCAATTTCGCTCGACATCCTTGCTGACCACATACACGTATATATAGATCTCGCATCTCCCTCATCTCCAAGAGCGACATTCGGTAAGGACTTGGAGGACTCTGCACTGCTCCCCAGTCCCCTTGCTCATCGCCTCTAGATATGTCGGCGTTCTTCACGAGATCAACTCAGACGAGTCTACCGTCTCGCTCGAGAATGTTCGCTCCTTCGGAACCGAGGGTCGAAGGAACAGACCCGAAGAAGAGATAGCACCCTCCGACCAGGTTTATGACTACATCATTTTCCGTGGCAGCGATGTCAAAGACTTGAGGATCGAAGACCACCCAGGCATCAAGGAGAACAAGCCTCCTGCCATGCCTGAGGACCCTGCCATTGTCAACGTAAGTATTACTTCCGCGTACCTACTCTCCCTAGACGCATTTTATGATGAAATATTGCGGATGTAAATCTTTATCGTCTTGTCGGAAAAGCGCAACTTACACGATGTCGAAATTTCCGTTGCCTTCCTTCTGAATCAAAGCGTCACTTCTTCTCAAATTGTTTGATACAATGTATCAAAACATGGCTAATTATGATGCGCATTACAGGCTCGTCCTCGTCCTGGCCAGGGACCCAACAACCAGCCGCCTCCCGCGCCTGGATTCGGTCAACCTCCTTTCCAGAACAACTTTTATCCCCCACCTGGCCCATGGGGTCCCGCCCCTGGTCCTGGCCGCGGCGGTCCCGTGCCTCCCGCTGGCATGGGCGGCATGCCCTATCCTCCTCCGCCAGGATGGTTCCCTCCCGGTCCCCCGGGCCAAGGCTTCCCTCCCGGCCCTGAACAGTGGAACAACTACAACAACTACCCTCCCGGCCCCCGTGGACCTGCGGGCCCTGGCGGACCTCACGGTCCTGGTGGTGTACCTGGTCAGGCTCCTGAGAACCGTGGCACTCCCGGTCCTCAAGATGGAAAGCCTGCACCGATTGGCGCTGCTGGTGACAAGCAGAAGCCCGCCACCCCGGCCGCCCAAGGTGCACCAAGCGAACCAAAGACGGCACCACCGCCTGGGTTCCAGGCACCCGCTCCTACGCCCCCTGTCGGCTCGAAGCCCTCTGTGGCAGAGGTCAAGGCAACTGCTGCGTCTTTGAACGCAGCTGGCCCCACCAAGCCTGTCGAGCTTCCTGTGCCTACAGGACCGAAGAACATCGGCCGCGTCCAGCCCGTCATTCCTCTGGCTGGCTCTATTCCGAAGGCCTTCCCAGTGCCTGTGAACGATAGCAACGCTGCGCAATCTGCTCCTAAGGCTGCCGCGGCGCCGACCGCCGCTTCTGTCCGCGATGCGACTGAGGCAGCAAAGGCCGCCGTCGCTTTGGCTATGGCGAACATGAATGCTGGCAACGTTGCAGTTCCGGCCGCCCCCCAGGGCAATGGCAATGCGATGGACAACTTGACTAAGAAGGTCAATGAAATGAGGGTCAACGCCGCCCGAACAACTCAGCCAGGAGGCGGCCGGGGCCGTGGCCGCGGTGGCCGCCAAGGTTCGGCACAGGGTCAGGGCCAGGCTAAGGTCGACGTCCCAGATGCGGACTTTGACTTTGCTCAAGCCAATGCGAAGTTCAACAAGGACGATCTGGTGAAGGAAGCGATCGCTGGATCCCCTCTGAACGAGACTCCTACCAACGGACCTGCAGCCGAAGTGCCTGCTCCCGAGGTCGCGGGCACAAACCCGCCGATTGCCTACAACAAGACCCGATCATTCTTCGACAACATCTCGAGCGAGGCTAAAGATCGGGCAGACAACAACGGTCAGAAGCCCGGCGGCCGTGAATGGCGCGGCGAGGAACAACGCAAGAATATGGAGACCTTCGGTCAAGGCAGTGTCGACGGCGGATACAGAGGCTACCGGGGCAGAGGTCGTGGTCGCGGCCGTGGCTTTGGTGGCGGTCGTGGTGGAAGAGGCAGCTACCGTGGTCGTGGTGGCCAAGGTGCCCCGTCTCCGGCTGCGAACTAGACGCCTCTTGAACCAGGGCATCGCGAACGGTTCCGCATGCTGCTTGGAGCAATATGTCTCCGGACACTGCGATTTCGGATCGGGCGAAGGACTCACGATTTTAATGGACGTAACTCGACTTTTGAATGGAGCATGCGTCCTTTCAAGACATGCCAATCATGCAACACTTTATACGATGTATTATCATTCCTCGATTCTCGATTTTTCTCGGATTCCCTTGGCGATGGAGCACTGGGCAGGCAAGTCCTCTGCATTGGTTTTGCCAGATGGGCAGGAATCATAGGACTGCTATTTTGACACGCATGGGATCGGAAGGAGTTTGGCAAGTGGTAGCCGCAAGCGATGGGAGCTGCGGTCTCACGAATGCGCGGTGACGACAAAAAGGGAATATCAGGCGTGGGTAGCTAGCATTGACTTCTCGTTTACTCGTTGGATCGGGGGACAACCCGGAACGACACGATATGATAGCAGAGACAGGTCTTCTACCTGGCATTCGAAAGGGAGCATGAGTGCCCTGATGGCCTGAATTCAAGCGATCAGAATTGGAGAAGGTACGAGAATAAGAGGATTTCTTTTGGTGGTAGAACCTAGAATCAGGCGACGTGGATAGACTCTGGGTCTTCCATCATCGAATGCAATCACGCCAACCACCAATTCTCAAGTGCACCTATTCACCCATCCTATTGTGAGAATGTTGACAGAATCTGAAGTGAAGGATGCGGACAAAGCCATGAAAGCTAGGTCATTACACCACCCGGCTTGAAAAAGTCTCACGTCAATTGGATCGGACACCTCTCAAGTGTATTTGCCCTGCTGGTGCCGGAGATAGGTCGCTGGTGCGGATACTGGAGATAGGTTGTGAACTGATGTATAAAATTTGCCCCGCCACACCCCGCCAGACGTCATGCACATCAGTCAGACACGTTTTCGGCGTGACGCACTCTGCCTGTAAACCTCTAGTAGGCACACAAGACTTCTGCCACTGTCGGCAAACAATTCTGAAGAAAAAACCCCCACGACAACAATAATTACCCTCCATTACTTACCTCACCACTGAGAAGCTCGCGCCGATTGAATCATTGCGCAATGTCAAGCCGTCAGCTACGCAAGCTGCAAAAGCAGCGAGAGCTCGAACAGCTCCAAGAAGCCCAGGCCACCGCAGACGAGTCCAGCGAAGAGGAACCCGAGCCCGCGCCCATCAAGCCCCGACCGAGTTTGTTTGCAGCTCTCGGCGGTGATGACGATGATGAAGACGACGAGGAGAAGTCTGATGATGCGCAAGACGAGCCGGAGCCCGAGCCGGAAGTAGTGCCGCAGCCTGCGAAGAAGAAGAACAAGAAAAAGAAGAAGAAGGCCAAGAAGGCTGCGGCCCAGGACGAATCCCCCAAACCAACCGACGACAAGGAGGATGAGATTGATCGGGCTCTTCAGGAGCTCAATATAGCCCGCAATGCTAGCACCGATGCCTCGGACAACCTTGCCCAACGCAGCCGCGATATCGACGACCTGTTGCAGATCAACACTCAATACCTGAGAGCGATCCACGAGATGCGAGCTCTCTTCGGAAAGGAGGCCATCCAAGCTGCCCAAGATGAGGAGAGAGCCGAGCAGGAGGCGGCGCGCCGACAACGAGGCCCGACTCAGCAGGTCGATCTGGAGACGGCGCTTCGGGGGGACCCACGCAAGAAGCTGCCTGAGATATCGCTGCGACGTAATGTATTCATTCAAGGCAAGGATACGTGGCCTCGCGCTACTGCCGTGGGCCTGGTCATGAAGGAGATCAGGAAAGGCGCCGATGGTCTTACCGAGTTCGCCTTTGTCCACGAGAAGGCCTACGACAACGTTCAGATCATGTTCTTCAGCTGCGTTCAGCTTGGCGACCCCATGCAGATGGTGAATCTATTGATACGGTATCCCTATCACATCTCGACTTTGCTCCAAGTAAGCAAGGTTGCCATTCAGGACCAGAATCAGTCACTAGCTGCAGACCTCTGCGAGCGAGCACTCTTCACATTCGGTCGATCCACGACATCCGCTTTTAGACAGAAATTGGAGCAGGGCAAGGCTCGACTGGACTTCCGCCGCCCCGAGAACCGCGAGCTCTGGCTGGCAGGATATACGTATCTCAAGAGCCTCATCCGCAAGGGCACGTATAGGACGGCTCTAGAGTGGGCCAAGCTTCTCTTCAGTCTCAACCCGAATGATCCTTATGGTATGAAGTATTTCATTCATACTCTGGCAATACGAGCACGTCAAGCGCAGTGGCTCATTGAGTTTCTCAACACTGGCGAATTTGTGGCGGACGAGACGGATGATACCTACATCAAGCAGACAATGGTTCTCGCCAAGCTTCAGGTGAGCGATGCGGAGGGAGCAAAAATGGCTGCAGTGGCCGGCATGGAGCGGTTGCCGTGGCTATACTGTGCCCTATTCCAAGCGCTGAACCTGGAAGCGCCGCCTCCTCTGTGGGGAGTTCGACCTGACACGGACGAGCGCGAGTTCTGGACGAAGCTGTACGTTCACCAGGCCAAGGACATTTGGAACAATACGCAAGCAATCGATTTGCTCAAAGAGGCCGTCAAGCTTGCGAAGAAGCCGACAGAGACACTCCCCGAGGATATGCCGGCAACAACCCGTACAGCGAGATGGACATGGCTGGAAGATACTCCGGCCCTGTTGAGTGGCATCCCAAGGGCCATTCTCACCCAGGAGCCAAACTACGCCTTCGATCCGCTCCCACCTCTGGAGGATGAGAACATATTTACGAGTGAGGGAGTCCGGATGCCGTGGCGTCAAGACAATGGGCAGGGTGGAGGCATGCTCGCCCAAGAGCGAGCACTCCTCAACATGCTTCGCAGACAGCGTCAGCGAGCAGATGCCCGGGGCGCTGGAGCCGGCGCGGCCGCAGGAGCTGGTGCTATGGCAGGAATGATGGGCGCGTTCCCCGAAGACGACGATGACGCTGGCGATGGCGACTTTGGTGATGCATGGGAGGGAGCATTCTCTGAAGGTGAAGGCGACGATGATGATGACGGTTTTCTAGAGGGGGCAGGAGGGCAGCCTCCATCGGCCGGCGTGGTGCAGCGGCTTGCTGACTTGCTGGCGTCTATGATACCCGGCGGCTGGCCGGCTGAGCCAACCGTCGACGATGAGGCGGAAAGCACGGATGAGGAAATGCCGCCTCTGGTTGACGGCGATGAGGATGCTGATGGTGATGAGGCACGTCGACAGCCTGGGGCGAACTAAGGTAGCCCGCAGCGATCAACTGGGTGTGCCTATCTAGATAAAGGGTCTGTTGCCCTCGATGGTTTCCTAGAGATATAGAGCACCGATACCCATACAAGAGAATTGAACAAAGGATGCCCAACTCGTTCATTCTTACCATACTACTGCGTATCAGCCCGATATCAACTTGCAGTCGTCTTCAACATGTACACGGACCCCTGTCCTAGCGCGAGCAGACTAACTTGCGGGTTCGACCGCACGCGACATCCATGAAAGGTCGGAACGAGAGAAGGGGGCGGAAGCAAGGACGATCTGCTAGGTGTGAAGAGTGAGAACGGAGACGTTCCCTGGATCCTGGGACATCTCACGTGTGAAGGGTCTGTATCCGTAAGGTAAGGTACTTATCCTTACCTCACTTTGTAATACATTTGTGCACCTGCATCACTGTCACTGTCGCTCTGAAATGAAATGCGCTCGCTCAGTACCTCACGGCGGGAATTGGGGGGTCCCTCTCTGTTTCAGGGGGGTGATTCGGAGAGAGAGAATCAGAAAAGAGCATTTTGGAAGTTGCAAAGGGCTAAGGTGAGCAAGTTTCAGAAGCGAGACGGGGACTCTTTCCTCTGGGGTGTGGTCGGGTTCAATTTGGCGCTAGCGGCTACTGGGGGGGGGGGGGGGTTCGGATGTCAGTGGGCGTGCTGCGCGGCCTTCTCTTGCGCCATCGACGGGCGGTTTCTATGGGAATTAATAATGCGATTTGGCAGCACCAAGGAGGACAGATATATAATCGGTCCAGATGACCACCATCTCATCCGGTCTGCCGATGACTTTTCTCTGGTTTTTACTCTTGACTTAAAGATACCCCTTTCTCCAACAAGTTCCCGTAATACAAGCGAATCACCCGTAAACCACCCAGGATTATAAACGACTGGAGCTTTCCTTGCCCCTCCTTAATAGCTCTCTTGTACCCCGCCAAACGCCATACCGCAAACTCTCCCACCTGCAACCCACCGAATTTCCAATCTTTCGACGTCCTTCCAAACACCACCACCAAAAACCGACACAATGGCTGAGCACACCTACAAGTTCAACGTCAGCATGAGCTGCGGCGGCTGCTCCGGCGCCGTCGACCGCGTCCTGAAGAAGCTGGATGGTTAGTCCCCTCCCCACAGATTCCCGCCCCGTTGCCGAAAGAACACGTGCTGACCAAGGCTTTGTCCGAATTACAGGCGTCAAGTCGTACGAAGTCTCCCTCGAGAGCCAGACCGCCACCGTCATCGCCGAGGAGAGCCTGCCCTACGAGAAGGTCCTCCAGACCATCTCCAAGACTGGCAAGAAGGTCAACTCTGGCAGCGCCGACGGCGTTGAGCAGAGCGTCGAGGTCACCGCATAAACAACCTTTTTCTCGATCTGAGTAGCGAACGGGACATTCTTTGGGCAAGGAGTTTTATACGGAACGTTTTGACCACTGCGACAAAAATGCAGTATGGCAATACGTTTTTGCAACCGAGGACTTTTTTTGCTTTTGCGCACTTGCGAAACCCATTATCAAAAATAGATATACTATGGTCGCTTCGACTCTTCATACTCGTCTATGTCTACCAGGTACCTATGTGCTTTCCGCCATCGAAATTCGAGTGGCTCGAAAGTTGCACGGCCCAGTCACTGTATTGTTGGTTGACTGCGACTACGTGTGCATAGCTTTCCACGGCCGGATGCTAATGGCTGGATGAGTACCCTTTAAGAGTTTTCTTCTGGCCTCATTTTGCGCTTTTTGTTGTGAAGCCACATCCGATCCGACAATGTCTTTGAACTGTAGATCATCACCCCTCGTGGCTCCATGTTATAGTTCGCAGCGCATCTCCGGTCAACTTCGAACCTCTGCAGCTGAGTAAGATCAAGCCTAGCGAGGGGGTGCCTGTAAGTTGATCCAGGCTTCTTGTCGCCAACTCACACGAAGGTACTCACACGGCGGTACTACCTACGTACTATTCTGGCATCGCTACCCACAAAAGAGGCATCTTAGACTCCTGACACATTCAACTGCTGGAGCTCTTTGGACTTTGTTCGCACCCAAGGCGTCGGAACTGGGCGAATCAGGGCAATGTCTGTTTTCTCCTAGATTGTAGTTCACGATGCCGATGTCACCATATCGGCCTAGAGTCAGGATCCCTATCGGCGCATTCCATCACCTTTTCTCCAAATGATGGTGGTCATGCCGATAGCAGTGGAGATGAAAAACCCCGCCCTCATCTAGGTGACATTGATATAAGGCCTTGCCTGCTCCGAGCTGCTCTCTGAAATTTTCGCATAACTGCAGCAGCACGCATAATGCGGCATGAACAAGCTGATCGGTTTGGGCTTTATTGACATGTCATCTTAACTTGGAACGGCTGGAGGCTTTGTTGGACCGCAGATGGCTACCAAGACAACAAGAAGCTGCCCCTCCTATCTAAAAACTTCGTTATTGGCCCGGGATAGATATGCCCCTCTTGCCCTCAATGAAGTTTTGCCATGGATGGCAGGGTTGCTACCTACTTCGGTCTGCTATAAGCTTGCCGCCGTCTCATCAAGGGGCACATTAGAAGGGCCTTTGGGGATCTCCCACCGCCGATCTTGGTGCCTTGCCCAATGGGAGCTTCTAGATCGAGCATGAGACGGGAGGACACGTGAAGTAAGGACCCTGAGAGAAAGGAGATGTGCAGCATGTTTGGGAAGCATATGTCTGGTATTTTACGTAGTGGCATGGTAGATCTGGAAGTGGCTGTCGACACCCGGAGCTCACTTCAGTCCCAAGGGTACCCACACCCGCCAACGCCACCCGGGGAGCCGGGGAGGAGTGCCTACCAACGTCATTTTTGCGCCGTGGGTGGTGGGGGGGGGGGGCGATGGGAAAGGGCTGGGGGCCACGGGGGGGTAACCCACACAAAGCGCCGGCCGATGAGCGGCTGGATACGTTTTTGCGGTCTGGCCATGGGTAGTTTCTTTGGCTTTGCGCGCCTGAGTTATGTCTAGGATGGTGGGAGGTGGGAGAGACAAGTGAAAAGGGAAAGCGTCACACAGACAGATGACCGTCCGGGCCCTGCCAGATGACGACCGGACCCGAAAGTGGGTGGCGGTGCTTGTACCGTTCCCCGTTTTTTTTTTTTTGGCTTCCACGGGGTCTTGCCAAACGAATTGTTTGGTGAGGTGCACGAAGTACTTCGTAGAGAGCACGTACCCTTACCCTTAGTTAGGTAGCTGCCCGAACCTCTCATAATACGTCTGCCTTTCCTTGCATCAAAAGATGAGACCGCTGCGTTGCAGTTCTCGACACTAATGCAATTTCGACCTTTTGCAAAACATACAGCTGCTGCCTTGAAGTCAAAACGGACACTTTTCACTTCATCCGACTACAACTCTACTTCAAACTCAACCGGCAACACTACTTGAGAGAGGAGAAGAACCAGCTTCCAGAACACATCTCATCGAACGCCATCTCATCTCCATACCTACCACCGAGGAAGAAACAAAACCGTCTTATATTCGCACACAACCAAATACCTTCTACCACAGCCGTCCTTCGCACCCCCACATTTCACAATGGGAACACCGTTCGTGTCCCTCCTGGAGCCGACCCGGCTCGACGCCTACATACGCGGCGCGCCGCACGACGAGCAGCCGGCGACGATACCAAAGGAGATTTGCGACGCCATGGAGGTGCGCGAAGCCGTCTTCGTCGCCGAACAAGGCGTCCCCGCCGAGAACGAGTTCGACGCCGACGACAGCCGCGCCTGCCACTGGGTCTCGTACGCGTCCGTCAATAAAGTCGTCGAGCAGGAGGTCCTCGACGACGCCGGCAACGTCGTCCGGCCCCGCCGCAGCAGCACCCGCAGCACGCCCATCGGGACCATCCGCCTCGTGCCATTTCCCCACGCCCCGCACCCCAAGGACGGGGGCGTCTACTGGGACGGGGTGTTGAAGGAGGATCCGGCGGCAGCGGGGGAGGCTGCGCCGAACGGGGAGAAGAAAGCGGGAGGAGACGAGGACTCTTCAGAGTCGATGAGCAACCCCGTGGAGGAAAGGGCCGAGAGCGCGGCGGAGCACGTGGGCGAGGAGAGGCGCATGTCGGCGACCAAAGTCTTTGCGCCGGACCGCGCGACGGCGCTGCACGACGGGCGGGAGCCGTACGTGAAGCTGGGCCGGCTGGCCGTGGTCAAGGAGTTTAGGGGACACCGGATCGCGAGGCTGCTGGTCACGACGGCGCTGGCGTGGCTGCGTGCGCACCCGAGCTACTTTGATCCAAGTATCAAGGAGATGGGACTCGAGGCGATCGGGGCGACCAGCGCAGAGGAGGTGCCCAAGTGGAGGGGGCTCGTCTGCGTGCACTCGCAGGCGGCCGTGGTCGGCGCGTGGGAGAAGTTTGGGTTCCGGGTCGACGAGGAGATGGGGACTTGGTGGGAGGAGGGGATCGAGCACAAGGGTATGTTTATGCGGTTGGATGTCGAGGAGGAGAAGCCCATCCTTTGAAGAGGAAAGGATGAAACAGTGATGCTTGGCGGGAGGTTGGCCGCTTAAAAGGAGAGAACAGAAGGCTGGGAAGGCATCATCGCCTGGCTTAGCAATGATTGATGATGGGGTCTGGCTGATCGAGATGGGGGATCTCTGATGGTTTACGATACCCCATGATGATGGCTTTCTGCTTTTGGACCAACGTCCCTTAATATTACTTGGTAGTTTCGTCAAGACGGCATGGACATGTCGAGTTCGCACATGCATTCACAAGGTACTTATGGCGGAGGACGAAGCAGTGACATGCTATGACGTTACGACGTCACCCAGGGCGGGCATCTCATACAGTCGACAGCGACGATACTGGGGAGGAAGTAAAGGGAAATATCATTCTCATCTCACATTAGACACCGTGGGGAAACGCCGGGGTTTTGTTCATTTGCTCTTACGAGCTTCGGCTTTTATTGGAATAAACCACCTTTTAAGCCGTGAAGAGACAAGATGCCGTAGCAGCTGCGTTCCCCCATTTCCCCGAAAACGCGCGCAAATGCAAAACAAAAAGGGTCACCCAGCGCAAGACACCGCTTTTCTTTTCGTTCATGAATTGAAGAAAAAAGACGTTGAATTGCCCTGTTATGTAATACCACGCCTCCGATTTGATTTGTCCCCCAGAAAGCAGTTTTTTGACGTCTCGATAGAGAAATGGGGAAAAGGGGGAGGTTGTAGATGGAACCCCCATTTTTTCAACAGGTCTCCTCCACGTTTTTGTTGCCCGCCCTTTCTTAGCTCCCTCCTCCCCTTTCTCTCATTTCTCCAAACCAAGCGTGTTCACGGGGAACGAGCATGAGAAGATTATTGCCTTATCCCACTATTTCCCGGGGAAAGAAAGACAAGAACCACCCACAGTCCCCAGACACACGCCTCTCCAAATCCCGGCAGCAGAGTTTCATAGCCCTTTCCACGAGGGGTAAAACACCATAGACAAAAGGGAGTAACGAAAACCCTTTACCGGTTGGACTTGGCGACACGCTCGAGCTCGTCCTTCTTCTTGATGGCGTAGGAGTTGCTGGAGCCCTTGGCGGCGTTGATGAGCTCCTCGGCAAGGCACTCGGCGATGGACTTGACGTTGCGGAAGGAGGCCTCACGGGCACCGGTGGTGAGGAGGGCGATGGCCTGGTTAACGCGGCGGAGGGGGGAGACATCGACGGCCTGGCGACGGACGGTACCGGCGGAACCGATACGGGTAGAGTCTTCGCGGGGACCGCAGTTGACGATGGCGTCGACGGCGATCTGGATGGGGTTCTGGTCAGTCATCAGGTGGATCTGTAGTCGCATGTGTTAGTCTTGTGTGTTACACCTCCTCATCATGTCTGCAGGTCGGATTGGCCAAAGAGGTTTTTTGGCTTGTGGGTGCGGTCTCGGTAGGGTGGGTGACATACGATCTCGAAGGCGTGGGCAACGATGCGGACAGCCATGAGCTTCTTTCCGTTGTTGCGGCCGTGCATCATGAGGGAGTTGGTGAGACGCTCAATGATGGGGCAGTTGGCCTTGCGGAAGCGCTTGACAGCATAGCGGCCAGCGGAGTGGGTGACATAGACGGGGTTGCGGAGGGAGATGTAGTCACTATTCGATTCGGTTCGCGATTAGCTTCCTGAATTCTCCAAGTCCCAAGTTTCCAATTGCAAGTCCTCCGTTGAATGGTATTTCTCTTATCGTCGTTGTAGATCGCGTTCCTGCGCAAAGAAAGAGAAAAAAAAAAGTGCTGGGAGGTGGACTCACGTCAGAGAGATGTCCCGGACCTCAACATCGTAATCCCACTTGTTGAAGAGCTTGACGTTGCCGACCTCCTTGACAACGTCCTTGGGGAGGACATCGTAGTTGCCCACGCTCTCGACCTCGATATCGCCGCCGTCAGACATTTTCGCTCGACCTTTGGGGGGTTAGTAGACCTTGTTGGGAAGGAAGATCGAGAAAGGCTTGGGGTGGGAAAATGTGGTGGTCGTGGGTTGAAGTTGTCCAAGTGCGAAAGTACGCCGCAGAGTGGGTTTCGATTTTTGCCAGCTCGCTCCTCGAAAACCGTGACTTTGGTGCACAAGGAACGGAACCACCAAGGGCTTTTGGTCCGGGCTCTGGTCCTCTTCGCTGGGCCACTGGGCGAAATATTTTTTCAACCCGCGATGGTGGTGGTGTGCACCCAATCAAAGCCTTCAAAGCAGGCAAAGTGGACCCGCCCGCGTGCAATTTGTTAGGGTTGGCCAACCCTCCAACCGAAAGGCCTGGAGGGGTGGTTCTGGAGTGGCACCTCTTCCCGCAACCTCATACAATTGAAATTCCTACTCCCGACGACCTAGGTGCCTTTGGTATTCCGACCGACGACATCACAAATCAGACAAAATGGTACGCACGCGAAACGACGCCCCTCCCCCCGTGTGCGCGACGCACAAATTCGCGACTTGGCCAGATCACGATGCTGACTTGAATTGGATGTAAAGGCGCCAGCTGCAGGAGCTAAGAAGCAAAAGAAGAAGGTTCGTCGCAAACCCCGTGTTCCCATAAATGTGTCTTGAAGTGATAGAATGCTGACCTCGTCCCGATAGTGGTACGTATGATCCTATGCACACACGCACAAAGAACTTGTCGAAATATCCCCCAACGATACGCTACCCTCGGACGCCACTGCCTCTCTATCACCCATCGACCAACCGACTTACCCATCGTTATAGGTCCAAGGGAAAGGTCAAGGACAAGGCCCAGCACGCCGTCATCCTCGACAAGGCCACCTCCGACAAGCTCTACAAGGATGTTCAGTCCTACCGCCTGGTGACCGTCGCCGTCCTCGTCGATCGTCTCAAGATCAACGGCTCCCTGGCCCGCAGATGTCTTGCCGACCTCGAGGAGAAGGGCATCATTAAGCCCGTTGTCCAGCACAGCAAGATGAAGATCTACAGTATGTCGAACCCATAGTGCTACGAGAGAAATCTACGGAGGAGCAGCAAAGCTAACAATCACCACCAGCCCGTGCCGTCGGTGGTACTGACTAAACCCGCTCAGCCATTGAACGTGGAACGCGTGACGACAAAAACAAAAAGCAACGGGAATCAGGGACGGATTTGGTCATATCTGCCTAGTCAGGAGGCTTTTCGGATGCTCAATGAAGCATTATACCTTGGGCCTTAGGGATCGGATTTGCTTAGCACCGCAAATGGAACGGAGTTGATCGTACATCTGCTGCGTCGTCAAATAGACCATGATCACGTCCTGACGTCCCAATGATACCGGCCCAAAGGTTATCGTCCCAGTGCATGTGGCCCATAGGCATTGTGCTTCCCTCAGACGTCATAGCCCAGTCACGTCTTGCTCCAGTTAATGGTCCTTGCCATGCTGGTTTGCCTACTAGGTATTGAAGCCCATGTGCGAAGGCAAGCGGAGTTCTCCGGGGGTATGAACTGTGAGATGAAAGTGGCTCTCAACCCGACTGCTGTAGTCATCGCTGTGCGAATAATTTCATTCGCCAGGAAAGCGGTCGTTGCTTCGATATTCACGGTCTCCAAAGACCCAATAATGTTGCAACAACAACTCTCGCCCGCCAAGAGGCCCACAGATAGTGTTCCTGTCCGAAGAAGACAGCCGCATCTGATGCTGTAGGGCTGTGACGCACAGCTTAGTATCGTTCGCTCCGTGTTTCCACTTTCATGATGCGCCGGAAGCTCGAGAGCCAAGCGAAAGACCGGCTTGCCTTGGGTCTTGGCCCGCAGTCAATCCAGCCCTAGAGGTCACTCTTCAAGGCCCGATGTCATGCAGATTGAGGGCAACGGTTGCTGGGCTGAGATGAAGTGTTCTCGTCGCACGAAGGCCTGAGCATCAAGCCCTAGTAATACAGAAGGATCTTTCGATGGCTTTTGTCCTACGGTCTTGACGATGGCAACACTAGTTGAGCCTCGTCGACCGCCACCAGAGAGGCTGACGCTAGAATAAAATCATTATTCGTTGATGGAATGCAATATCGCGGTCTGTACTCGGTACGCATACTCGTCGGTCGACTCATTTGCCGTCTATCGTATTTCGGTAGTAATGACAACGTAATAATAATTTTGTGCATACGGAGTGGATGCTTCCTTTAATCTGTCACTCGCTTGACGAATTACTCGCGCTCTTGGTTTCTGGAGACATCGGCGTCAGCGCTGTGATGGATACTGGCATGAGCGTCAATGTCGCTGTCACTCTGGCTGCCACTTTGACAGGAATACGCCATTCCCTGGTCTTGCGCCTAAGAACCCGCGTGCTACGTACATGAATTTGAAGACGCAAAGGCCGGTTGCGGGGATACAGTTTAAGAGCTTCTTGAGTCCTTTGCCGGGGCCCAAGCCCGGAGCCCGAGATGTCGGACACGTCAAGGGGCTGGCAGTGGGAATGGACTCGGAAGTGGTTCGGGCTGATGAGATTAAACCAGTCGTTGGCGGCTGGGCGCTACGGCGGGACTTCCCAGGCGCTTTGGTCAAGTTTGGGGGTGTTTGACCAGGAAGTCAAATTGACTAGGGCGGTCCGAAATTTGATGTCATGTCGAAATTGGCAGCGTCACGAAATGCCCCTTTTCCCCTTCTCTTTCTGCGACAAGGGGAATTGGTATTGGATTTTGGAGGGGTTGATGGAGATGAGAAGTGATTAGTCCGTAAGGTGGTAGCGCGGTTCGCGTGCGAGCTTGCGTGCATCGAGTTTTCGAGGGGTAGTGAGCATGACTTGGTCGAACGTTGATTGGGAAGCCGAAGAATGCTAGAAATGCCTTGTTCAATGTTAGTTCCAGGGTCTCATTTGAACAAAGGAGCGGCACATGATGCGGCTGTAAGCCAGACGTGAACGTCATGTGGTGGCTGACGAATGACAAGCCATAGAAACACGCAGACCATATGGCAGCGGGATCCAGAGACTCAATACACAGCTGACTGGTTGACGAACCCCCCCAAAAAGACGGATATGACGAGAAGTGAAGAGGGATGGACCGGATCATTTGGTTCGTTTCAACTTTGAAGTTGGAGCGTAGACCCAAGAAGCTTGTAACTTTGCCGGCATGAAGGGGGAGAAGTGGTAGGATGGGGATTAAAGGCATGTTTTAAGGTATGGTATGTATGTTGGTGGGATGAAATGAAAGGCAGGCACGGCAGGCCAATGTACCTACTCCGTAATGCTAGGTAAATTAGCTGTCAAGACTCGGACGAGTTCGTGGAGGAGGGAAGGATCGTAAGGAACCTTGGTTCGTGATGTCCATTCCGGCCATTAGGTGGTAGGTGCACTACCTTAAGGTAATGCCGCATAGGCATTCACTGTACTCCGTATACGGAGTACCTAAGGTAAGTAGGTACTGGTAAGGTGCGAAGCAGTTACCGACAGTCGGTTGGTATCGTGAGCACCTTCCTTTGCTTCCACAGGTTCCTTAGCTTGAGGTTAGGTATCCGTGAGGTAGGGAGACGGGAAGCTATCTTGGAGAAAGTAACGGAGGAAGTGAACGAGGGGCCTAGAGCAAATGACCTTGCCCTGTTGGTCGTAGTGACAAGTGGTGAAGGTGGGATTTCCAGGGTCGTGGAGAGCTGCACATGGAAGGCGCTCAAGGCTTAAGCCTCCAAGGAAGGAAGGAAGGAAGTTGGCTCCGACCTGGAAGCCGATGTCGTCAGGTACGGATAGCGTGCCTTTGTCGTCTACCTTAATTAGTGGCCGGGGTGGGCGGATGGATGGATGGATGGATGGATGCAGGCCAGCTGCAGGTGCATAGGTCCTCGGAAGACAAGGGATGGATAGATACTCTGCAGTATGCATGGTGGTGTCGGATACCCTCACCATCAAGATAGAATATGCCCATCTTTTCTTTGCTCTCATGTGGCAAGTGCTCCATGTACTAGCGTTCTTTTACTTTGAGAGCCCTCCAATCCAGGCAGGACATGGAGTATGGACAGTACTCGCCAAACCAAGCCTCGAGGTGTATTTCGAGGTCAGTGTTCGCAAGAGTTCAGCCATTGACGAGGCTGCTACATGGTCTCAAACATGCCCCCTCCACTTCATGCTTTGCAACCATCTGGCTTTTTCGGGGGTCGCCTGTCAAGCCTGTTCCCAACTTTGCCGCTGGCCAGGCGTGGGCAAGCAAGCATCAAGAGAGGAGCTGAGGTGTCAGGAGCCTGGTTTATGCACTTCCATGCAACTTGCAGTGCGTGTATCCGTACGGAGTACTGCGTACCTCACTACGTAGAGGGTGAGAGCGTAAGGTAGGTGCTCTTTTAGATTTGGATCGCCTGTCCCGGTCGGGTCGCATGAACACTCCTTCTGCGCCCAATTGACTGGGTCTCGAGACCATTCCCTTTGCAGCTGATTACAGATGGCAACCTGGTAATTGCACGCTCCACCATAGGACATAGGACCCAAAAAGACAGCAGCAGCAGATGCAGGACTCGAGGTACCTGATTTCCTGATGCGAGACTGCGGAGCCCCCGACGTACCTATTGTCTATCCAACCTCCGGATTGACTCCGTCCACTTACCTTGGGGCAATCGCAACCCGCTTGCCTCCTTCCTTTAGATGCAATTCAACCACACTGATTCCTCATTCTCAAGGTGAGGTATTTGTACAGAGAGATACCTTTCTCAAGTGTCATCATCTCAAAGAGTCCCGTTAGATTTCAAGATGTGTGGGGTAAAAGGAAGGTAGGTACCTACAATTATACCAGAGGTACCTAAACATGATATGGCGAGCCTTCCATTCATTGCCCTCCCTCATTGCGCCTTCTCATGAACCTGCAGCAGATATAATTGGTAATTATCCGGTACACCGTCTCCAGGCCCCTCCCTCCTTACTGTGTCCGCATGTGTGTGCCGCCCGTACCTGGCCCCTTCCCCTTCCCGGCCTGTGATCTCCATGTGTGCCAACGAAAAATGATGCGCACCACCAGATGATGGCCCTGATGTCAGGCACCACACCTGCCCTGTCTTACATCTTCGTTCTGACTTCTCTCCTGCTCAGTCCTCCCCTCCTTGGTTCCAACTTGCACTGTCTTGATCTGACCCCATCTGAATGGACCGTGACCAAACCAGGTTTGCCCACATCCGCCTGTCTCGCCTCTCCTCTTGTTGCTTCCCTCAACCTTACAAAGTCCAAGTCCATCCCGCATCCAAAAGCCTCCGCCGTTCCTGTCCCGACTTGACTTCCTTGTTCCTCCTCCCCTTCCAAGTTCCCGCCTCCACCTCTCCCACCATCTCCGATCCCCCTTTCCCTGCCGCTTGCAGACAAGACAACCACAGACGAAACAAATACTCGCCCACCTCCCTTCAGCTCTGCTCTCAGGTCTTTCTCTCCGGCGCATCAAAGATACCCCTCTCTGCCTGTGCCTTACTCCATCCATCTTTCGCGACAGAACCACCAACGCACTTGTTCGACATCTCCATCTTGCTTCTAGAGCATTGCATAGCCAACTCGCCTTACCGCCTCTTATCCACCATACATTACTACCCGCCTACTTGGATTACCACATCGGTGTGACAAGCACCCTGTCGACACCGTCAACCACTAACCGCTGATCATCCTCCCTTTTTGGTCGACCACGAACCCAACCGTCTCCAGTCCCTGATTGCGAGTCCTCTTTTCTCCCACTCGCAACCTCACAATCTCATCTCCTCTGCCTATCCGAAGCTTCTTCCTACATACGAAATGGCGCACAACATGACCGACGCTGAGCTCGACCTCGACTGGCAGCCCAATGGCCGCCGCCCTCAATCGTGCGTTCCAATGGCCCGCCTCAGTTCACCAAAAACCTTGCGAGATGCGTTGCTGACCCGCAGTCGCGCAGTACCATTGCTCGTTCCTTCTCCCAGGAGCTTGCCGACATCTTCCGCCTCGACGAACCCGTCACAGACGAGAAGCTTGACCAACGGTATGTAGAGCCGCATCACCCTGAATCATGTTTCACCTTACGACATACAGCTTTACACCAAAAGGCGTAAAGTCAGAAAACTAAGAGAATCGTTACAGAAAGCAGAATGTCCAGAGCCAGACAAGCGAGCTTGAAGCTCTCGAGCGTCGCATCCGCGAGATGGAGGAGCGGTTGAAGAACAACAACGTCAACAAGCAAGCCGCAACACAGCCTGCTGCTGCCGCGGGAGATGCTGCACCAGCATTGTCCAAGGAAGCCCAAGAGAAGGCCAGGTCACGACCAGGTACGGCGCGCCAGAACCAGCCTCATGCCCCGTCTTCGGCGAACATGCCGCCCACGCCTACTGCCAGCGAAGGTGAATACGAATTTGTCGGCAAGGATGACCTTGACGACCACCCACCCCGACACTAGATCGCTGCATGTTTCCCACACAACCCATATAAATACCCATGATACCACGTCCCGCCCAATTCTGCTCTTTCTTCCAGCACCACCGCCTCTACCGAGATATTCAACCAGCCAAACATGTAATTGAGATCATGGAAATGCTGACTGTTGCTTCTTTCTGCTCACTCAGACGGCGACCGTGACCAGGCATGAGGGTAGACTTGCCCTTTCAGATTGCACAACCAGACTACTTGCACCGGCTCGAGCTCATTCTCGCATATACCCGCACTCCTCGATTTAACGCCTTCACCAAGCTATAGTAGCAATGTTGCACTCTCGGCTTGAGCATGACTGAAAGGGGGTTTACCTTTGGCATGTACCCATGCCGGCTACCACAACCCGTGACGGGGCGCCGCTCGCTACATTTCCCAGAGCGCTTCCTAGACTTGGAAGCATGGATTCTTCAGCACCCCAATATGTTTTTGCAGTTGGCTTTTCTTCTCTTGCGAGCCTGAGTGGTTACGCATTTTTCACCAAGTTTATGGAGTTTGAGCATGCCTGAGCGGACAATCCAAGATGGATTGGCTGCCTCTGGTCATTGATGGCACGTCCCTGAGGGAAGAGGGATATCTGTATATACCAGACGAAGAAGTGGAAATTCACCTCTACATTGCCTCAATCGTTTTGGGATGCACAGTGAGCATTTTCCACGGCTGCCTAGTCACAGTATCCTCGGGGTTTCAAACTACACGATAAGCCTGACTTTGTGCAAATTCCGGATTCTTTTAAGAGTTGTGCATCTGCGCGCACCCGGCATCTCATTTTTGTGGTTCTCTTCTGGCCAGAACTGTGCACGCAAATGGATAAACTGATTATTCTAACTAGCCGACACCTTTAGGATCTCTACGAACGCCACTGGGATGACATATTGGACTCTCTTCCGACCCTGGCTAACGAAGTAGCCTTCGCCTCGAACTCCTATGATTGACAGGCTGTCGTGGTCGCGCAAACATCATACGAACTCTTTTGTCCAAAGCTGACAAAGGTTCCTGAAGCTCCATAATTCAGTTGGACGAACATGCTCTTGAGCGCTACGCCTCCAAAGATGGAACGATCAGTTTCACTCTTCTGGATCCCACCAAAGCACATGTCGGAGCTCCCAGGCGCAGGGCCAAGATTGATAGACTCCTTGAGAATCGTGCCCACGTAGTCACCTGCCGTAAGGAAGAGCATGTCAGGAATGCTTGCGGCCGAGGCGCAGGGGAACACCCAGGCTTTCAGCTTTGGGTCGTGGGCCGAGTCGGGGATGCCGGCGTAGTAACTGGCAACCATGTCGCCAGGAAGAAGCACAAAACTACTTCCAGTATCGATGGTAGCAATGGTACGCTTCTTGAACACGTTCCACTGCTTGCTGTCCATGGTGCTCGTCCGCGTTCCCTTGAGTTCGAAGCTCCAGTGCTCGTCGTCGTCCACGGGCGGCTCGTTGGTCTCCACTGTGCCCAAGGCATATCCAAAGGAGAAGAAGCCCTTGTTCGAATTGGCTCGGATGTCGATACCGATCCATTCGTAGTGCAGGGCCGGCTTGAGACGATCGAGCATGGACGGCATGCTGGGCTTGACGGACGAGGGCTTACTCTTGGCGAGACCCATGACACCGCTGATCTTGGGTTCGATGGCCCACCGCGGGGCGACGTTGACGGCGGATTGGATTGTTGTGTTGGCGATGGTGAAGTGGTTGTTGTCCGTCACCAGGCCGAAGCCGACGGTGTCGAAGTACACCTTGCCCGAGCTGGTGGACTTGTCGACTGTAGTGGTTACGTGTTAGTTGGGATCTTTTGGTGGGGAGGGGTGAAGGGAGAACGTACTGTACGATGACTCCCAAGATGCGCCAGGGACCTCTTGACTCGACGCCGACTTTGCGGGGTCGTAGAGCGCGGGCTTGCCATTCACGGCTTCGTCGCCGAATTCGGTGTCGGAGGTCATCAGCCAGCTGTTTCATCGTGTAAGTTGGGGGATTTCAAGAGTTCGAGGGACGGAAGGGACTGACAAGTCGGAAGATGCTGTGTCGATGATGACGGGCATCTTCTGCATCGCCGACCCGACGAAGACGTCTGTCAGCCAGTAAAAGTCATTGCTACTTTTTGCGGCAACGACGGCGGCTGGGTATGTACAGGTCAGCTCTGCATGTGCCTTCAGTGCGTTTCCGACATCGAGGGATAGGAAAGGATAGAAACGGGGAGAACGGAAAGCGGGGGCAACTTACATTCGTATCCCTCGCGCCGAGTCAACATGTTGTGGTTGGCGAGGGACTCCGGAACGGGCATGTCCCACCGCTCGTAGGCGGCTGCGAGGGCGGCCGGGCCGTCGAGTATGAAGTCCGGGTTCGATCGGGCGGAGACCGTGAGGGTGCTGGTGCTGCGGCGTTCGAGGTCTGGCAGCTCGGCGTGTTGCTGTTGTTGAGGACCGGTCGGGATGGCGAGTGCCAATGTCGACCATAGCAGTGGGACGGCAAGGGAGGGGATCATCGTTGCGTGTTGTCAGATGTTTGGCGGGTGTTGAATTCAGAGTTTGAAGACCTTTGATCTGGATGAGGATGCCAGAGATGTTCTCTTTTGGAAACGGGGGAGAGGGATATTGTCCTTCTATATATATATATATATATATCCTATCTTTGAATGCATCTGGATTTGCTTTTACGAATGTTTGATTCTCTTTTTTTTCCAGGGACAAGTGTCAACAAGGCAGTATGTTTGTTTCGTACCGAGACTTGGTGCTAACGAAACTAGTGACGATGTTGCAACACGATCTTGTTTGTTGTTTCTCTCTTTTCTCAGCCTCTCTAACTCTCTCGCGTACTTCCCTTTGCCTCTCTCCTACCCCTCTTTGTTGCCTTACTTCTACCGTTCCTTACATGAGAGTGCAACATGTGTCACTCCGCGGATCTTGGGGGCGGCGGCCGGGGACGAAAAAAAAAAGCCGGGTTGTGCGGATACCCGTCTTTACCTTTTTTGATTGTCTTGAAGAACGAGGAAGAAGCACAAGATAGCACAGGAGGAAGAGAAAGTCGACGGGTTGATGTTACCGAGTTTTTGGTCATGGGGTTCCATTCTCTGTGTATTTGGACCTTTTGCCAGTATCCCCTCCAGTTTCTCCCTTACATCCTCATCATACCCATGGTGACTCAAATGAGAGATTGCGATGGGCAGTTTGGAGCGAGACTTCATCACAAGGGGTGCGGGGGTCTCGCCTTACACCGGTGTACACCGAACGTCGAAAGTGAGAGGGCAAACACCAGACTTGGGGCTTCGCCACGATGATGGTGACAGACTGCGATGATGAGACCTAGGGGGAAAAAAGGAGCTAGCCACGCGAGAGGTGTAATGTACAACAAATCGTAGCCTCGGCCACGTAGAAATAGTCTTTCTACAAGGAAGGAAACGTCCGAGGATTGCACCGGATCGCGTGAGGCTGGCGGAATTACATTCGGGAGCCACATCTCTTCTTCCCCGGAGCGATACAAGATCATAAAGAAGGCTGAATCCAGTCCATGTGACTTTTTGGACTTTTCGGCGAGATGTTGGGTGATACGGGATCAATCTATGCGCTCTGCCGACGGCAAAGTGGGCGATGCTGGTCGTGTTACCGTTGCTTCTCTCGCGGTTTTGTCTTGTTTACTCGTCCACTGTCGTAGTAACGAGTTTGGGACAACCTTCTGATCATGAGATTGCGAACGTAAAGCACTCGGGGAACGAGGCGGGCGGTGGCAAGATGAGGTGGCGGTGCTATCCTTTGTAGAACGTTTGATGATGTTGAAAAGATTGAAGGACTGGCTCACCGTTACCGATGATTATTCGCGGTTGCGCGAAACCCTGCGCTTCAATGGCCGAGTTTGCTTTGCTCGTGGCCATTTGTCCTCGGGTATTCAGCTGCCTGACTCGACTCTCATGTGGCACGATTTGAAGGGTTCCTGCTGCTGCTGCTGGACCATGTGAACAGCGGGATCCGTCGAGATCGAGGTAGGAGAAACGTACTAGTTGAGGCGAAACTGACGTTCATGACGTTGTCCGCCTCGTTGTCACTCAGCCCGCACGAGAAGACAGTCACGATTTGAAAGGCAAGTTGACAGTCATCTTGATTTGTCTGTAATTTCATTTCATCTGTAGAAACGCCTAGGTATGGTATGCGCAAAAAAAAACTTCAACTCTCTCCCCCAATCTACAATCCATCCAAGTGTCTCTAAAGCTCGTCGTGCTCCAGCGCATCATCCTGCTCCTGCTCCTTGGCGGCGGCCTGCTGGGCCTGCTGAGACTGGTCAAACTTCTTGAGAATCTCCTCAATCTCCGCCTCGCTGGGCGTGTCGCCGTCGCTGCCGCCAAACTGAACGTAGCTTCCGCCACCGGGAAGCTCGACGGTCCGGCCAGCGGGGGCTTCACCGGCGGTTGAGCTCTTGGAAGGGATGGTGGTAGTAGACTTCTTGCCGTCCTCGGGAGAGGCGGTCGCTGAGGTCGAGGCGGTGGCGGTGGACTTTGTCTTCTTAGCCGCCTTGGCAGCCTTGCTTGCCTTCTTGGTCTTGCCCTCCATGTTCTTGACGCCCTTCATCGCCAGGTCCATGCCCGCCTTGTCGAGCTTGTCACGCTTGGCCTGGAGATCCTTGACAAGGAGGACGGGGTCCGCAGTCGCGGCAAGGGCGTCCTGCTTCTTTTCCATCTCATTGAGCCACTTGCTGGTGGTCTCGTAGACGTCCTCGACGACTTCGATGTCCTCACGCTTGTACAGGGGCGGGACGGGGCCCTTCTCCTTCACGACGTCCTCCATCGTGCGTTCCTTGCCGGTTGAGTCGTCGTCCTCGAGACCGTCAAAGTCGCCAGAGGGAGTTGCTGAGGGGGTCTCGGTAGAGGTGCTGGAAGAAGACTCGGTGGCTGCTGAGGCGTGCCACTCATCGTACTCTTCAATCTGCTTCCTGATTGTGCCGACAAAGGTCTGGGTGGAGTTGAGGGCTTCCTTGAGAGCCTTGATGAGCTCAGGGCGCTTCTCGGACTCCTCACTTCTCTTCTGGATCTTGGTGACGGGGTCGTTAAGCTCCTTGTACTTCTTCTTGAGCTCATCGCGGGACGCGTCGGCGCCCTCCTCGTACAGCCAGTCACTTGCCTCGCTGTTCTTCTTCTCCAAAGTGGCACGCTCCTCGGCGGTGGAGGCTGCGATGAAGGAATCGCTCTCGAGGAGATCGCGGACCTTGTAGGTGAAACCCTCGAGCTGGTTGAGAGCCTCCTCTCTCAGGCGGCGGGCCTTGTCTGAAGTCTCAAAGGCCTTGAGGCGGTCCTTCGACTTGACAAGCTCCTCACGGGAAAGCTCAGGCAGACCGGCCTTCTCAAGGGTGAATTCGACGTTGATGGTGACGAGCTCCTTCTTCTTGGGGGCGGGCTCCTTGCCATCGGCCGCTGCGTCACTGGGAACGGGCGACGAGGAGGCGGTGGTAGACTCCGTCTTAGTCGAGGCAGTGGTAGAGGACTCAGATCCCGTGGTTGAAGACTCTTCGTCCTCCTCTCCATCAAGAGGCTTCTGGTCTCCCTTCTTGCTGCCAAAGCCGAACAGGTTCTTGACGCCGTCGACAAAGCCCTCCTTCTCGGGGGCCTCGGCCTCGCACTCAACGGTAGCTTTGGTGACCTCAACCTCGCCGCTCTCACTGCTCAGCTTGACGCCGACCTTGAAGTGAATATCGCTGTCAACGCAGGAGTACTTCTCCTTCAGCTCCGCGACCGAGACGGTAAGGTTCTTGGTAGAGAAAACCTTGACATCCTTCTCGGCAGCCTCAACGTACTGGTAGAAAGTGACATCAAAGTCCTCGTGGTTGGTAAAGGTGACGTCCTTGGGAACGCCGCCCTGAGGGGAGACGGGAGACCACAGGCGCTGGTGCTGGAGCTTGTTCTTGTTGTTGGTCCACTTCATGCCAGAGGCGTAGTTGGCGCCCTCGGAAATGCGAATCTCCTTAACACGGAAGCTAGGGCTCAACTCGGCAGCGCGGAAACCGGCACCGAATACGGCGGCCTCGTCAGAGTTGACGTTGCTGCGAAGCTTCTCGGCGGAACCAACGGCTTGCTCCAGCTGCTTCTGAACAAAGGGTGTTCGGGAAGCGCCGCCGTGGAGAATGACAGAGGTCAGGTCAGAGAGCTCCAGCTGAGCAGCCGTCAGAGCTCTCATGAGAACGGCTTCAGCACGAAAGGCGTGTGTCTCGGCCATCTTCTCGAAATCAGACCGGGTGAGCTTGTACTTGAAGTCGACATCCTCGTAGAGCCCCTCGAAGCTCGCGCCGGCCTGCTGGTTGGCGCTGAGAACATGGCGCAAACGCTCCGCCTCCTTGGTCAGCTTCGCGATGGCGCGGCCATGGGCCTTGACCTTGTCGGCATCGGCAGAGATCTTCTTTCCACCCTTGGACTCGACAAATTGGGCGACCATGTCGTCGACAATGAGGTAGTTGAGTGTGTCACCGCCCAGAGTCCTGTCCCAGCCAGTGCCGATGACGGAAACCTCCTGGATGGTCTTGTTGAACTTGCCAACATCCTTGACCGTACGGCCCTGGAACTTCATGACAGTGGCCTTGGCGGAACCGGCACCCATGTCGAAGACCAGGTGGTACTCAGGCTTGCCTCCCTCGTTGATGTTGGGGAACTGGCGGGAAGTGGCGTAGTTGAGGCCAACGGCGAGACCGTCGCTGATGAGACTGAGGACCTTGAGACCAGAGAGATCAGCGGCGGCTTGGATGGCGCGCTTCTCCTCGGTTGTGAAGTAAGGAGGGACCGTCAGGACCATGGAGCGGACAGAGGTACCAGCTCCAGCAGCAGCCTCGGCGTTCTTCTGGATGCTCTGCAGCTCCATGGCCAAGAGCTCCTCAACCAGCCATGCCTCCTCTTCCTCGGTAAAGACCTTGCTCTTGAAAGCAGCGGTTCCTCGCGCCTCGTTCTTCTCGAGCTGCAGGGCTGGGTGCCGGGCAGCGTATTGTTGGACAATCGGGTCGTCGACGGAGAGACCGAGGAGGGTCTTCAGGTTGGGGTAGACATCGTGAGGAAAGCGGGCGGAGAGGGCAATGGCGTCGGAGCCGTAGAGTCTCTCGGGGTAGGATCCGGACTTGGGGCCGCTCTGGAGAGGCTTGAAGGTGACGGCGGAGATTTCCTTGCGCCGCGAGTCCTTGGTCAGGACAATGTCGAGAGGAATACCGGGCTTGACGAGGGCAGCTTTGATGTACTCGGTACCGAGATCAACGCCAAGGACGGCGGAGACGGCAAAGACGTGTGCGGAAAAGAAGAAGACGCAGCCAAGGACTACTGTCAATGGCGAGAATGTTCGTTGCGCCATCGTGTATGGTTTGCGCCCAATGGCGCTGTGGAGGGTCGTCTAGGCAGGTTCGTGTGGGAGTGACAGAGGTCGAAACTAACACGGATTGTTAGACAAGTCCCAGTATGAGACTCGAGACGCAGGAGTATTGTAAATCTAGAGAGCGAGGAAAACCCAAAGACAAAAGAGGAGAGTTCAAAAAAAGAAGGAGAAGTTCCTCGAGACAATGGCGACCCAGGAGCACAAATATGAACAACGGAGCGTCGTCAAATGGAGATTCGTGAAGGTGTCCTCTATTGGGTTCGGTACCATTCTCCCCCCCAGACTGGGTCCAGGTCGTCCTCGGGCAGGGTACCTTCTAGTGGATTACCTGTCCTGGCGAAGAGGACAGCTGTAAGAAAAAAAAGTTGTGGCGCCTTCCCCCCAAATGCAAGGCTGACCACACGATAAGCTTTCCATTGGTGCGATAAGAATAAGCACTGGGATTTGTGGCAGTTGTCCCGAGAATAGTGGGGCTTGAGATCCACTCGGTGCTCTCAAGCCACATTAAAGGGGCCAACGCCCAGCTTCCCATCTTCAATTCCTGTTTGACCAAGCAACTCATGGACACTCTTTTGGACTGGGGATTACCTAAAGGTTACGTGGATTATGACACCATCACGGAGCGGTCAGTCACCGCAGATCCAACGTGTTAGTATCGGCCTGTTGTGGACAAGTGTCCCCCAGCAGCTCATACTGTCTTATCCCATTGCCAAAAGGACAGTCTTACATCGGAGTTGTTTGTAGGATGGGGCACCTGCACAAGAGACAAGGCAGACTTTCTTAGCAACAAGACAGTTGCTCAAATTCCATGAGGAATATGAGACAGCCAGCCCATTTCGAGTCGACCAGGCATACTACTTCCGATGTGAAAGGGCCTGGCTGACAGGTAGAATGCTGGGCCTCCATCTGAATGTTTCAGTCTGGAATCACATACTAAAGTGAGAATCTGAAGTTCAATTCTCATATGAAAGACGGTGCACACTTGTAACTAATTACGGCTACTTACTCCCACCAAACACCCTCCTCGATATCATCCGAAATCGGAAACACAAGCTCTTTGAGTTCCCTTTGCCGTTCACATCATTAGAGATCGCGGGGTAATAAAGCTACAGTGGGGCAACTGATGGCGGGGTACTATCCAGCTTCCCTTGCATAACCTCCCAGCTGCAACCACACCAACCAACAAGAAACAAGAACTGCCATCAGCATATCACGGTGGAATACCTCGGGGATTTTACCCCTTAGGAGGCTTCGACTTCAATAGTCGCTCAAGTGGAGGCCAATCGGTCACCATGGCTCATGTGGATAATGAAGTCAGAGGCAGACTGGCGTTGGTCACGGGTGCCTCTGGTGGGTGAGTTGAGGCGACAACCTCCTTCAGCGAGTTCGTACCTGACAACCTCAGAATCGGAGGAGCCTGCGCTCGAGAGCTCTTCAAAAATGGCGCGCGTCTAGCCCTGACATGTTCATCCGAGAAGACCTTGGGCAAAATTACAGACCTCGCTACTAAGCTTCGGAACTCAACAGGCGACGACACTGACGTTACATGCCATGTAGTGGACATGTCTTCCGCCACGGACATCGAAAAACTCTTTCAGAATATCATGGATGAACACGGCCACACCCCCGATATACTTGTATCCAACGCCGGCACGGCAGGATTCAACAACAAAGCCAACCCCTACCTGGAAAACATTTCCCTCGCAGAGTTCGACTTCACCATCAACATCAACCTCCGCGCCTCCTTCTTGCTGTGCAAGCTCGCCATGCCGCACATGATCTCCCAGGGCTGGGGCCGCATCGTCTTTGTGTCGTCCATCTCGGCTATTGGAGGTGGCATCAACGGCTGTCACTACGCCGCGAGCAAGGCCGGCATGACGGGCCTCATGAAGAACCTCGCGTCCAAGCATGCCAAGGACGGTGTCACGCTCAACGACGTCGCGCCGGCTATGATTGGCGACACGGGAATGATTCCCGATGAGAAGCGCGTGGAGGGCACGCCTGGTGATGTGAAGAATATTCCTGTCGGACGGCTTGGGACGCCGCAGGAGTGTGCTAATGTTGTGTTGATGCTGTGTAAGACTGGATATTTGACTGGCCAGAGCATCTTATTGAGTGGTGGGCTGAAGTGAAATCTTGACATCCTTTTTCTCTCTTATACTTCCGTGGATATTGGTTGTTTGTAGTACTATTGGTACAGCTATAATGAAAGTGGCCCTGAAATATGATATCCAAGTCAACCGCGCAGTTATGGACAAGAGGGGCATCACACTCTATGACGTTCACTGCCGCCAGGGATAAAGCTCATCTCATGCATATCTTCAAGGTGCGAAAATCATCTCTGCGATGAAAACACTCTACATCTTCAAATTTTTGCGGTTTTGTGATTACTCTCCCCGAATTCGACCGTACTTTGCGTCGGAAGGGTTTCTGCGGGGTTGTTGTCAGCTGCCAGGCCGCGGCGTAATTCCCGATGGATGATTACATATGATCTTCATCAGTGTCAAACGAAACAGACCCAAAATCGTTATCCCATTCCCCCAAAACATCCTCTCCGTGAAGTTTTCTAACTAGCGTAACCCCTCAACCAAGAAGAGAACATAGCTCTAGTAAGACGTGATTGTATCCAGCAACATTTGACGGGACTTAAACACAATGCCTCTCTACGAGGTATCTCACGCCACCCCTCTAAGCCAAGGCCAGAGGGATCAGCTCGCCGAGTCCATCACCGCAATACACAGCACCAAGTTCACCGTCCCGAGAATGTTCATCAACGTCATCTTCACAGACTCATCAAACACCCCAACCTACGTCGGCGGGAAACAAGTGAGACCCCATTCTTCCGTATGTAGACAATCACATCTACTAATCCTCAAATCGCAAACCCCAGCGCAAATCAAACCGCATCGTCGGGCGCGTCCGCCGGGGATCCTCCCGGACGCAGGAGGACTTCAGCTCGTTATGCTACGAGATCCGAGCCGCGTGGGCTCAAATCGTGCACCCGGAGACGGCAGATGAGGGAGGCAAGCTGCCGCCTCAGGATCTGGAACTGAGGTCGGTCTTTATTACCGGGGAGCTCATCGCCGGGTTGAAAGCCAGTTTCAGGACACCATCGGCTGGCGATGAGCTTGCGTGGGCTGAGGAGAATTACGCAGCGTTCAAGGAGAGGGCAGAGGCGGGAGATGAGGATTTTGCGGATCTTGTTGCTGAGATTCAAAGTTGGCCAGAGTTTGAGTTTTGAAAATATTTAGTTTGATCTTATTGACGGCATGTAGGAGGAGCTCATAAAACTACACCATCACTCGTAATATGCATTCTGCTTTCACATGACATATCTAGCCGAGTCAGTCGAATTTGATAAAAGCCAGTCGCCATACCACAGAACCCATCTTTTCTACAGCCATGTAAGCATATCCTCGTTTTGGATGACAAAAGTTGGATCTCTGCTGGGGGTCTGGCCTGAGATTCTGTGAATAGGATGGCATCTCTCGCAGACCGAAACAGGTAGGCTCCTTTGGCCACCATGGGCCTACCGACGCCTCTAGACGCTTATTCCATGGTGAATCATATCCAAATTGAGACCGTCAGGGTGTACTCATGCTTCGATTCACTGCCGCCTTCGCCCATCGCAGAGAACTATAGTTGCTCCCTGCCACGCTAATCACCTCAAGTCCCTCTATCTCCAAAAGAACCGACTCGAACTTCTCAATGGCGCGTCTGGTAAGAAAGATCCTTCAGCCTGTGATATCCTGTTGATTTATATAGTTAACCACAACGGAGCAGGACTATAGTCTAGAGGTACTAGCTAGCTACCTAGTCCTCTCAAATATGGAGAGCATAGAATCAATAGTCATATTAAAGATATTCTCTTTAATGAACGCCCCTTTGCACCTCAAAGAAGCTACGTATATGGGATGTTGAGTTGCTAGTAATGAGAGTAGGAGTACTTGATGTTTGTTTGGTAGTCTTATTGTAGGCCGTTAAGAGCACTACTACCTGGGGAAATATCTAATTCTGTAAAGCACCACGCCGTCACTTCTCCGCTAAGAAAGACACGGTAAATCAAATACGCACTTACACAGCCGCGGTGTCTTTCCCACGTTCTAACCTCAGACCCATAGGCTGACCACTTCCTCCAGACAACCGTACCCGGAGGGCAGGCACGGCGAAGCCAACCGTACCTGCCCCAAACCTTCATCCCATAATCTTCCATTCCCGCCCGCCCGACCAGAATACGCACCAGGCAGGCAGAAGCCCTTCATATACCCCTCCAAGTCCATTCCAGTCACCAGCCAGCAGGCGCCCGTCTAGGTCGACGGGTCAGGTCAAACTGGCTGGGTGGTGGAGTGGTTTAGGGTCGACAATCAAAATCGCCAACCAGCCTACTCGACGACAGGCTAAGCGCATACGAGTACCCGAGTTCGAGTCCCGGATTGAGCACCCAGAAAAATTCCCAGCATGAGCGCCAGAGATGTAGCCCCCAGTTCAGCACCGGGGGGGTGAACTCTTTTGCTATTTCTGTGTTTTAGTCGTTTGTATAAGGGGGGCCGGCTGTTCTCCCTTCTACCTACGTAAATATATATATATCTATTACATCTCTACTCGCTGGAGGTGACGTTGTATATTATCTCCCCAGACGTCTTTTTTTATATACAAGTGGATTATTTCGACTAGATAATTATAGATGGGACACCTCTCTGCCCCACACACACTTAGTCACTTGCGTGATTTGTATAAAGTCATTGAATGATGTAAGATTGGTATCATTGGATTAACTATTTCTCTTTCTCTCGGTCTCGCACCGTACACGATCGTCGGGTCTATCAGGCGTGTGGATATCTTTTGGTTTTGATGGTAAAATTTATCGTACAGGGGGTGGTTATGTCGTATCTCTCGATCGGTCCAAGGAAAATAAGGGCAAGAGTACAGGTCGGATCTCGATCGGTTCGGGTCATTCGTAACATTGAAGGGTAGAAGAAAATAAAAAAGCCAACACACGCTCAGATAGACAAACAGGGCTGGATGCCCCTCACACCGAAGGGGCACCCAATGCAAATTGAGAGGCTCACCGGGGAAGGTCCTGGTGGTCAGGACCTACCCCGGGTTCTTCTCAAATCTCTCAGTCTTTGCGACTCTCCTCCTGATCGCGTTCTCCATCTGTGTTCCGGCTGTCGTGCGACACCGGTCGCTCAACAGGCGACAAGCCTCCAACACTAGCCGCCAAGATACCGGGCATGCCCAGGGCGGCCTTCATCGGCGACGCGCTATGTCTGCTCGACGATCTGGACCCGCTTCGGCTGCGTGTTCTCTCACGGTACTCGCGGGGCTTCATGATAACTTCGCTAATCTGGCTGATTCTTCCTCCCTTGATGCGCTTGAGGAAGGCGAGATCGTCTCTGATCTCGAGCAGGGCATCCTTGACGCCGCCGGCGCCTAGGTGCTCGCTGTCCTCCTCGTCCGTCTTCTTCTTGCGCTTCCACTTGGGGATCTTGGACCACACCCACGCAAGGGGACTGACGATGGCGACGAACCACGAGTCGGGGAGGAGGCGGATAAGGACACCGACGGGGATGGAGATGATGCCAAGGACGATGGAGATGCCCCATTGCGGTCCATTGAGCTTCTCGACCTTGAACGCGGCGCCGCCGACGAACACGATAAGGACCTGGCCGCCGGCCATGATGGACATCATGAGAGCGAAGAGCTTGTTCTTGGTAATGCCCTCGAAAATGTTGAGGTTATTGTCGATGCGTCTGGAGTTGATCAGCTTGAAGATTTGCATAAAGACGAAGACGTTGAAGACGAGCGTCTTTTGCTGGCCAGTAGGGTAGTTGAGGAAGCTGGGGCCGACAAAGTGGAGGATCAGGGTGACGATGAGCTGGTAGATGGACTGGCCGATAATCATCTTCCACATGGGCGTGTTGATCAACGCGGCGGTCTTAGCCTCGGGCTTGCGGTGGAGCATGCTCTCGGTAGGAGGATCGGTAGCGAGGGCGAGGGCGGCGAAGGTATCCATGATGAGGTTAACCCAGAGAAGCTGGACGGCGTTCAGAACGGGCTCTTGGGTCTCGCTACCCACAGCGGTGACAAAGGTGAGAACGACAGCAGTGATGTTGACTGTGATCTGGAACTGCAAGAACTTCTTGACAGCATCGTTGATGGCGCGGCCCCAAGCCATGGCCTTGACGATTGACGAGAAGTTATCGTCCATCAAGATGATATCGGAGGCTTCCTTGGCGACTTCAGTTCCGGTGATGCCCATGGAGAACCCAACATCCGCAGACTTCAACGCAGGCGCATCGTTCGTGCCGTCGCCAGTGACGGCAACAACCTCGCCCAAACTTCGCAAAGCCTTGACCAGAATTCTCTTGTCTTCGGGGCTAGATCGTGCCAGAACACACAGATCTCGAACAATGTTGACACGCTCACGATCGTCCATGCGGCGGAACTCGATTCCCTCCATAACCTTGCCCTTCTCTGTCAGAATGCCGCAGTCCTTGGCGATGGCTTTCGCCGTCTCGACATTGTCACCGGTGACCATCTTGACGGAGACAGAGGCGGTCCGGCAGTCCTCCACGGCCTTCGGAACGCCAGCACGGACGGGATCCTGGATACCTACAACACCGAGCCACGTCAGGTTCTTGAAGATACTGGAGAACTCGATGTTCTGGGAGCCTTCCTCCTTGCGAGCGTTCTCGGGAGGCCACTGCTCGAAGTCGCGGTAGCCAAGGGCAATCGTGCGGAGGGAGCGACGGGCGTAGTCGGTAATGATTTGACGGATGTGCTCCTGCTGATCCGATGCCATTGAGGCAGTCGTAGGGGACTTCGTAGGGTCGGAGACGGCGCTGGTGCATTGTCCCAAAAGGATCTCAGGGGCGCCCTTGACGAAGAAACGGAACTTGTTGTTCGGGAGGCGCACAACGGCACCCATGGCCTTTCGCTTCGAGTTGAATGGGAAGAGCTGCTGAACAGGGCAGTTTTCGCGTTCGATGGCAATTTGCTGAAGGGCAAAGCATCGGCGAGCCCAGTCGAGCAGGGCGGTCTCGGTTTTCGTGCCTACAAATACCTGCTTTCCGTTCTCCTCCGTTTCGAAAGCAGTCGTGTTCATCGCAACGGACTGCTTGACAAGATCTCTGAAGTCCGCGTCGATTGCGGATGAAAGCTTGGACATTGGTACTTCGGTGGAAGCTTGGGACTTCTTGTCATCTCCAGTAACATGTACGTCCGACTCCCCATCCTCCTGGCCGGTCTCGGTTGATTGATCGTCAGAGGCAACGAAGCGGAACTTGCCAGTACCCAAAGTGCCGGCGACGACAGTCATGACATTCTCCGTCAGGGTACCAGTCTTGTCAGAACAGATGACAGTCGCATTACCCATCGTTTCGCAGGACTGCAGGTGACGGACGAGGTTGTTCTCCTTGGTCATCCGCTTTGTAGCGTAGGCGAGGGCAAGAGTGACGGCCAGGGGCAAACCTTCAGGCACTGCAACGACGATGATGGTGATGGATGTAATGAGAATCTGCAGGAAGCGTTGGCCCTTCTCCTCGGGTGAGTCTCTATTGTTAGGAAGATGAGCCAGGAATTCGATCGTCAAGACACCAAGAAGGAGAAGACCGGCACCACTGCCGAGCTTCGCAATGTAACCTGAAAGTGTTGTTAGCACACTGGCCAGCAAGATCAGAGGATTAACTTACCCGCAAGAATGTTCAGCTTGAGCTGGAGAGGAGTCATTCCAGGATCGTCACGGAGGGACATCATGGTCTTGCCATGGCTTGAGTTCTGACCGACAGCAGTGACCAAAAACGTTCCAACGCCATCCAGAACTCTCGCTCCAGATATAATGAAAGGGTCAAGCTTCTTGGGGTTCACTTCCTCCTCGTGCAGCGCCCTCATGACGGCGTCTGCCGGTACCTTCTTGATCAGATCAGACTCTCCAGTTGCAGACGATTCATCGCAGCTGACGTTGTGCCCATCGATGAAAATACCATCCACAGGGATGATGTCACCCTGCTCCAAAAGCATGACATCTCCAACGAGAATATCGTGAACCGAGAGGTTGGCGGGCTTTCCGGATCGAATCACCTTGACAATGCGGTCCTCCTTCTTCTGGTTGAGCTTCCGGAATTGCCGCTCCTTTTGCCAATCATTGAGTGAACCGACGACCACGACAATCGTGATGGCGACGATAATGGCAACACCTTCAACCCACTCGAGCTTGGCCGTGTCATCTCCGTGATGAGTTGCTCCAAAAGTCTGGTACAATCCCAATGCAAGAGAAATGACGGCGGCCACACTCAGAAGAATCAAAACCTTGTCCTTCATCGCAATCCATGCGAGTTGCAACAGTGACAGCGATTTCCTCTCTGGCAGGATGTTTTGCCCAAATACTCTCTTCCGGTCGTCGAAGCCTTTGCCGGCACCGTCGCCGTGGTGGGCAGCATCCTGCTGAAGCGCATCCGTTGGTACAGCGTCCGAGGACGACGGGAACTTCTTTCCCGCAGCGACGGCCTCCTCGAAGCTGATGCTGCCGTCAAGCCGGGATTCGTCGAGACTCAGACCGGCGCGCCTGTCTGTCCGTAGACCCTTCTCCAAGCCAACAAGACCTCCAACGGCCACGAATGCATCTAGACTCTTTGGGTTGATGAGCTTGGAAACCTGGCCAGGTGTGTAGGCAAACGGGTTGTTGTCAACACGGAAAGACGCCTCTTCGCCTGGGTTCGGTGCCAGGGCTTCGTCCGGATTTGCGCCATAGCCTTTGGGAGAGCCCGAAAGGTGTGCAGCGTCCTTGTCAGTGCCTTCATTTGTTTTCGACTTTGCTAGTGTCGTGTTGTTCGAATCCCAAGACTGGGACCGTGACTTCCTCGTGGGCACTGATAACGTATTATTGATTTCGTCGCCATGGTCTGAGGAAGACGGTGACGATGTGATTTGGTGTTGGTGTTGGTCGTCTTCTGTAATTCGAACGCGACCCTGGTTAGTTTGGCCCGGCTGGACACGGGTGGGAGAAGGATTATTTCATGACCGGTCCAGGGAGGAGGAATGCAATATAGCGTCATACCTTGGTCGTTTACGGCTGAAGTATCCAGCGTGATAGTAGGCGCCCGTGGCCGCCTCAGCGGAGAAGGATTCCGCGGCATGGCGATGCCTTGGACTGATGAGATGGGATTTGGTTGGTGTTTCTGCCTCGTCACCCAGAATAGTAATCCTGGGGAGCGGTGGAAGCTTGGAGGGCAATGTATGAATTTCAGGACAGTAACAGTCCGCCTGCCTCGTTTTGGGGGAGGAAGGAGTAATGATTGGCAGCTGCTTTTCTGCGATGGGCTGTGGTGAAAGGGTAGTTGCAGAACAACTTGGGATGCGCAGGTTGTAGTGCAAACAAAGAAGGGGCGGTGATGTTACACACGGAGTATGTAAATGGACCCAAAGAAGAGGGAGCCAGTTGTTCAGCGAGTGGCAATTGAGTGTAGCACCTCTGCGGGCTGAATAGAAGTTGACGATTCGGTTTGAATTGGGAGGCGGTGTAGATTAGTGTCAAAAGGGAGGCAGGGAGAGAGAAAACAATGGATCGAGGTGAGGGAGCTTGTTGAGCTGAAGCTTGTTCGCTGCTGCTTGTTGGTGGCGGTTTGGTCGTTTACCTCCCGGTGAGGATTATTGGTGCCAGCAATGCGGGTTGCGAGATGGGACCTGGATGCCAGTTGATATGTCCAGACGTGGAACCTCAGGCGAGGGTGATCTGGAGAAGGCGGCCCGCTAGGTTTGATGGGGTCATGACCTCCAAGGAGCCATAGAAGAGGGCTGTGAAGCGTAGACTTTTCTCTCTTGGATCGTTGAGGTATCGATTCGGTACGTGTCTTTCGGCGAGTCTATCCGGATGGCGGGAGATCAAAGTTGGATGAAAGGAGGAGATAAGGGACGGATAGAAATGTGGGCTGTGGCAGGGCAGATTTGGGCAGAAAAGAATCAGTACTTGGAGTCACGATGCCAAGGGTGAGGAAAAGAGAGAGAATTAGGTAGTGACGTGGGTGTGAGAAGGAGAGGAAGCGTCTCTGCGTGATGGTGGTGATGGATGATGGTCTGTCGGTTGTGGACTGACAACGGATCGCAATCAACAACGGGCCAAGCGCCCGCAACAACCGCCAGCTTCACCTGCGTCAAGCAAGTTACAATGGAATTGATGATGGCACAGGGTTGCACGCTCGGGACGAGAAACATGGGGGGGAAGAGAAGAAACAACACGCCGCTAGGTTCTGGACATCGTAGGTGCCTCACCAGCTGGGCTTGGCAAGTTCTAGGCCGCCGAGCCAACGGGTGAGGTACTTTGGGCTGTAGAGCATTCATCAGGACAGGAGACTTACACAGCCACCATTGTCGGTGATTCGACCAAAGGCCAAGGAAATCCCAAGATGCCAAGACGTCGCTCACGCCCAGTACGTAAACGTGCAGGCGAGTGGTCATCTACGTTAATTCGCGCTCTTTGCTGCTCGGTGCTCACTTACTCACTCACTGTTCGCTTCGCTCATTGAGAAGAGACCAACCACATCATAAGGGTAATCTGCAAAGTACGGAGTACAGTGGGTGACGGGTTATTTCATCGCCAAGACGGGGGGCAGCTCATTGGATATCGAAAGTGCTGTTCAAGCTGTACGGGGGGGACGCCAAGCTATGTCTTTGAATTGCGGTGGGCGGTGGAATTGCATTCAATCTATCAAATAAAAACATTCAATCAGGTTAGATGCGAGGACCTCGCTCTCCCTCTTTGGTCGTCCTCCTCTTGACTATCGATTATGGGCTATAACCTTAGCTGACTTGGGTAAGATAACAGTATCAGTACTGAGTAGCACGTGTGCGGATACCATACTTGACCTTCATCTCACTCACTTTCATCTCAGTGATCACTTTCACTCTCACTCTCACTCTCACTTTCACTTTCATATTCGCTCGTTCATGGCAAACTCGGGGCCCAATACATGTCCGTTGACCGAGGTGAAGCACCATCCATCGGACCATTTACCGCCCCAGTTACCACGGGCCCGGTGTTCGCTTCACCGGATGAAGAGCTTTAGCCACTTTGAGCCCCAGAAACAGTGGACTGATCCATACGTCGCCTGAAGACCCGAATGAATCCAGCAAAGATTGGACGCCGCCGAGACATTTGTCTTCCTCCGTTCTCAAGTTTCTCTGTGACAACCGAGGAAGAAACAAGGAGGCCGCCGACCGCAAAATAGGGATGAGCCACAGTCCGGCCCTCTTGGCAGGAACCTAACAGTGGCCATCTTGATTCGGCAGCACTCCCGAGAAACACAGCGAAACGACAGAAAAGATGCGTAGGTTTCTGCCAACCGTCTGAGCCTTTGAGGCGAAAAGGAGCACTTATGGGCGACATCTTCCATCCCAACTTTCATCATAGTAGCTTCTCCACGTTTTGTGTGGCCGTGCTCACAAGGTCAGATCGGGTACGAAAAGGCAATTTTGGTCTTTGCCATGCAGCGGTGCCCCAAACTCAACTCTGAATCGTGAGGGCATATGGGCTAATGGATGCATCTCATCATCATTGGGGCAACCATGGGAGCCATCCCGCGTAGAGGGATTGCCATTGTGGCACCCACACCCCGGAAGAGTCCAGTCCTTCTACATACCCGGAGCCGGTGACAACCCGATTACAGATTATTACAGAACAGCCCGGAACAAGTATCCCGGCAGGCAGAGGGCCCCCCTGTCAGGTACACCGTACCGCGAATGCGCTGTCACAGGCACGAACAGATAACTACCGTCTTGAGATGCGCTCACCCTTGGGCTGGTTTTCTGGGCTCGGATGAGCAGAAAAGACTTGGTTGGCTCTTGGAGGATTTGAGAGGAGCAAGACCTGAGGACTGAGGACCGAGAACTGCACTGCCTCTCTTGGTCGTCTCACCCTCTGTCGTTTTCCACCTCTTCCGATTTGTCTCCCACAATTCCTTCAGTCATCAATGACCACCGGTCGACTCAAGAAACAGATATACAGCAAGGGGCGGGGGATGGGGGATGTGGGAGACTGCCAAGACTTTAAACTGACATCATCTCAAATCACACAAGAACACACACACACTCACTCACTCACTTCTCCTGCCACAGAGAGGGAAGAAAAAAACAAGGCTTCCCCAACCAAACCAGCCATGTGCCTCGATTGCTCGGGTGTGTGTCACTGTCACGGTTGTCTGATGGAACGGAGATTCCAGCGAATACCTCTGAGAGCTGGCACACCCACATTGAACAACACAACCAAGACCAACTCACACGTGCAACAACTTGAAGATCAAGAGAGTGAGTGAGGCGCAGCTGTTGCAGCAGAGAAACGCCAAGAGAACGGCCTAATTTGGTTTTGTTTTGATAGTCGGCCCCCAGTCAGTCACACCCACACCCGGGAAACGAAGCAAGAAAACTTTATTATCGAGCAACCTCTCCTCTTAGTGCAGTTCCTCCACGAGGAAAGCTCCGAAAGCACCTTTTCCATGCCAGGGGTTGCACTCCTTTCCCTCTGACGTCAGATTAGAACCTAGAAGGCGGTACTGAAGCTTCCATTCGGAAACCTGCGCCGAAACGGCATCTTTCAGCCAGTTATCTCTGTTCGCTTTCCAAGCTTCCGTTGTAAATTATCGCAACTTCTTGACTTGGTTTCCCGTCCCATTCAAACGGTAGTTCCTCCCAATGGACAGTGCCACGCGCTCCTCAAACCAAGTTTATGCGGATGTCTGCACTAGGTTCGATGTGGCTGGATCATTAGGGTTTTTTTCGTGGCGGTCTGGTCCCAACCTCACCACCTAAAAACGAGGTGAATTCAGGTTAGCCTAACCTTGACAGCCAAGCCCAATGGACCGACCGCCACTTTGTCGGCACAGCTGGCAGCATCCTTTTTTTCTCTCATAGCAAAACACTGATCGGCCGCCAAAGGCATGCAAGGTGAGACACCGTGATAGGTGCACAAAATACGCCCCATCGGCGCGCCAAGCGACGCGAAACCAGGACCGCCGCCGCTTTGCTTCCAGCCGTCATGAAGAAAAATACCAACGGCAAAACAACACTGCCTCAAATACCAAGACTGCCGCAGAACAAAGATTCGCCCTCACGGCCCTCGCTTACTTGCTTTCTCTAAGATGTTAGCCGTGATGTCTTCGTACTACGAATACGTATCCATATCGACTTAGACTTGCAAAGCGCCGCCCCCGTTTCGCCCCTGAGTTGGTCTTGGCGCTGGCGCAGCAATTCGAATGACTCTGTGATTTCTCGTTTTCGCCTCTAAGGAGTCTACTCTGTATCATCTGTCGATGCGCGCGGAGATTGGCACAACGCCGGGCCATCCCGTTCCCTTCCATTGCGACTGACCATGCATGATGCCCCATGGCACGGGTAGAACTACATCCACTCCGGCCTCGACAGTGACATCCGGCACACGTCTCTGGTCGGGGCTCCACATTTACCGGGCTCATCGCCGGAGCCCCATCGGATGTCCCATTCACTACCTCCTTTCGAGAAGTAGATGAACGTCTTTCAAGCACCATACGGTCCAAAGCCACCTTTACTCAGCCAACGTTAACATCTTGTGTAAGATTGGATCATATGGTCGCTGACGACTGATCCTTTATGCAGGTTGCATTTAGGCAATATAGACGTGATCTCACCCGGAGCTTACTGAGAATTTCCTATTACCAATCCATCTTAAATCTCGCCAGTTGACTTCAACTATCTCCTCATAACCTCAGCCTCTTATAGAGGCTAATGGGTCTTCATATGACGGTGGTTTTTCGGAATGCTGAAGTCGTGAGATGACCCAAGCCACGAAAACCGCGTACAATACGCATCGTCTAGACAGAAGCAAAGAGTAGTCAATCACGCAGCAAACCAAACCTATCCCCCTCCTTACTTCCGTCACGAGTGAAAAAGTCCATGCCAACATACGTAGTCACCGGCGCCAGAGCCGGCATCGGCTTGGAATACATCAACCAACTAAGCAAATCCCCCTCCAACACAGTCATCGCCCTCGTCCGCTCCACCGCCCCTTCCACAGACCTCTCGGCCCTCGAAGCCATCCAATCCTCCAGCACCGCCACGACGCACATCCTCGAATGCGACGTCTCCTCCGAGGCATCCATCGCCGCGCTCCCCGGCCGGCTGTCAGCAGCCCTGCAAGAGAGCCACGGGACGCCGGCTAAAGTGGACTTTCTCATCAACAACGCCGCGACGCTGCAATTTGCGCACCAGACGAGCTTGACGCTTGACAAGGCAGGGCTGGACGTGCACATGGAGACCAACGTCCTCGGCCCGGCGAGGATGGTGCAGGTCTTGCTACCCTTCCTGACAGCCGAGGGCGATAGCGAGGAGGACGGTGTGGATGCTGCTGGCGAGGGCGCGGAGAGGATCGCCGCGGTCGTCGCCAACATCACCTCCGGCGCGGGCAGCCTGAGCTGGACCAGCGACGGCCGCGTCGGGATGCTGGCGGGCTACTCCATCAGCAAGGCGGCGCTGAACATGCTGACGGTGCATCAGGCGCGGGAGCTGAGGGGCCAGGGGATCGTCGCGGTGGCTATCGATCCGGGTCATGTCAAGACTGATTCTGGTGGGCCTGGGGCGACGGTTGAGGTGGAGGATAGTGCGGGGGGTATATTGGATCTGCTAGCTGGGCTCAAGAGCGCTGATGGCGGGAAGTTCTTTTTGTATAATGGGACGTCTGTCCCGTGGTAGGCCTTTTGTGATCGTTGCACAGGAAGCTAGAGAATGGCTTCTCCTGAGACTTGACCTGCTATCTCATTTTGAGTGATTTCACTATCATATCCTACTCTGGATATGTGAGCAACCGAGAAGTTTGTGGAAGGCTTAAGCGGCATTCTCGGTCTGGATCTATAACATATTTACTGTGATTCTCGAGAGGGATGGTCATCGACCTGGCTATTTCTACATGGTAGTGGAGAACACTATGTTTTATCTTCAATCTGCCTTTTGGAGAAAATGGCCTCAGATTTTTGGAAGACAATAGGCCTGTTTACTTCACTTAATATTTATAGAGAAAGTCATTCAGAGACGTGCTATCAAAATTTCAATCATGCGTCCTAAAAGCTTAATATCTTGAGTTCTTACTGACTTGTTCCTTAAAACTAACGGTTCCCACTTCAAAATTTCGCAGATTTGTTGCACCTTCCCTCATAATAATAAATAGATACGTTATGGAAATTGTGCTTGAGAAACCGAGACCTATAGTACAATCCGTCAATCGTCCCTCTGTTCTAGTTATTAAATTCTTCTCGTATTCTTTATAAGATTCGTTTTTATTATTTAAAGTAATCATTCTGGGATACACGATATTCAAGGATAAGATAAAAGAGAACCACTGGACAGATTTCGATTATATAAACTTCACTCGGGACATCTAATTCCATTCATATCATATATCAAAAGCAAATTGATATACGTAGGCACCTCTACCGTCCTCGAACGAAAGATACCAAGAAAGAGTTGAGTAGGTAAGCAGGGAGGAAGGAAACGTCCCTGATTCGTTTCCTTCCACCACGACCCGAATACACACTTGAATACGCACCCGAATACACACCCGGATACACCACAGTCGAAACCCATATAGACCCCCTCAACTCCATTCCCGTCACCAGCCAGCAGGCGCCCCCTTAGGGGTCAGGTCAAAACTGGCTGGGTGGTGGAGTGGTTGAAGTCCACGAACAGCCTATTCGGTGAAGGCTTTGAGAGGTCCCGTGTTCGAGTCCCAGCATGTGCACCCAGAGATGCAGCCCCCATTCGCCACCGGGGGGGTGAACTCTTTTGTAGTTTTGATATCTCTTTTTTTTTTTTTCACCCTCGGTATATAGCAACTCGTACAAGCACTCGCACAATTTCCCCAGTACTGCTTTCCCACCGCGCAAATGCCCGCCGTGCCTTCCTCGGCAAGGCCATGATGAATAGGAGTTAAGAAGGAGAGAAGACGAAGCCACCCGGTTGGATACGCAGAATCCAGACACATACGTCAGTCTTGTGTGACACCATCTATGCCCACGTGCCTCTCTTCCTTACAAGTCACATCACAAATTGTTAAATGTTAAGGACCATTGGATTAACTGGCTTAGCCACACTTGGGCTGCTTGGTAACATTATCATACGAAAGTAGACGCTAAGGGCTACTCAGAGTATCCTACACACTTCTTCTCTAAGGGGGCCGTTTCTAGGCCCCCGACATACAACTCGCAAAGAAAATAACCCTCCAATCAACGAAGCTTGCGTGCGATGCGCGGCAGCTTCTAGTTCCTCGTGCCCACGCGTCGTCTCCTTGTTGAAGAGGTTATATCTGCGTCGCCCGCCAACTCATCAACGTCGTCTTCCGCCATTGGTGTATCTTCACCTGTAGCGACGCTAGCCGGCCTCGTGTTCCCAGAGTTCGAGGGAGCTTGACCTGTGCGCTCCTTCTCCGCGTTACGGAGCTCTCCTATAATCTTCTCGACCTCCATAGACATCATCCTCGTAGAACGCACCACGGCGTCCTCGTCAACCTCATACCCCACTACGTCAGCCCCATCCGCAGCACTGCCGCCCTTCATGAAAGCCGGACCGGGCCCGCGACTCGGGTCCAGATTGTACATGATGGCGTTCGAGAACATATGAACAAGCTCTCGTTCGAGCTGAGCGCTGTTGATGATGCTCTTTGGTGGCACCAGATCGTCACTGACTGGCAGAAGAACAGACCCTGTGCCTGGGTCACCGTCTGGCAAGGCCTTGGCGGCCTCAGTAGCTGCTCTGTTGCCATGTGTGATGGCTGCACGAATAGACTTGATGTCTTGCGGCTGAATGATCAGAGTCTTGTAACCAGGGGCGTCTCGCTCTCGAATGGGATTCGCAAATTGGTTTGCAAACCTGTGAGCACCAATCTGATCAAGCGCAGCAGCACTTACACGACCAAACTGGCGTGTCCATAGCACGTGAGTCGGGGCTGTTGGCGGTGCGAGTGGCTCGGTTGGAGTATCCTGACGTTTGCGCTTATGAGCAAGCCGGGATGACACACTACTAGGTGTAATCATGTTGCGCCGACTTGGCACGCTTTCGTCAGCAGTTGTATCGCCCGTGTCATCTTGCGGTTTCGGTGTCGCTCTAGGAGTAACTCTAGGAGTGGCGTTCTCGTCCTTAATTCTGGGCGCCAGCTCATGGTGATCCATTGATAACTCGTCAGTTTGTGACGTGACTGACTGACTTCGTCGCGTACCCGCAACCGAAGGTGTGCTGTCGGCACGGACCTTGTGCGCGCTGCGTGGGGGTCGGCCTCGGCCTCTAGGGCCGGGAGTCTTGGTCTCTGACTTCGGCACTGGAATGGGTACGGGTGTCGGCTTGGGACTGGGCTTTCGCGGTGCTTGTGTAGGTGTAGGCGCAGGCGGCAACGGCGCAACTTGCTGCACAGGGCTCAGTGGTTCAAAGGCGGGACTAGCAACCTCCTTGTCTGATGCACCCGGCCGAGGGGTCGAAGGCGTAGAAGTCACGGTCCACTTAGTTCCGGAGCCAGTAAGAAGGAAGCTGGGAGGCGCTGTGATAGGCGTCTGTGGCAGTGGGATAGGGGTGTTCGCGGCCCGTTGTGCCGGAGGTGCAGCAGCAGCAGCAGCAACTTGCGAAACCAGGTGAGGAGGAATAGCAGGCCGGGGTTGTTGCTTGTTGAAGGGAGGGCTCACGCGCCTTTGAGCATCATTTGGCTTAGCATTCGGCTGGGATGGCGCAGGGGCTGGGGCCGGAGCTGGCGTAGGGCTGAATTGTTGCTGTGCATAGGGGGAAGGGTGAGGTTGCTGCCATCTTGGAGGAACGACCGTCTGCCCTGAAGCACCAGCGGATGGGGTAGGTGATGCTGCAGCAATGGGTCGTGGCTGCTGAACGGTATGTGGCCGCGCAGAAGGCGTAACCGACGGGCCTGGTGGGCGGCCTCTGCGCGGTAGGTTCCCAGAGCTCTCTGAGGGCTCCTTGGTCGGCGTTGAGTGGGCTGGAGCCACCAACTGTCCCTTTGGCTGAGGCTGAGGCTGAGGTGTCGGGGGTTGGTGATGCTTTTGAGGCTGAGGCTGATTCTGGTTTTTGACTGGTGTCTGAGTCTGGGGTTGAATATGAACGTGAGCCTGAGCCTGAGCCTGACCTTGAGCCTGCGTGTGAGCTTGAGCCTGAGCCTGCGGGTAAGATTGGGCCTGCCCTTGGGGTTGAGGGGCTACCAGCACCGGCTGGGGTTGCTGCGAGTATCTCTGTGCCTGATTTGCTTGCATTGGAACATGAGGAGGCTGCGGAGGACCATGGTATTGCCCTGTTGATTGAGGATACCATTGAGCAGGATGATGTGCCTGATTCGGGGTAGAAGGTGCAGGAGGTGTTGGGGTTTGAGCTGGCATAGGGCGGCCCTGTGGTTGAAGTGCCGGTGCCGCAGGCTGATATGGCTTTTCCCACTTCAGAGTGCCCGGAGTCGAGGGTTGAGCGGGCGTCCCTGGCGTTGGAATCCGAGTTTTGGGTATGTTTTCCGGCCGTGGTGATATTGCCGGCAGAGGGACCGGCGATGTCGACTGACCGGGCCGAACTGGCGGATGCACGGCACCAGCAGGGGGCTGCAAGACCTGACCGGCACTATTGGGAGGCTTCAGATTTTGATGCTGCTTGGCATCTGGCCCGCTAGCGGGTGCCGTAACCGATGCCCCGGCAGCAGACACAGCTTGCGCCGGAGGCACCGTAGGTGATTGCTGAAACGCGCCTGCCGGCGGAGCTACATCTCGTCTTGCTGGCGCAGGCTGTAGGGCCGGTGGTGGAGCTGGCGCAACGGTCGTTGGTGGCCGTGGGAGCGCTTGAGGCTGCAGTGGTACATGTCTCGGAATCGGTACTGGAGTCTGCGTCGGAACGGAGCCTTGTCCGTTCGCAGGCCTGATCGGTCGCGGAGTCTCAACGGGAGGCGTTGGGGTCGATCGCTTGGCTTGATTTTGAGATGCGACCTGGCCGGGCGTGGAATTCAAAGAGGGGACCGGTACAGGTGTCGGGACAGGCTTTGGCGCTGAAGACCCATTTGGTGCGACTGGACGGGGTGTGTTCGCCTTGGCTCGATCGATCGCCTCTTGCGTTTCAAGAATCTTGATATCTCTGGCGAGCGTCTCGATGCGCCGTTCATCTTCCTTGATGTCCCTGACGATATTTTCCTTATATCTTGCATAGAGTCGATCCACCAACGCGGGGAACCTATGTGACTGCTCCTTGACCTCCTTAAGCGTAGGTAGTGGTGGATGACTGAGCTTGCGTTTCTTCAATGTTGGCGACGCGCCATCGGCCTTATCGGTCGTCGCATTCTCGATCCTCAACTCTTCCTGCAGCAGGTGCAGGAAGAGTTGTCGAAGCGCATCCGGGCTCAGTCGTTTAGCATCGTATGTCTTGTCATCTTTGATCAACGAGTTGTTGACGAGAAGATCCGAGACCTTGACGAAGGCAGTGGCTTCGACGCCGTGCTTAAGGATGGCTTGGAACAGAAACAAGGACTCGAGAGGAGTGTAGGCGGCCGGATTATTCATGCCCCAAAGCCCACCTCGCCAGTGATCGAGGGAGCCGTCGCGTCTCGGGAGAAGGTGGATGGGCGCCAGGGTCTGCATCTCAGACGTTAGACAAGTGTCATCTTATCAAGACGTCGCAAGGCTGAGAGTCGCGCGTCGCGGGACGTACTGACAGCCTCTATGAGGAGCTCTTGGTGGGCCGAGGCATCTACTTGCACGCGTTCAGGGGTAGGAAGCGGTGGCTATCGGGAGCCACTCGTCGTCGCGCTCAATAGTCGTGTCGTATGGATGGTGTTTTTTCGTCTGCTCGCCGATTTCGGTCACGTGATGCAAGATGTTTGGAGGTGGAATTTTTGCTAGTATTGCTTGCAGGCGGGCCGCTGGGCGGTCGATGAAATTTTTTGTTGGTCGACTGGCAAGGTTTGGAGAGAAGATGGGGAATTGAGAACGGAATCTGGAGCACGCGGCGGGCGGGACGAACCAAGGACGCAGTGCCGCAGTGCAGGACAGCGGCGTATCAGCTTGGAGGCAGGCGAGGCTGAGGTTTTGGGTCGTATCACGTGGTTTTGGTGTACATCCGGGGATCATGCTTGGCCGCAGCTTTAGTCAAGCATCCAATGACAATGGTACCTGTCCGTCAAGGTTCCATGCTCTCAGCGACGTGCAGCCAGTCCGATGCAGATAAGAATGAGGCGCCAAGGCATCAGTGAAAGGCAGGGGGAAGGTGCACAGGGAGAGAAGACCGGGGCTGCTTGCGGCCCGCCAGCGCTTCTGTTAGCCTCAGGTCGTCTTAGCCAGAAAACGGAGACCGGTCCAGGAAACTGCAGGCTCGAAGCCGGACTTGAAGAAAGCGTGGCAATTGGCAACTGGCAAGCACGGCGTCGTCTTGTCGGTGGTGAGGCGGGCAGGCTGCAGGAGTCAATGTACCTATCCCCTGTTTTCTCGTTTCCTTAGTCAGACCGATCGGTCCCGTTAATGTTTTTTCTCCTTCACGGTTCCCCATGTCAAAATAGGAGAAAGTTGAGCTGGCAGAGAAGCAATCCACATGGAAGCATTCCGTCCAATCGTCTCCATCAATCCCTCTTCCCGGTCTCCCGGTCTCCCGGCCTCCCGTTATTGGGGCCCCGAAGCTTGCGGAATCGTATCCTAGCCCGAATGTTCTCCTCGTCGAAGACTTTGGTACCGCCGGCTCCATCTGTGGAAACATTCACAGCTATGCGGCGTATCTGATGGTCCAAGTGAAAGAAGGCCTTGCAGCATCCAGGTTGCGCGCAAACGTCTCAGTGTAACAGAGCTGGCAGCTTCCCAGACCGGCCTCGCCGCCCTGAGTTTGAGATGCTGCCGGTACGAGTAAGGACGCTGTGACGTCTGTTCGAAGATACTTGAAGTTCGGTACTTTCTTCGAGATGACAACATCGCCTCTCAGCCACCATCCGGGCTTGTTGCATGTGTCCAGCCATTGTCCATTCTCGGCCGGCCAGTTTAGCGCTCCAGCTGAACTAACAAGAGGCAATTGCTTCAGGTACGCAGTCGAGACGCAGGGCATGCTGATAAAAGGAGAACTATATCAACTATCAATTGCACACAAGGGCCAAAGAGGCGAAAACGCATGCCTCTCTCCCTTATCAAGGATGGCGAAAATTTATATTGGCTGTCGTGGGCCGTATCCATAGATCTGCCCCGTCATTTCCAAACGGCGCTTCTGTCGAGCCTGTACGAATCGAATCAAATGTAAACAAAGCTCTTCTCAGAACCCTGACCCGAGAGCCGCTTGCCCAGCCTTGGGCATGTGAGTGTCCCATTTGCGGTCCAGGACTGCTCAGTACCGATGCTACTGTACACGAGCATGTCACTCTCTCTGCCCAGTCTGCCGATGGGTACGCGTAAGAAAAGTTTGAGAAGAGGATGCGCACTGGGAGACCTGCCAGATTCGCTGAATTGACCCGAAGCAAGCGAAGGCCTTGACTCGGCCGGGCCAGGCATGCCCCTGGATTCTGGAGCCAGTGAATTGCGTCTCTTTCTTTTTTTAAGCTCGGCTGTCTGGGACGGTGGATGCAGGTCGATTGGCGGATTGCGAATTGCGAATGAGCATTAGCGGCGGCGGCTCAAAGGAGCTGACAAGCACACAAGCAAGAGACCCCCCGAGCTTACGCTGTATGTATGTGGACAGTAGAGGTGCCCGGCCCAGTTAACCAAGCTGGGCGGCTTGGCACCGGGACATGGAGGCAATGCTCGGGATGAAGGGGGATTTTGATGCCACGGGGCCGGATGAGATATCCATCGGTAATGTCTGGTTGCCATAGCAGGCTGAAGATGGCTTCTAGGCCTCAGGTTCCCGGGCTGGCAGCAGAAGCAGCGAGGATACCACTTGGTAGTGATGCTTTACCATACCATGGCCATATCGCGGATGCTGATGACGATGTTTCTGGAACAAGAAACATGGGATAACTTGAGTAGCCTCCAGATGAACAACGAGGCTTGGAATGAAATCTCATTAGAACAAGGGCCAGGCCGTCCAGCCCGTATGCTCTTCCGCACCCTTTGCCTAGCCCAAGTCGGGCACCTTGATGCCATCGACTCTGCCGATGTGGTGCTAGACACTCGTATGCATGCCCCTATTGTTTGCAATACCATAGCCAATATTGGGAACATCGCAATGGGATCTTGAGTCTGGAGCTTTGGCTCTCAGTGACAGACTCTCCCCAGAGTTCCTGGCTAGTGAGCACTAACGACCTGAAGTCTGGCGGGCGATGCTGCCGTCCAGCTTCCCGACGACAAGCGTAGGCAAGAAACATTGGCCGCGGAGTCCCCGTGCAAATCTCGGGGTGAACCGGTATCTCAATTCCATGGCAAACTAGCGCTTCGGCCTGAGGCCACTAGATTTGGCCTGAGTTGCCGGGCCAAAGAAAAACTTCGCCTTTGCTGCTGGCCTGCACCTTCCCACAGTGGAGTTTGGGGTTGGAGCAGCGGAAGGGGGCGACTCCACCCGCGCCTGCCCAGTGCCCACCCATGGAAGGGAAAGAGGACACCTGCACCAGAGCCACCAAGTGCACTTTCCCTACCAAGTCTGGAGGGCCAGCAAAGAGAAGGAGAAGGAGGGACCCGCTCTTGTCCACTTCTCACGCACCCTGAGCCCGGCCTGGGGTGGTCGGTGCTCCTTTCTTAGCGCGGCCCGGAAAGATTCGCTCAAAAGCTGTTCCTTCTTCGGCCACCCTGCAGGAATTTTTTTTTCCCTCCCTCAAACCTGCTGCCGTCGGAGCACTTAAATTCTCTCGACTCGCTCTTCCGTCTTCTCATCCCCTTCTACTCCTCCGTCCATCTCCGCTCATTCTTTTCTCTGAGGTTGATCTTTTGAGAAGAAACCCACAGCCAAGATGTCTGTTCCTGTCGAAAAGCAGAAGGTCCTGGGCATGCCGGTAAGCTACTACTCATTCTTCCCTTCATTGTTATCCGAGGCTGCGGGAAAAAATGCACCTCACCGGCGACGTCGCTTCCTTCCATCATCGGTCTCCCATCAATGGCCATAGCATCCAGCTTTGGATTCCATCGAGACATTGCGAGTCTCAATCTGATGGACAGGATTTGACGCGACAATGGTTTGCTGTACAGCTTATCGTCGCTGATGGAACGAACAACGTCGCTGGAGCTGGTCTACCTTGACCTGCCTTCGGATACCTATCAATTTCAGGATGAATCAATTTGCTAACTCCAATCTCACAGCCCTTCGTGGCCGACTTCCTTAGTACGTTGCACAACCCATTTCGATATCGGCACTTGTCATAGATCAGTTTTCCGACCTCGGCGAGCTGATCCCGGTACCGCAATAACAACAATGAACAATCACTAACAGCTTCCTACAGTGGGAGGTGTCTCCGCCGCTGTCTCCAAGACTGCCGCCGCTCCCATTGAGCGTATCAAGCTTCTCATCCAAAACCAGGTTAGTAAACATGGCTGCTCAATCGATTTGGACAGCTAGCCGGCCAAGGTCGGACCGGGTCACCCCGGTCGAAAAGTCATCCAAGATGACACGTGACCTCGGCCATCTACGCTGCTAGTATATTGTCAATCGGACCGCATCTAACAGCCTCCCAGGATGAGATGCTTAAGCAGGGTCGTCTTGACCGCAAGTACGACGGTATCGCCGACTGCTTCCGCCGTACCGCCGCCGATGAGGGTGTCATGTCCCTGTGGCGTGGTAACACTGCCAACGTCATCCGTTACTTCCCTACCCAGGCCCTGAACTTCGCTTTCCGCGACAAGTTCAAGCAGATGTTCGGCTTCAAGAAGGAGCGTGACGGATACGCCTGGTGGATGGCTGGTAACCTGGCCTCCGGTGGTGCTGCCGGTGCCACTTCCCTGCTCTTCGTCTACTCCCTCGACTACGCCCGTACCCGCCTTGCCAACGACGCCAAGTCCGCCAAGAAGGGTGGTGAGCGCCAGTTCAACGGTCTCGTTGACGTCTACCGCAAGACCCTCGCCTCTGACGGTATTGCCGGTCTCTACCGTGGTTTCATGCCCTCCGTTGCTGGTATCGTCGTCTACCGTGGTCTGTACTTCGGCATGTACGATTCCATCAAGCCCGTCGTCCTTACCGGTAACCTCGCCAACAACTTCCTTGCCTCTTTCGCCCTTGGATGGCTCGTCACCACTGGTGCCGGTATCGCCTCTTACCCCCTTGACACCATTCGTCGTCGCATGATGATGACCTCTGGTGAGGCCGTCAAGTACAAGTCTTCTTTCGACGCTGGCAAGCAGATCATCGCCAAGGAGGGTGTTAAGTCACTCTTCAAGGGTGCCGGTGCCAACATTCTCCGTGGTGTTGCCGGTGCTGGTGTCCTGTCCATCTACGACCAGCTTCAGGTCCTGCTCTTCGGCAAGGCCTTCAAGGGTGGCTCTGGCTAAATGCCTTTGACACTTCTTCGTGTATAAACTCTTCACGTGGCGGGTTGGGCAGTTGGCGAATACCCGGGCTGTGGGGATTCGTTACTGGTTAGGATCAGATGAGGAATCGGTTGACAAAATGGGGAAGATGGATGTTGCGGAGGGGCTTTGGATGCAGGCACCACAAGACGTGGCACGCCTGGATCGGCCAGTCCTTCGTGGTTTAGACTGGCATCGGCAAGGCGTTCTCTTACATGACCTGAAGAGCTTTGCTTGCTACCTAATCCACTGTAATTTGTACACTAAAGCAATTCTCGATTGCACTCGTTCACGCAACACCTGTCCTCGCTGGACTTTACCGGCTTCTGGTCGATCCTGGGGTGGATTTTCCTTGGTATTGCATGACGATAGACTTCCGCGGTACAATAGGAAGATTTCTTTGATTCTACGAATGTTTTCCCATTGACTTTTGTGACATCGTACCAATAATTCGATGCAAATCAATGATTATAACAATACTGCCTGGTCGTTGTTCGCGGTGCTCTGATTGGCCAATGGAGCTTTTGTCGCTAGTCCGCCCAGACGCGCCTGCACTCCGCAGTGACAGTGCCAGTCGCGTCCCGCTCCAAGCTCTAAATATTCCCCCACGTGCTCCCCGCCCTGATCGCCTGATTCCCAGGTCAGGTCCAATCTCGCCGTTCAGCAGATGCACCTCTGACATCTGACACCCTGCGTTTACTTGGAGAAGTGGGCTATCACGCCGTCGACACGTGGAATCTCTGTTGCTGTATTCGACACACGCAGTACTACTGATCTGACGCCACCACCTCGGTCTAGCGACTATTTGCTACCTCGATGCGAGCATACCACCAGTCCTGAAGCAACACCCAGCAGCCGAACAGATCAAGGACCAAAATGCCCAGACAAGCAGCAGAACCAGCGAAGCGCGGCCGCCCTGGTAAAACCCAGCAGCCAGCCGCGGGCGCCAAGCGCAAGGCTACGCAGCAGCCGGCACGTAAGAAGTCGGGACCTTTCGAACTCTCCGACAGCGACGCACCAGCATCGCGGGGCCGGCGGGAAGCCCCCGACGATGCAGAGGAGGAAGACGAAGCAGAAGAAGAGGAGGAACAAGACGAAGAGGCTGGGGACGAAGGTCCAGACAATACTATACCTCCCGAGCTGCTGACGCGGCTGCTGCACGAGTTCTTTGAAAAGGACGACACGAGGCTCAGCAAGGACGCGAATTTAGCGGCGGGAAAGTATATGGATATCTTTGTGAGAGAGGCGATCGCGCGGTGTGTGCATGAGAGGCCTGGTGGCTTTCTTGAGGTTAGTGGCTCTTGGATTTCTTATGTTGCTACGTTTAAAGAGGGAACTTGTTGACTGACTGGGTGATGATAGGTTGAGGATTTGGAAAAAATTGCACCTCAGCTACTCATGGACTTCTAGCCTGAGAGTCAAAGCTATAGACACGACGACATGATGAGCGATACCCCTCTCTCACACTACACAACAGCCTTCGAAGGACGAGAAATGTTGGTCGGCCGGGCTTGAAAGACTGTTGGCCTCAGCTCTTGACTGGAAGATAACTTGCGGCGACGAAGCTCTCAGCTCGACACTACCTCATATGTTTCCCTCGATAAAGAACGCTGCCGCTCTGGATATCTCGAGGTGCTTGTCGACCACAAAGTAGACCATAAGCGAAGGGTCAGATCAGCATGACCCAAACATGTCATGGCTCGGAAATGAAGTGTGGAGATCGGTGTCATTGTCGACCGAATCCCATAGCATTATTGTCGGATCTGCACAACACAACGTCGTGATCTTCGTTTCTTCATCAGCCTTGCGGCGGTCATGTCCGTGGAGAAGATGGGAAGAGGTCTTTCCCACTGATTTCTGCAAAGCCGCGAGAGGTTGATACAGTCTGTCGGGACGGCAACGCTTTTGCTCCGGTCGATGAAGTGGAGCTCAGCACATGCTGCGATGATCAGACATGTGTTTGCTACGATGCAAAGGGAGACTAGGAAACACAGTCATCCTGACACCAGGCGCATCTGTCCTTGCCTGACGCATGAACAGAATAATGAGTGTCTGGACCGGCCTGCTTGTGCGCGGCGGAACCATGATGTGTTACTACCGCAGCCCGGTCGATCAAGGGAAAGCGGATAAAAATGCCGAAAAAACCGGGAAAGCTATCACAGCGGTAAAACCAAGCACGAACGGTAGTCAACTGCCATTCGAAATTCTTTGTTGCCTCAACATTGTAACTGGGGCGAGGTTCAGACGAAACAACAGGCTAGACGCCAGAGATGTCAAAGGCCCTGGAGTGGGATGGTCTGTCCAGGGGCGAGTGGAAGGGGGGGTATGCGACCCAGACGAACAGAAATGGAAGAAAAGTCTGAGAGTAATCGCTTCTCTAACATGGTCTCTCTTACCCGTCGTGCCTGACCATCGGCTAAAATTGCACCATTTCGTTGTTCGAGGATGAGGCTCTTTATGTCTGGTGGGGAGGGGGGGGGGGCCTTCGGACGAAACGCTACGCTGACACACAGTGGACTTGAGGCCATTGTTCGTTCGACTCTGGAATCTGGAATCTGGAACCTGGAACCTCTGTTCTCTCTTTCCCTGGGGTTGAAGTCTCCTCCCAAACAAATGTCCAAGAGACAGGTGTTTCTAAAGAACGGCGTGACAGCTGGAGAGCCGCATTCTTACGATCTGAGGCAACTGGTCTGGGGTTGAAACTAGTTGCATGAGGCGGGCCGCTGATCTGCTTTCGACGTTATGGAAAACCAATGATGTCTCGTCTTTCACGAAGGATCTTGAACTGGACGGTCGTGGAACGTGGCTTGTGGCTAGTACAGTTGCCTTTCCAGTTAATGAAGCTGACTCTAACCTCAAGGACAAGTATCAGAGTACCTGGACTTGATAGTCGGTAGTCAATCATTGTGGGTAGTCAGGCGCATATATCATATTCACAAAAAAAAAAAAGGTGTGTCGATACGGGCGCTCAAATTCGTCAGCAACCATTATTTGATGTTCACTTCGCGACGACTCTGGTCTTGGTGTTCGTATGATGTTAACGCTCTTGGACACATGTCTTGGCCTCGTGTTGTAAAAGCCAAACCCGAGTTGTCACAACCCTCGAGTTGAAGCACGATAAATATGAGATGGAGAGGTAAAAGTTGTTCTTGGGTTCTGTTCCGCTTCCAATCAAAAAAAAAAAAAAAAAAGAAAAGAAAAGAAAAAAAGAGAAAAAAAAGAAAAAAAAAAAGCTGGCTACCCGCTCGACGCATGAAGGCGCCATTTGACCCGACGACTTGTTGTGTGTTGGGAAATCGCGCGTGACCTTAGTTTCCTGGTTTAGTTGATACCAAAAGCACTGGCTCATACAGTTTAACGGCGCTGATCGCCAAGACTGGCTTCTCAATGAGATTCTCAAGACATGCCGACTTGGGGTCGTTCGATCAGTTGCCAAGTGGCCGGAGACTCGGGTGAAGAGTCTCAGAAGAATTAGTCTCAGAGGAATTGACAACTTTTCTCCGGTCCTTGGCAGAACCAAAGCGAATAGTATCTTGGGGAGAAAAAAAAAAAAAGAAAGTACCCGCCTTCGCGATCGGATCTGTCCTTCCTGATACCTTCTTTCCCACTAGGATGTAGCCGGTGGGTGTAAGGGCAAAAAGGCTATACCGTCCATTGTGAATGCGAGCAAATGTTCGGAGAAGGCGAGTCGGACTCTGGTGGGAGAGAGGGTCGTGCGTGTTGAAGAAAGGTTTGGCCCAATCTTCCTTCTTTGCCATCAATCACGCAGACTCGGTGCCTTTTTTTTTTCAACCTTGTCTCGCGAAACATGAGTAGTTGAAAATTCTTGGCGATGGGTGCTTGACACAGGTTAGCCCTGGACTCATTGTGGAAAAAAGTCTGTTTGTTTGTCTGGGCTGGCCTTGCTTGGCCTGTCGAGGTGTGTGTGAGGGATGAGAGAGAATGTGGGAGGGAAGAGGAGACGACCGTTGACAGTCTGGTGTTGGTATTGGATCTAGGGTAGGAGCGGCGGCGGTGCATTGGAAAGGAGAGTTTTTCTTTTTCTGGGAGACGGGGGAAAGATGGGATGACGCCAGAAGAGAGAGAGAGAGAGACTAGGGGAGAAAAAAAAGATCAGTTCAAACACTGGTTATGGTTTCTGAATAAAGCGAGAATAGCCTGTCACTCCATTAATGGGTTGAACTCTCGACAATAACGAACGAAGCGGACTCTGACTTTTTCTGCCCCCAAAGGCCATTGACTATTATTAGACATCTATGAACTCGCGAGAGCGGAGTGTGAGAGTGAGATGAGTGTAGAGGGGAGAGCCGTACGAAGTAGAGTGTCATTGAGTTGGGGGCTGATGATTTTTCGATTTCACCATTGATCGATGCCAGGGCCAGGAAGTGTTTCGTTTCTTCTGGCTCGAGACGGTTGAGTAGTCACCCCGACTGGTTACGTCAACTTGTCAAGGGAGGGAATCGTCACAGTCGTCTAGACGACGAAACGTGCTATCCGGCTGGACGGCGGGCGAAAGAGGGACCCTTGTGAGGTATATCAGAAGGGTGGCTATATGGTCCTAGGGACCGATGGCCTCCAGGAGAGGCCATGTCTTTCCGTGAGGCCTCCCCTGGAATCTTTTTGATGGCCAGGCTTTGAGTTTTGAAGCCGGAGGGCACATCATGGCAGGACGCGACTGAATGATCTCCGCGGATAGGTGAAATAGCGGATGGAGAGAGGCCGTCGGCTGGGGTCTGGGAGGGCACGTGGGGAGTAGCAATGAAGAACAAAGATTATGCAGGTGAAGATCCCCGGAAAGCCATGTTCTTCCTAGTTACCGCGGACCGCGAACCGCGGGCTGCGATGAGTAAGGCCAGGTAAAAATTGCAAGTCAGGTGCGAGCCTGAGAGTCACGAGATAGCCAAGACTCAAAAGATCGGAGAAGCCGTTATGGGCGTGGCAAAGGTAGGGAGGGGCATGAAGACATGCTCGATTTGGGAATGAAGGAAATGCGGTATTCGCTGTGTATGTAGGCATGTGTGTGGTCGGATGACCGGGATGTCAGATCTTGGGAAAGCGAATCTTGCGTACCTTTGGCCAAGAATAATCTTTTGCCGCGGTTGCTGCTACTACTCAGGGCAGTATCGCCGTTGTTTGAGTGACAGTGCGAGTCAGGGGATGCTTTCCTTTCTTCTTTTTTTTCCTTTTTCCCCACGGGTTGAAGAGATTCTTCGTAACTCGTTGGCCGCGGGCACGTTCTTCTCAGAGAAGATGGGAGGAAATGGAACGAGAGAGATGGCAGGCAAAAACATCAGACGCCAATGTCTCCGTTTTGGGCTTTTGGGGGCGTATCTTCTGTGACGACCGAGGGATGGCCGCAACTGTGGCAGGACTGGGATAGTAACACTTCTTGCTGCTAGGCGAGTCGAGGGTTGTGTGTGCCTTGATCGTTTGGCTTGAGGCTCACAGACCTGATTGGACGATGGGATGAGCACTTGGGAAGTAGTCAACAAGTGTGACAAGCAACGGCGGTACATCGGGACGGGTTGACTAGTCTACTAGCTGGAGTCTTGAGCAGACTTGACGAGGCCAAGGCGAGCCGGGGGCATGGATCGTTTTGTTTGCTTTTGGTGGGCGCTTCATCTGGGAATCGGACAATTCTTTTTAGAGCCCCAGACTGGCGGATACTGGAGACCAGGGAGAGGGTGAGACGGTTGGGCAATTAATTTGGCCAGGGCAGAAGGGACGACGTCACGGCAACGGGCAGACTGGCGCATAATTGAGCGGTGCTAAGACTCAAGAGAGACAGAGAGGCTGGGACGCAATGTGGTCCGGGACGAGGACGGAGGACGGACGGGAAGGGTTAGTGAGGCCATGTCATCCATTAACCATTTACCATTATGATCCTTTGATGGAGAACAATCCATGATGGTGCCTGTCTGTCTGTGTAATTTACGCAGTAGATCCATGAAGATGGAAGCGAACACGGAGGAGAGGTGAAGAAAGGGCAAGAATGAAATGGGTAGTTCCTGGGGGAAACGTCGAGGAACGGAGTGGATGAAACAGGGTACGTCGCGAAAGTGTCAGAGGGCTGAAGGAGAAGGTGAAGCACATCCGAGCGCCAGCCTCTTTTGGCGACCAGCCGGGTCTTTCAACCAATCAGAATGACGTTGAGTCGAATAAAATGGGGAGTAGAGCGCTGGAGGGTACGGGGATACATAGGTACGGAGATACTTGAGTGTGTCGGGTGGACCGTGCAGAGGGCCTCAACCTTATTTCGGCTTCGACGTCGTCCGACAACTTGAACAAGGTCAAGTCGCTTTTGACACGCGCTACACTTCTCCGTACAGCCAGACCACTCCGTACTCTCTCCCCGTGCTCCTCCTCGTCAGTCTCAACTTTTTTCTGCTTCCTGACCCTCAGCCAGTAGTCTAGGGCTATCCCCTCCTCCATCAACCGGGGGGCGTGGGGCCTCGAGGATGCTGGCTTGTCTTGGTCTCGTTGCAGAGTTGCGCCGTACCGCCGCCGGGGTTCACCATTCCTCTCCAGGCTCTCATCAATCATCGATCAATCGAGACTCGTTGCGGACGTCAGGCTGCAGGCACGGATACGGATAGACGAAAATGTGACCGTTGCTTCACAGTCCAGTCTTCATACACACAACCACACGCCACAGACACACTCTCTCACACACACACTCTCTCGTCTGACATGTTGGGTGGTAGGTGTGTGAGTTTTCCTTGAATGCGAGTGCGCTAGAGTCGTGGCTTGTGGTTTGACGGGCAGAACGGGCTGATGTCTTGATGAGATGACTTTTCTTCCCAACAGGTCACAGGACTAGAGGCGGACGAACTGCCGTTACACCTGCTGTTCTTTTCTTGTCTTGTCTGGCCTTGCTCATGCTGTCAAGATCGGTCTGGTCCCAAATCTGACGACTTTGACGTTACAACCCACCACATCGTGAAGCATACCAGAGCATGGGCGTTGAATGCCGCCAACCGCAAATAGGTCGGGTGTCTACGTGCTAAGGCATAGACCGCCCTGGCGTTGACGAAACCCAATTGCCGTCTTTTCCTGTCTCTCGCTCTCTCTCAGCCCTCAGGTTGTCTCCTTTGGTCTCATCCCCGGCCCGTCAATCATCAGTTGACGTTGACCATGCCGCGGCATGGCGTGGCGTGGCGTGGCGTAGTGCGCCCAACGATCCATCCGCAACTACGACTACGCGTATCTTAGTCCAAGGTCTAAGCAACTCCAACCATGCTGCGTACCCTTCGGATCAACGTATCCAGATCCCTTCATTTCTTTCCATGAAAGATGTCGGAGGAGGAGAAGGATCGGCTAGAACGGCTTCCACCAATCCTTACTGGACTCTTATCCTTCCGCGCGTCTTGGCTTGGGGTTTCCCCGTACTACTTGCTCCATGATCCATCATCCATCCACGCTTCTGACAAGTCTGACGACGGGTAACAAGGGCTCCCTACACGGCACCTTGCGGCAAATCCATCTTATTAGCTACTGCTGGGTGGTATAAGCCAGATTGACCTGCATGTCCAGTCTGCCAAGCATTGAGAAAAGAATCCACCGACGGCGACAGAGAGCAGCAAGCAAGTGCAAAGCAAGGCTTTTCCTCTCTCTATCTCCCAATACCAGAGAAGACAGGCAATCTCCTGCAAGGTCGGGTCTTGATGTGTTTCTGCTTGTCCTGGGCTGCACTCAACAAGCCCATCATTGACCTATCCTCAGGTCCCTATGCACACAATTTGAGCAGACAAGAGACATACATAGTACGGCGGGTATGCAGGGTAAGGCTCTCATACCCATGGCCCGGCTGTGATGGTCAAAACGTGTTTCAACCACTGCTGCATCAGCCTCCCTCACACACCCCTGGCTTTTTCCTACCTCCTCGCAATGGCAAATCGCACACACGATGCTGCCAATGGTCCCCTTCGCCTCGCTTCAAGTCCTCGCCTCCACCACTCGACCCCCAGTGCAGCACTACCACACGTTCCAGAGGCCCTGCCCACCCATGCCTCATCCCTTCGCCTTGTCGCCTTACCCCCCTGTCGGCTGTACACAACTGATGTCGCGCCGTCGGGGGTGGGCATCATTCTGGTTGTCACGGTTGTTCAGATGCAAGACGACAACCCCAGGCACCACCTTGAGGCTAGGAAGGCCGCCCGAGCAGGGGTCTGAGGGTCCCTTGTTCTGGCATCTCGTCGTCGAGACGTGCGACACAAATTCTTGGGACGATCCCGAAGGTTGCTTAAATTCATGCCGTTCCCTCGCACCCCCCTCCCTTTCGAGTTCCCTTCTTCTTTTAGAATTTCCATCATTGACAACTTCTTCGAGGCGGGATTTCCTATTTGCTTCTCTTTTCTTATTCTTCCGTTTACGTTTAATTTTGTTCAACTTCTTCCAGAGGCTAGTCCTACCAAGAGCGCGAGTCGCCAATTTCTTCGAATATCTCCAACTTTTTAGTAGTCACTCTCTCGACTCCGTCTTTTCGACAACCACCTATTCACGACACTATTTTCTCGGATTCTTAAGAAAACTCGAAATTCAAGATGCATATCTCAGCTATGGTTGTTTCGGCTCTAGCCGCTGTCGCTTCGGGTAAGCTTTCACGCGAGGAACCGAGAAGAGAGAGAGAGAGAATGAGAGAGAGGCATGGCACAGGACAGCAGGACAGTCGACTAACACGCAAATTCCACACAGCCGTCGACGTCCAGGTCGTCTCCGTCGCCTCGACGAACAACACGCTCAAGTTCTTCCCCGAGAAGATCAACGCGCCCGTCGGCTCAATGGTCCAGTTCCAGTTCCGCGGCGGCAACCACTCCGTCGTCCAGTCCACCTTTGACAACCCGTGCATCCCCATCTCCAACGTCAACACCTCGGCAAAGGGCGTCTACTCTGGCTACCAGCCCGTCGCCGCCTCCGCCGCCAAGGGCCAGATCCCCGTCTTCACCGTCATGGTCAACTCCACCACGCCCATGTGGCTCTACTGCTCCCAGGGCAAGCACTGCCAGAACGGCATGGTTATGGTCATCAACGAGAAGTGAGTTTACTCCTTAATTGCGCTTTGCGCTGCATTTCCACTAGTTTCGGTATTCCCCTGGTTGGCGTGTGTTGTTTGGTGGCTGCACCCTGTTTCAGCTTTCAGACGATGACACCAGACGCATGAACACCACCCTCAACCTCCCTTCCACGCCACACCCCTAAACCACAAGCAAACTCGGGAATGACACATTTATGCTAACCTCTTACCCTCCAAAACAGTACCAAGGCAAACGCAACCCGTTCCATTGAGAACTACGCAAAGGCCGCAAAGAACGTTGCCCAGGCCCAGATCCCCGGCGGTGGCGCGGCCGGAGGCTCCAACGGCGGCGGCTCCGCTTCCCCCACTGGTGGTGCCGGCAGCGGCTCCGGCAACGGTGGCTCCGGTTCCGGCAATGGCGGCTCCAACAGCGGCGGCGGCTCCTCTGCCACCCCGTCGTCTCCCCCCACTGCCGGCGCCGTCTCCCTCAGCGCACCCGGCACCTTCTTGCTCGCTCTTGGCGCTGCCTTCTTGCTCATGTAAGAGGTTTAGTACCTCGTTTGTGTGCTTTTTCGGGATCGATTTAAGGGGGGAGGGGGTTATGGAGAGAGAGGGTACGGGCCAGGAGTTTGGTTTCTGGAACTACTACTACTGGGCTACTACTACGGGTGTAAACAAACATTTTTTGTGATGATGAACTTAATACCATTCACTTTTCCTTTTTTTACTCAGGGGTGGCATATTTTGTATGAAGAGACAAAAAAACGAAACGAGACTAGACGGGGCTCTTCAAGAGTACATGAGGAATCCGTGCTGGAAAAACGGCGTGATCTTATACTATCTGCTATGACATCTAAATCGAGTTCTCGTTGATTCCGGTACATTCACGTTTCGTCAAGCACTTGGAATGCTCAGACTTCTGTTTCTCTTTATACCAGTTCTCGGAAACGTGACACTATAACAGCGGACACTCGGAATCAGCTTGGTGCTTGAGAATCAAATCAAGTTCCTCATTCTCTGACGTCGAGATGAGCGTTTGGCTTAGTATGTCCTAGGTACACATTCCGAGTATTACTAGAGACAGGTAAGCGGCTACCATCATCTTGACACGACGTGTTCTCAAGGCAGTGAATAATCGTCGTCTCACCCCTTGCGTTTCTCAGCGACTTTGTGTGTCCATCAGCATCTGCTATAGCCGAACTGCATGTGCATCGTTCTGGTCCTCAACATCCATATTCGCGTCTTTTGGTTTTTCTGCACTCGGGAAGACCCGAGTTGAGAGCCTTCAAGTCTCTACAAGCACCCCATTCCTTCGTACAACTAGCGACCGGGACTGATCAAGAAAACATGGTGGCATTAGCTGATGCGCTTTTGTCTACGAGCGAAACATACCTCGAATCAGCAGCTATAAAAGTGCGAATTTCGAGCAAGGAGATTACTGACGAAACTACCAAGCAGATTCGAACTGTGTGTCTCCAGATCAGCTACTTTGTCCAAGATCAGTTCTTTACATACATGTCACACGCAACGTAAAATGCAGAGCGAACGTCGAACATCGCGAAAGGTCCGCCGCTTCATGTTATACGACCTACAGCGTTTTTCTTTCTTTCTCTCCCTCCTTAGTATACTACAGTGAATCATCTTTACAACACAAACACCGAATCCCGGTACGGACACCGCCGGTAGAACATCGGTCCAGGCGGCCTTAGTTCGTCTCCTGTCCAGGAACAACCCTCTTCACCCGGCCCTTCTGCGCCTGCTCACAAAGCGGCCGTCTCTTCTCCTTCTCCAACCACCCTTCCTCCCTCTTGACCTTGCCCACCTCGCCATACTTGTCGCTCTTGCTAAAGAAATCGACCCAGTGCTTCAGCGCATCGTGCACTTTTTGCTGCGCGGCCGCGCGCTCTTCCGCCTGGAGGGCCTGCATGTCGGCGTACGACCAGTGGCGGTCGATTTCGGGGTCGTCCAAGGGTAAGAACATGTCTTCGACGCCGCGCATGTCGGGGGTGCGGTCCTCGACGAAGCAGCCCGTGACGAAGCCGCGGGAGGCGTCGCGGCCGGCGAAGACGTTGTAGGAGCCGCCGGGGCCGTAGATGCGCGGGTTGGCGGAGACGTCAAAGATTGTGTGGTTGATGGCGAGGTAGATTGGCTTTGTCGGGTCGGAGCCGTCGTATTGGAGGAGTTCTTCGGGGGTCAGGTAGAGGGGGCCGTTCTGTTTGTGAAGTGGTATGGTTAGCTTTCGTTCGATTCGGTTGACTCCTCTGGAATTGGGGGAATAATGGGACGGGGAGAGAGAAGGGGTTGTTTGGTCACGCACCCATTTGGCCTTCCAGTAGTCGGGCCTCATGTACCAGGGCTTATTCTTCTGGCCCCAGAAGAAGCTCTCGCCGCCGCTCTGGAGATAGCTCAGGGCGCACGAGGCGAGGAAGAAGAAGCTGAGGAGGCGGAGGATGTCGAGGTAGGGGCTGTACTCGTCCGTGTACACAGACTCTTTCTTGGACTTTTTGCTCTTCTTCTTCTTGTCTGCTGTGGTGACAGGCGGTGCGTCCGAGTCGATGGCGTTGCCGTCCGAGTCGACTTCCTCGACGCGCTTGCGTTGCCGCACGTTTGCTGCGTCGTCGGCCATTGTGTGTATGTGCCTGTTGGTGTGTCTGTGGAGAGGCGAGGAGAGGTGAAGTGAGGTGTGTAGCTGGCAGGATAGCTCGAGGTAAGGTTGCCAGTTCGGAAAGTCTCACTGCCGGGGAAGCTACTTTCGGTGATCGACGTCGTTGCACTACTTTGAGAAGCTACACGTAGCGGTGCAAATGTCACGTTGTCTATGTAGCCAGACAGAACCCAAGGGACACGATTCTAGATATAAAAAGATGGAAATGTACGGAGTATGTATCCGTACGCGGACAGATTTATTCCACACCCCGCCGGAACCTGGCAATGGAATGGGCTAATACGTTACGGCGCGAACGGGACGGCGATGAGGTGGAGGCCGAGAGCGAGCAAGACACAAAAAGGTGACTTTTAGACGGCCTGTGATAGGTCGCTGCGGATCCAAGCCATCCGATGGGAGTCCCCCTTTTCTGGGTCTCTTCTTTTTTTGACAAGTTGGGGACCCTTGGGCCTGATGTAGAGAAGCATTGGAAGACACTTTGCCGCTTTTTGGAGACTCTGGCAAAACTGGCAAGAATGCAGGAGGATTCCCTGGAGACGCAGCAGTTACACATAAAGTGGCAGCCGGTGGCAGCTCTCCAGGATAGGTTAGAGCCTTAGATCTGCTTACGGAAGCATTTGAGGTTACGGAGTACGTAGCTTAGGGAAAGGTCAATTAATGGGAAAGAGCAAAGCCTCAAGCTGTGTTCATGCGTGGCTGCTTATCTCATAGATGAGGTTTAGTACATTATTGGAAGGCACAGATACAGAGTACCTTACGGATACGGGTAGAGCTTCCAGAAGCTGTGACCCTGGTCAGAACGATCAAAAGGCAAGGCACTGGTACGGATAGTGGGCATCCACTTGTGCGACACAATGCAGGTTGGGGAATCTTCAGATGCAACAAGCAGAAACCCTCCATCTCTGGACCGGGAGCTTAACCCATACATTACTCCATGCATAGTGTACCGTAGTATTCCGTGCAAGTGTTTGAGCTAGAAGGATCCAGGGAGAGGATGAGGGAAGAAAGCCATTTAATCCATCGCCATCCCTTCTTTCCCTCCTCTTGCACCTTCCCCAAGGTACCTACCTACCTTTACCATAGCTTGGGTATCTTCATGCACATATCCCCTAAGTTGTTTTATATCAGCCCAAGAACCCTTCCATAAATACAAAGATCGTTATACCGAGTGACTTACCGCATTGAGCAGCTGCCCGACGTCGAAATCATTCTTTAGGCCAAACGTCTTTTTTTTTCTCTTTCGGTTCTTCGCCCAAAAGTGGAGCTGATTACACATGTCACTCGACCCTCAGCCAATCCCATGGCCAAATGAGCCATTTCGCTAGACCAATCCGCCGCGTCACCCAGACAACCCACCTGCAGCAACTCCAGCGCCCGCACTGTAAACAGCCGCCCACCTGTTCTTGCTGCCCCAACCCACACCTCAATTCAACCTGGACTGGGAATCAGCTACATACACCTTTACTTTTGGCTTCTATTGCTGTCGACCTACCTTACCCTACATGATCCATACCACCTCCCTTAAGGGTTTCTTCTCAACTCCAAACGCCATCATCGTCATCCTCGCACGCCGCGACACATGCAAGACGTCTTCGAGCACCACCCCCTCCAAGTAGACAAACCCTCAACGCACAACTTCTCCATCAATCACGCAACCTGCATGACAGATACCTCGCCGCGATAATCACAGAAACGCCATCACCGCCATGGCCGACAGCGCCGAACCACCGTCCTCACCGGGCGGCCCATTGAGCCCAATGACCCCAGACCGGGCCAACAAAACCCAACAAGCTCGTAACCTATTTACCTCACCTCGCAGTAGTCCTGGAGGTCGAGATAGCTCCGTCCACGAGAAGATCTCCCAGTTCAACAATCTCGCCATGCAGTCCAAGACTCTCGAGCGCAAGACCGCTGATGCCGCCCTCAAGCGCGCCATGCTGGGTCGCGAGGAGGCCGAGACCGAGCTGCGCAGGTACAAGGACGAGTCCAAGGTCTTGCGCGTGCAGCTGGAAAAGGGCAAAGAGCGAGAGCAGCGCGTGAGCGAGCGTCTCGAAACCGTCATGGTACGCTCATCTGCTACATTTCCGGGGTGATGCAACCCATTCATACTAATGTCTCCTCCAGGAACAATACGGTCGCGCAAAGGAAACCTACGCACACACGAAAGCAGCATGGGAGAAGGAAATCAAGCTCGCACGCAAAAAGACATTCAAGAACGAGTCCCAAATCATCAAGCTCCAAGAAGAACTAAAGGCTTCTCGCGAAGGCTGGCGCCTCGCCTCCGACAACCTCGACGCCGAGAAGTTGCGCAACAAGGCCCGCGAGGAAGAAGCTTTCCAAGCTCGCTACCAGATGGTAGGCATGGAGCAGGAACTCGGCGAGGCTCTCGAGCGCATCAAGATGCTCGAACAGGAACGCGACGTCTACAAGACCCTCGCCAAGGAGGAAGAGGTCGCCCGTATCGCCGCCGAAGGCCGTATCCCCCTGCCCAAGACGGCCAACGCCGCGCCCGACGACGAGTTTGCCTCGCCAAAGAAGAAGGGACCGCGCTTCTCTCTCTCCACAGTCGACATCATCTCATCCGCCGCCAGCGAAGGGGAGATCGAGGAGCTGTCACTCCAGGTGTCATGGGAGCGTCAACGTGCAGATCGTGCTCAGGAGCTCGTCGATTTCCTTCAGGCAGAGTGCGAATTGCGTTGCTGCCCATGCGCCAAGTCTCACAGGAGAAGAAGCCTCGTCTCTCCGAGGCAAAGCCTGGCTTCAAACAGAGCGAGCATCTTGTCACCCAAGCGCAGACTGATGCCGCCAGCTGAGATTGCCGATGCCAGCGATCTGGTTCTCCTCCGTGGAGGTAGGGAATCGTCTCCGTCATTGAGGGCATCATTGAGCCCGCCAGTCGAAGACGCTCCCTTCAAGAAGCCAGCTGCGCACAGGAGATCCAAGGAAGAGAGGAGAAGCACCATCTTCTGTGCCCGCGAGGGTATTTTCCGAACTGTTTCACAGCAAGAAGCCGACGAGATCGAGGCACTGGAAGAACGAGGAAGACGAGTGAACGAGTCAAGTGAGGAGTCCCCCAACGAACCTCCTACACCACACGACGCTCCGGAGAGATACTCGCGGACGCCCTCCCTCGAACCCCCAGACTTTGCTGTTCTTGCGCAAGAACGTATGTCTCTGGCATCACTTCTCAATGCACCCCACGGTGGTGCCCACGGTGAAGTCCACACCGCACCTCTCCCTTCCATCCCCACCATGCCCGACACTGAGGAACGCCCGGCATCCCGCTCCTCAAGGGGCCCCTCGCCATCGCTCGATGATACACTTCGACCCCACACCTCCGCAGCTTTCTACACCAAGACCACGACGACAACCGTCCCCGTCCGCGACGATAAGCCTCGACCACAGCCTCGGTTCGAGCGTGCGCGTACACCTTCTGGCGGTGACTGCCAAATGTCCTTCGATATCAATAACCCCGCCATGACCCCGACCATGACCCGCGAGGAGGCCCTGGCTCGTATCCGCGAACGTCGCGGACGCGCCAAGTCCATCGCCCAAGGCACTGCGACACCCCGCAAGAAGATGATTGAGGGCGCCGGCGAGCGGCGAGATGTTAGCGCCCCCGCCGGTCAGACGGTTCCCAAGGCCAAGGCATAGAGTCCCTTTCGGTTCGAGGCGGCCTCGTCCACCATTGACCGCAGAGTGAAGCTGAACATGCCCCTCGAGGACATTGAATCACCACCGGTAGATTCTGACAGCCCGGTCAATCCACAGACAGTTCAGTGGCATAACGAGGGCATGCGACATCGCCTATGGAAGCTCACCCGGGACTCTCTCTCACGTGGCTCGTTTGGATGGTTGACAGATGTATGAAAAATCAGACTTGTGCACAAAAAGCAGGGCGTTTACGGTGGTCCATTGGGAAAGCGCGGGAGCTTCCAGGAGTTCTATTTTGGAGAGGAGTTTTTGTTCATTCATCCGGCCTGTTTTTCATCTCATCCTTTCCTCTCTGACCGGTACATGTCGTCTGCAGCATGGTCGCGGCGTTCTTGGACAAAATGGGGAGGGTAAACGGAGAAACGGCCTCCTTGTGTTTTTTCCTGTTGACCCCCTCTTTATGACGAGGAGTTTGGATTTCCCAACCTTGACGACACAGTACATACCACCGGGGGCGGGTTAGCATTCTTGTCTTTTTTCTGGTTTCTTGTATGACGATGAAAATGAGGAGGGGGGTTGGCTGGATTGATGATAGTATTGCTTATTGTTGTTTTTTTGCTGCTGCCTTGCCTTATTTCGATACTTAATTGAGGCCCTTGACCTTGTTCTACTCCATTCTCTTCTTCAAATCTCCCACCATCATGTCATCACCGAGATCTGGCACCCCAACTTCAGCCAGTCAAACTATTGTGTCTTTTTCTCTCTACCGCACCCGTCAGACCTGGCCAACGCCTCGCCCTCGACCCACCTGTCTTGACAAACTTGACAATGTTGCTGGTCCCCAGTCCGGGTCGCCATGAAAATGGCCCACTGCCATACACTTTACCTCGTAACCCCGATGGAACGGAGGCGTTTCTCGTTCAAGCAAGGTTAAGGTATATAGCCCACCCAGGTCCAGCACTCTCCCGTGATTCGGTTCCGTGACCTGTCAGCCGTGAAAGCCGTTATGGTCGAACGGTATGATTCCGAACTGTGAGGGCTATACCGGCTATATATGGTGATGAAACACATATAGGTCGGCTCAGCCTTTTGTTTTTTCGCTTCGTTTTCTACGGCTGGTTTATAATCAAGTACCTCTTGATTGCGAGTATGGGATTATGTAGACGTGGAGGTTTAGGTGGAAGGTGATTTAGTGTTTGAGACTTTTTTTTGCGGGTAGTTTGGGTGAACATGTGGTGAGATGTGAGGATGCTCAGAGTAGAGATTTTGGCGGTGGGATCATACAAGGTTTTTGCTTCGTTTGTATTTGAAGAGGCCCTGCTTGGAATGATATTTGATATTTCGCAACAACTCAGCGTGGAGTTTGGATGAACGGTGATGAGACAAGAATGCATCCCCGAGAGCGAGGATATCGGCGCGTTCGAAACCCGGTATCGTAGAGAATTTTGTTTTATCGAAAATTTTGAAGAGCTCTATGTTGAGAATGGTGTTTTGATGTTTTCACGACTTTGCAGTAGGTGCCGTTGGTTCATTGTCCGACTACTTTTCTTCTTTTGCGCGGGGATATAAGGCAAGAGGTCTAATGAGGCTTCGAAAAACTATGTCACGGAGCAGAGATCCTTTCCTACATACCGATGGAGCAGGTGTTTGAACCAAGACGATATTCAAAATTTCTCTCTAGCTAGACTTTTGCAGCAAGTACGGGAGTGATGCAGTCTTTGAACCCCCCCCTCTAACCCCCTTTCTCTCTTGAAATGTCTCTCGCCTCGAAAATGCTCCCCCTACTTTTTTCGACGTTGTTGATAGTTGGTGATGGTATAGGTAGCATAAAGTATAGCAAAGAAATAAAAGAAAAAAAAAAGTCGTAACGTCATGCAAGAAGGTAGTATAGTATATCCACTTCCCATCGCTTTTCCGCCCGCCCCCCTGGGAACACAAAAAAAAAACAAGGATCCCAAACAACTCCTCAAACATCATTGGATATCCCAGCTTTGCGACCTATATCGAACGATTGTGAAAAGATTCAACGCCGGAAGGCGGGGGAGAAAAGCGGTTCGAACCCATATTGGTGGTGTCCGTCTAAAGCAGGCAGTCCCCCCTATCATCCGTTCAGGAACCCCCTGGTTGCATTTCTTGCATTCTCCGAGCTATATGCGTCGAGCTTGACGGCGACGAGCACGCACTCGACGGAGCTCTTTCCGCCGCGCGAACCCTGAATCTTGAGCCTCCATTGGCCCGTCCGAACTACCCACTCCTCGGCCGCGAGCGCCGCTTGACCCTGGCCTGCGGCCGTCGCGAAGCCGTGAGAGTCGACCCGTCTCCGCTTGCGCGAGTTGGGCTGGAACGCTGTCGTTGCTGTTGGTGATTCGGCTGTGCTCGAGGCCGCGGACATGGGGTTGTTGTTGTTGGCGGTGGTAGGCTGTAGGTCTTCAAAGTCTAGGGTGTGTGGTCTGCCGTCGAGGGTGATGGAGGTGTCGCTGTCGATGGACACGCGCACGAGGTCCTCGCTGAGCGGGGTGTGTCCCGGTGTCGGGGGCTGGCTGCCGGCGCCGCCCGAGGCCATGAGGAGGCCTAGGGGTTGCGTCGTCGGCGGGAGGTTGAGCTTGGTGGCCACGACCTCGAAGAGGCGCGCCACGCGGGCGCGGGTGTCCTTGAAGAACTCGGCGCGGACGGAGCCGGAGCTGTGGTGGAAGTGGAGGCGGGTGCTCTCGCCGCCGATTTCGAGGACCAGCTCCGCCGCGCGGTCGTCGACGTAGGGACGGGCGTAGTTTACCCAACCGGAGAGGTGGTCGGCGGGGGAGGCCGAGACGTCTGCGGCGACGCTGATGCCGCTTTTTAGTATGTCTTCGAGGCGTAGGAGGATTTCCTCGCGCCGGCGGCTCTGGTTATGACTGATGTGGTGGGGGATGAGTTTCTGCTCCAGGCCTTTGAAATTGAAGTAGCGGCAGTCTCGTAGTAGCTCGGCGCGGTGCGACTCGTTGCGGATCGTTACGGGGTATCCGCGTAGCAGGTGTAGGATCTCGGCAAAGGTATCGGCGGAGCGGTTCGGGACGGACGGCGGTAGGATGGAAGGCGGGCGGAGGAGGCCTTCGCGGTCAAGACCGGGGAACAGGTCTTCGGGGTTCGAGAAGAAGACTGCGAAGCCGAGGGAGAAGAAGTTTGGCGAATTGCCTGGGTCGGTGAAGATATCGCGGGGGATCTGAAACTCGCGGTGGCCGATGGAGATGAATATTGACTCCTCATAGAGCTGTGATATCAACTTGGGCACTGCCAGAGCTGTGTTAGTCGTAAACGCCGAGGACTTGAATCCAGCAAGCACGCACAGCTATAGAATTGGGCGTCGGCAAAAAGTCGCACAAAGTGCGTGCCGTCTCGGGGTTTGACATGATAGCCTTGGAGGTGGAGGGAGATGTCGGCAAAGGTCTGGGGATCGCGGTCGATGTACAAGGTGCGGATGGCATTGGAGAGGTCCTCGCCGGTTTCTTGTGCCTTTTTGACCTGGCAGTAAAAGTACTGAGAGAAGTACGACGGCGCTGAAGACAGAGACGGAGGGTCAGCATGGTGTTTTGTCTTGGGCGCCTGGCGCGGATCGCGGTGGATCGCGGCGCAACGCCGGACGGCGAGTTCGCATTACACAAAGACGGGACTGAGAGAAGTGGGCATGGCAGGGATTCAGGAACGTACCATCGGATGAAATGGATGCGCCGGAGAGCTTAAACAGCTCATTGCCTATCTGTATGGGAAAGACGCGCTCGTGAGGGAGGAAGTGAGGAATCTTGGCGACCTGAGCCTCATCGTGAGGTGGCGCTGGGCTCTTTGATGGGTGTTGGGATCTCGCGCTGGTGTTGTTGGCAATGGACATGTCGGCGGCAGCTGATCGACGCTGAGGTTGAGAATCGGATTGCGCTTGTTGAACCATGGCGCCGCCGTGTTGTCTGATCGTATCCAAGATTCGCGACTCGGACGGCAACTCGGCTCGATGTGCCGAGATGGAGAGGTTGTGTGAATGCAGGTGGCGTGACTGGCAGAGTTGAAATTGGTTTACTTAGAAGCAAAGCTTGCGAAGAGCCTTGTCTCCTTGCGCCGCGGAGTCAAAGCACGAACCATGGGCATTGACATCAGATGGCAACGACAACGACGATGAAGAAGATGATGACGACAGCAGCGACGACGACGACAACATGACCCGAAGTACGTTTGACTAGAGCACTTGATGATTGCGCGCGAATGAGCGAGCAAACGAGGGGCTGGGAGCTTGAAGACGAGGGGCCTTGGATTGGTGGTGAGGTGGTTGAGGTTGTTCCGCGAAACGGATATCTACGCGAAAGTAACCCTCCCCTAGAAGGAGAAAAGTAAGGTATGGATACAGCTCTACGATTTGTCCATTACCGCTCGAGAGACCGGGGGGAGGCCTGTAGATTGTAGTTCAAACGGCGCGAGGCCGGGGTTCGAGCAGACGACGAGCTTAAGGTCTTGAGATAAGGTAACGTCGGAAGGGACGGAGACTGGAAGAGATACCTAGTGTGTATTGTCTTTCCAAGGTAAGGTAAGGTAGTGATGAGTCTAATCTTGTTGTGTATGCGAGCGGCACAGTAAGCGCAGAACTGCTAAAGGTGTTGGATCCGTACGGCTACCTTACTCCCCCGTCATGGAGGATGAATTGACGCGGAACGGTCAGGTTCCATCTGAGAGGGGGCTGGAAGCCTGGAACTTGGAGGTGCAGGCAGAAACTTGGGGGATGGAATGGAAGGGACCGGGAATGTCAAAATGCCCTGGTACCAACTGGCCAAAATTCGTCGGCGGGGATACTTTCCCATCATGTCGTTCGTTGCCTGGAATTAACCGACGGAGGTTGGGTGTCTGACCTGTGTTGAAGCTTACCTTATTCCCGGCGCTTGTCCAATCAGACTGTAGGTTGTACCACTAAGACACTTGAGTGCGGTAGCTTCAAGTGCGCTAAAACCGGCTCGATGCTCTGTCAGCGCCAGACGTTCGGGGCTCCCGTGGCGCTAACCTCACTGTAGACACCTCAAAGTGCTAAGCGAGAACGCCAGTCTCACTTGGGATCTAGGCGAGCTGCTCCTTGCTTTCCCAATGGAAGGTGCTTATTTTCTTTCTTTCCCATCTCAGTTCTGTGCCTCTGCAGCAAGTGCGCACTGCGGCTTGCAACTACCTGCCTTGTGCGACGGAATTGTCTCCGGCCGGCCCCTGCCCGAGGTGAATGAGGTGGACCACTTTCCAAATGGAAGGTCCAAGTCGTTCTGTGCCTTCCCACAGCATCGGCAGAGAGGCTCCCCGAATTCCAATGGCTTCCCTCAATTTCCTCCATGTCCGTACTATTCGTACGAATAATTACTCCGCAAGGAACCTTACCTTAGTTACGGAGACAACACTTTGCCAACTCGGAAATGACACTGAATCCCCTTCATCGAGATCCACACGTCATTGCCATCGTTCCACTCTCTTGCGGCTTTCTATGTCAAACGCACTGGACCTAGCATCACCAAAAGCAATTATACAAGACACTCGCCTCGACTCGACCTACTCCGTACCACTACAATTGCGGCTTGCCTGTCTCGACTGGCGACCTCGCCAAGATGCCCTCCGCTGCAAGGGACCCCTTCAAGTTCCAGAACAATTCTCCAGATTACCCTGCCAATCAGCTCAATGAGCACTCGAGCTCCTGAAGACTGTCAATTACTTCCCTAGTTTGTCAACCTGATACATGCAGCCTCAACGGGCGTCGGTAGCAAGCACCCAGCACGCTGCCCACCAGCCTGCTTTGCTGCCCTTCATTGTGTCCAGCCCACAGAGTACAGATACGCATACGCATACACAGTACTCGGAATTCGAGCCTCGAGACTCGAGAGACGTCGTCAGCTGCAAGCCCAAGCATGCTGGTCCGAGTATCAGCTTCGCGGCTTCGCCGTTGCTTCTTACAATGCTACCGTCACTTCTGCCTCCGAATCCTCGTCCGATGTCTTCGAGATCCCGCTCCCACCAACCACATCACATCTGCTCTTACTTCAGACATGACCTACAGACATCCAAGCCAGGTCTTCCTCGATTTCGGCAAGCCTGAGCCGAGGCTGACAACCTCGCCACATCGTGAAGCTTTGCGTCAAAAAGGCCAGCACCGCGGGAACCAAACCTTCTGTCACCAAACTCGACTGATGATCTGCTGTCCCGTCCGGGGGTCTGTTGGTCGATCGTCATTCGGGGAGCCCTAACTCACCTTACCTCACCACAGTATGGAGTACCTACATCGTAGTTCTCGTTCTTCCAATCCCGAACTCTTCTCTTCCGTTGTGTCTGTTGTTGCGCCGCAACACGCAATGCCTTCCTCTCGCCCGCTCAAACCGTTCGCTCGTCCCTTCGCACAGTTTGACATGGGGAACTGACTGAAAGGTACGTACCACATTTGTTGCACCGACACGAAGCTGTTCGCGGTAATTGTCGTATGAGAGATGCTTTATTCCGTTCTTTGACGTTGACGGAACCTACTGCACGCCCATCCATGATCTCAGATGCTCTATTCCGGCTTTCACTTCGCCTCGTTCCGCTGCCAACACATACATACGGAGTACGACCTGCATAATAGTTGCAGCAGCTCCAATAAAGCCTGTTCGGCCGAGTTGCGGGTCGAATCCTCTGCTCACTCACACTGGCAGTCTGGCACTGCTTAGACGCCCGCAAAGTCAGGGCCGCGCTGCGATCGTTCCAAAGCTTGCCCATTGGCCCAAAGCCGGATCCTGGAATTACATCCCCTCCCCAACGCGTTTCGAACTAGCACTGCACAAATACAATATACGAACCCGATGCCGGAACCGAACTTGCGGCACACCCAAGGTTCGAGATTTGACGGTCCATTCGTCGACTTGCAACACCGTTTGTTGGATTCGTCGGCTGTCTCGGTGCGCGCCAGTGCACCACGCCCCCCCGAGTCCCTCCTAGGACTCTAGGAGAATTGCTCGGAGCCGACTTGCGAGCTTCCCACCACAACGGACCGCATCTGGACCCCACTAACACTGAATCTGAAGGGGCTTTCGTGGGGACTTACTTTATTACGACCCGATATGTCGTGCTGGCCAGTTTCAAGGCCTTGCTGTTTTCGAGGTATTACCTCGTGCAGCACAAGGATGCCCCTTCGTCAACGGCACACGTCCCTTGAAGCCGGCTGGCCAACTGGTGGTGCTGGAGAGATAACACTGAACGAGGTCTGGCCAAGATCTTGGAAGCCGTGTTCCTTGTCCCGCTTCGCAGGAAAAAGCAGCTCTGGCCGATCCGGCAGCGACAAAATTGTCTCAGGCTCTCAGCAGCGCGGTCGAGACTCCTATTTCCAACTAATCACTAATCCGCAACTTTGGCATCTATTGGTGGCCATTGGTGCCACCGAAATCAGACGCGCTTTGGAAGGCTCGGAGAAATATCGATTGCCAGAGACCAGATCGGGCCCTTCACACAATCCCACGATCTGTCTTAACAAAGGTCAGCTAATGTACGGAGCCGACCTACCTTATTTTTCCTCGGGAACAGCCAGACGGTCACGGAACCCCGTCCGTCCACAGAATCAACCAAATAGGTACCCATCCCACCGGCGGACAATAGCCGCTGAAACGAAATGAATCGTCTTGGTGCTCTAGGCGGTGCCGGATAGTCGGACTAGAAGCTCGCAGTGGCCAGCGCTCTCTAGAGACAGAAACAGTTGAGGCCGAAATTAGCATACTGACTTTGCCTGCATGCACAGCCTTTATCGCGGGGCAAATCTGGAGCCCGAAGAAGCGCGAGAATTCGTCGCAAAAGCTCTCGGCGGATAAAAGGGAAGAATGGATGTGGACCTTGGATTGATCGTCGCAGAGTATGGGACGAGAGATGGAACATGCCGTCCAAACCGTATTATAGCCTCTTGCAACCATGCGCTCCCTGGAACCTGCGATGGACACCCTGCGACCTACCTCTCTCGGAGGCTCAGGGGCTTGTCACGCGTGGGATGCGGCTATTGTTCTTCCCGTCTTTACCAAGTATCAATCAACCAACAAGACCGGCTTGTCATATGGTACACGCTCACGCTCCGGTGAGTTATGTCGAAAGTGAAGGGAAGGGATCGATCAAACTTTCCCATCCACCCCACCTGGGCAGCAACTGAATCCGAACGATGAATCTGTCTGGAACAAGGACGTCTCTCTACGGGCACGCCCTAGGGGTGAGACAGCCTGCCGAAGAAGATGATTGGGGGCCAGGGCAAGATTAGAGATCGACGAATGAAGCAAAGGAATATGGATGAAGGGAGGCTTGGCTTGGCTGGTTGTTGGAAGGGCAGAAAGCCAGAAAGCCATGAAGCCCAGCGCTAGGCGAGAACGTAGGACGACCCGGCACAAGGCCTGAGCCTGAGGCGCTCGCAAGATATCCAGGGAAGGGTTTAGTGACTGAACGTGCGATGCAGCAAGGCGACAACTAGCTCGCCCGTTGCTCACATTGAGTTGCTTAGGTGAGGATCATGTCACAGTCCGAGATGCGTTGGCACCAAGGTTGGACCTGTCAATGGTCTGTGAGAGAGACTTTGCCTACTCTCAGACGGGGTGGGAAAGTGGACGTATCCGTACTTTATTTCCTCTCAGGCCCGGCGCCGTCACACGTAACGGGAATGCGGTGGGCGAGGAGGAGACTTCGGACCACACTCCGCGCCCAAAGTGATCAGCGCGACCACCACCACCACGAGACGTATGACGCCCATGACATCTAACCGTCCGGAATCACAAGACATGCTTGAAGGATCCGGACAGACTAGGCAGGCTCCGAGATTTGGACAGGCACTGGCAACGATCGGATAACAGATGCCGCGAAGCGCATGCTGTATGAGTACAGATTGCCGTATCGCGCATTTCGCGGCGCGCGCGCACGCGGTAGGCGCGGATTCTTACTTTACCACAACGACACCAAAACCAAAAACATCATTCGCCTCAACCGCCACTGCGGCGCCCCAAACACAATCGCGCAAGCGGTACGGATAGTTCCCGGCCGGACGGTTCAGCCGAGGAATTGTTGGTTTTCAGCCGGACGTCATTGTGCTGAGCATCCCTCCTCGAGTCTAGGAGGTAGTTGAAGCTCGAAGGCTGAAGCTCCTCTCAGGGGTTACCGATCATCAGTGACGGCTTCTCGCTGCTTATTCGTGTACATACTCTTACTCCGTACGGACACATCAGGACGGCAATCATTTCTTATTAACGGACGTCAACGATTTATGTCGCATGCCCCTCGGCCCCATTATGCTCCTGCAATAGATCAAGGTGGTCAACACGAAGTTTTTCCAGGCCCTGGAAATGAAGATACTCTAGGCGTGGCTTTCACTGGCTGCGCATCTCCCGACCTTGACAGGCTCCTGCTCAGTTACCTCGAATCGGCTTCCACAACTGGCCTTACAGATGGGGTACCTTACCACCTTACCTCATGTTTGTTGGGGAAATCTTTGACAGGCACTATGCAACTGGCCCACCACAAGCCATGCCATATCCACTCCTTCCACTTCATCTTGGCCTTCCATCCTCCAACCCTGGAAGACGATTTGAAGTCTTGCGATGGCTCGGCCGGCTTTCTACACAATCACATTCGGACGGCGGGGACAGCTCGTGCTAGAGGAAGCTTGAGTGGATCAAACGGGCCAGGGGAATTCCAGGCTTAGGTCCAGTCGAGGCCGCTTAGTGACACCCGCTGAGCCCCAGAAACTGTGGGTTGTCTCTGAGTTTCTGGAGACAAGTCCGCTATAGACATGCCGTGTATTTTTGGAAGTGTCTCTGGCCGGGAACGCTTGAAGCCGTTCGTTCCTCCAAGCCAAGCAATGAAGGCAGGGCAGGGTCAGCTACCTGGCCCTCACGTCTCCTTTACACTTCACGTTGGGGATTTGGGGTGCCTCGAGTTTGGACTATTGCCTTTGGATGCCTATCCGCCACAAGATAATAACGTGTATCTGTGCGTGACTAGCTTGGTTGGTGCTTCATCATGACCGGCCATCCTGGCCGCGGGTGGTGGTGTGCTGCTGACGGATCTATGTAGGTACTAGGTATTCGCACAGCTGCCCAAGCAAGCTACCGACGGCACTTACTGTGTATTGTCGTCCATCTTATTTGGTTATTGACTACTTGTGGGAAGTATTCGGGATCTTGGACAAGGTTCACGTAGCTCCGTCACTGGTTCCCTCATCGCACATTAACTCTACAAGCCCAACAGCACGACATACACACATGCCTAGACACATAGACTAGACACACAACACACACACACATACACACACACACACACATACACACACACACACACATACGTTATCCAGGGCACGGAGACTGTTAGACAGTTGGGCTCTTCCGCCTGCCCGCCCGCCCTTCCTTGCGCTCACGCACGCACTCACTAGAATTACACGCCCGAAGGCAGCAAACGTCAAGACATCAAGATTCCCGACGCAAAAGCAATGAACAAATTTTCCGGACTCCACCTCAGCGCTAATTCGTAAGCGAGGACGGTCGAAGTCCCGTTCGGCTCAGGCTTCGAAGGAAACGGACAAGAAACAGAGCCTTTCTCCATTATCCATGCCGATCAGGGCACAGGCGATGGCAACCTTGCAGGTCGTTGCATGTCTGCATTGCACGCTAGAACCAGAGACACCCGCTTACGCCAGGGTTGCTAAGAAGCGTATCCTCAACAACGTACCGTGCCCGTTGACCCGTTCGTTCCCTGTTCAGAGCAGCCAACTCTGTCTCTCGACTCGACCAAGAAGAACAAGAGGCGACGGGATCATATGGAGCTGCCCGTCTACCGCCCATTTTTACTGTATGACTATGCAGCAACAATTTCCAGGCTTCCTCATGCCCAGCTACAGATTTTCAGCAATGTGGCAAGGGTACCCGGCACGCCGATCCATCGTCCAGCTTCGTTCTAGGCCCAGCGATGCCCCTCAGCCCGGCGACATGTCTCTAGCGGCCTAGCGCATGGCCGGGGTTTTTGACCAGTGGCAGTCTGCTGCTAGTGCTCCGTCTCAGCTGCCGTTTTTCTGCTCTCGAATGTCTTTTTTTCTGCCCAGAGTCTCGATGACCGCTGCATCGGCGTCCCACTTACTGGGGAGTCGGGACGGTGGTACCTTTCCGTGCCTCTCTCAAAGACTCGATCCTCCATCTATCCGTAGGCAATTACACTACCTACCGGTATGTCTGATCCTGAGCTTCAGGCTGCTTGTCCATGTCTGTCTGTGCCTTGACTCTTGAGGCAGGGGCTCGGGACGCCTGCTTTACACTGCGTGTGGCGACCAGACTGCGCCCAACACACTCCGTCCATAGTCTCTAAAGGCGCTTGCGATTGGAGAGACAGACCGGCGGCTCTTGGGTGTATCTCTCGGCTATCGAACGCCCTCTGTTCATCGGCATCCCACCGCGGTTTCTCTTTGTTAATTTCGCCTTGTTTGGGCCGTTTATCGGACAGCATCTCAGCTACGGATACGCCTCCGAGGCGGCGAAGAGGTACCTACTTACAGTAAAGACGACGACTTGGAGGTTGGAGAGACTTTGAAGTCTCGACTAGAAGAAAGGGCTTAGGGCCTAGAGCATGGCTGTGTCTCTCTCTCTGTCTCCCAGTCTCCCCCACCACAGCTGCAGCAACAGCAGCAGCCAGCTACTCCATCCGTCACGGAACGGATACAAGCAAGTCTTCTTCACCTTAGCCCCCCCCCCCCCCCCCCCTTCTTCGATACCAGCACCCTACACGAATACCGGGTTACCTGCGTTCGCCGTACTTCTATGCCTCTCAACCTGAGGAGAATCGCATGCCGGCGTATCCTCACCCTACCCTACCTGGACCCGACCTCCCACCTCCAATCTCTCCAATTGAATGGCCTAGAACGACGGCCGTGGAAGGGGGGTGGATCACCAAATCATCACTAAACACACCACCACGACCATCTTTCGACTGGCCTACCTTACTCAACCTTCCAAACTTCCCGTCCCGTCCACCACGAACCAGCCCAGACCAGGCCAGGCCTGACAAGGGCACTGTGTCCCTGCACGTTCGACACTTTTTTCTCTCTTCGGGGATCCTGTACATCTCACACCTCGACCTTGACCTCGATTTTGACACGCTCAACTCACCTCAACCCCCCGGCATCTGTCCTCGACTGTACTTTTCTTTGAGGAGAACGAGAAGCGGCAGCAGCAGTAAGAGAACCAACATATCGTTGCTCCCAGGTACCCATCCTCTGGGAGGGGCAGGCAAAGTAAATCGTTAACAATCAGCCCCGTCTCGAGCTTCTCCCGGGATTCGACGGTCAGGAACGACAGAGCAGGTTCTTCAGACTTGAGAGACAGAGAGGGCCACGGCGCCAGTCTCACGGTTCACCTCCAAGGTTGCCGGGCTAGAAGAAGATACCTTGCCAAAGCAAGCAAACCCTTCCTCACCTTATTACCTTCTCCGTGCCGTCTTCACTCTCCGTCTCTACATTACTCTATACCTTGCCTTGCCTTACCTTGCCTCGGACGAGGCACTGGACCATACGGCACCCGTACCGCTCTGCACCACACACCCCCAACGCCCCGGGGAAGCTTGGATCATTCATTCATTGCAACTACCAAATTTGGTCTCTTTTTTTCCTAATCCCATCTAACCCCCTTCTCCTCTCTTTCCCTTCCATTCTCATTCACGAACTCCCATCTTCTTCTTCTTCTTCTTGGAGCTTCATCTTCTTCCATTGGCGACGGATCCAGGGCCGCTTCTTGAGTAACATCGGCTACGACCTGCCCGGCAGACGGCTACCCCATCTTTGTTGGACACGGCAGAGCAAACAGCTGTTACTGCCCACGCCGCTACTCAGACCAGATCTCTATCTCCAACAATAAGATCGACGTTGCTGCAGCTTCTGCCTCTACTCCCGTCGCTCGTTTTCGCTTTGCGCCTACGCCGCACCCCCCCTCCGACCATCACCCTCACCCGCATTCACAGCATGTATGGCCGGCGAATGACTCGACACCAGTCAGATTCAAGATCCAGCGTCGCGAACCAGAACAGAGGCATCACTAGCCGTGCCTGGGAACGTGAATGAGAACAACGTTGATCAGCGCATTGATCTACAGATACAGCTGTATTTGTTGTTCTTCCCACTACCAGAAATCGCCCGCTACGTGGGCGCGTCAAAGTCTGCACGCAGCGAAAGACACCCTCGAGCTTCGGACCACGAGGCCAGGCACTGCCGTTATTGTTGCTGCCGCCGCTTAGCTGTGGTGTGCCGCCAAGTGTGCTTGCCTGTGCTACTTTGTGCTGTGTTTCCTCGCTTCGTTACTCACCGTCCTTCCCGCTCCCGCTGGTAATTGTTGTCGGTGCCGAACGGGGGGGGGTTTCTAGAAATTTTGCATCTTACGGCACAAATGGCCGCCGCAACCACCTCTGCCCCGGAAATGGGCATAGTCACAACAACACTGCATCCCAACACGAACCTTGCTGCTGTTGCTCCCATGGGCTCGATACCTAACAACGCCCCAACTCCCTACGAAACATCACCAACTCTACCATCTCCCCATACTCTCTCTACCGGCGCGCCGGGACCCACGCCTGCACCTACGGGAACCCCTGTACCACCACCTGCTGCCGGCGGAGCATCAACCTCGGCGGCGGCGGCAGCAGCGGCAGCGGCAGCAGCAGCGGCGGCGGCATCGGCATCACGCAGTGTCAAAAGGCCGCGGCCCGTCAAGTCGTGCACCGAATGTCGCAAGCGCAAGTTGAGATGTGACCGCAACTTGCCATGCTCGCAATGCCAGAAGTCACATCGCAACTGCAAGTATGCCGCCGAACACGACTCGTCAATGCTCTCAGATGGCTCGGACGCCGAGATGGGCGAGGTGCAGCGTCCGCCAAAACGGAACTGCCTGCCCACAACCGCGACATCAGGTCCACAGACGGCTGAGTCGTCTTTTGTGCCCCTACGCAACGGGGAATCAACTGGTCACACTGCTTTGGAGGAACTCACTTCACGATTGGACCGCCTGGAGAAGCAATTCATGATCAGGAGCCCTGCAGGCACGGAATTCAGCGGAACTGGTCAGCGTTTGCCGCTATCGCCGGAAACAATTCGTGGGCTGACGGTGAAGAGAGGCGCCCTACGGACTCGATTTTTTGGCCAGAACAGTGTGCGCGTTTTGTTGAACTTGGTAACTGTTCCCGAACCCCTTTCACTCCGAGACTCTTACCCCTAACCCTACTCTTCCAGTTTGACGAGGCCAAAGACTTCATGGCAAACCAGTCCAAGATTGAGGGTATCCGGGAGACCATGTACGGTCTGCAGATACTACACAAGAGGATCCAAGAGGAGTACCGAAAGTCATTGTCCCCGATATCCGTCTTTGCCGATTCGGTTATTCCAGTCCAGAAGCGCATGCAGGATATTCTTCCCAAGAAATCGATATGTGACAGGCTACTGGCTTCTTACATCGACACGTCCGAGACTATTTACCGAATGATTCATGTTCCGACTTTCAAAGAACAACACGAGTTGTTCTGGGAAGGGAAACTACAGGGGGACACATTTCTTCCTCAGCTCCTGACTGTGCTGTCTATTGGCTCGAGATTCGAGACCAAGTCAAAGGGACTCGGTCATGAGCGCGTGGAGGGAGTCCATATCCCCACAGCGTGCGCACTGGTCAGGTCCTGGCTCGATGGTTTGAAGGGCAAACAGCTGGTTGATTTGACAACGTTGCAGACCGAGATTCTCCTCGTCCACGCTCAGAGGATGACCACGCCGAGGCCACAGGATTCGTGGGCGCAATTAGGTTATATCGTACGCATGGCCATGACTATGGGCATGCACCGAGACCCATCGGAATTCGAACCTCGGGTGCCGGTGTTCTTTGGTGAGCTACGGCGGAGGCTGTGGTTCACAATACTGGACATGGATCTGCACCTCTCGCTGGCATGTAACCTGTCCTGCCTCGTGCGCGATGGAGACTTCACCTGCCGACCTCCCCGAAACCTTGACGATAGCGATTTGTTCTTCGACATGAAGGAGCTCCCGCCGAGCAAGCCCATCGACCAACTTACCGACAACCAGATGCAAGTATACGCTGCTATGACGTTGGGAGCTCGGATGCAGGTTGCGCACCTCATCAACCGCGTGGATTCGATCCGGGACTACAGCGAGATCATCGAAGTTGGGACGAAGCTCGACCGGTTCTTGGAGGATATCAACTACCTGTTCCCGCGCCAAGGTATACTAAACGAAGTCGAAAAGAGCAAGCAGTGGAGGTCGAGGGTCATCCTCGACATGCACGTCCGACGGCCTCTGCTGGCTCTGTACCGCCCATTCGCGCTCGGTTTGCCGGATGCTCCATCCCAAATATCGAGGGCTTATTTGCGGTCTTCAATGGTTATTATGCGGTACCTCGACGAACTCGACCCGCTCCTTAGTCATTTCCAGGATGTCAGCGACATGTATCACATGGTACTGAAGAAGGACATTTTGCAGGCAGCCTTTAGCGTGTGCTTCTACATCAAGGCAGCGACCGAATCCCATATCAACGGGAATACATTTGGAATAGCATCTACCGTGGCCATGTCCCCGGATCCGATGGATGATGGGGTCACCTTCAGCACCGAAACATTTGCGCTCTGGTCACCGTCTCGCTTGATCAAGACGGTCGAGAAGACGCTCAACCTACTTGTACGCAATGTTGGTGGCAACGACGTCAAGGATATTGTCGCGCTCGCCGTGGTTCTGGCCTCGGTGCAGTCCACGAACCAAGAGCAGAAGCTGCAAGACATTCGACGCAGCCTTCAAGGCGTGCTCGACGCCTGTCAGGCGGCTACGAATACTAGCCCCGAGAAGATGTCCTTGCCCAACCCGGCCGACCCGATGGATCCCTACATGCAGACGAGGCCTCCGTTCATGTTTCATGCAAATGCGTCGGCGGCTGCGGTAAGTGACCACGGCGGCTGGGTGCTGTGGGACGGATGGGACTGGGCTGATGCGTGGTCGGCAGACTCCGGATGATTACGCGGACTGGGACTTGGACTACTGGAACCCGATGATACCAGGCCCCTCCTAACATATTCTGATGCGGGGTTGAGGATAGGGATAGGATGTGATCGAGGGAGACCGGAACACCCCAAAATTCGCCCATGCCACGAACACCTTGTGGCTTGGAGTTGTTTTGCTGGGATTCTGCGTTGACAAATACACGACAAATACCGCGGCAGCGGTACGAAACTCCCCCTTTGCGGGGACATCATGGCGATCCAAGAGGACCCGTCGACCCTTGTCCTTGCTAGACATGTACGACCAATCACATGTCAACCGACGACAACAACAAGAACAACTGGACTGCCGGCGAGGATGAGCAGGTCATAATTCCGCAGTTTTTACTCACTTGCAGCACTTCTCTGAGTAAGAAAGGGATGCGATGCTAGACGATGATTATGCAGACATTCTAGCAGGGGAACCAAAGAGATGCGAAAAAGCCCACTGGGCAAGGGAGAGCACACGAGTAGAAACTGTAAATACATTACACCAAAGATACCAATAAGCAGCGGAGGAAAAAACCAAAAAGAAGGGCATAGTTGGCATTGCACAGCATGCTTATTACTACTACTACTACTACTACTCCGTACTACTTCAAGTATCAAGGAGCCTTCCCTTGTCTGACATGAACTCTAAATCCACCCGATGGCTTCTATCGCTCATATTGACTCAACTTGATCTTAGTTTGTGACTACAGGAGCACTGCGATTCCAATCATCCTTTTCGACCGCGTCCACCATGAACCCGGCCACGCTCCGTCTCGTGATCTTGGGCATCCAGCACACCCCGCTACCCTCGTCATCGTACACCTTGACGGGAAGGCTCTCGCCCTCGGTCAGCATGGGCGGTCTGACCAAGACCCAATCCACGTCTTTGGCCGCCGCGTCGTCGTTGCCCCTGAACAGCGCGTCCACGGCGTTGTGGTCGTCGAGGGTGTGCTTCATGTTGGTGTGGTTGAACAGGGCGCGGAGCGGGAAGATGAGGCTCTTGGAGCTCGCGCCGGCGCCTTGCATGCTGTTCATGACGAGTTTGGGGTTGCGAGGCAGGTTCAGGGTCTTGATGGCTTGTAGGGTGTTGGAGACGGAGTCGTGGAGGAGGGCGGGGGGCGTGTTTGGGTCGAGGGCTGAGAAGGGGGAGTCTGTTAGGCGGCGGGGGTTGAGGGTGATTATTATTGCGTCTGGTGGTGTTGGGGTTTGCATTGCGGATAGGAGGTTTTGGAGGGAGAGGGGGGAGCCTTTTGTGAGGGTGAGGTTTTTGTGAGAGGGGAGGGAGGTTGTGGTGGGATCGCGGACGAGGGCTGTGATTGTGTGGTTTCGGGAGAGGGCTTCGGATAGGACGAGGGTGCCGTTGCGGCCTGTTGCGCCGATGAGGAGGATGTGCATTTTTGGAGAGCGGTGGAGAGCGGTTTGGGTCTTGGTTGGTTTGATTCGGTTGTGGTATTGTAAGTTGTGAGGTAGACTTGAGTAGCTTTGAAGCTTAAGAGATGTGATGATGGTGATGGTGATATTGATTATGATGAATGTGATGGTGATGAAAGGCTAGACATATCTTCGTCGCGACTTGCACATGTGCTTTATATATTTCTCTAGACACTATATTCGTTACTAGTCACTAGCTGTCTACTATTGAGACCAGACATCATTGGGAATCACCCTTCTCATCCCGGCCGAGATTGACTGCTTCATTGAGGGCTAGAAAGGCTTCTTTCTCAGTGGTGTTATTCTCCGTAAGATCTATCGGCCGAGAAGGATTCAAGTCCGAAAGGAACGGGCAGGCTTTGCGCCAGCCACATTCGGCGCAGTGAGATTGATTGCGTGTCTGCTGACCAAACATGCTCAGAATAATCCACGGAGCCGAAAGTAGGGAGGCGGTTTGGAGTAGTTGTGAGAGCAACTCGGCCGGGTGTTTGGTGGTCGCATTGGTCTCTGGACCGAGAGAACCACGACGGACGGAGGAAATTGGGGCCCGACGCTAAGGTGGTGCTTATGCCTACCTTGCCGTACGCAGCGCATGGTCACTCTAGAGTTATGGGAGACGGATTGTGTTGATTGGCCTTTTCGCATTCACCTCGCTGTTGTTGACGCTCGGGATTTAGAGGTGATAATACCTATGCCCTCGAGATCAGTTTGACTATGGAAGGCTGGATTTTCTTTGCGGTCCTTGTCCTGATGATTTACAAACACGGCCTCCCATCCCCCCCACCCACCCCCCTCTTACGCCAAAGCCATCATGGTCCTTGAAGCCTAAGTCATTTTCATAATTGTTTGAGAGCAGGATATCACAGAATATCGGGTTTGGCGCCCGTAAATTTGCGGATGTGATGTTTAAAATGTTCAACGCCTATGGGATGCAGATGCGATAGGAGCTTGGCAAGCATCTTTCTTTTTCGGTGAGCTGTGCTGTGTATGAGGTACAGTGTAAGAGACGGTCGGACGTGGGGTGCCAAATCGGGGCCACTCGGCCGAGTTGGGGACGTGCGGGATGAGGGGATCTGAGTTCTAGGTTTTTCCCTTTGCAAGGGGTGTTTGGTTGACGGGTTATGACGAGAGAAGGCCGGAGGAAAGTATGTGTTTGGTGATGATGCTTGGACGGTGTGAAAGGAGAAGAAAGAATATGAGACGGTTTGTTCACAGTGTTTGGTGTATGGACGAGTACATGCCTACCCTCAGGGAAGGTTTTCTCGGCGGAGCCGAGAGGTTCGAAGGTGAGATGGAACGATTCAGAGTTTCCCCCCGTGCCCCCCTTTTGGATTGCTGTGTGTGTGTGTGTGTGTGAAGTTAGGGGAGCTCGGGGCTCACGTTGACGCCTTTTCTCCGGTTGGGGGTGGTCTGGAGGGAGGGATTCGGGAGTATGAATCTTGTTTCCCGTGGGTGTGTGTGTATACAACTTTACGGGACAGGATGATTCAGGGCAGGCAAGTCGATCCTATTTCTTTCGGTGTAGTTACATAGCGAGAATAGTGCTTACTCGGGGGTGGGGTGGACATGAGTAGGTCGATAATCCCCTCTCTCTGACAAACCGAAGCTTTGTGTGATTAGTGATTTTGGGGCCGCAGGGTGAACGGTGAGATGGAGGGAGAGCAGCGATTCGGCGGCTCGGGTTTGGTGACGGACGCGGAGAAGGAGGGGCCCGGAGCACGGAGGACGCTTTACCGAATTGGGCAGCTCGTATGTGACTCGGCCGAGTGGCGGGTCCGGTCACACGGAGGAGGGGGCGCGGCCGTGTGGCTTTCTTGGTGAAATGGCGAGATTGGTTCGTGGAAGCGGGCGCACTTGGTGGACGATGATGTGTTCTTTTAGCTTAACAATCATGGGAGGGATTAATCTAATGGACTTTTGGGCAGTTAGGCAAGCCGGGTTGTGAAGCTGGATGGGTATAAAGGTTCATGGAGTCTCCCCGATATTGCGTCGAGGATATCAAGGCAGGCAAGCATCAAACAATTCTCACCATCGTCGCTGTTCAGATTAGCCCATAGCACACAGCCTATAGTCTACTGGTCACACATCTCACTCTATCTTGTCACACGCATTTACCCTTACCCTCACTCAGAGCATCACTCACAATGTCCACCACAACAACTCCACCCCACGACGATATCGACGACGTCGCCATCATCGGCGGCGGCATCGCAGGCATGGCCCTCGCCCTCGCCCTCAACGCGCACGCCATCCCCGCCACAATCTACGAGTCCCGCGACGCGGTGCCGCTGCCCCACCACGCCGGCGGCGGCATGATGCTCTGCCCCAACGCCCTGCGCATCCTCGAGTCCCTGGGCGTCTACGAGCCGCTCCTGGAGAAGGCGTACAGCTTTGACTACGTCTACTACAAGGACCGCGACGAGGTCACCGTCGACCGGTACCCGCTTGGCGGTCAGGCCGCGTTCGGGTACGATGCCGTGCGGATCTTTCGGCAGGAGTTGATTGAGATTCTTGCGGGGGCGTGTCGTGCGCGCGGGGTGGAGGTGCGGTATGGAAAGAGGTTTGTGAAAATTGTCGGTGAGGACGATCAAGGAGTGGGGTTTGAGTTTGCGGACGGAGAGAGAAGGAGGGCCGGGTTACTTGTCGGCGCGGACGGGATCCACTCGCGGGTGCGGAGCAGTTATGTCGCGCCGGAGGCCAAGCCCGGGTTTGTGGGGCTCGCGGCGCTGACCTACGCCGTGCCGACGGCGCAGCTGCGGGTTCCGGAAGACAAGGACTACAAGTTCCCCGTCAGCGTGGCGAGCGGCAATGGGGTGTTTGTGCTGGCGCCGCAGGGGCGGGACGGCGGGGAGATGCTGGCGGGGACGCAGGTGCCGTTTGACGCGGAGAAGGCGAGTCTGCCGCGGGAGGCGCTGATGGCGGATAAGGATGCGCTCAAGGCGAGACTGAGATTGAATGAGGAGGCGTGGCCGGGCTTGGTGCGGTCTGCGCTCGAGGGGATCCGGGACGAGACGATGAATGTGTGGCCGTTTTTCATGTTGCCTGCGCTGGAGAGGTGGGCTTCGCAGGGTGGTGCGGGGCGGGTTTTGGTGTTGGGGGATGCGGCGCATGCGATTCCGCCGACGACGGGGCAGGGGGCTTCGATGGCGTTGGAGGATGCTGCTTCGCTTGCGCTGGTGGTGAAGAGGGTGAGGGAGAGTTCGGGGAAGATTGGGTGGGAGGAGGGTGTTGGGTTCTGGCAGGGGATTCGGAGGGAGAGGTTGGGGAGGTTGGTTGGGTTGACCAAGATGTTGAATAATAAGAGGCTTCCGAGCGATGAGATGGCCAAGTTGCCGCGGGAGGAGGTTTGGTTTGAGGAGGGCCAAGGGCAGATGAAGTGGTTGTATGTGCCTGAGATTGAGAAGCAGGTTGAGGAGTGGGTGAAGGGCAAGCTGCAATGAATTGTAGGCTTTGAGTTATGAGTTGTGTGGTATCTTGGAAAAAAACAAATAGACTGTTAAAGTACAAGTCAACTCGGAGTTGATAATGTTTGATTCTCTTTGAACAGTACTGACCCTGGGACTTGCAAGGCTACCTATGCTGATTCAAAAGTCGTATTATGTAATTTGTTACAGCATTTGACAGACAGCCTACGGTAGTTGCTCAAGCTCATGAGACTTGTCTCTTCACAAGTTCACGAGGTATCAGAAGCGAAATCAGACAGTCTGAATCACCTATTCGAGTCAGCATTTCGCTACATTCCTTGCTAATTAGTCCCCCCAACGACAGTGAACCACCACGGTAGTCCGACGACAAGGTTACCAAAAAGGGCTACAGCACTAAACCTGGCAAAGAGGGACCAGATTTTACCTCGGCAAGCAACATGATTGGCCATCATCTTTGGGGAAACAGCTGCAAGGTCTGAAGCTCAAAAATGCTCGACCGTCCTCTTAGCGGCCGGGGCCTCGGCATTCTGCGTCTTCGAGACGCTGTTTCCCCGCATCGAAGCTCCCCATAGACCCCAATGATCCCCGTTGTTACATGCTTAGCTGTGGATTCGGGTGGTGTTTTGACGCTGGTTTTGGTCACAAAGTCACAGCGGATGGTGCGGAATATGTGCCGGTAATTACATAGTACTAAGTACTAGGTAGCTCGGAGAGGGAGGAAACCTGGAGAAGCTCATCCCTATCCGTACCCGTATTCCCGGGGTAAAAAGAAAGTGGTGCCGGATGAGGGGGAGGCGAAAGCTTGCCAACTTCACCTGTTGTTTTCTTGCAAAGCACATGAAAGCCAGGAGACATCTGCATACCTTATTCATCTTGTCTAAATAGCCGGGGGAATATATCACAAGGTCCTACCCCGGATTATCTATCCAGGTGTCTTTCTCTCTTGTCCTCCTCCATTGATTGTCAACCCACAAACACTCCTAAACCATCACCGAGCTCAACTAGAAGCTATCCCAAGCATCACAGTCATACCACAGGAATTAACCCCATATATCCTTCCAGACACACATACACACATCACACATCATGGCGCCCAGACAACAACGCCAGAAGGCGCCCTGCTACGTCCTCGGCGTCGGCATGACCAAGTTCATCAAGCCCCGCGGCAAGGTCGACTACACGGAGCTGGGCTTCGAGGCCGGCGTCAAGGCTATGCTCGACGCCCAAATCAACTATGACGACGTCGAACAGGGCGTCGCCTGCTACTGCTACGGCGACAGCACTTGCGGCCAGCGCGTCTTTTACCAGTTCGGCATGACGGGCATCCCCATCTACAACGTCAACAACAACTGCTCCACAGGCTCCACGGGCCTCGCCATGGCCCGCAGCTTTGTCTCGTCTGGCGCCGCCGACTGCGTGCTCGTCGTTGGGTTTGAGAAGATGATGCCCGGCTCGCTGCAGAGCTTTTTCAATGATCGCGAGAACCCCACGGGTACCACGATCAAGATGATGGCTGAGACGAGAGGTATCACCAACGCACCCGGTGCTGCGCAGATGTTTGGCAACGCTGGGCGGGAATACATGGAGAAGTATGCCGCCATAGACCTCTACTAGATTGCGTTTACATCTTGCTAATACCACGCGCAGATACGGCGCCAAGGCCGAGGACTTTGCGGAAATCGCCCGCATCAACCACGAGCACTCCACAAAGAACCCCTACTCCCAGTTCCAGGACGTCTACACCCAGGAGCAGATCCTCAAGGCCCCCGAGATCTTTGCGCCCCTCACGAAGCTGCAGTGCTGCCCGACCTCGGACGGCGGCGCCGCCGCGGTGCTCGTCTCGCAGGCCTTCCTCGACGCGCGGCCCCACCTCAAGGACCAGGCCGTCCTCGTCGCGGGCCAGTGCCTCGCCACCGACGCGCCCTCGCTGTTTTCCCGCTCCGCTATCGATCTCATGGGCTTCGAGATGACGCAGCACGCCGTCAAAGCCGCCATGGGCGAGGCCGGGCTTACTCCCAAGGACGTGCAAGTCGTTGAGCTGCACGATTGCTTCTCGGCCAACGAGATGATTGTGCTCGATTCGCTTGGGTTGGCGGAGCCGGGCAAGGCGCATGAGCTTGTGAGGCGCGGGGATATCACGTACGGAGGCAAGTACGTCGTCAACCCGTCGGGCGGGCTGATTTCCAAGGGTCACCCGCTCGGCGCCACGGGTATCGCGCAGTGCGCCGAGCTGGTCTGGCATCTGCGCGGCTGGGCCAACAACCGTGCCGTCAAGGGAACCAAGGCTGCGCTGCAGCATAACCTCGGCCTGGGAGGCGCCGTGGTCGTGACGGTGTACCGTCGCGCGGACGGCAAAGAGGCGCCGGCGGTTGATTCTGCGGCGGTGGGTAAGGCGAACAAGCTTGGGTATAATCCGGCGGTCGAGGCCAAGGGGTTCACGGCGCAGCAGGCGGCGGCTGTAAGGAGTAAGACCAAGAAGAGCGATTGGGCTTTGCAGGATACGGAGGAGAAGGTTGAGGCACGGTTCTAGGCGGGGACGGGGGTTGTCGGGACCTTGGGTCTGTATTAATGAAATTGTGAAAAAATAGCTATGAATCGTATATTGCCTCGATCAAACACGCTGCCTTCGTTTCATCATCATTGACGTCGTTGTTTCTCTCTTATCCCTACCTCTTACTGCCAGGAGTGACCTAATAGAGTGCCCCTACGCGCTGTTTGTCTTCTCGACTTCATACGTCAACAGCGTCACCCAATAACCCTCGCCGCCGTACTTGGTGTCGTCCTGGTAACCGCGGTGAACCTCTTTGAAGCCCAGTCTCTTGTACACGTTCAGGCCGGCCGGGAAAGCTAGGATGAAGACATCGATCCCCGTCTCCTTGGCGAGACGAATGCCCTCCTGGACGAGGATGGTGGCTATTCCCTTGCCTTTGTGGTCTGGATGGACAGCAAGGTAGTCGAGGCCTTCGTTCACACCTTAGCTCAAGAATGGGGGGTCTCGCAAGGGAAGGGGGGGGGGGGGGGGGGGGGGGGGTGGGGAAGGGATAAGCCCGGCCCCGAATTCTAAGCCCGAAAGTCCGCGTCACTCCCGTCCACTTAGCATCCGACGACGGGGACTTACTGATGTACGGCTTCTCGGCCAAAATCCGCATCTTCTGCGGAACGCAATCATCAATGCCGTCCATATCGATCGGCTCCCACCACGCCGCATCAGAGCGCTCTTGAATCGCCCTCCTCTCCTCCGGGCTCACCGCATCCTCTGCAATCTTGGAGCCGGCCCACGCCGCCGCATCCCGGTGGCCGGCCGGCAGCTCCCAGCGCGCGTAGCCCACGAGCTCGCCCGTTTCGGAGTCGACGGCCTTTTGGTGGCGCAGGGCGGCGGGGTCGCGCAGGAGGTTGTTTGGCATGCGCTTTGTGGCTTCGGCGACGAGGAAGTCGAGGGTTGTGGATTTGGGCCAGAGGAGGTTCCAGTTTGGGTTTGTCCAGAAGGCGGACATGTTGTTGCGGGCTAGGGCGGGGCTGTCGGCGAGGGTTACGGGCTGGACTGTGTAGGGCGGCATTGTTGGAGATGTGGTATTGTTAGATTGGAGGGTTGTTTGTGTTGTTGTATGGTATTTGAGGCTCTAGGTTGAGGGATGTTGATGTGTTGATGGATTGATGCCGGATTGCCAAGGATCGTGGGCGGTTTATATATCAAGACCGAGACGGCGTAGTTTGTCAACTGTTGCAAGTCAATGATGCAAAGTTGCAATGTGGTCTCTTCTTTGTAATTACAGGTTTCTTCAAATGCGTGATTTACTTCATCCATCTATGAATAAGAGTTGTAGAGATGGGCTAACTAGAATGAGTGTGATAAAGAGTCACTGATTGTTGCGGGTGAGTCTTTCGAGATCGCTGATTTGCTGGGGACCCTTCTCTAGAAGGATTCGGCCACGAATCCTGGTCTCTTCCTGTCGCAGGATACGTGTTCCCAGCACCTGTGCACTGCTTACTAGTCACGAGCTCCTATCTTTTGATCAGCGGCAACAACACTCGTTGAGTCTTCAGAAACTAAAAGACTTGTTCGATCAATGTTTTCAGGAGTATCGATCAATATCTTCAAGTCTTGATTTCTACGACGTTCAGGGCCTTCAACGGACTCTCCCGGACTCGGAATCAGGCATAACTCAAAGTTTCTCCGTATCGTTGATGCCGATTGCTGACCGGCACAGAATTGCCGAGAAACATATTGAAGATGACGTGTTTACTTGGACTGTACCTAATCCTTCTCCTTTCACCAACTTCAATTGTGCCAGTGGCAATTTTCTTTAGAGCATCATTATGTGAGAGGAAATCGGTAAGTGAACCCTCGACGGCACGAGATTTTGAGCGCGAGGTCGGGTTGCAGTGGTGAATCTGAGCTTTTGGCCGAGGAGATTTGTGTTTGTATAGCGTCTTGATTGGTCTTGGGGAAGACGCGGCTTGCAATCAAGAGACATGGAACTGATGATATAGGCATCGCGCTGGCACTCTGTGCCATAAGGCCTCAGCACTCCTAAGCCAACTGCGCGAGTCAGATAATCGACTATCAACTCTGGTTCTATTAAGTCGACAAACGTTGCACTTCACCCAGAGCGGTAGGCAAACCAATTATTGTAAATTATCTATCGATTTGCTATCCGGATCATACGGAGTAAAGGTCCCTGAGGCGGATCAAGGAGCTCGCATTTCATTAACTTTGTCTCTCCCACTTCCCAGAGATTACTCCTCGTAATACGGATCGTCGGAAAGTTGAAAGTAAACGGCTGCTAGCCTCAAAGTATAATAGAACACTCTTTAATCATCTAGTGGACCTCCTTGGCTCAAATGAGGGTAGGGAACGACAATTTCACTACTAACATGAGTCGCCTGCCCTTACCGAGTAAATGGGTATCACGACAACAAACTCCACAACACCGCCCGCCAGGACGGAGGGCGTCACTGCACATCCTTGTATCATGAACGCAAAACCGTATCCGTACATTCTCGTAAAAGAAATTGGGGACTGTGACTAGGGCGACAATTTGTCGACCCCAGGAGCCTAGGCCACGCAGAAAGTACAGAAAGAATGGAGGAGATAGGGGGATGCACAGCTTGCTATATAACCAAGTAGAGAGCGAACTATCCCACCGGCAACAGCTCGTACCTGGAACCCCTTCCATATCCATTTGTTATTCTGTCAGAACCTTATTCCAGTCAATATACCATGAAGCTGTCCTCGTCCCTCTTCTTCGTCGCCCAGATGGCCGGCACCGCTTTTGCTCTGAGCGGCGACGGGGCAAAGTGCCAGCTCAACATTGAGTGCCTCAGTGGCTACTGCATGCCTCACACCGGCTCGTCTGAGTACGTTTGCTGGGGCCAGCGCCGCAAGGGAGGTTAGTAGACGTCTTCGCCTCGGATGAGGTTTCATGTCCCTAGAGGAAGGAAGGGTGTCTCCGTTAAGTGAGAGAGTTGCTGATGCCGACTTTACTGTGGTCTAGACTGGTGCAATGTCAACTACTCCGGAACTGTGTGCAACAACGGTTTGAAGTGTGTCTCTTACCAAGGTATGTTTTCAAGTAATTCTTTCCTCGCGTTCGAGGTTGGTTGGTAGTACCTTATAGTACTTGTACTGACGTGGTTGACAGGGAGCTGGTTCCTTGGCAAGTGCACTTAATGTCTGCGTTGGTAGCTTGACTATTACTCAAGCAGTTCTCGGTACGCTTCACACAATAGAAAGACCGCGGTATCAGTGGACACTCCTGTTGTCTCGATAGTACTATTCTTTGTTTTTGTTTCTACCTATTCAGCTTCCCTACCTGCAAAGCCCATAATGATGGATCAATCATGTCGATGGGCGCCATCACCTCGTGAGCCGCGCACCTGGCTGAGTTCGCGGCCCTTCCAGGTGACAACAGCTCGTAATGGTGTTGATAGCTTACATGGCAAGGATGAGTTTAAGTGGTGATAGCCCAATCAATAAAGTAATGAACACGATCAAGAAAGCCCCGCCATCTTAGTGGTCTAGTCTTTAGCCTGACAGCTTTGTCTCAGTGTATGTTGGGGCGAGAAGTTGTGCCAAGCTTTCCCAATTGTGAATACACCCGTCATGACCTTTGGTGAGCAGGCCCAAGTGTAAATGACGAAAGGAGATGGATCTTAGGGAACACATGCTCTGAAATGGTATTATTATACGGGACTCCGCTATATCCAACACTATCTTTGCCTCCTGGCTTCACCGGCCTCCTTGCCCAACTTCTCCAACGCCTCCTCATACTTCTGCACTCTCTCCTCCTCGAACCCGCCGCTGTCGGGGTCTCCGATACGCAGACGATCAACCTTCTCCGCGCGACGGATACCGCTGCTCGGCTTGGCAATTTTACCCCAGAACCAACCACTCTCGCCGTCTTCAACCAGCGTCCAGGCGGCGCCGGCGCGGCCAGCACGCGCGGTACGGCCAACGCGATGGACGTAGCCGGCGGCGCTGGCGGGGAGGTCGTAGTTGATGACGTTGTCGAGGAGGGGAAGATCGATACCGCGGGCGACGAGGTCGGAGGCGACGAGGAGGCGGAGGCGGCGGGCGGCGAAGGCGCGGAGGGCGCGGCGGCGGTCCGAGGTCTTTTGGGTTGAGGTGAGGGTTGCGATGGACGGGGCCAGAGAGGGGTGGAGGAGAGAGATGAGGCGGGAGAGGCGGAGGGCGGATTCGTTTGATTTGGTGAAGATGAGGGCTGTTGTTGTGAAGGGTTTTGTGGAAGATTTGGATGTGGTGGCAGCGGCAGCTGTTGAGCTGGCGTCTGAGGAGCTGTCTGAGTCCGAGTCGGAACCTGAGTCTGAGGAGGAACCGGAGTCTGAGGAATCGTCTGATGAAGATATGGCGTCGTCTTCCGTGGGCGACTCGGAAGCCGTCTTGGACGTGGTCTCGGACATGAGGTGGCCGTCGAGAAGGAGGTCGATGAGGTAGAGCGGCTTGAGGTTTGCGTCGTGTACTCTGATGGCCGACTCCTTGAGCAGAGTGGGCAGGGTATGCTCGGCAATAGATGTCGTGCTGTCGGCTTGTTTGCCTTCCAAGACGATGAGCTGCGGCCTACGGAGTTGTAGCCCACTCAGCAAGCTAAGGTCTCGCGTCAGAGTGGCACTGAGGACGACTTTGCGCACGCCGCTCAGATTTGAGTCGGGGAAGTCGCGAGCGCTGAATTTGTTGGTGCTGAGCTTGGGCATGACGGTATCCAGCCAGCCCTGGAAACTCTGAGCGAGGAGCTTGTCGGCTTCGTCGACGACCATCCAGCGCACATAGTCTAGTGAGAAGCCGGGGGTCAAATTGATGTGCTCGACGAGCCTTCCGGGGGTGCAGATTAGGACGTCGACCTTGGATGTGTAGTCGACAATGTGATCCGGAAGAGACCCGGCGATCGGCTTCGTTACTGCTGCATCTCCATCTTCTGCTGCGGTGTCTTCAACATCCTTCCATGCCTCCAATTCCCTTTGGTGTGCGACACGATACGCTTCAGGGTCGTACCTCTCCCTCTTTTCGATGAGACTGGCTTGCTCATGCTTCAACTGCTGACTACCAATGGAAATGCCGATGCGCACTCTCTTCTGCTCTCGGCCATCGAATGCGCTGGCGCAAAGCTCAAATACCTCCTGGGCCTGCTTGACCAACTCACGCGTCGGCAAAACGACCAGAGCCCGCAGCCTCGTCACGGCGCCTTGGCTGATGTCGCGCACGATAGGCAAAGCGTATGCCAGGGTCTTACCGGAACCAGTGGCTGCGGCAACGAGGACATCCCCCTGGCGATGCTTGCAAGACGGCAGAAGCAAGGGAAGAGCGGCTGTCTGAACAGCAAAAGCGTCCTTGAACCCCTTTGACTCGAGAATCTGTGCTGCTTTCGGGTTGATACCAATGTCTGCAAAGGGTGTCCGTGTGTCGGGAGCTACGCGGATCGGGGCGGCGAGCCATGGTGGCAGCGTCTCGTAAGATGGTTTCGAGTTATCGAGGGCGGTCGGTTCGGGTTGTGGAAGGGGCACCAAGTCGTATTCTTCTTCCTTCTCCTCTTCCTCGTCCACGTCCATCTTGTCCGCGGCTTCATTCTTGGCGATTAGTTCTGCTGACTTTTTCAAGTACTTTGTAGCCTTAGCCAGGACGTCCTTGTGTCGTCTGTCGACAGCGTCATCTTCTGCGTCCTCGTCCTGTTCGCGGTCTTTCTTCTTCTTTTTCCTATCCTTCTTTTCCTTGGCATCCTCTACTTCTGGAGCCTCGACCTCAGATTCGCGCTTCTTATTTTGCTTCTTTCCCGACTTGGTGTCTTTTGACTCCAATTTCTCAGACTTTTTTGGTGACGTCTCTTCTTCGTTTAATGCAGCACCAGTTTCCGACTTTCTTGACTTCTTCTTCTTGACGGGGGTATCTACGGCCTCGAGCGGCTCTTCATGTTTGCGCTTCGTCGCCGGGGACAGGACGTCAGGTTCTGTCGGTGCTGCACTCAAAATTGAGGTGCGAGGTTTCTTGGACGGTACGAATCGTGCATACGGAACGGCCGCGGTGGTACCTTCGGTCACGACTGGCTCGCTAGCTGGTATCGCGGATGGTTCTGGAGCTGGGGGAGGAGGCGGCGCCGAAGCTTCGACAGGCGCCTGAGCCTCCTTCTTTTTGGATGGGATGTAACGAGCGTACATGGTGTCAATCGGGCTCTCGCAAACCTTGTAGAGTTTCTGCAGACGTTGCGCAAACCTCTTTCTTTTCGCAGCGAGGCTTGACATACAGATATTGGAGGGGCACCTGTCGCACCGTCCCAAAAAAAAGTTGGATGAACTTCCTTATCGTAGTTCTGCCAGGCTCCACCGCTTACCATTTCTTTCTTATCGGACCACCATGCCGCAGCTCCCCCCTTAGCTCCAGTCGCGTACCTTCCAGGTGGTTGCGCAAGGTACCTACCTAGCTAAACAGGATCTTGAGGAACACACCTCTCCGTCCTTTTCCATTTGCAACTACATATCTTGTCCCGCGAGTTTACGCTTGACAACCTGCAATGCTCCATCATCGTTCTTCTAGGTGACCACCGCTCGCGCCGAGCATATAGACAACATGGCTCGAACATACAATATCGCTATGGCTAGCGACTTCTTCTTCCCACAGCCAGGAGGAGTCGAAAGTCACATTTACCAGCTATCCACGAAGCTCATCGATCGAGGCCACAAAGTCATTATCATTACCCACGCTTATAAGGGTCGCACCGGTATTCGAAACCTGACAAACGGCCTGCGAGTCTACCACATCCCCTTCCTCGTCGTATTCCGATCGGCTAGTTTCCCAACCGTCTTTTCAGCCTTTCCCATCATTCGCAACATCCTCATTCGAGAACAGATCGAAATCGTCCACGGCCATGCGAGTTTGAGCACCTTTTGCCATGAAGCTATTCTGCATGCGAGGACCATGGGTCTCCGGACCGTCTTTACGGACCATTCGCTTTTTGGATTCGCCGATGCTAGCAGTATCTTGACAAACAAGATTCTCAAGTTTTCCCTGAGTGACGTGGACCACGTTATTTGTGTCAGCCATACCTGGTACGTCGCGCCGCGCCCTAGCCCTCGGACAGGCATAACTGACTGGAATTGTAGCAAGGAAAATACCGTCCTCCGAGCATCTCTAGATCCCCTCATGGTTTCAGTCATACCCAACGCCGTCGTGTCTGAGAACTTCCGTCCACTCGATTATCCCCCAACCGACGCCAATAATGCATTTGGCCAAAATCCACCTCCCGCACATCACCTGGGACCGAACGATGTAGTCACAATCGTCGTGATATCTCGTCTCTTCTATAATAAGGGAACGGATCTCCTAACGGCTGCGATCCCTCGCATCCTCGAGAACCACCCGAACACGAGGTTCATCATTGCAGGCTCAGGACCCAAGGCCATTGACCTCGAACAAATGATTGAACAAAACGTCTTACAAGATCGGGTAGAAATGCTGGGACCTATCAGGCATGAAGAAGTACGCGACGTCATGGTTCGGGGCCATATTTACCTCCATCCTAGTTTGACGGAAGCCTTTGGTACTGTGATTGTAGAAGCAGCCAGTTGCGGGCTGTACGTGGTATGCACTCAGGTTGGTGGTATTCCTGAGGTCCTCCCGTCGCACATGACTGTCTTCGCCAAGCCAGAGGAAGACGACCTGGTTGCTGCGACGGGGAGGGCTATTGCTGCACTACGAGCAAACAAGATTCGAACGGAACGTTTCCATGAGCAGGTCCAGAAGATGTACTCATGGACAAATGTTGCTGAACGCACCGAGCGCGTGTACCAAGGAATCACGGGCGAGCTCAGCGAAGCCGAATTCTATGGCTATGACGCTGCCAATTCCTCGACATTCGGCAATAGTAGAGTGCGGTCTTTCGCCCTCATCGACCGACTCAAGCGATACTACGGCTGTGGTATCTGGGCTGGCAAGCTCTTTTGCCTCTGTGTCATTGTTGACTACTTGCTATACCTGTTCTTGGAACTGTGGTTCCCGCGAGAGGAAATCGACATTTGCCCCGAATGGCCGCGTAAAGTTCCTCAAGATGCGGAAGACTCTAAGGAAGACTGAGCGTGGTCTCATTATTTGACTCGCACAACTAACCGGACTGCTCCGGGGACAGATTGTTCGGCTGTTCAATAACCACGAGACGCAAGATCTGGGTTAATGTTCGAATCAAATTGTATAATTCCAGGCATAAGAGCAGCGACGCTGCCGACCAGTGGTTATCGGCGTGGACCGGCGATGGCCGGCGGAAATCAACGGACATTGAAAACTGCGCTACCCCGAGTCAGCCCATCGAGTCTTCCAGATCTGCAACCAAATACTTTCAACGGGAGAGATCCTCCAATGGTAGCAGCCTGAAAGGAAATCAGCATGGAGTAGGGGTCTCGGTGCGCCGGATGGGCCTCCGTAGACACGACCCGGAGAGCCCCGAGAAAGGACGGGATTGGTTGGCATTCACGATGTGCTCAACACCATAGCGCAGGAACCATCTTTAACGGTCTGGGTCGGCAGTGAGCTGCCTGTTCCGGTCAGGCGCCCGGGTGGGCCATGCGACCATTTGAGCCATCTGAACCCCCCACCACGCGCGCATCTCGACCATCTCACATGCATAGCGACACAAGACAAAACCCAGCGATTTCCGCTCCTCGTTTGCGAATTCTGGCCGCAGTCATCAGCGATACATATTGTTTGCTTATTATATCCCAGCCACAGTCGGCTTCTCAAATCATCAACGAAGCGATTCCCAAGTTTTCAACTTCACAAGACCCCGCGCATCCACTTGCCCGCGATGGCCGCCGCACAGGACCTCCCCATGGATCTCCCCATAATCGATCTCGACGTCTTTCTCAACGAGCCCCGCGACTCCGCTGCAGTCCGCGATGAGTGCCAAAAGGCCGCGACTGCCCTCATCACCTATGGCGCGCTCGTGCTGCACGACTCCCGAGTCGCCGAATCAGACAACACTACTTTCCTCGACTTGCTTGAGGACTACTTTGCCCAGCCGACTGAAGAGCTCAAGAAGGATGAGCGTCCGGAGCTAAGCTACCAAATCGGTGTCACTCTTGAGGATACAGAAAAGCCCAAATGTGCAGTAGACGAGCCCTGCCTGAAGGTCATCGAGCGCCTGGCGGAAACCGAGCGCCCTCTCGATATCACAGCACACGACCCCGACCCAAAGTGCCGTTTCTTCTGGCGCATGGCCGAGAACCCCCCGTACGAGACCGAGTTCCCCGGGCTCAACGCCCCCAATGTCGTCCCCGAAGCTCCGCACATCCGTGAGCGTTGGCCTCCTGCCATGGACAAGTGGGGAACCTCAATGAAGCAAGCCGTTACGGGCCTGGCAGAGATGGCGGCGGTCGGTTTGGGTCTCCCTGCCGATGCTTTCAGCTCTGCTGGCAAGTACGGGCCTCACCTTCTCGCACCAACGGCTTCTGACTTGGTCAAATACGGCAAGCAGGACACCATTCTCGCCGGTTTCCACACAGACCTGAACTTCCTGACCATTCACGGGCGTTCTCGGTATCCAGGCCTGCACATCTGGGCGCGCAACACGGGAAAGAAGATTGCCGTCAAGATTCCTGAGGGCAACTACTTGCTCGTCCAAGCCGGAAAGCAGTTGGAGCACTTGACGGGCGGGCTCATCAAGGCAGGCTTCCACGAGGTCGTGGTGAATGAAAAGACACTGGCCGTGATCGAGCGCCGCAAAGCCGAGCTCCCCGATCGCCCGCTCGTCCGCATCTCGTCCACGTTCTTCTGGCACTTGTCATCGGACCACGATCTCACTCCTATCCCTCAGCTGTCGGAGCAGGCACAAAAGGTTAGGGCTGAGCAATTCAACCTGGGCAGGGACGAGGGCGAGGAGGTTACGTATGCGCCCATGAAGGTGGGACAGCAGGTGCAAGAGTAAGTCATCCGATCTCTTGGATGCGTTTTCTGACTGATGCTAACAAATCGTAATAGGGAGCTCAAGCACATTGCTCTGATGACATGACGAGAAACGAGATTCGCTGTATTATGATAGTACTATTAATGACAAAATTCCCAAAGCGTGGTATGGATTTTTAAGCCTTGTAGAATTCCTCGCCCACAGCGACGTCCACCTTTTCCTTTGCAACTCTGTCGACGGCTGTCTTGGGGTCTTCGTCGCCGTCCAGCAAGTCTACCCACGATGTCGTGAAGCTGTCATTCTCCGCAATAAGCGCGGCGACCTCGGCGACGGTCTGTCGGCTCGATGTGCCCTTTGCCTCCTTTGTCTTTCCAAACTCAATCTTGCCGGCTGGTTCCTCGGTCAGCAGGCCGGGCCTCAGACTGATGCCCGCAAAGCCATCTGTCCTCTTTTTCGATTCCTGCCAGAGGGCCTCGTCGGCGGCGATCTTGGCGAGGGAATAGTTGTAGAGCTTCTTGTTGCCGTCAAGGGCGTCTTGCCAGGCTTTATCGGACCACCAGGTGGGTTTCGTCTTGCGGGAGCTCAGGTAGGAGACGAGGATGAATTTCTTGATGGACGGGGTGGCGACGGCGGCGTTGATGAAGTGGATGGCGGCGTCGCGGTCGATTGTGAAGGTGCGAGAGGGGTCGCCTTTGCCGCCTGCGCCGGCGGACCAGAAGATTGTGTCTGGTTTGACTTCGTCTAGGATTGCTTGGGCTTTTTGTTGGGAGGTTACGTCTTCGATGCTGCGGACGAGGACGTTGAGTTTGCCGCTGCCCGAAGACGAGGGGGCGAGCTTTTCGATGGCGGGGACTTGGTCTTGGGTGCGGATTATGGAGGTTACGGTCCAGGACTTTTTGAGGAGGATTGGGGTTAGGTGCTGGGAGACTTTGCCGTGGCCGCCGAGGATGAGGACGTGTTTGCTCATGTTGGGCTGTTTTTTGTAACTGTTGAATTATCTAGAGAATGCGTAGGATTGTGTGGCTGGCAGGATACGTCGTGATGTCTTGCAGTGTGATGTGGTATGATGCCAGTCCAAAGGTATAAAGGTCCGTGTGAAGGAGAGGCAGACAGTCGATTCAAATAGTGGTCACATTAGGTGTACGGAAGACGAGACCGCGGGGCTTTGAAATCAACCTGGATGGCTTCCCCGCTCGGCCCCATCAAAAGCACGGCGTTAAGGGCCGTGGATGACTTGATTCGGATGCGGGCGGACTGGCCGAGGTGGATCTCTACTTGATTGTACGTATATCCGTACTTTACCTTACCTTTCATGGGAATGGGTACATGTTTTGTTGCGGAAAGAAGGACCCCGCGGATGAGCATTTTCGGGGACGGTGTCACGTCACCGGGGCGTCAGTGACGTACGTCCCGCGAGTTTATTTGCTTCGCTTTGGCAGCTGTTCCCCACCGGATTGGCTAAAAGCCGATAACGAGCTTTCTTTGGGAAAGCACTCAATTGAGTTTGTGGTGCTTGCCCCCGAGTCAGAATCCATGGCTTTCGGCGTTAGTTACTCAGCAACTTGGACGTCAGTCTTGGCCAACATGTCGTGCCCCTCCTTGACGCCTTCTCAGGTCGGCTCTCTACTCATGTTCGACTCTCACCATGATAACGCGCTTGGTTCAATTCTACGCAAGATACTTTGACTTATGCTTCAAGCGTCTAGCAGATCAAAGTCGCCCGGAAACCTGAGCGCAGCAAGATCGAATCTCTCCGCCTCGAGATCCGTCAGGCTCGACTGGAAGAAGTGAGGCGTCATGGGCTGAATCATGTGATTTTTGTCTAGGAGACGGGCTTTCCTGATGGACATGATGACGGGAAGGTTTTCTCGAGGAGGAGGCCTATGGAGAAGATCATGTTAGTGAGGTAGGATGCCCATGCTTTTCTCGGCCGGCTTGCTGGGTTGCGGAAGTCGTCGAGGCGGAGGAAGGGGTAGCGGCAGTGGACTTTGGTCTCGTCGAAGAGGGAGGTTTCTGTTGCGGTGTCGAGGGGGATCTGCTGGTCGGGTCTACGTGCTGTGTTGCCGCCATCGTGGACTGATGGATTAGGTAGTGCTTGTGGTGGTGGGTTGTCTTCCTCTGAGCGAGCAATGGTAGCCAAGAGGCCGATGGCGGGCGAGCTCCTTGAGAGAGAAGCTTCTGGTCCGATTCCCGGCCCTGATGCGAATGAGACTCTGCGTCGGTGGTGATGGTGTTTGTCTGCGTGGTGATGTGGATGAGACGCTTCATGCGCGCGAGACAACGATGATGGTAGCGACGGCTCTTGCACATAGCTGTGTTGGACATGATTGTTCCGATTATCGACGACCACCTGAAGACGAGCGTCGGTCTCTTCGAGACGCGATATGCGCTCCTCCAACAACGCGATGTCACCCAGCCTTGCTAGGGGTGTGTGCGTCGCGGGATGGTGAAGAAGATGATGATCTGAACTCCTAGAAGGGGAGGTGATACCGCAGCATCAGTATAACATTACAAGTTTGGACCAGGAGGGTTGCGAGCAGATCCAGATCGGCGAAGAGAGAGAGAGATCAACCGTCGCAAACTACTGTCTATGAACCAGCCAACAACGTGAAACTAGTTGTTTCCTCCTTCGCAACTGGGGAAGAGCAGGGGAGAAGGAGAGAAACTTTACAGCGGAGGGAACCCGGGGCCCGGGGGCCCGGTTTGATAGGACGACGGGAGCACCGCCTCGTTGCATCGCTCTCCCGACCTGGCGCGGTTGGCGCAGGGTCTCTGATCATCGCATTTTTGCTGGTCGAGGGGGAAAAAAAAACAAAGATTGTCAGCCCCTTCCCCTTTTTGCACCTGTCCAGGTTTCCTCTTCTTTTGGGAATGGTGGGGTTTGAAGTTGTGATGATCTTGGTCAAAGGGTCAACCCAACTTGGGCAATGAGTGGTTGTTTCAAAATTGGTGACAGTGCTGCTTTAGGGTACCAGAGAATGGATGTCTCTGGCTCTTACACACAGTGAAGTGGAAACCCAGAAGGAAAAGGAAAAAAAGAAAGAAGAAGAAAGAAGGAGAAATAAGAAGAAAATAGCAACGTACCTTTCGCCGACGACACCGTGAACAAGCCTGCGTCTTTCTCCGCTTGGCCGGTGGTTCGCCGCAGTCTTCGGTCGCGGGTGCGGTGATTGTGGGGTTGAACGGGGACCCGGCGGGGGCCGGTGGCGTCATGGCCGCCGGGGGTGGCCTTTCTTTGAATGGTGTTTCTTGTTTCCTCTTTCCGTAGTGTTGTTGATTCTATTTACGGGGGAGCTGAAGAGTTCAGTTGTTTCGAGTTGAGGAGATGATGGCATTCTACATTCTCAAGTCTCTATGTTGCCACAGGCGGCAGTTTGAGTGACGACGGAAAGATGGATGATTGCCGCCCAACTGAGGCTGGCCGAGGAGATGGTGCGACTGATAAGCATATCCGTATCCTTACGTGGTAATCAACTCGGCATCCTCTCAGTCAGCTAGCTTTCGGGAGATAGAGCTGTGAGACTATGGAGTCGTGGGTCTCCTTCCCGTCTTCTTCTGATCGGGAGTTGCGCAGTGATGGGATTCAGTTGATTAATTCCGTGTAAGTCAAGTTGACGGGGAACGAAGAAGGGCGAGATAGACAGATCTCCAGCACTGTACCGAAGCATCTGAAAGATATCGCGGGCCAGTGAACCATGGCACCAACCGGACCTTGGCTTACGACAGGAATTAATTGTTATTCCTTGACAGTGTTCCTTGAAGGGGTACACACGGGTCCCTTTTGGTGTTTCTCGCCTTGCTCCGCCACCGCACAGCTCGAGATTTTTGTTTGGTGTTTTCAATGGCATCATCAAACAAAGTCGCAATCTTCGCAAAGCTCGCTTGATTTTGACATGATTAACGAAGACCCAAAATGCTCTGCCTTTCGGTTCGACATTATTTGCAGCGTTAAAGTGTGAAGTAGCAATTACACAGATACCGACATGATAAAACGTGGAGCGGGTTCGGATTCGTACGTCGTTTGTTTCCCAACCCGCGCCGCTTTGACGTTGTCCTCTCGCGGCATCAACTAACTGCAGGAGAACACACCTGCAGTCCTGCACATGAAAAACCCGAATACGTTCGAAACGTCAAAAAGCAAAGACGAACCATAAAGCAGGCTCCTGGGCCTCGGCATATCCTTTTCTTGATTTTCCAAATGTCGGGAAAAAAAAAGTTGGTCGAGACTCGCGATGATGTCGGCGCCATGCTAGAATAGGCATTCTTACCGCATTATGCTCTAGATATCCCACGTAGCTTCTTCACGTGGATGGTACCGAGGAAGTGCGAGGCTACCAAGAAGAGACGATCGACGGTGCAACCTTCGATCACTATAGTCGCACTATTACCGTTCAGTATATCTCTGACATTGGCGTCCCATCCACCGAGTGAGAGTCTAGGAGAGTGCACCACCAGGAAGATGGGACGGAGTGCTACCACATGACGTGTCTGCCCTCCTCCTGGGCGGGATGGGCGTGATCAAGGAAACGAGAGGAATTTTCGACTTTGACTAGCGGAATGAGCCCGACCTCGGATCCGGGTCGCCCACCGCCCGAACGAGAGGGCATGCCTTGGGTGTCGTAAGATTCTCGGTGGGCGACCGAAAGGTGCCCTGCCTTTTTTTTTCTTTCTCCTACCTTGCACACCCCCGGCGCGGGATTGTTTTGACAGCTGCGTTTTAGAAAGTCTTGACTGCCGAAGGGGGTAGGGGAGACGACGGGCCTCTTTCTCTATGCAGAATCAAGCTGCACCAGGGGAGCGTGCCGAGTCAACCGAACGCGTCGGGGGAGGCTGAAGATAACCCTGTTTCTTTTTGTCGCCTGGTAGGGCATGATAAGGATGTGGAGATTTCTATGGATAGCAACAGAGGACTCCGTAGCAAGAGTCTTGCCTGATTGCCAGTGCAGCCTACAGAAAGAAGAAAGAAAACTTCCGTGGCCGGTTACCGAACGGAGATCGTGCAAAGCGTGCAAAGCCCTGAACCTCCCCCCTGTCTACGGTCTCCCTGATTGCCCGCGCTTGACGGCGTGTCGGTGTAAGAGATGGCTGGATTGGGGTTGAGGAGGTGACCAGTCTGGCAGTCCTGCCGAGGGGGAAAAGTGTACGATGGCCGGGGTGGTAACGGAGTACAGACGAGTCGGTATGGGTTGCGACGCGGGGATCATGCAAGTTTCCGAAGTTTGCCTGTTGGCGAGTTTGACAGGTGACGCCGTGTACGGGGGTGTTCCGACGTCAGGTCGGGCAGCGGTGGGTGATGCGAAGAGCAGATGAGGACGAGGAGGCTCTTCCTCTCCCCCCGGTTGTCGTCAGGGATTATTAACGTTAGTTACTTAGTCCGGTTTCTGGTGGCTTCTTTGGGGGGAATGAGAGACAATACGGATAACCCTGATTACCTTATTGAGAACGGATATGTTCGATAGACTCTTTTGCGTTGCAATGTTCGGATTTGAATGCGACGCCAGTAGTTTAGTTGGGGCTCTCCACTTGGGGCCAAGACACAATTGGGGGCCCTCTAAGCTCCCGATCGAACTGTTCCATTGTCTAGAGACGTGCAGTGGACCGAGAGACTGAGAGCCTCAAGACACAGAGAGAAAGGGCTGATGGAACTTTGAAAGAGACATTGGCGGGTCGTGAGGGATGAACCTGGAGAGGGGGTGGTTTGGCGGCCGGAAGGGCGAGAGAAAAGGTGGGACGAAGGAAGGATTGGGGGTTTCATTGGTCTGAAGAAGATCAACTCAAACACTCCACGTCTGGAACGGGCTGGCAGCAACCCTGCCAACATGCAAGCATTGGGGCTTCAGTCTTTAGATCCCTGGGACTTTGCGGGAGGGGGGAGGGAATAAGAGTGAGACTAAGACGTGACTAACGAAGGCCACATTATTCCGTGCCCCTCTTGGGCTCTTGGGGGCTAGTTGCTCCCACTATGCAGTAGTTGTCTTGCGGGACGGGACTTGACACGCTTACTGTCAGTCAAGAAGCAAGTACTGCGTACGTAGACATATTGAGTCTAGTGCTGCAGAAGACTGTGCATCGGAGCCGCGCTTTGAGCCTCCAACTGGCGTGCAGGGATCAATATCAATACCATTGTGAGACGGTTGCGACCCCTGGAGATCCCTGGTACATTCATCTTCCTCATTGAGACATTGACATACGCTCATACGCACAGAGGAAGAGAGGAAGAGTGAGTGTGAGTTGCTCCCTCTCTCACTGTCCCGACTCTGCGTCACGTCAGCCAAAACTCTCACAGTAAGGTTTCTCGGATGATGGGGGGGAGGGGTGTTCAAACCGTCAGAGAATTTGATGTGAACGACGGTCGACGGACCGAGGGAGAGACGAGGAATGGATGGGGTACCTAAACAATGTACATACATGGCACCATGTCATGTACTCTCTGTCAATATACGCTGAAGAGTGTAAGAGGAAGGGGGTACGTGGCCACCGGCACATCTTTGTTTAAAGATTCCTGTTCCCCCCCAGCCCTCTTTTTCTGGGACGGCAAGTTCCTTGGTCTCTTTTTTATTTATTTTGGGACTGGCATTGTATGATGTTTATTGAGTGTTTAATTTGTCTTGTTTGAACTGGCCTTGACGTTGACAGCTTCCGAGGCTTGGCACGAAAAATCAAGAAGACGAACAAGAGGAATAGAGAGAGGGCGATTGTTGAGCCGCTGGATCGACTTACATCGGAAAATACCACCCACCTCACGCCGTCACCTGACACTACCTAGTCGTCATTGGGACATTGAACCTGCTTTCGAGATCAGGATTTCATCATACCTCACCACACTCGAGTTGGTTACGAGGTTATTCGGAGGAATTCCCCCACCACCAAAAGGCCCCGAGCTCATACTGAACATAATCTACTACGACGCAACGAACATATTCAAACGGCCTTTACGTACCAAAACATATACCACAAAGCACGAATAGCGATAATCATTTACTCTCACGACTCAACCATCTCACTTCTTCATCATGGCCGACAACCAACCTGACGCCAAAACGCCTCCCACGAGTCTGGGAGGGCAAACGGGAGTGGGAACAGGAACACCAAACACACTGAGCGAAGCAACGAGGGCACAAACAACACCAACACCCTCAATAAAAGCGACGCCATCATCATCATTGCCTGCTAGAGCCTCATTCTCATCATCATCGGCACCAATAAGGCAGAACACACCAACGCTCTCACAGACGTCTTCACAAACACCAACACCAACACCATCACCACCGCCGCCGCCGCCGCCGCCTCCACCACCACCATCGAGTTCCGCCCGCCCTCTCACAACCTTCATCATCTCAACCACCACAAACGCAACATCAACACCCACACCATCCCTCTCCGACCCGCCGCCACTCCCCTCACCAACATCCATCCCCGGGGTGATACCCATCTCAACACCAGGCGTCGGCGACCAAATCCCCACGCCAACGCCATCCTTCATCCCACCGCCTCCAGCCCCCGTGATACCAGAGACCACGCCCCTCAGCCTCATCCCGACCCCGACGCCGACTCCCACGCCAAGCGGCAACGCCAACAGCGGAAGCGGCGGCATCGCCTCGCCCAGCCAAGCCGAGACCTCGGGCGGCAGCAACGTGAAGCTGATGCCGGCGCTGCCTATCGCGTTGGGCTCCGTGGGCGGGGTTTTGATCTTCGGGTTGGTGATTGGGATGCTGTACCGTAAGGGCAGGTGGCCGTTCCGCAGCAAGAGGAACTTTGCGCAGATTGACGAGTTGGAGGTGGAGAGGCAGCAGGAGCTTGAGAGGCAGAACAAGATGAAGTGGGATCCGAGGGTGACGAGGACGTACAGGACGCAGGATGCGGGTGTCAACTTTTGATGACGGAGATAGCATAGCAGTAAATTACGGCTATAGACGATTGGAACGTCTTCATTCACATCACTGATTTATTCCGTCATTTATTGTGACTTTTTGTGTGCTTGTAGAGTTGCTTAAGCCCGGTGTCTCTCTCAACTCATCACTACAAGTAGAGACATGGTGCTGTGTTGAGTAATCTCACAGTTCAGTGTCAGCCGCTCATCGCTGTGGCTCAATTCTGAGCAATCAACTGAAATGCCCTCATAAATCATCTCTACTACGTAACTACTGAATGAACAGAGTACTGAAAAGCTCTCGCCGAGTCGGCGCCGCTCTACATGGAGCACGAACCAGGTACATGCAAACACAGGCTGCCCGCGGAAAGGGCTGTCCACGAATCATCCCAACCTTTCTCAAACCGCTCGCAACGCGGCCGTTCCTCCCAGTCTGTGTTCTGTCCCTCCCTCTCGGTAAGTCAGTTGCAGAGTGGGTGGTGTTGGCTCTTGCGTGAGTTCGCCTCACCCTCCCAAATGGAAAGGGTCTCTTTTGCACTTCGGGTGGTAAAGTTTTTCTACCAACCCACCTTCAGGCCACCCAAAGAGCCGGCCTTTGTGAAGTTCGGATTTCAGCGGTGCTTTGAGTTTTTTTTGGGGCTTTTTGGGAGGGCCGCTTGTTGGTTTTGGTGGTCGAGGCGTACGGGGCAGTTGTGACTAGACGGACTGGACTGGACTTCGTTCGGGGCCGTGTGTGGGTGGGTGTGGGACCGCGTCACGGCTGCGGAAGTGGAGGGCGGACGGGGTGAGATGGTGCTCGGATGGAAGTGGTGAGTTGCGAAGATCCGGAGTAGGAGGATTATGGAGTTTGTGTGAATTTCCACCAACTGGATACAATCATCTTATCAAGCTGACAAATTTGTACGAGACAGGCCACAGTGAGTATGAGAAGTGAGTACGATGAAGAACGGCAAACCAGTTTTATCTAGATTTCGGACGGCTGATGAACAAAGTTACGAAAGCGATGAACCTGGTACGGGGGGACTCGCAACCCGTCACTTGGTAGTCAGGTAGTAAACCGGCACTCATCAACCCAGCAATCCAGATTCAGCACACGCAAGGATACACCTGGAAGAGCCTCACACTCTCTTTCCCGTTCATCAGCCTCTCGCACCTTCAAGGTTCGACTAATTGTCGGGTTCTTCCCTAGCCGACGGGGATGGATGGATGGCGGGCGGCGGGCGGCGGGTAAAGTCTGTTCATGACAGGTGAGCCGAGCGAGGCTTCCCGCATATTGGAGGTGTAGCGAGCGTTTATTTGGTGGGGTTTCCGTTGGGGGCCTATGGATGGGGCGCGTGTGATGTAGAGGGAGGATGCTTGTTTGTGAAGGTTGTTATGTCAGGAGAGGCAGTATAGTGTAAGTAGCAACTGTCGCCTGCCTCGAAGATGCCGCCTGTGATGCTTCTTGATGGCGTCCGGCTGTACGAGCACTAGTGTGTAATCACATACGACAAGGGGAATCGAGTGTATCCCCGTCCCTTTCAGCTATAGGCCAGGGTGAAGTCTTTACTATACATGAATCCAGAATCCTTTGAATCCTTCCCGGAAACCTATTTCTCACCTTTCGCCATGGTCTTGTGTGGTACAGTACACGAACGTGGGCGGAATGTGTCCAACACCTAACTGGACTCGATCACCACACCAACCATACTGACAGCAGTAGGCCCGGTGCCTCGAAACCTTCATAGGTCTCAACACCGTCCATGTCTCTGTCTTGGGGTCAGAAGTCGCTTACTAAGGCAGTGGTTTCTTGGCGGGGGAGGTTCAGGATCGGGACGAGGTCGTGCCATGTGCCGCTGATCAGGCTGCATGATGCGCGCGTGTAAGGAAAATTATGTATATTCCTTATATCAAATGCTGTGACAAGATCTCATATCTGCTTCTGTGAAGCCGCTGTTAAGCTAAGTAGAGATCCATATGGCACTAGCTACGATGTGTTCAATCGCACATCAGTCCTTACATTGATCGGACAAGTAATTGCAAGCGTGTTATATTACGAAAGTTTCGGGAGATACTCGAAACAGTCAGCGTATACATTGTTATCTTTACGCGTCGACAACCTCAAACTTGACGAGGATGGAACACTTGGTTTCTCTTCCCTTGAGGTCAAGCATGCGGATAAAGACCCAGCCCGGTATCGTGTAGAGCAGTCGTACCGCGCCAACGGCAAAGATTGGGTTCTTGGCGAAGCTGTCATCACTCTTGATGAGCATCCGCAAGAAAACCATTTCGTTGTCTTGGTATTCCCACTCTAGGACCTCGTCCCATAGCGGGTCGGTGGGTGGTGGATTCTCTCCCTTGTGCAAGAATCCTGTCAGCTTGTGCTGTTTGTAGCCAGCCGTTTTCCTCTTTGGAGGCTTGATATCGAGATCATGAGGATGTACAAGCGTGCACGTGAGGTAGGGCTTGATTGTCTCGTCTTCGTCGCGATCGGACGGCACGGGAATGTCGGTGGCACCGCCGACGTGTAGACGGAGTTTTCGCTTCCTTCCGCTGCTGAGGTGGCCCGAGCCACCGGGCCGGAGCTCGGCGGGCTTCAAAATGAAACCCTCAGAACCGGCGAATAACGCCTCATTGAGCTGCATTGATGCTCCAAATGTCTGCCAGTTGAGGGCACAGATCTGGGCGCCAATTCCCCAAAAGGGAACGGGATGGAGATTTTTGGAAGAGATGCGAGTTCCCTTGGGGAAAACACGCATCAGATGGTGAGCGTTGTGGCGGGAGATTTTGTCAGTGTGCGTCGGCAGATGGGAGGCCAGCCCAGACTCGGAGACGTTGATGAGGTGATGGTGCGGCGCATCTTGCAGAACCTCCTCAAACCATGAATTGTTGATGGGCTTGACGGACTGGGCGTAGACGCCGAGTGCCTCTAGTTCTGGGACAATCAGCGAAGCAGGCGCAGCCTTCTTTTTCTCCTTGTAATCTTTCTTGGCCTTCTTTTCCTCCTCGTCATCATCACTTGAGCTCGAGCTACTGTCGTCGGCCTCTCCGGGGAAGTGATATTCGACAATGACAACAATCTTGTTGCCGAGTTCCTCCAGACGGACATGGTTGGCCTGGCCCTCTTGCTCGGCGTGGCCTTTTTCTCTGATGGCTTGGCTAAGGAGGCGATCTCCAAAGACCTCTCTCATGATGAATGCCAGGCGCAGCTGACCCTCAGGGTCACAGTGATTCTCGAGAGACAGAAGGATTGGCGCAGCGGGGTGTGGTTCCTTGGCTTCTTGGTCGACGACATCTCGGATGGTCTCGCAGACGGTGCGGAAAGGGATGTTGGAGACGAGGGTGTATCCGTGGGTGACCTTGGGCTCGTCCTTGTTGTCGGGGTTATCCCAGGCATCGATCTCGACGCATCGCGCGCCAGCACGCAACGTCTCGTCATAGGCCTCTGCCGAAGAGCTTCCATAAAGCTGGTGGGCCAGAAGGTAGGTGTTGTGGCTGGAGCTGATGAAGTATTCGGGCAATGGGTGGGATCTATCAGTAAGCTCGCGGGGCACGCTGATGTGAGGCTTGTACACGAGGGCTTGCAACTCGGGGGTGAGCTGCTCTGAGTCGACGTTTGCTTCCTTGGAGGAGATGGCCTTCTGATCGACAAGGAAAGACTTGATGGCACGGCTCACGCGGAGACGGTGCTTAAGGTCTGAGTCGCGTGCAGCGTGGCCTCCGCCGGCCAAGGTGGTGTTGTCGGTCGCATCGCCGAGCTCCTCTTCATCCTCTGGCGCCGATTTGGAGAAGGGATTGAGGTTGGCAAACTTTGAAGTTAGTGAGGCCATTGCTGGTGACGTTTCCGCGGCGGTCGTCTCTCTAGATTGCCTCTTCCGGAAGTGAGGATAATGTTTCTAACCCCAGATGTCCACTAGGTACGCGGGGTATGTGTAGATATTAAAGGGAGAGAAATTGAGATGGTCGCAAACAGGAATTCCGGCAAGATGATGGCGGGAAACGACGACGTCAATCTTGGCTGATGCACGCCGCGTAAGGTAGCAGCAGCGCAACAGCAGGTGGCAGGAACAAGCTGTGGACTGGAGTTGCCCCTCCTTCCCGTCAGCTCAGCTCCTGCTGCCACACCTGCCGCATCTTCTCCGATGGAGGGGCTGCGGAGTGGAGACGCTAAGATTAGATTGGCGGGGAGCTCAAGCAGCTTTGACGAATTGAATTCCAGTCTCTCTCCCTTATTCGGCTAGAGGATTGCTTACATAAGTTCCGGCCCTCAGTGTTCCCTTAGCTCGGAGCCCACAGCTCTTGGTCAAGTTCGTCTCAACACACGAACACCACCATCAGATGGCGCTTGATCATCGGCCTCGATTGGCTTCTAGCACATGGACTACCCATTATCTTGCCCGGTATCTTCATGCCTGCCTGGCAATCGACTGCCAAAACGGTGTCCGACGTTTTTTTCGATGGCACTCTGGGACCGACAATGCTCTCCATGGCTTCAAGTTGGAGAATCCGAGCTCAATCATTGGATCATTCTTGAACAATGTCAGACGACGCTCCGAGCAGTGAAAACAACCAATCAGACCTGAAAGACACTTTCAATTCGGGGGTATTCGAGGAGAAACAAAGATTGCTACGATACCACCCCGAGCTCCCTGACGGTAGCGTCGTCAGCGTTCCAATCCAAGCCGGTTCTCTCACCGGAATCATTCTCCACCTCGGCGACTCTTTACCGGCTGGGCATCTTGGGAGCCGGGCGGCATCTGGAAACATTCATTCAGCCTTGTGGGTCCGCCCATGCTGCAAGTTGAAGCTCCTCCTCCGAGGCTGTCGTTTCCGCCCCCAAACCCCTTGCCATACCCCTAGACCTCGTGGTATATCCTTCCGCCTCCAACCTGGATTGAACGCCAAGGACTTCGTCGACTACTGGCATCAGCTGGTGGCCATACGGTGTACCGAACATCTCTGAAAATGTTAGGCAGAGTTCTGCGCGACCCTCCTCCAATACAACCCCACGCTTGTTCCGGAGACAGCTAGCTGCTTGTTAGTTACCCCAGCACATGGATTTGTCTCGCCAGAGTTGGTATCGACCGGCAATAATTACTCGACTGTGGTGCCCCTCTGTCTTATACCATAATACTCGGCTCTCTGTTGTTAAAATCGCACATCTAGGCCTCATCATCTTTGACTCACTCGAATTCGCATTGACAAGCTCTCCGCCTCGTAGGCTGTGTCGTCTAAGGACCGTCACTTCAGGCAGCAGACAGATACAACTTATAAGCATCGGGCCTGGTATCTACCTCAAGTAGTAACATATCGGCCGACGGAAAGGCCTTCAGGCGGGCGAGACCGTTTGGAAATGTCTCAGTCCTTCCTGTCTGCGGCCGCAAACGATATCATGAGCCTGGGGATTTAACGCATTCCTCATCAAACATTGGCAGGCGAACCAAATGCAGCTCGGAGGGTTATTGACCTGGCGATGCATGTGCGAGAAAAAAAGCACTATCGAGAGGGCTAACGCAAACGCACGGAGCACTACTGCAAGGGTAACAAGCATCTCGATGGGGCCATGGAGGAGTCTGGACGGGCAGCTAGACAGCTTCCCGAAAGCTGCCTCCCTGCCGCTGGCGTCATCATCAGCTTACCCTACACTCCGTCAAAGACTGATTGATGCGCGCGAGGAGTCTGCCTGACTGCCTGCCTGTATGCCTCCCTCGTCGCCAGGAAGAGAGTGAGGAGGTTGGAGTCGAATCCATCGTCCGACACACCGCCAAAAGGCTGTACGTGGACAGCGCGGCACCGACAGAAAACAATCAGTTCTGTCGCGTCATTTGATGGACGAATGCACGGGATACATTCAGGACAACACACCTCGCCTTCGACACTCGGGTCAGAAATAGCTGGAAGGACGTTGGATCGGCATGGGAGGGTTGCGGGATGAGCGGCCTGCGCCTCCGTGAATGCGGTCGCTGGTCGTACGGCATGCGGGGTCCAACAGTCTCTCGCAGATTCGCGCACACACTTCTTCTGTTTCTTCTCTGGATGGCACACTGACACACTGGTGTTGGGCCTCCAGCATTGGTGTGTCCATCTGGTGCTACACGGCGACATCCAGTCATCCAGGGTGTTCCCAAGACCAGATTCACCCAGTCTGTAGAGATGACTGGTCCCTCGTACGAAAGTGCCTCCAGCCTATGGCGTGCTGGAGTTTGAAGGAATAAGCTTCTCGGAGGGTTGAGCCATGACGTCGAAAGACTGCGGCAAAGTTCTTTTGGGAAGATTTGGGATGACTGGATGCTGTCTGGCGTCGGTGCTTGTGGGCGCTTGCTCGCTGCTGGTGCCGCAAATGGGCATGTTCGATTTTGGCCGCATCAAGCAGCTTCCCACCCCAGCGCAGCGATCGGCACCTTTGGGTCCCTTGGGGTCCTCTTGGAGGGGCGACGAACGGCGCCACACCTCCCTCTTCCCGTTTTTCTTCTTCCCAACTCTCGCTCTCTCTCTTTCGTCTATTACTTATTCACATGTGAAGCCAGACGCCTTCTCATCAATGTTCATACACTGATTGCTAAACAAATTCTATTCCAACGGTCGGAAGCGATCTGGTGTTGTTGCGCGCTTGTTCGTCTTCAAAAGCTCATCATGGGGGTCAATCCAGGCGTAGTGTTTCTACTGGTAAGCCCCAACAGCCGGCATCCACTAACACCATTTGAAACCGTGAACGATATCAGGTAATATCTAACCAAAATACTTCTATAGATCTGCATCGGACTGCTGACGACGGCCATGTGAGTTCTCAAACATCACCGACCGCAAATTTCTCTGCTAATCATTTCACAGCGTCGTTCACGTAACGAGCACCAATCTCGCCCTTCCCATCTCGCCGTTCTTGTCTCTGCTTCCGATTCTGCTACCCATCCTCGGCACTATCAACGCATTTTACTACCCGCGCCTGCTATTCAATGCGAGCAACTCTCTCGCTCGGACCGAGCAGCTGTTTCCTACCATTATCCAGACACTTCAAGGCATCTTGACCACCGCTGTCGCCGTTATCCTGTTGCAAACCGCTCTTCCCGGCGATGGCCTAAACTGCGCCCTGTCTACCAGCTGGCAGCGCATGTTTGTCGCCAAGGATGAGTCGACCATCAGGCGCATCCAGGATAGCCTTAATTGCTGTGGCCTGAACAGCGTCAAGGACCGCGGTTGGCCATTTGGTGCTAATGCCCGGTGCGCCGAAATTACTGGTCGAGATACTGCCTGCATCGGACCGTGGAGGGATGCAACGGTGCGGAATTCCTCCATCGACTTAGGCATCGTCATCACCGTGGGTGTGCTACAGGTATGTCTGATATAGATATATACCAGGCCACAGCCGTTCCGGGCTAATGAGACATTCGTCACAGGTTCTGACGCTGCTCTTTATGCAGAGTGCCAGCAACTGGAGACACGCATGGTGGGCGCAACCCTGGAGCCACCTCTCAGAGCGTCCGATCGAAGAGCGCCAGCGCAGACCTCTTCTCACTGCTGCAATCTCCACACACTCAGCGCATGACAGTGGTGAGGAATCTGAAGACATTGTGAGATACAGCGACCTGAACCCTCATTATGGCACCACGGGAGAGGGACAACGGGGCCGTATTCGCACTGGGTCCAACAGGATTGAGCCCTCTTCGCTCAGAAATGTCGAAAATGCCGAAAACGCATGGAGAGACGAGTAGTTCTCATGCGTCACGCCTTCATCGATCCCAAAATCCCTACACCTTACCAACGACGACACGATTCTCTTTCAAAAATCATTTTACCCTCTTTTGCATTGCGAGCGAGAATGGTTTGCTGCCCGGGATTTGGAAGCCGGGGAATAGTTCGGCGGAGTTCGGGTTTGGCCGGTTTGTGTTTTAGTGCCCATAGTCTTTTTTTTGCTAGGAGAATTCCCTTGTCTGCCTTTTCTTCTTTGGGGGTTGGCTCAAAATAACTATTGGAGTTGGTTCGAAATTTCGTTCATTGACGCCGCTTGTTTTGACATGCCTGCGAGTAAAAGAGCTAGATCACGGCCTGCCATTGCGAATCTGAGGTCGATGATGTGAGCGAATTCCCTCGTCAAACGAATGGGACACCGACGCGAAGGAAACACTTACCGAATAGAAGCATGCCGTTTCGCCAGTGCCTCCAGGAGGTCTGGCCTCGGTTCCAGCCCGCCGAGTCCCACGGACACCTTGCGTCCATCCACGCTCGCCTTCTCTGCTGCGTTAGCGATTTTGGCAACGGTAGAGTGGAAGAATTCCGAGTCGTGTTGCCCAGGGACTGCGAGCCTGGGATAACCAAACGTCAGCTTCAGTCTCGAAATGGCATACATCGGTCCTATTCTACGGCGGAATAGCGGTTGACCTACTCCATGCAGAGATCTGCGCAGCCAATGAACAAGGCATCGATGCCCGGCACGGCGGCGATGGCTCTGTGATTTTGATTAACCCCAACAACTCCCACATGGGATTCTTCTCCCGTTGTGTGAGACTGTGGGTACTCACTCTACGTTTTCAACACCTTCTCTGGTCTCGATCATGGGCATGATGAGGACATCGTCGTTGACCAACTTGTGGTTATGTTACGGCTGTTACTTGGGTAAGACAGCGTTGGGCTGCGTATGCTAGCAAATTAAGTGGTGAAACTAACTGCAATACAGACGTGGGCGAATGAGGTGAACGATGGGAACGTGGAAGAGCGTGCCTTGACTATCTCCAGCATGAATGGACTATTCTACGCGACCAGTGAGTCCAACCTAAGGGGCAACAGACCTTTTCCTCGCCAATTGACTAACGGTGTAGACTCTTTCTTGCCTATTCTCACCTTCCCGCAGACCATGGCACCCACCTTCGAGCGAGACTTCCCCTCTATCCTATCATTCGCGCGCGCGGCCGTGATTATAGTCCGTAAGTTCCCCCATTTTAACGACCCCCAAGTGCGACCTTCAGGACAAACTGACAGGGAACCCTTCCAGTCATTGCGGATTTCTTGCACAAGCGTCAGCTGCAACAAGAAGCTCAGGCTGCTGGCGAACAGCCTGCTTCCGAAACTGTTGTGGAGGGAGAAGTAGACAAGAAGGAGAAGAAAATGGAGGAAAGACTTTCTGGGGCTATCGAGCCAGTTAGGAACTCTTCCAGTATCATTTGACCAGCAAATGTTGGAGGCGTAAACCCAGGATTGGACGTGCGTGGTGGCATGCGTGGTTCCAATTTACAGCCAGCACTGATATGCTACCAACCTGGAAAGTCTAGGGGATCATTGGAACATTCGAAAATAGGCGAAAGTAGAGATGAATCTGCAGTTATATCGAATTGACATCACTTGTTCCATACCTTACCGGGAGGAGGGGGCAGGTTACTTCCCCCATAATACTCGAGTAACTATTAATAATAATAGTCACATATATAATAATTACTACCCGAACTATCGTTATTATAAAGTTATCGGGAGTTTTAAGAGTTATAAATAGGTTATATTCCTCTTATATAAATCTAAATAATAATAATATTATATAAAAATATATAACTAATAATAAGTATTATATTAATTTAAATATTATAAACGCTTTTTTTATATTATTATAACTTATATAATTTTTTTTAAAATTATTATAGTATTAATATTATTAGTATAACTATTATAATATTATTATTACTTTTTAGGGCCTTTAGTAGTCTTTTTTTATTATTAATATTACTATTATTATTATTATTACTTAGGGGACCTTTTGTACTATTAATATTATTATTAATACTATTACTACTATTATTCTAATTATATACCTACTAAGTTAATATACTCCTCGTTACTAAGCTTAGATTAAAAAAAAAAGAAATTAATAATTAGTTATTTATTATTAGTAAATAAAAACTAAAGGAAGACGTATATTTACTATCGTTATAATAATAATATCGTCCTTTTTAAACTTTACTTAACTAGCGGGCTATAGCTCTAGGCTCGGGCTCGGACTAGGCTCTAGTATAAGGCCTCGGCTAGCTTCCTTAATTTCTAATTATTTTATAATAATTATTTAAGCTTTATTAGCCCGTAGGCTAGATCCTCTAACTTTAATACCTTATAGGGCGTAGTACTTAATTATAATATTAATAATAATAATAAAAGGGCTCGGGCTATTATTATTATTAAAAGCTATAATAAGTAAGTAAGTAATTTAAATAAAAAAAATTAGTATAACTAATATACTATAATTTAGTTTAATAAAAGGGTATTATATTTAGTAAAAAAAAATAATAATATAAAATTCGATATAATATATATTTTTAATATAATATATAATATATAATATATAAAATATATATACTTATAAATATCGTAAAATTAGTAAAATAGATATAGTAAAGAGACCTACTTATTATAGAACTTAGTACTTACCCGCTTATCTAAAGTATTAAAGTTAGAAAACCGCTCTAAGTATAAGGGCTAGTAAAGTATTAAATACTACGTAAAGTATTATATAAAACTTATTTACGGCTATATAAGCTACGAAAAGAAAATAAATAATAAGGATTACTAAGTAACTAAATAAAAAGAGCTATTATATAATTAGTATATTAGTAAATTTATATATTACTAAAGTAAATATTATATAATTAGCTTTTATAATTAATATATATATATATAATTAAAGTTAAATCGGTTACTTATACTTAATACGTTTCTAAGAAACGGGCTATAAGTAGCGCTAATTTACTTCTAAGTAAGGGACTATATATTAAATAATATACTATTTATCCTCTTTTATAATAATCTACTTCGTAACCCTTAAGCCTAAGTTTATATACTAATATATTAGCCCTCTTTCCCTCCTTATAGCCTCTATATTTTCTTATTATATATTTATTATATTAATAATAAGCCGTACTAATCTTTTTATATTAAAGCGAGAAGGTTAAACTTAAATAATATAATTAGTACTATATTAATATTAAAAAAAATAGAGATAGCTAAGTATTTAAATAAGTAAATATATAGCGGATTAACTATAGTAAGCGCTATATTACGTAAAAAGAGAGCTAAGTAAAGTACTAGTTATAATAATAGTATTAGACTTATTAGCTAACTCGTAAGTATTATAAATACTATTTATTTTAAAGTTACGACGAGAGCTATTAATACTAGTAATATTAATAAAAGAATTATATAGCTCGGTTTGCGTAATATTATTAATAAAATTAAATATAAAAAAACAACTATTAATATTCGAAGTAAAAGAACTAAGGGTAGGCCTAAGTAAATAAAAGCTAAGAATAGGAGCCCGAGTAATATAATTAATAAAGGGTAACGGGGGAGCCTTATTATTTTATATATAGTAATAAATATAACGCTTAATACTTAAAATACGACTATTAATAATAGGGTCTCTTTTTTTTTAAATAAAGAGCTCTTTATTAATATTTATAAAGTATTTTATAATAATAAGGCCCTTATAAGTATTATAAATCTTAATATAGAAATTCTTATTTATAATACGCTTTTTATTTTTAAAAAGATCCTTATTAAGCTCCTTTTTATAATTAATATACTTAAATATTATAAAAGTTAAAGTAATAAAAATAATATAGATAAAGTAATAAAGTAAGTATTACTAATTAGGAAAAGTAACCTCGTAGTTAATAAAGGACTTAGTAAAACGCTAAATAGTAATAAAAATAGTTTTACTTAGCTAGCTAAGTAATAAGTCGTATATAGTTTAGCGAGTACTAATATCGTTATTTAGATTATTAAGCTTAAAGTATAGCTTAAAAACCTTAATATAATTATTAAAAAAGCAATTATATTAATTAAAAAAGTAAATAAAAAAGAACTTATATTAAAAGTCCTAGTACTAAGTAGCGCATAGCTTATAAAGCTTAATAACCTCTTTAAATAATAAAATATAATCCTTAAATACTTTATAAATAATATTTATAATAAACTTATTATTATAAAAAAAGAGCTAGTTTTAATAGTACTTTAGATCTAATTTATTACGTAATATAATATAAGTCTTTTTAGGAATATTAGTAAGAGCGTATACCGTACTAATAATAATTATAGGGTTATTAACCTTTTTAATAATAGCCTTTTTACCCTTTTTAGTCTTCTTAGGGGGAGTATTACTATTAAAAAAAATAAGAATACTATTATTATTAATAATAAGGCGCTAGTCTAGAATATTTTTAAAAGTAATATTATTAATATAATAGGCCTTAAAAAAAGCCGGGGTTATTAGTAACTAAGGTAATAATATATTAATTATAATTAATAACTTTAATAATTAGAGCATTTTAATAAAATAAGTTAATTAGATAATATTAAAATAAATAAGAAGAGTAATTATAATATTTACTTAATAAATAGAAGGGGTTTCTAGGGGAAGTAGTAGAGTAGGGTTAATTTATATAGCCTCGGGCTTAGGCTTAGGCTCCTCTTATTTAGGCTCCTTATTATATAGCTATTACTACTATTTAATAAAAAGGGGCTCGTTATACTTAGCTTAAAACTAAGACTAAGCTTTAATAGAGCGATACGTATACTTCTTATACTTATTATTTCTATTACCTCTTCTAACTTAACTATGGGAAAGTATAATAATTAATTATAATAATATAATAAGTAATATATTATAAGTAAGTAAGGATATATAAAGTATAATAAGCGGGTTAAGTAGTAAAAAGTAAAATAAGTAAGCTATTTATATTAATATAATAAACTAACTTATAGTAGTAGGTATAAAAAAAGGAAAAAAGAAAGGTTTAGAAATACGAGTAAAGAGCTAAATAAATTAATTTTTTATTCCTATTTAATAAGTACGTATAGATACGAAATAGGTAATTAAAAAAAATTAATAAAGGGCCTAGGTAGTAATATAGGTAGGTAAATTAATTAATAATAGAAATATAAATATGCGCTTAGTAATAATAGAAATATACCGGCTTAGTAAGGACCCGGTTAGCTTAGTAAGAGTTACGTAACCCTACTTTTATAACTTCCTTTTTCTAATTAACCTCCTTTTTCTAGTTAACCTTCTTCCTTTAATTAACCTCTTTTTTTTAATTAACCTCTTAACCTCTACTTTTTATTTTAATACTTATTATAAATATTTTATAAGCCTAACCGCGTTAAATCTATTATTAAAAAAATAATATAGATATACGAAATACCTCTACTTATTTATTATAATAATAAGTAAACGTAAAAAGCTTTTTACTAATACGCTTATAAATAATATCGCCCTAGGTTACTATTAAAGGGCCCCTTAGCTTAGCGCTAGCTAAGTATCTTAATTAAATATTAACTAACCGGTTTCTTAACTTTAAAATAAAAATAAATATATTAATATAAGAATAGAAGCCGATATTAGTTACTAAGTAGATGCTAAAATAAATAATAATAATATAAAGGATAATATAAAGGATAAGAGTAACGTATTTAATATAAATTTTATATATACTATAAGTAAGCTATTTTACGAACCTTAATAAGGATAATTAAGATATAACTAACTATACTATACCTAAATAGTACGATTAATTTTAATAATATTAACCCTAATAAAATTAATAAAATAAGGGCTAATAATAATTTACTAACTAAATTTAATAAAAAAGAAGCTAACGTTACTAAGGCGTATAATAATCGTATTTTTAAAAATAATATTAATAACCTAGATACCTAGCCCTTTAATAAAACTAATAATAAGGATAATACTTTCCCTCTTATAATAAAAGATTATATTACTATTTATATTAGCCCTCCTCTAAGGGAGTATATAATAAGAAGGTATTAAAAACCTAACGATAATATTTTAAAATTAATCCCTTATTATTAAAATAAATTTATTTAACTATTAGACTTTAAGCTTAGGCTTAGCCTTTTTTTTTATACTTTTAGTAATAATTATACGGAGTATACCGCCCTTTATTAACTTTTCTTTATTCTTTTTAATATTAAGGGAGCTATTAAATAGGTTATTAAAAAGCTCCTTATATAGTTAGTATTCTTAAAGAACTATATTTTTTAAAAGTTCTTTTTAATATTTATATAAAAAATAAAGGTATTATTAATACCTAAGAAGTTTTTTATAATATAAGTATCCTATAAATTAAATAAATAAGAAATTATAAAAAGGGGTATTATATCGGACTTATTTATTATTAACTTTTAAGTAATATTTACTAACTTCTTATTATTTAATATAACTAATAATATATATTAAGGATTGGTATATTTCGTTAATATACTTATTAAGCTTTTCGAGTTATATAGCTAGGTATTATCGGCGCGTACTATATTTAATAAGTTTATATATATTATTAATAATAAGAATAAGAAGACTAATATAGTCTTATTATTAAACTTCGTTATATACTAGTACTTTAACCCCTTTTATATTTACTAAGAAGCTAACTAATTAAATAAAAAAAAACTAAACTATAGTTATATCTACGCCGTTAGCTATAATTATTAAAAAGACTTCTATATTACTAAAAAGGGTAATATTATAATTTAGATCTAAGAGATCTTTTTTTATATCAATAATTAATACTTAAAAATAATTTTAAAACATCCTTTTTATAATAATAAGGAAGGTTATACTTAAAATAAAAATAAGATAATTATTATAAACGAGGTTACTTTTATCCTTAAAAAGAATATAACTAACGTAATTAATAATAATATAGTATATAACTACTTTTTTAATAAGATTATAACTAATCTAAGCCTCGATATTAAATAAAAATAAAAATTTAAAAAGTTTATTAAGTACTTAGTATTAAATAATTATAAGCTCGTTATTTAATAAATATAATACTATATATTTAAAGATCTAATTCTCTTAATATATATATCTACCCTATCCGCACAAAGTTAGAGCTTAAAACGTATAATTAAAAAATATTCGAAAATTAAAATAAGTTCGATATAAAAATCTATAGCTATCTAATTATATACTTTATTAATAAGTTCGGTATATACCGTAATTCCTATTATACTCTTATAAGTATATATATAATAATTACTAAGCTCTAAATAAAAAATCGACTCTAATAAACTAATATTTTCTTTTTTATACTTAATCTATATAGTTCGAACTTTAATAATATTATTAAAATATTTTAATCCCTAACTAAGCTTAACCGTAATATTAAATTATATATTAATAATAAGTATTATATTATAGTTGCGCCGATTCTTTATTATATTAGGGATATATTATAATAAAATAAAAATAGTAATTTTAAAAGTACTTAAATAAATAAGTTTTATTATTTTTATTTTATTAGCGATTTATAAAGAAATAATAATAACCCGGAGTCGGTTCTAAACTTTAATATAGTTATTTATAAGTACTATTATTATTAGTATATAATTATATATAAGGATATAAATAATTTTATAATAATAGCCTTTCGTAATTAGTATAATAAAGCGTAAGGTATTATAAAAAAAATACTTATATTAGTATTTATTATTTTTATATTAAACTTAATCTTTTTATACCCTCTAGATCCTGCCTATTCTAAATATTAGGGCCTCGCTAAGTTAATATATAATATACTACTTAATAATATCCTTACTACGTAGGGGTATAAAAAATATACTTATATACTACGTATTTAGCCCTTTTTACTAAGCTAGGAGCGCTTATAACTACCGCTTTATTATTTTTATAATTACTTTTTAATAATAAATACTTATTAGTTAGTTATTACCCCGGGTTTATTTTAAAGCTTCTTAATCCCTTATTATATTTACTTTAAATTTATAAATACTATATAAAGCTAGCTTAGTAATATTATTAATAACGATATTATTAACTTTATAATAAAGGCTTATACGAAGTTAACTAAGTTAAAGAGTATCCTAGTTAGTACTAATATTAATAAAGCCGATTATAAGAATATAATAAATATTGTCGTTAAGGTTCGTAAAATATATTAATAACTCTATTAAATTACTAACTAAGCTATTATTAATAACCCCTAAGTATAGAGTATTATTAATAGTAGTTACTAAGGCTCGATAATACTACTATAATAGCCCTTTTATTAACTATAAGTCGGATTAGGATCGGAATATATATAACTATTTACTAAGCTTATTTTATATAATATTTCTTAGTATATAAAACGATAGTTAACTTAGCTACTTATTTATATAATAAAAAATAAACCTAAGCCTAAGTAAGGACCGGCATTACTTAATAAAAAAGCTAAAGGGTATATATTAAATATAGTACGCCTAAATATCTATATAAATATTTATTATAAGGTTATTATTAAAAAGTTTAAAATACTTATAAATATAAATATATTATTAAATAAGAATAAGTATAAGTAAGTAAGGGGTATAGTAATATTTTTTAACGTCTATTACTTTATAATATATTTATTATTAATAATTATATAAATAGTTTAAAATAATAATAACCTAAACGAACTATACTAATATTAAGAAAATCCTATTATTAAAAGTTAATATATAAATAACGTAGCGCTTCCTTTTTCGTAATACCTTTTATTATAATAATAATAAACTTATTTATTAAATATACTAGCTCTATAATAAGGCTCTGATATTATTTAATAAGGTACTACTTCGTATTAATAAAAAGGATATATAATCATAAGAGAATTAATATACGGGCGTCGTAAATTAATATACGGGCGTCGCTCTTATACGGGCGTCGCTATTCTACTTTTTAATTAGTCTAAAAAAAATTATTAATATAGTTAGATTTTACTAAATACTTATAAAGTATCCTAAGCCTTTATTTTTTTACTCTTTTTATATTTAAGTTATATTATTAAGCTTCGAAGTTTAATTTATAGTATTTATTTATAATAGCGTTTATAATTAGAATTAGAGACGTTCCCTAAGACTAATTTTAAAATAATACCCCTATTAAAAAACTTCTCTTTTTATAAAAACGACTATTAATTAATTACGGCTTTTTATTATTATCTAGCTAATTATTATTATCTCCCTCTTTAAAAAATAGTTACCCTAGTATTAGCTAATTTTATAAAGTTAATAATTTTAAAAAGTAGTGCGACCTTATTATTAAGCTCCTAGTTAGTATATTATAAAATACACAACCTCTTATAAACGATTATTTTAATATAAAGCTTATATTATATTTTATTTATTATTTTCCTAAGAGAATAATAAAAACCTAATAAACTACTCTCTTATAACTTTTTTTAAAATATAACCCTTTTTTTCTTAACAAATAGTCCTAGTAACCTTCTTATTTTATAATAAAGTAGTTTAATAATACTCTTTAGCTTATTAAATAGGTTATTAAGACTAATTAATAATTAATAATAGTATTATTTTAATAATAAGAATATATCTATTAATAATAATAAATATAAGGTCCTTAAGTTAACTTATTATTTTATTTATTTTTATAACTATCCTCTATTTAAAGCGAAGCGTTTTTTTAAACTATAGCCTCTTATTATACTCTAAATAACCGATCCTCTTCTCTTTTTATAACTTAAATCCTAAACTTACTAATTTTTAATAATCTAAAATAAACTTATAATACCTTTTTTAACTAAGTTAATAACTTTATAAAAGTTAATAAATTTAATATTATAAAATAAAATAGGTATAAAACTTAAGGCTAGATTATTTAATATACTTTTTAATATAATTAGTTTAGTAAGCCTAGGCTTATAAAAAGTACTAATATTTAATAAGATAAGTTTTAAAAATATAGTTATAAATAATAAGTTATTATTAAAGCTTAAGAAGAGGATAAGTAGCTATTATATTATTATTTAGACCCCTAGTATAAATAGTATAATTATAGCCCTAGTTTTAAAACTTTTATATACTTTTTATATTATAAGCTTACTAAGGTAATTAAGAATATTATTAAAATTATAAGCTAACGAGTTAAGATTTAGGCTCGGGATATACGTATTATTATTTAAGAATAGTTTTTAGAGTCCTTATTTACTTAGCGAGATATTTATAATACTAGGGCTCGTATAAACTAAAAAAAAACTAGCTAAATACTTACTAATTATAGCGTTAATTAAGCTATTTAATAAGTAAAATATCCTATACGTAATAAAATAAGTAAACGACAAACTAAACTACCTTATTAGCCTTATTTAAACCTTTTTTTATTATTTTTAAATATAGAAGCGATTTTTTAAAATAATTAGCTTTAATAATACTTATAATATTAATCGTTTTAAGCTCCCTCTTTTTTAAATTATTAAGTAAACCTATTTTAAATCTATTTATAATACTACGTTCGGCCTTATTAATAATAAAAAACTAAAGGGTTTTTAGTTTTTTTTAGTAAGTATTCGCTAACTTATAAACTAATACTTAGTTTATTACCTTATTATTATTATTATAAATTACGATAAGTAAATAAAGGCTATACTAAATAAGTAGTTCCCGGACGTTTAGTAATAACTCTATATTTATTATATTAACTCTAATATTATACTTAGGGCTAAGTAAAAATAAGTTAAGGACCGTAGTTATAATAATAAAAATAATAAGTTTAATAACGAGGGATATTAGTTATTAATATAAGTAATAATTACGCTAAATAATAAGAATAAAGCTTATATTAATATACTTATTAATAAGCCCCCCCCTTATATATATCGTAAGGTCTTTATAATATAAAAACTTATTATTTTTATTAAGACTAAGTATACTTTTAAAAAAGCCTAGACTAAGCTTTATAAAAAGTTTAATAATTAATACTTAATTCTCTAGTACCTCTATATAATATACTTACTTTTAAGAATATAATAAGCCCGTTATTTTATTTAAAAATACTAAAACTTTAGTACTTACGTTATTTTTAATATTAAGTTAAGTAATAATAATATTAAGAGTTATTTTTTAAATAATTTTAGTTACTTATATCGGTTTATTAATATTATATAAAATATAATTAGTAATTAGGAGCTACGCTTTTACTAAGCTTATATAGAGAACGAGGTATTTATAAGCTAGGAATATATAAGTACTTATTTTAAGTATTTAAATAAACTTTAAATAATACTTTTTTTAAAATATTTTATTTTAATTAAGACGTAAGGCCGGTTTATAAAAAAATAATATTATTTAATAAGAGGCTATTTTTAAAACCCCTCGGATCTTATAGTTTAGACTATACTATTTTAATTAAGCTAAGTATCCTATATTACTATAAAATTTATTTTAAAATATTAAATTTAGCTACTTTTAATAAATAAGAAGTATACCCTTAATAATATTTTTAAAAAACGTTTTCCTTAAATTTATATTACTAAATCCTTAACCCTAAGATTATTATATCCCTTTATAATAAGCTAAAGAATATAATATAGCTTATTTTATTATAACTAGCCTTATTTAAAAAAGGCTAATTAACTAGTTAAGCCCGTATTATTTATAATAACTAAAGTACTAATAATAAAAAGCGAGGCTACTTATTTAGAAATAAGAATAAGTTAATACTAACTAAGCTTATAAAAAAAATAAGTTAGCTAAGTTAAAATTAAATATTGAGCTTATTTTAATAATAAATAAAGAGCTAGTTTAGCGTTTTTAATAAGGAGAGAATAACGGGGAATTATATAAATAAATAGCTGATATAGCTTAGTATTTAAAAAAAATAGAGCTAATAAAAAGTAGTCTATAATAATAATAAATTATTATAACTATATTAAAAGAGGTAGTTAAGTAGACGTTATTATAATTTACTTTTTATATATTTTAAATATATAATAAAAAAAAGCCTTACTTATTTAAGATTTATAAAAACTTAGATTATTAGTTTATTTAAAATTTATAAATTTTAAATAAGTAATATAATAGTTCTAAACGAGTACGTAGGTTATAATAGTATTCTTATTTTTAAAAATCTTAAACTAGAGCTTAGGTTAGAGAGGATAGTAAGAATAGCTATATTAATATAGTTACCCTTACCGCTTTTATAAAGAAGTATTATTTTTTTAAATTAATTAAAAAATAAAATAGTAACGCCTATATAAGAGCGACGCCCGTATATTAATTTACGACGCCCGTATATTAATTCCTAATTATAAAAAGATTTTATTAATAAAGATAAATTAGTAAGTATTATTAAAAAAGATAGAGAGTACTATAATCTTATTATTATTAATTAAGTTAATAAAGCCTAGTACTTAATTAATAAAAGCGAGCTTCTACTTACTAAAAATACGAATATATTATAAACCTTTAAGCAAGCCCTATACTTAACTTACGTATATTACTATAGCTATAATAAAATCTAGAACTTTAAATATAAAGCTATTTAATAATCGAACCGCTTTAGCTTTATAAATAAGTAAGTACTATATTTACTTATCTACTTATTTACTTATTTACTTATTTACTTATTTACTTATTTACTTATTTACTTATATAAGTCTTATACTTAATAATTCGAGGCATTTTAAGGGCCCTAGTAAGGCCCGCGAAATAAGGTTAATAATATTTAGGGCCTAAAGAGGGATTACTAATATTTATTAAAAAGCCCGAATTAATCTTTTTATCTCTTAATTAATAAATTTAAGTAATTTTATTAATTAAAAATCGGGTATTATTTTATAACGTTACTTTTAATTAAAAAAAAAAACTTTAAGTACTACGTATCTACGCGCTATCGAAATACACGAGGTATAAAATCTAAAAAAATTACTACTATAATATAGGCCTTAATTTTAAGTTATTTTTATTATAATATTAAGGTTTTTAAAATACTCTCGATATACCCCCGGGTCTTTTATAAATTCGCGGGATATTTACTATTACTATAATATCGTTACCCTATTTTTTATTAATTATATAAGTAGTATTTATAATAGCTTTACGTTTATATTATAATACGTAAAAGGAATTAATTACTAATATTCTTTTATTTTAATAATTTCTATTAATATATCTTTACTCACGGTAACTACGTTAAGTATATAAATAGCGATTAGTTTATAATAGGCCGTATTAATTATATCTTCGTTTATAAAATATATAACTTATGCCGCATTTTTATTATTATTATATTAATAGAGATTTTAAATAATAAGGACTATATACTTAACTTATATAAAGTGCGCTACTTTAAATAACTTATTATTATTAATATTAATATTATCTAGCCTAAGAAGCTATACTTCGTTAAGATCCGTAATTATAGTATTTAAGTTAAGTAGTAAGTTAAGTAGCTCTAATATACTTAATACTATATAAGTATATTCCTATTACTATTATTAGTTTAATTATATATTAATATATTTATACTTATCGTAAGTATTGGCTCGCCTATATTATATATCCGAGTATTAAGTAGGTAAGACTATTTATTTTTAATACTTACTTATAATTATAAGAGGCTAAATAGCTTACCTACTTAATACTAAAGAATTTTATAAATAGTAATAGCGCCTTAATACTACGATTTCTAAGTAATAAAATAAGTTAACTATTACGGGCGGCTTTATTTTTTTTATATTAATAAATCCGTATATAGATTATATATTTATATTATCTTACTTACTAAACTATTTTTTTAAATTTAATAAGGATATAGTAGTAGCGTTTAGTAAACTCTAGATTTAAAGGTTTAATTTTAAGGATTTTATTTAAAAATATAAATAGCCGCAATATTTACGTATTTATAATAATATTATAATATATATAAGTAGTAATATATTAATATATTTATTTAAATATATTAATATCCGTATACCCCGGGCCCCGGGAGTACCCTTAGTACGGTTCTTTAATACCCTATTTATAACTCTTAAAACTCTTAACTACTCTTAAGTAATTATTACTATATATATAACTATTATATATATTATTATTATTATAAATTAAGTAATAATATCTTATTTAATAGTAGTAATATAGATTTGTGCGACTATGTTAATATTCTTAATCGATATATTCCCTTATACGCCCCCGGTAAGGTATGTTGCCTGAACGTTCTTTAATTAAGTATATGCTCTTCGAGCATACTGGTCAGCCACATGAAGTTTGAGACTCAAGCGATTGCTATGGAAAACATGCTGGCAGCGTATCAAATACTCGGTAGAGTATGCTTTCCATCCTTGAGGATACTTCATCGGATTGCCTCTGGTCTCGTCATAGATGTGATCTATGTCAGCTCTCGATCGCGGTTGACGCATATGCTTGAAGGGATGTGAGCCTGTGGTAACTTAATTGAAGCGCTTTCAACAAGCGAATGCTGAAGCACAGAGTCCGTGTTTTCCGCGACTACCTTATTCCGATGGAGACCTGCTCACTCATATTCTCACCAGCTTCCAATCTAGATCGATATCCAGAATGGTAGCAGCTAGTCTTTCAATACCATTGTCCCCACGTCAGACTACTTATCCGGATTGATGACTGTCAGGATGACTTTCGATATCATGGGGTTGGTCCATACGTGCCCATCGACAATAAAGAAGGCAGATTAACACTCGGCCAACACGGTGGACACAATGATCCTATGCCGATGGGACAGCGACTATGCTGAGTTCATCACGAGGTGAAATGAGAAGCCGGAGAACTCCTTGATATTCGGAAACTGTCGGATTGGAAGTCCAATTCGACCGCGGCATACGGCCGACTGCGCAGGGGCCAATTGGGGGCCCTATTTACGATTATCGTAGCCAGCCCAACCTACGGTTGGAACCTCCTTTTTACATACTACGCAGATATTCATATAGTTCAATTGATCTCTTCGTCAACTACGGTTCGAACCAACTACCCTGTAATAGGGATACCAACAGAAACTGCCCAAGTTTTCTCCAGTGTGATCGGCCCCAGGGAAGAAACCTTGTGTTCTGAGAGCGATCGACGCAGTCTCTTCCTTCATCCAAGCCTTGGAGGTTGGAAAGCTTGCGGGAAGGGATTAACTGGCAGTCAAAAAGGAGTGGAGAGCCTCCGCTGGATTGATGACCTCTAACGAGGCCGTTAAGTCCATAGTGACCGAGGAACAGTACAATGCCTGAATGAAAGAGATTAGAGACACGTTCATAGCGTTGCAAGACTGGCGAGCAACCGCCAAGCGCATTCTCGGGAAGGACATCACGTTCGACTGGGGATTTCAAAAGGCACCTCTTGGCCAGTACATGTGGCAAGGGAGTACAGAGGCTGTCATTGACTGATGTATTCCCGCAGCTCCCTTGGGAGACGTTACATGGAGCTGTCAAAGTACATCCCTCCAGCCCTTCAGAACCCAATCGCTTGACTAACTTGATGTAGATAAACCAAGTATGTCACGCAGCCAAGTTTGAATATGCCTCTAGAAGCCTGCATGCGCTGACAAACAGCGTCGCAGACAAGGAAGATATGCACGGATTCTATACCGCCTCTCTGCCTGGAGGCACTGGCGCATACGACTTTAGTAAGAGCGAGTCCTCTCCGGAAGAAGTCGAGACCTTCCCCGCGGACATTGTAAAAATGGGTTCATGTAGCAGGTACAGCTAATCTGGGCTGCGCAGGGCTTGAGCCTGCATGCCAAGCAGTTTGCGGAGAGATTCAAATAGGAAGAGATTGCCGGTTACATGCGGGACGTGGCTGCTCCCGCGATGGAGAGCATGGCTACCGATAAGTATGGGAAGCCAACGTCACGCGGCGGATACCTCGCCGATGTGTTCTCTGATGTTGTTGGATGAAGGGAGATCACGGAGCGCGCCTAAGAGGGTAAGTTGGCTTGGCTGCTGTTGTGCTTCACATACGTATGCGCTGTTACGCTCCGGGGAAAGAGCGGCAGCGGACTATCATCTGTCATCGGCCAATTAGACATGCCGTGTTTGCACTAGATGTTATCGTAATATCAGTAAACAAGTCTTGCGAAACGCCTCCATTTCCTGACCAATTATATAACCTCAGTATGCTGATGGCTGAAGCGATATGTTCAGTCGTCTACGTGTGACTGTGTTGCACGAAATGTGAGTGAGAAATAAGGCTCTTGACACGAAAACTCAATCTCTCATCATACGTATGATTTGCATATAATGTTTCACAACATGGAGAGTAAACGACCCGCGTCGAACGAGAGGCTGTTACTACCGCCTCCCAAGGGCGGATATTTGAACTCCCTTTCCCTTCATGTTTTGTGTTATCTAACCACTTCTTTAATCTACACTGGTTCATTAAGTAGAGGACATTCATCAAGAAACTCACTATGGAACCTCTCGGCGGCAAGTATGCATCTTCGGCCTGTACGTCGATGTCTATGGCCTTGCTCGTATTCACCTTTATCTCTATTGTCCTCTATCTACTAGTCTCCCACATTCGGCAAAACTCACAACTAAATATGAAGAAGACCCTTTCTTTACCCCCGGGACCGCCTCGATTGCCAATTTTCGGAAATTTCTTCAATGCGCCAGAGATATGCTTCAACTGGTTGACCCATTACCAATGGAAGTACTTGTACGGACCAATCGTGCATTATGAAAAGGGAGGCCAGTCTCACATCGTCCTTACAACGGTCGAAGCGGCTCACGATCTTTTGAACAAGCGAGCAAGCAATTATTCAGGACGCACATTCAGTCCTTACGCAGGAGAGCTCGTTTGTAACAACTACAACATTCTCTTTCTACAGTACGATACCCAGTTCCGGCTCCATCAACGGCTCCATGCTAAGGGACTCAACCCTCGCTCCGTGGCGCCGTACCATCCTCTGATAAAGTTGGAATCGCTTCAGCTGCTGAACGATCTGTTGTCAGAGATACAAGAGAAAAGCAGCGAGAAGCAAATGGGAGCTGCTGTAAACCCTCACTGGCACTTCCGACGCGCAGCATCCAGCAACGTGAGCATGATAGCTTGGGGCTATCGGCTGCTGAGAGGCAATCCCGAGCATGAAGCACAAATTAAATTCTTCGACGTCGCCCCAACCTCGGTAGTCTTGAAGACTACGCAAACATGGTACGATATCTTCCCTTGGCTAAAACATCTTCCTTACGCCATTTCTCCGTGGAAACGGGCAGCAAAGGTCCTCTTCGAGCGCGAGGAGGCTCATTACTTGGGCAATTTTCGTAGCGCACTGAAAAGACCCGGTTATAACCTGAGCAAACAAATTGCCGACAGCACTGATATCTCGGATATGGGCATGTGCGAGACTGAGCAGGCGTGGGTTGTTGGAACGTTGACATTAGCCAATGGTGATACCAGCGTCGCCACTCTGTGTTGGTTCGTCGTTGCCATGTTGACGTATCCGCATGTCTTTGGCAAGGCTCAGGCCATGGTTGATGAAGTCGTTGGTCATAATCGCTTGCCTGCTTTCGAAGACCGGGAGAAGCTGCCATATGTCGACGCGATGATCGAGGAAGTCATGCGGTGGCGACCTATCCTACCAGCTGGGCTGGACCATGCGGCCGTTGAGGAAGATGAGTATAAGGGATATAGAGTTCCGGCGGGAGCGACGATAATTCACTCCCAGTGGGCGATTACGCGGGACAAAGAGGTGTATGGCGCGGACTGCGACGACTTCAGGCCGGAGAGATGGATCGAGAATGAAGATCTACCCAAAACCGCCTTTGGATACGGAAGACGACTTTGCCCAGGCAGGCATGTAGGCAGAGAAGGCCTATGGATTTTGTTTGCCCGGCTCATTTGGGCATTTCGTCTTGAGCAGACGACGAATCCGGTCACACTGAAGAAGAAAGTGGTTGATCCGATGTCCATGATGCCGGCGGGCTTCGTGATTGGGCCAAATCCTTTTGAAGCATTATTCATTCCTAGGGGTCCATGGGTTGAGGGCCTTGTACATCAAGATCTTCAAGGTGCAGAGAAGGATGTTGGAAAGATCATGGAGCAGGTGGACACGGAAAAGAGGCTCTAGTTGCTTCAAGATGAGTTGCAAGTGGTCTTTTCTTACCGAAGATTGTGGGTGTGTCATTTTTAACACGTTTTCACATCGTTTGATTGCTTTAATTCTCCATCCTAGCTTATCTATCAACCACAAGATGATAGAAAGCGACAAAGGCCAAAACAATTACTAGGTCTTAACGATTGGTGTACCATCCTTAGCCGCTAGCATTGACAGTTGCGGGGTGCATTGAAGCAATTTGGATGTATGTCTTCCTCATGGGGTGAGAGTGGTCCTTGTTTGATGTTGGCCCGATTTTCCGGCTCAATTGAACCGAGATATTGAGTGCCGCTGACGGCCCAGCTGTGGAAGCGTTGATTCGGAATGAGTGGCTCGGGCAACCATTTGACGTTCAGCGACAACTATTCGGGTACCCACTTTGCCGAGTCTAGGTAGGTGTTATTACTCCTCCAATGGCAGTCGGACGTTTGAGGGTGTGCCGTGGTTGCGTGACATCAGGCAAACCGCCCGTGTCATTTACTGAGCTGTAAACCTGGAGAGACTGCGGCATCAAGACAATGAGCCTGGCAACGACGGAAACGGAGTGGACTAACGGGAGTTCGGACTGAGTTGAGGCAATTCAAGTGAACGGCGTCAACAAGCCTGTGTGCGTATAGACAAAGTCAGTATAATCTAGTAGCTACTTATACAGCTCATTCCTCGGTCAATCCAGGCAGGTTTAAGTGATTCAAGGACAACAGCACGGGTTGAAACGTCCATATTACTCATCAAAGGTGTCTCGAAAGGCCGAAATTATGAAGTTTCTCAACCTTCTCTCAGCCTCTTTCGCTCTTTCTAGTGCCTTCTTGACACAAGCGACCCGGCCCTTGGAAAATCTTGGCCGAGGCGTCGTTGCTGTGCGCGCAAGCGACGAAGCCATCTTGGTCACTTGGCGTCTTCTTGGACTGGATCCATCAGGAATCGGCTTCAACGTCTATCGTGACACGGCGACTTCCCCGACAAAACTCAACGACAAGATCCTCACGAGCGGCACCAATTTCCTTGATTTTACCGCTAATCCGGATGAAATCAATACCTACTTCGTACGGCCCGTCATTGACGGCAAAGAACAGGATGCTAGCGGATCTTTCAGTCTACCTGCCAAGAATGCGGTCGAGCCGGTTGTCCGGATCCCTATCCGCAGCGGTGGCGCTGTCAAATTCGTCTGGGTTGGTGATCTTGATGGAGACGGCGAGTGGGACTATGTTCTCGACAGACAGACTTCACCCCAGACTATTGAGGCTTACACCGGTAATGGGACTTTTCTCTGGGAAGTCAATCTTGGTCCAAATAGCGAGAATCAAAACAACATAGAGCCGGGATCATCGACAATTGACGTTGGCCATTGGGATGGTGTCACTGTTTTCGACTTCGACAGTGACGGACGCGCCGAAGTTGCGATTCGTATTGCCAATGGAGTTGTGTTTGGGGACGGGAAGACATTCGGCGCTGAAGAAACGAATAACCACCAGTCCATGGCTATTCTTGACGGGCGCACGGGAGCTCTTCGCGCCTTCGCCCCGGTTCCTACGGATTACATTGACGACGGACCGCTCGCCGCGCGCCTTGGTGCTGGGTTTCTGGACGGAGAGACACCCCATCTCGTTGCGTATATGAAGAACCGCATTGGGTCTGGCGATTTCAACTTGATGTATGTGACCTGGACCTTTGACGGTACATCTCTGAAGCAGGAGTGGAAGTGGAACCGGGGCGACAAGAATTTTCCAGACGGGCACAACACGCGCATCGTTGATCTCGATGGGAACGGAAAGGACGAGGTCCTTGAGATCGGCTTTGCCTTGAATGGAGATGGCACGGAGAGGTACACCCTCGGGGATCAGGGCATCATCCACGGCGATCGATTCCATCTCGCCAAGATTGACCCGAATCGTGAAGGGCTTCAGGGGTACGGCGTGCAGCAGCGAAACCCAGATCTGATCTACGAGTACTACTACGATGGGTCATCTGGCGAGATCATCTGGAAGCACGTCGGCAACAACGTGACCGACGTTGCCCGCGGCATGGTCGGTGACATTGACCCGACCCATCCCGGCATGGAAGTATGGTCGTTCTCAGGAGTCTACAACGCCAAAGAGAATGAGCTCACAGAGTCGGATACTGAGCTCGCCCCTTGGCCCCACCTGGGCCTTTGGTGGGATGGGGACGAGCTACTCGAACTTTTCAACGATGGCAAGTTTGAGAAGTGGGATTGGGAAAATCCTAGTACTTCTAACAGTCTCCCTCGAATATTGAGAGTCAGCGATTTCGGCGGAGTGACTGCCGGCAGATATCCTAACTTTATTGGTGACATCCTTGGTGACTGGAGAGAGGAAGTCATTGTCACCAATGAAGCTGCCGATGAGTTGCTAATCTTCACCACGGACAAGCCGAGCGATATCCGCTTGTATACACTGGCTCATAATCCTGCATACCGCAATGCAATGACTCTGAAGGGATACATGCAATCTCATCACGTTGACTACTATCTTGGAAAAGACATGAAGACACCACCGCAGCCGAAGATCCGATACACATTCGCTGGGTAGAGGGAATTACAAAAAGGGTGAAGTGAGAATTATGACCGACATAGGTACTTCTCGCCATTGGGTCCGAATTGATTCTTCGTTTTCTTTTAGTCTACTGGTGTGTGAGGAGGTATGAAGATTCCTAACATAGGTCGTGAATGTGTCCGCCTATAGCCCAATAAGATATTTTCTGGTGTGTCAATCTGTCATTACGCTTTGGTCAAGTTACTTCATTCATCGATGCCCCGTCCTTCTCCGTCTTGCTTATGTGTCCCAAGATAGGAAATTCGTTGCCTTGAGAGACATGCAGAGCGAACTAAAGGAAAGGGTGATATCTCAATCACAGCCATTTTTACTCTTACAAATAATCGTGAAGATGTGACTAAGGCAACATTTTGATATTAAAATATATCCTACATGACCTGACTGGATTTATCAATAGACACGCCCTGAAATCTATGGTAAGCCATTGTTGGGCGTGTCGGTAATGAATAGGATGTAGTCTGCACTCCATTCTCGAGCTGCAGTCCCTGTATGATCTGTTGTGGGACGATGTTGTTCGCTTCCTCGAGCCGAGCCTTCCTGGCAAGCCAAGTCAAGGTTGGCTTCAATGCCCACATGATGAAAGCCACAGCCGACGCCAAGACTGTGAAACACAACACAGGATGCCCAAAAACAAGACCAGCCTGCATAATGGTCCCTGCCACGGCGAAAGGCGATATGAACTGCAACTAAACATCGCACGTCGCAGTCAGTACGTACTTATTTTGAGTCTTTTCTCAAGCAAAAAATGGTGCAGGCTACTTGATGTGCAAGTCGGGAAGCTTACTATTGTGACGTTCCAGTATTGCAGGACGATTGCGCGGTTATCCCCGACTGCAACATGGAGACCGAGCTGCCGAGAACATTTTGTTAACTCGCGAACGGAATGACGAGTGGTATGGGTTGGATCTCGACATACTTTCTTTTCGAACCTTTCGACTTTGACTTTAAGTTCCTCCATTTCTTCTCGGATCGCCATAAGTTCATCTAGAGATCGACTGATCTCGTAGAGTGAGTCATTCATGTGATTGAGTCCATCTTCGCTCGATTGACACACGATACGGCTGGCGTCCTGGTCGAAAAACTTATTCCATGCCTTGATTGTCTTAGTGAGAAGGAGAATCCATTGGATAACAAGGTCACTAGTTTGTCCAAGCCATGCCTCACTTGCTTCAATGGCGTACGATTCACCTCGCATGGTGCCAAGTGAGGACTCTCTCCGAGTCAAAGGTATGTGCGGACTAGAGAGCTTGTATACGCTTATGTTAGCAATGAACGGGTCACATATGGTACATCAAGGTACAAAATCATGGCACGGAGTGATGACTCTTGACGATTCGGGTTGTGTTCCAGGACAGACCATCATACACACATACTGTAGATATCGAGGAATGGTGGGATTTTGCCACTTACATATTCGTCAATCATGTCTTTCAGCTTAAAAAGGACATTCATCCAATGCTGAGTGATCCTTGCGACGTGAAACTTTACTACCAAAAGAAAGTATTCACGCGGATCCGTGACCGACACATTGTCAGCTGTTAAATTTGCAATGCTAAGTGCGTCAAGTTCGCAACTAGTCATATCTGGGTCAGGATATGGGTCGGCGACATAAAACGGTAGCAAGTACTCGTTGTTCGGGTCGCTATCGTCTTCAAAGTAAGAATCCATGAGGCCGATTGCTGTCCAGTGAGATGTATCACGTCCAGTAACACAGATAGAAGTTTGAGCCTCGTGTAAGTAGTCCGAGCCATGTGCGATCCGGCCCGGCCTTGCAGCGCCTGGTAGAAAGGATAAATCTGTGGACTTGCGTAAAGGTAGACCGTCCCCAGTAACACGCTGATCTCTTCGTGGAGAGGGTTCCCTTTTCCAGACGGGGTAAGCCAAGTGGAACTCCAGAGTGAAGCCACCGTCAATCTGTTTATTGCCGTGAGCAACACGAAAAGATATGTCTTATGAATTCTTGGGAATGGTCTCACCACAGTGTCAAGGCCGATGGATGTTTTGGCTGTGAGATGCTTGAACATGAAGTCTCTGATGACTGGGGCTTGGTGATCAGGGGCTCTGACAGCTAGAACTCCAAGTGTCCATTGACAGGGGTTGTTGATACAGCTGATATTCAGTCAATTACCTCACGGATTGCACCTTCACTCTTCGGGCAGGCTCTTACATCTTGCGGGTATCAGCATTTGAAATGTCCTTTTTACCGATTGGCTAAAGAAGAATTAGTACAGAAATACTGATATTACATTGGAGCACGAATTTAAGAAGCAGAGTTGATGCCAAGGTCAGTCTCCAATCCTCAAAGATCTGAGTCCATTCTCACCTGTGAATCGAGGTGGCGATCGAAATCTAAAAGTGAGAGCGATCCATTATAACTCCTTGGTTTGTTTGAGAGATCTCGATCATGAAGCCATGCTGCCAAGTTACTTGGCATTTCGAAATTGCCTTCGCAGATTCTTCTCAAGATCGTTTCGTCGAGAACATTTTGGAAGACTGGCAACTCGTACTCAAGCCGAGGTGAATAGTCAGGGATATTGAGGAAGGTGGAGAGGAGACTAGGGTTTGTTCCTTCATCTTCAAAGCGTCTTTGGTCTTTGGTGTGTAAATCAATGCGGGAGATCTCGGGGTTCCGTCTTGTCATTGGACGATTCCACTGGACAGGTCGGCGTGGGAACGGCCGTGATGCTGCTCGATCCATTGTGAAAACGTCATTTTCAGGTGATTACGCTGCAAGTATATCTGTTTCTCCATGACTCGAGAATCATTCCTGAGATGTGAGGAATTATAGCCATATTTAAGTCCGGAGTGGGCAGAAGCCAACCAAGCCAGTCATTGCCCGATGAAAAAGATCGTCCGGATTCTCTTTCCTCTCAGCGGCTCAGTTCAATCCAAAAAGAGGGTTGTCCAACCGATCCAGAAGCATCTTGGTGTATTTGAATGCATTTTCGCAATCTCTTTAGCCAATCAGGTTCACTACGAACGCGGTGCAGAACCTGCGCCACCATCCCTGCTGCCTTTGCTGCATTCGTTCCCGAAACCCAACCCGTTGGGCATGATCGCGAGCGTTGAGAGGCACCAATAGGCTTGATGTTGTCGAAAGGTGTGCCCTTCATGCAGTTCTGATTGCTTGAAATACTTGCGGGTGTTACCGACAGCCCTGAGAAAATTAAGCGGTGCATTGGCCGAATTAATACTCGGACATCTTCTTACGCCTCCTGATTAACGGTGAGGAGAGCCGAGTTTTCGGCAGCTTTCAACTTCGAAGGCAGCGACTTGCTGATTCTTCATTTGTCTGATCTTGAGCATGACTCTAGTCAAGGCGAACAAGGCAGCCGCGCTAACATTCATTGCGACGAACGGAACTCTTCCACGACATCTTCGAGATTGACGCGCATGCTTAAGTGGCATATGTCAGCTTTCTTCCGATGCTGCTATTTGTTCTCGTAGTACCCCATGACACCCTGAACTTGCGCCTTTTATTGATTACCAATGAAGTCTGGGTTCACAAGGAACTAGCGCCATTGCTTTCTCTCATCTTGATATTACCTATGAATCTGGCTCTGCTTGATTTTGTGTTTTTGACAGTTTTAGGTTTCCTAGCCATGAATAGGAAACATAGTGGCAAGAGCTGTTCCAAGGCGCCTATGACGGATTGCTTCATCAACCTAAGCTAGTGACTCGTCTTGTCCCAGAGTCTCAGGCGCTCGCCAGTGTCAGGCTGCCTAAAAAGTCCAGGCAAGAAAATCAGGACGTAAAACCTGTGACATGGAAGCAGCGCAACCTTCGGGAACTTGCATGGTTGGACATCGGCAGCCCTGGGGTACTGGACCAATATCTGAATGCATGATGCCGCGCCATCATCTCGCAGTCATGCGAAGGACATGTATGCAACTGTCATGTATAGTATAAGGTGCATTAGTTGATTAGCTACGACAAAAGCGTGTTGTGGAATGCATATCGTAGCCAAGTTGAGGTGGGACATGTTAAGACTCGCAACGTTGCCTTGACAGGAGACCATCGGACCCACGCGCACTACCTGCGGGATCGGCCGAAGACTGTTAGCGCAGCGCCACTTAAACGCTGCATTCCAATGCAAATTCACCCGATATCTTTTGCCGGTCCTGTCTACTCTATTTGAACAACGCCTCTAAATGACTAAGGTATAATGCGTGGATAAATGAGAGGCAGAGTGCCTTCGGACTTTCCCCAAATGTGGGATGTCCTTCGGCCAAATTTCAAGAGTGTGCTTTCGAGGGGACAGTCGTTGCTGGAGTCGCCGCTCGTCTCTCATTAAATCCCTGCTCATCCCACTCAGCATAGCATGCTTCAGCCCACCCTGCTTCATTCCACCTTTGCTCGTCCTCTTGCACCATCGTATCCAAGACGACAGCGCATGATAATGGTGAGGTGAGTAAATGATTCCTAATGCCTTGATGGAATACGACTTTATCGGTGTATATAAGCCACCAAAGCTCTCCCGGCCGTGAATTACACTGGTGTGTGGCATGGAAGAAGTCAGGTCTCAAGCAGGAGATCGGACTAGCGACGACAAGTAAAGATACGTTGTTGACCTCAAATTCTGATTTTCGCGACCGGGCAATACGCGCAGCGCGGGCAACCACATGCGCCGCAGCTCTCATGACGGATAGCGTTGCCAGTTTGCCCGCAACGACACTACATTAGCCACTGGTGAGCATTGTTCAGCAATGAGAGATTCGAGACAACTAACACAGGTCCAAATATATACTTGCTTCCTTTTTGGTCCTCGTTGGAAGATCCCGGTCCACAGCCAGTCCGTGCCACCAGGGTCGTCGACACCTAGGGGTCTTGCGTTCTCCGGAGGACAATGGCGGTGCTCTAAAAGACTACACGATACAGCATAATGGGTGATGCTGTCGCCGAGTGGACTTTCAAGCGAGAAGTCGACGACGTCCAGAACAGTCTCATTGATAGGTATCGTATCACTGCCATGGCCGCCTTCCCGATATATGGCACCTTGACATAAGATCGAGATATGGTCTTCTTGACCATGACCTGAGGCAGAAGAGGGCACGGGCCCTTCCCCAACAACAGGCGAGCCGTTACTGATCACGATTGGGAGGGTCAGTCATCAGACGCCTGGCAAGGGTTCGCAAGCAATCTTACGCTGCTATCAGAGAGCTCTGAGCGCTCTTGACGTTCTGCATCTTTGACCTGTCGACTGACGGCTCGCTTGCTACGTCTTGAATGGGTACAGAGAGCTTTCAGTCGCAGACATTCATCAAAGAACGATATCGGAGTATTCGGAGGTAAATAGTTGTGCGACGAAAATTACCTTGCGTTGGCCTATGGCATGGCTTGAAACTTGCATGTTCCAGTCCCAAGTGGGGGACTTGACGCATCCTTATAGACAAGCTGTGGCAGAGAGTCGCACAGCGCAATCCCTTCAGGTCCAAGGAGGTTTAAATTAGAGCAAACAGAAAACTTGTATCGGTAAATGGACTTTTGCACAGAACATTGCTGTTTGATGCGCCGGCCAATTCGTAAAAGAAAATTCCCTGTGTATACGGTACCTATGATAAAGTTCATGCTTGCTAGGGCCCTCCAGCTCTTGTAGCATGGACTGGCCCCTTTTCTTCCTTCAATAATGCTAGACGGGATTAGCTTATCATGATATCCAGCTAAGCAAGCCTTAGCGTACTCAAGAAAGGTCACCGAGTGTTCATGACAGCTGGCACGGGACGTCAAATAGAGGATGAAGCAAGGAAGCTATCGTGTACAGCAGAATCTGGCGACTTGATTATTCGGGCTATCCTAGGGGCACAACAAGTTGAGGAATGATTCCCAAATGGCAATAGTCTCGCTGTTCGTGTTGAGAATCCCCCTCATCTAACAACAATATCCAATAGGGCAAGGCCTAAATCTTACGATCATCTTGATGGGGAATCCTGGGCAGAGGCCTACGTGCTAGCAGCCATCGTTCTCAGGGGGTGATTTGATTCAAATTGGCGAGATAGAACCCTGCCACAACGCTGCGCAGCCTAAATCTACCTACTACTGACGCCTGAACGACCATGCAAAGTCAGCTTGAAAGCCATCTCACCAGCCATCCGACGGCGTCGCAAGGTACGTACGGAAGACACATCAGATTGCGCATCTTCTCGGTCCGAATGGCGCCAGACCTCTGAGCAAAAGTCCTCAAAGGGGGAAAGTCAGAGAAAAGCGGGAGATTGATGTATTAGGATCATCCGGCATTTGATGGAATGTCTACTTCAGAAGACTAGTCCTGGTAGGACTTCTTTGCTACCCAAGATTGAGCCTGGTAGGCATTGGCTGTGAGTGCCTTGACGTCAAACCCATACAATGCTTTCTTGCCCCTGACCTTCTCCCCTTGGAGTGTTATTTCTCCACAAACCTCGCTGCATTCTAGAAACTCAAATCCCGAACTCTTCGTGACTTCAACAATTTCGTTGAGCGATAGTTGAACAAACGGACCAGTGCCCCATAGCAAGGGCCCATGATTGATCCAGTATCCACCAGGTCTCAGTAGCATGTGAATTGTGTCCAAGTAGGCCATAAAGTTTCTTGCTGTATCGATAAAGAAGTGTGTAACGATCGCATCGTAGTGTCCGTACTGTGTCGTAAAACTGGTGGTGAAGTCACCTTCGACAAGTAAGACTGCGCTAGCATTCACCCGTCGGTCTGGAAATAAGATGGATCGCATCATGTCATCAGTTGTTGCATGATGCGACCAGCTGTCAATAAACGGGTGTAACGAGGTCGACTCCACTTCGGGATGAGCCTCCAAAAACCGGGTGACGACATTCATGAAGGAGGACCACTCGTTGCTTGTCACTTCAAAGCCTCCCAAAGCGGCAATTTCGTGGGCTAGACGGCCCAAGCCTGAACCGGGAAGTAAGGCCCGAACATTTGAACGGTTGCCGTCGGGGAAGAGGGATTGAAGCGTGCCGATGAGGCAGGGAAATGCATCGTCCCGCTCTCCATGCCCAGCGCGGGACCAGTCCCGCACAAAGTGTTTGAGGGCCTGGGAAACGCTGGTCTTGTCGGCGAGTTGGCCGGCCTCATCTTTTGCCTTGCTATGCCGTGCAAGGTCATCGTGCGAGAGTCCGTAATAGCTGAGTGCGGTCTCCACGATTTCATCGCACAGTGCTTGGTTAACATCAAGGAGCTGCTCTATCCTATCGAACTTATTCGAGTAGCCAACTGTTGTCTCCAAAACCTAGGGACAGATCAGAAAGTGACAACATCAAGGTCTCCTGACGGACACACTCACCTTCTTCTGGGCTTTCGTGACGTGCTTGTACAGTCCCTTCAAGCGATCGACTTCCGCCATTTGCCTAGGCTTGTACCTTGAGAAGCCAAACAGAGCCTCGAGTAACCGATGACGGGGGTGATTGGTGTCCCACTTGCCATGGTGTTTGCTCAAACGCTTCAATAAGTGCTTTTTCTCCTGGATATGCCGTGGACTCATCTCATCCGAGGCATTACCAACGGTTACCGTCACTTGATGTATTAGCTCAACAAACGGGGCGCCCTGCATCTACATCATATGATCATTAGCGTTCATGGAAGATGAGCCTATCACTACCCGTCCGTTATGATCTTCAGTTGGACAAAGAGCCCTGCTGGGACTTGGGCCAACGGCAAGCAACATCACACGGCTGCGGCACGGGTTTCCACTCACAGTCGGGGCGGCGATTCCAACGTCCTCCGCAGCGTCCATCCTTTCGGCCGATTCTCTGCTATGGGTATCTGCAGATATGACACGGAAAGTCAATTGAGATATGATGAAGTAAGAAAGGGAAATTAAGGCGCGCATGACTGCTGATGATGTTGAGATTGTGTAGCGTGGGGGTGTGAAGCGTGGCAAGATGTTCCCTAGTCGAAGTCAATTTGAGAAGTTAACTATCAAGAGTGGCTTCACTTCTATCGGCTGAAATCTTCATTACTTTGAATGTGGGCAATTCGGATTTAAACAAGCGTTGTGAAAACATAGATGAGTGAGTAGGTACCTTGATGGCCGCCAAGCCCAAGAGGTGGATAATATTTGCAGCCAACACACAAAATCTTGTGGCTTAGCATGGTAGTCTTGTGCAATATTAGATCCTACGTTTTCTCCCAAGAAGGCCCAGATCCTTTCAATGTCCATATTTCACATGCAATCGTCTATCTTCAGAGTCGAATTCCATCATGTGTAGCCATTAGTCCCATTCGTGAGTTTCCCATTTGCTGTCACCGCATCCTCCTTCAAATACTCGTTCAAGCGATCGCGCGTCTTGCAGTTCTCCAACGCAAAGCTAGCCGCTAGCTCCTCGAGCTCATCTTCCGTCTTGCCCTTGAACAGCTCCGCAAACTCCCAACCGGCGTACTCGCTCATTAAGCACTCCCGTACCACACGCTCCACCTGCCTGTCAAAGTTCCACACCTTGGGGTACTTCTTCTTAAGCAAGTGCGCGGGAATTTGCTTCTTCAGCTTCTCGATAAACGGCGCGTAGACCTCGTTGTCGATGGCGCTCTTGTCTGCGCAACCCCAAAAGTCAAGACCGTTCCGTTGCTTCTTTTCAACAAATGGCTGGATGAGGCGCATGTACGGGCTCTCTGGGTCAAGGTAGACCATGCCTTGATAGCCGATATCCTTGTACAACCAGATGCTCCATGAGATGCCGTCGAACTCCCGGTATATGGCGAGCTGCTCCTTAAGCAACGCGAAGCGCTTCTCGTTGGTCGCCTCGGCGTCGGGATCCGTCTTCGGGTTCTGGTAGACGGGACCCCACTCGCCGTTCCAGATGGGTACACCGGCCTTTTGCATGAATTCCACCTTACGCTTAAGACTTGTGCGCAGCTTCTCCTTCTGTTCAGATGTGCCGTCGTACTGCTCGGGAAGGGGAAAGCCCATCATGCTGTAGTCGTGGCAGCTGTAGACACTGTTGGGCAGTGTCTTTTCTGGTGAGAAGGCAGAGAAGTCCATAGCGTAGGTGTTGCCATCCAGGAAGAGGATGTGGTCGGGGTCGATAGCGCGGATTGCCTTCTCGGCGCGCTCGTACCATGCGATGAGGCGGGTGTGCTCAGGGTCTGCTGGCTCATTCAGGGGGTTGTATCCCGCAATGACCTTGTTCCCGGCGTAGTGACGGGCGAGAGCCTCCCATAATTGAATTGCGCGATCCTGGAAGTCTTTAAACTCCCAGAAAAGTGCTCTGCTGATTCCTGAGTCGCTGTGCCAGTCCTGGTTTTGCCCACCTTGGACCGCATGGAGGTCCAGGATGACATAGATGTTGTACTTGGCGCAAATATTGACGAGGCGATCGAGAAGATCAAAGCCGGTCTGCTTAATTACGCTCGGGTTGTCGTCATCCTGAAAATGACGGTAGTTGAAGGGTATCCTCAAGCAGTTGAGACCCAGTTGTGCGTACAAGGCGGCGTCAGCCTCTGTGAAAAAATGGTGGATGAGACGGTTGAAGAAGAAGTCGGCTTTTTCCTTGCCTAGTACTTCTTCCAAGGCAGCGCGATGTTCGTGCTCGTGACCGGCGTACCCGGTGATGAAGTTCTCCATGTTGAGCATGCCACCGAGGCCAGCGCCCTTGAGGATGACTTCATTGTCATTCTCGTCGACAATCTTAGTTCCCTTGACGCGAAGCATCGTGAGAGGGGGGTTAGATGTGGCGGCCGACATTATGAGCGGATGTGAGGTTCTGGGTTTGGGGATATGATGTTGCTGATTGTCGGTCTTTCTGAGGACGGTTCTTTATACCCATCAGCATCGTGACCAAGACTACATAGTGGACCGATTTGATAAGTATGGCCCAATCATGAAATCGTATCGAGGCTCTGTTCTGCTCTCATCGCGCATGGCTAAGTGAGCGTCCGGCTGCCCCCCTCACCGTCTTAAGAGCGACACTCCGCGAAGGTGGGTTGATGTGGGGCTTGCCTTAAAACACATTCTCCATCAATCCCGCATGTGAATCAGCCCGACTGGACCAACTAGAGTCTGGGGTACAGCGATTTGCGCATGAGGTGGAGCTAGACTCTGACCGATGAGGCGCCAGGAGCTGCCGATTGACATTCGTGGGAGTCTTCGCTCTGTGTCGACCAAGTGACAACATGACTTTCCCACAACATTTCCAGGTTCCACGTTGTGTCAAGCGGAGTATCAATCGAGTTGCATTTAGCATGAGTGAATCGATGTAGTATTGTCGGTAGTCAGCTCCAAGACCCTTGATGGACAAAGATCAAGATACCCGACAAATAGCCTCGACTAAACCCGTAAACGATAAGCCGATGGGGATGGTGCCGAGATCATCCCACATGCCTTGTCCAAGACGCGACGAACAAGCTCCATCTCGCGCGTTTCGCACTCCCAAAATGCAAGTAGATCAACCACCTCTCCTACGGCGCCATACCAATCATTTGGTAGGAAATGTCTACCTTCAGTACCGCTAGACTGGGTGAGCAATGCTGCCGCAACCAACACCAGAGCGCTTCGAGAGCAGGATCGCATCATGGGCAGCGTCCCATGATGGCGATGTCTGTACCCTAGACGATTAATGGCGAGTCGATAAGCATGGTTTTCGAGACCTTTTTGAGCCAACGATTCCACACTTGGAGTAAGAACCTCGCCAGCGAACTCGGGGTTCGCCCCAAGTGCATCGAGGAAAGCGGTAGTAAATGGCCAGTATATCACCTCATAAAGGTTCACCGCGTGACCTCGGAGCACGAATCTGCACACATCATCCTCTTCCGGAGGCTCGGCGAATGAGAGACTGGAAGGAAGCGAGCTTATCCACTCTTGTGCTTGCTCCTCGTACTGCGGCACTGCCGCGGCCATTGCCGCGAGGTATGCTTGGCGCGTGGGATGTTCTTTCTGAAGGCCCACCATCTCGGCACTAATCCGAGAGGCAAGCCTTCTGAGAGAGATTTCGGCCAAGTAGAAGTACCATGATGTTCTCTCGCGAGCCAGACGCGGATCCGTTGCCGCCTCAACTTCTGCCCTAGGCGCTGGCGGCGTCGGGAAGAAGGGCGGGTAAAATGCCAATTCCTGATCGCTGAGTGAGAAGTCTGGGAGGTAGAGATCCCCTCGCATCTCTCGCTCGGATTTCCATGAGGACCAGTAAACAGCCTGCTGCAGAGTGTCGATGGAGTAATTCCGTGACTCGTCGCCCGACTCAACGTTTCTATGGTAGCGCTGCTGGGCCTCGGGGGTAAGAAACGAAAATTGCTGACAGCTAGCTAGCGCCTGCACGAAGTACCTCCACGCCTTGACAGGCTGGAATACGCACATCATGTAGACCCCTGAAAGAAACAGACATTGAGCCGCAATAATTTCATCCGACGACAGTAAAATTCCTAGTCGCTTCTGCGCGGCTTGGAAGAAAGCTTGAGCGTCGCTGTGGGCTGCGGAGCCCAGCATCGTCTCCTGGCTGGGCCCAAAAGGTGTGGCCAGAGAGCCTAATGCGCAGATCAGGAGAGAAAGGCAGGACTCAGCCGACCAGTTGATCCCTTCAAGTACGGTATGTGAGACCATTTTTCGCGTTGCTGTCTCGTCAAGAATCGGATTCTTGACATGGACGTAGCTGAAGAAACTATCGAGCAAGTCGTTGATTCGTCGGGGCTCCAGGTCGAGAGCGCCGATGAGGGACATTGGAGAATTCGCAGCTATCGAGATATGATCAACATGCAGAGTCATGTCTCCAGCATCAATGCCGTGGCTAATCTCCTCAAAGATGGCCCATGACAGGACATGTTCTGGCCTCGGAGGGAGGATCATCCCCATCTGGATGAGAGGCCCCACAGGAGGTGCTTCTATTGTCCGGTGCTCGACAGGGGCCTCGACCACTCGCGTTTTGTTGCTCGGTAGTCCATCAACTGTCACCGATCTCATCATCTCTTCCAGGTCATCGAGTCTTTCCAAGATCTTGAGACTAGCCGGGTCGAAGCTGGACAGGTCTACGGGCGACTGGATGCAAGTAGCTCCAACCTTGAGGCAGAAAGAGCATGATGGCTTGAGATTGTCACATTTCGTTCTCCGAGCCCGGCATACTTGGCATGCCCTGACGGCTCTCTTCCGCTGATAGAATGCGGTTCCGCGTGCTGCTGGTCGAGTGTTGGTCTTGGACGTGGACTGTTCCGGCCGACTCCGGTCTAGGTCAGACGCGTCTGTGGCCGACGGCACGTGGCTGTCCGGGGCAGATGGGTCTGTCATCAGGAGAAGGAAAGGATCGCCAGGCGTACAATGGCTCAAATTTGTGGGGGATGAATAACACTACTTCTGGGAGGCGGTTTGTGGGTTGCAATGAGATGTTGGATGAGGTGGAAAGCTGGAGAAAAGACGGGGGAAAGTGTCGCGGAGTGTCGCTTTTAATGTTCTTTCCTTCGCCGTCTGGAGATTCTTGCCGGGCTAGCCAGAAATGGATTGCGGGGAAAGTCTGGGGCTCCACAACAGCCCGAGGATACATACCTGCCGTTCCACGCTCTCGGATTTTCGAGGGCGGTGGTCTCGGCCCAACACGGAGGCGCGTGGACTGATTTTCTTCACGAGCCATTCCTTGACCTTGCCATATTGGGCGTTCGTTCGCCTGACTGTGGCTTGACTAGTCGCGGAATGTCGCTCATACGCCATCCGTCCTGTTGTCCTTGGACAAGGGGTTCAGCAAGAACTATCCGAATGACCTCAACACACTGAGGTTGCTCGGGATTATAGCACCATCACGAATAGGGTGTTCCAGCAACCTGACTGCCGTAAATGAGGAGTTGGCAAAGGATATAATCTCCAAGACTTCCCCAGATTTCCTGGTGATCATCCTTTTGTTCCCCAGTCTCCGCCGCTCCTCGACCCTGGTTAGCCATCTTCAGTTTCCACATCGAGTCACAATCGAAGTTTGTCACATTCTGTGGCAAATCCCATCAAACATGGCAGAGAAGAACGACGTTTCGGATCACTTGGAAGCAAGTGTTTCCCATCATGATGCCAAGGGAATGGCCGTCGGTTCGACCAACCAGCAGGAGCATGATCTCACTGTGCGAGAAGTCTTCAAGAACCACAAAGCCATTGTCTGGTGGTGTTTTTACTGGGCAATGGCCGCCATCGGATGGTAAAACATACAGGATGACCTCCAAGAGTTGCAATTGGCTGACTACGCGACTTTTAGGGGGTTTGATGCGCAGATCAACGGTGCCATGATTTCCGTCGCATCCTTCAGGAGAGACTTTGGGTACGGATCCATACGCAATCTCCTGGCCCAAACCATCATCCTCGCAAAACTGCAAAGACTAACTAGAGACTCAACAGATATGTACTCGACGGCGAAGCGATTCTCCCCGCGGATTGGCAGTCTGCCTTCAATATCATCAGCACCGTCGGTCAGTTCTTCGGAGGCTTTGCCTGCAGTTGGCTCGCAGATAGAATCGGACGCAAGAATTCCCTCCTAATCGGCGTCGTCATCTGCACTGGTGGCTGCGTCGGCGAGATCCTCTCAGATACCAGGGCAGCTTTCCTCTGCTCCAAGCTGATCCTCGGCCTGGGACTCGGTTTCTATCTTACGCTTGCACCCCTCGCATGCAGTGAGCTAGCTCCCGTCGCTCTTCGAGGATATGCCACAGCTGGTGTTAACTTGGGCATCGCCATTGGCCAGCTCTTGTCCAACGCTGTTGTCAAGGCCTTTGGAGAAAGATCCGATCGCTGGGCCTACCGTGGGCCCTTCGCCACCCAGCTCTTCTTCGTCCTTTTCCTCGCCGTTTTCTTGCCCTTCACGCCCGAGACCCCATGGTACCTTGCCCGCAAGGACAAACTCGAGCAAGCAGCAAAGTCACTCAAGAAACTATATGGACAGGACTACGACGTTAACTCCAGGCTATCTGGAATTGTGGCAACAATTGAGGAGGAGAACTTGAACCAAACACATGAGCTTGGATTTGTCGACTGCTTCAAGGGCACCAACCTTCTTCGGACAGGCATCTCAACAGGTGTCTTTCTTTGCCAGCACTTGGTAAGTATTCTTTCTCACCTAGACATTCTCGACTGTTTGCTGACTGAGTCTGCACAAAGGTTGGTATTATCTTTGTTCTCGGATATTCGACATACTTCTTCCAACTTGCCGGCCTCGACGTCTCGAAATCCTTCGACCTCGGCGTGGGCGTCACGGCTTGCGGTGTCCTTGGAAACATTGTCAGTTGGTTCGTCATCGAGTCCTTTGGCCGCCGGAAGATCTTCATCTCCGGCATGGGAGCCCTAACAACGCTCCTCCTACTCATCGGCATCATGGACGTCGTCCCAACTGATGCCGCAAAATGGGTACAAGCCGCCTGCACCGTCATTTACGCCTTTGTGTACTTCATGACCATTGGTGCCATGGCTTTTGCCATCCTAGGCGAGGCTTCCAGCTCTGTTCTGCGCGCAAAGACTATGGCTCTCGCTACCGCTACCCAAGCAATCTGTGGCTTGGCAATGAACTTCGCGATTCCTTACATGGTCAACCCGGATGAGGGCAACTTGAAGGGCAAGGTTGGATTCATCTTTGGTGGACTGGCGTTGATTGGTACTGTGGGAAGCTTCTTCTACGTCCCCGAACTCAAGGGCAAGACCTTTGATGAGATTGACCGTCTCTTCGTGGCGAAGGTACCACCGAGAAGAATGGGAAAGATGTAAGCTACTCGAAAGCCATTGAATCACAGTTAGTTATCATTGGAGCAGTGCAGTAAATTAATACACGGTAGAACGTGGTCTAATTATGACTGAACCAGTCCCGATCCCCTATGACCGCTTGTAGGCGACTTCTATCTACTAGCTTTCGAGGCATTCCAAGTTGTTAGTATACACGTAGGCAGGTCAGACCTTTCGATCGCGACGAGGTCAATAGGTCGGTCTATTTCGCGCGTATTAGGTATGTAGAAGGGGAAGATCGTGGGCAGAGCCTGCGATCCCTCAGTGGGTGTAAGTAGGTGGAAGGGTCCGTCTGCACGGGCCCAAATTGCCTACCTGCCTCCCCTACCTAACTGTCTACCTAGACCCCTTTTCTGCCTCGATATCCAACACAAGTACCTATGTCTGATCGACTGTGAGGGCCTATCGGCTGCTTTTCTCTTCCATGCCAGATAGGTAGGTTCAGGGCTACAAAGAAGATTCACCTAATCTTCTACGCGAACTGCGGCGTTCAGTCTACTTTCTCGGCGAAGGCTGATCATACTCAGCAATGTAGAAAATCAAGTCATCCGGCTGAATCCCCTCCGAGTCCTCCAAACTCGAAACATACGCCCCAGTGACGTCCTTGCCCTCCATACTATTCCACTCCCAGCACATCTTGTGAACGTGCCAGTAAAACGGGTTATCGGTGATCTGTCCCCATCCAATCTCGCCCATGTCGATCTGGAAGCTCGTCTTGGGTCCGACACCGCGCATCTGCCGGGCCTGCGCGATCGAGTTCATGGCCCTGTACTCCATGACGTCGACGAATTGGACAGAGTCGAGGTCGGACAGCCATTTTCCCGCGCGTCCCCAGACACGAGCTATGATGTCGCGCAGGGAGACGCCCTTTTCGTCAAAGCCGTTGGCGACGAAGTCGACCTTGATACGGTTGCCGTCGATGCGGAACTCGTTGATGATGTAGCCGCCTGACGATACTGTCCACTTGTCGCCACTGTTGCTGACGCTGTAGCCGGCGTCGTCGAGCTCGTCGCAGTGGCCGAGGCACAGGAGGCCGCAGAAAACCGCGAGGCAGTAAAAGATCATGGACCGCATTGCTAGAAATGGTACGAATAGGTGGTCAAATGAGTGTGGAAGCAGAGAGCAGATGCTTCTTGAAGAAGTTGAATATGCGTGAGACTTGGACCCGAAGTCGGCTAACGGGCAGGCGCTTAAATAGTGATCACAGTACTCAAGACACAGTTCTCATCAACTTACAATGCTACTTGCTATGTGAAGAGCTTCAACGTCGTCACCCACAAAGCTCGTATCCATCTCGTTCGGCCCAAATTCCGAGACACGAATGGAGCATACGGCGAGTTATGACACAGATAATAGCTTCGAAAAGTCAAAAAGTTACCGGTGATGATTGATTCGGTCTCTCCGCCTGCAAAATCGAACATCGCGTATAAACTTTTGTCAAATGGTCGGTGGAGCCTTGGAGCCGAGAATGCCGGCACCCATTTACAATGATTATTCCCAATGATGTTGACTTTGTAATATATACTGTACTGTAGAAAGTGAACCAACGCACGGAGATGCCGTTCATTGCAACCACCAAGGTTGTTCGGTGCATGGAACTGACGGGAAGTCTATTTTACATCGGCGCAGTTGAGGATAAACGCCCAGCCGTATCCAGGATCACCAACTGGACCGAGCTGAGAACAGCCGGGGCTTATGAGGTGTGTGTCAACTGTCAGGTACGGCTGCGCACTTATATTAGCTTTTGCGATCATACTATAAGTACAGTCATGTAATTAACTAAACCTTTTCAACGTCTGGGCGTCATATCTCACCCAAGCCGAAACACAATTATCTCGGAATTCCTGCGTCTCCATCCACCGTCGGGAGAGGCCCATGCAATCAAACTATCGTAGGAAACTCGGTCATGACGGCAATGGCGCAGAGTCCCGTTGATACGTCGGACTTCTATAGACTCCTAATAGTTCTAGTTATATAAGTAGCCAGAGTAGGGAAATCTCAGCTAGTACATCAACAGCTTACTGAAATCACTCCTTCTTCTCTATTAAGGACGACCTTGAGTATTCAATCAATCAAAAGCCAAGCTCCCTACAATAAATTGTATTCATCATGCATTCCCTTTCTACCGTTCTTCTCTTCATCGCCGCGCTGGCCGGCCACTCTGTCGCTCAAAGTTGCACCGACCAGTGCGCAGACGTCTTCGCCGTGGCAAGCTCAGAATGCCCGCACCTCGGCAACACAAAAGAAGACGCCGATACCCTCAACGGCCCCAAGATGAGCTGGAAAAACAACATCTGGTCCACACGCGGCAAGGACGGTGCCGTGGTGGAGATCGACCCCAAAGCTTGCACTCTGAGAACATTCGGCGGCCGAGACGACTTCTGCGGCATCTGGATCGGCGGTAAGGAGGAGAAAGGAAAGGGAAACACTGAGGTTAAACAGCCGAACGCATTGTTGCAGATTCCTTTCAACGGTGGCTGCTGCAAGATCGACAAAGAATTCTGCAAAAATGGCGCTATTGACTGGGCGCAGTTGTTGAGAGTGAAGAAGGGGCCCGATGCTTCGTAGATATGGCAAGCTGAATGCTGGTGAACGCTTTCGCAGAAAGCAGACCTTTGGTTGACAGCAATACACGTTGTCTAATGAAAGAATTTGCCAAAATGGCCTCAGCAATAGAAATTTAATTAGTTGCAGAATGTGTGGGAATAGCGAAATATGATATAGATAATGTGGTAGTCGTCGCCTCAATTAAGGTATAGGACGTAATGTGAATACCAAACGATCAATCTTTCTCTCAGTCATGGCGCTGGTCATTGTTATAGATACAAAAGCCCGATGAGAATGGACTACTTATAGACGAATGTCTGTGCATGTAATGCGACAGCATCATGCCACGAGATGTTCCCATCATGTTGCGCGTACGCGGCTGACTGGCCAGTACAAGCAGCGAGGTTTACCGCAGCACCTGCAACACTCGACGCGTATTTCCTGTCCGTGTTGCCCGCATTGACACTTCATGTTGACCAGTGCATTAGTCTTGTTCACCGAGTCTCGAAGATACAATCCCAAGCACGTACACATGTCCAGAGATTGACAACTGCTTTCTTAGGCCTCCAGACCTCAGACTGGTCAAGTAGCGGAACCCATGACTTGCAAGATGTTGAAACTGATGGAAATTTAGTATCAAATGTTTAGGTGAGAGATGATTCAGTTCCGCACTGTGGGGAAAGGGCATTGCGGCAGGCGCTGAAGACTAGTTATTCCACAAAGGTCCTGTCCTGTTGTCACAACTCAACCAGTAGCCAAGAGTGATGGCTCAGTCAGCCCCGGCTTTTATTTCGTCAGTTCACTGTTTCCTTGGAATTACGCATGCTACTTACCTTGCAATGTAGGGAAATGTAGTTCTTGAACTTAATGCACCTTGTGACTTTCCTCAAGACTCCTATGGCTCACTTGTCAAGTTCTCAACGGTTCCAACATTGACTTATTCAATGTAGGTAGTCAATTTGTGAAGTCTATTGATCGAGCCCATTTCCAGTTGAAGTCTTTGTAACAACAGCGCGCTCCGTATGGAGCCGCTTTTCAAGGTCATATCTTAGGCCTGATTGTATATGAGCGCGGTATTACGTGCTACTGGCTGTGATTGCGCACGCGAGCACACCGATGGGGCTATTATCAGTGGCCAGCGATCTGCGACAAAATCCCCGATGAAACGCCCGCAAGCCTCATGTGCGCCTTCGTGGTTCCTCCGCCATGCGCACAACTGTAGGTACGGGCACTTCAAAGTTATGGAGAGATACGTTCGGTCAACACCCTCACCTGATGAAACACAGCCACGTTTAATTCCGATGTTGGACAGGAAAATCGTTTGGACAACTAGGCCACAGATTTGTAAAAGCCCTCCGCACAAGCGTTCATGCCTTTGTACAAAAGAGGCCTCCCGGGAACCCAAGTACTTGATTATCGACGTGAGATTGGTTGATTACCTGTATTTTAGGTGCAACTTGCTGTGATTATGACCATATTGAGGCTTTCTTAGCTCAACTTCCAATTCGAGGAGACTGGAATTTAGAAAAGCGACAAGACGCGAAAACATATGATCAGCTCATGTGTGTCGATTATCACGAGTTTCATGCTTCCGGGAACGTCAGACTTGATCGGTGAAACAAATTCGTATCTAGGTCATGACTCAATAAATCGTATGAATGTGAAGAGAAAGGAGGGGTCGTTGCATTATTGACGTATAATCTAAGAGTGATCTTCCCGCATATCTCTGTCTACCTACGTACTACAAATAGAATGCATCCCAGTCCTCACAAAGCTTAAAACACGCGCAATTGTTGAACCTAAATGCAGCTCACTTGAAGTCTTCAAGCTCCTGCCGTTGTATGAGAAAAGACTCAGAAGTACTAGGACCTTTAGCCTTTAACCACTCTGCGCCATGGGGTTGCGCATCCATCGGTAACTTTCCTGACACATTGAAACCCTCGGCTACGTGAGAAGAATTATAAATGCATGCAATTTCATACTGAAATTCTATCAATGTCATTGAAGGGACCAAAATTACCTTGTACATGCTTGTGACATGTGAGGTAAAGTGAGACAGGCGGCTGCGGTTATACGCACCTCAGTTCACCGGGTGTAGGACCAGAGCAATTGACTCGGCACCACAATAACCGGAATTTCTCTGAATTACCTTACACAGCGGCGGCTTGAGATACAATGTCTTTGTATGCGAATCCTCGACAGAGCTCAATAGTCCACATCACCAAGACCGATTTCGGCATCCAATTCCACAAGGCAGACTTGGAAGTTTCCAGCATTATTGGAAATGTCTCAGATTTCGGTATGACTTGGTGCCTAGATCATTGGATTCTAAACTAGTGAAACCTGGTATTAATTTACAAGGTACCTAACGAGATAGCAGCGTACAAAGTGGTCTGCCAAAGCCCCCTGACGTTTGCCTAGCTGCCTGGCATTCTCACGTCGGGGTTACACAGTTCCCACGGCAACAGGCTAGGTCCGACAAGGATGCCACTCTTCAACTTTGTCAGAACACTTGCGTGACACGACCGAAGTCGGATGGTTCAATCAAAGAGTTTCCAAGCTGTGCCTAAGCCACTTCGTTGGATGATGTTACTTCTAGTAGTTAATTTTGACCAATTGTGCAAAGTAGATGTACCTTATGATGTAACACTCAGATCCGAACAAAATGTATTTTGTCCGTCTAAGTCGCGTCACATGGTCTCTCACTGCCACATCCGCCCGACACGTGAACAAGTGTTGGGCGCCTTTCCAGGGCAGCACTGATACAATTTTTTGCTTGAGCGATCCGCCTTGCCTACTTATCTTAGGCATTTAAAACGATTCCTCCTCCTTTTCCATTGGCGAAAACTTGTTGCATTTTTGCTTGGCCAATACCTGCTATCTCTTCATTATCACCTTAGGCCAGAGCGCCATACGAAGCATAAGACGGAAAGATTCCCTTCAATGTTACCTGGCGGCGAACACCTTGACCACGAGAGGCTTGGCCACAAGATGGCTGTCGAATTGGTCCCAATTGGCTTCAATTTAGCCTCCTTTCCTTACTGTGCTGGAATGGACGGCTTGGACAATCCCAAATGGATTATAGCTGAGCCGTTCAATCATGGACCAAAACGGAAACAGGCGTATGTGTGGTCGTGTGTGCGTATCCCTTCCACATCTTCATATCTACCTTAGACTTGAGTGTAAATTAATCATCAATACCAGTGCCGCTGTCAGCAGAGTGGAAATCCCTTGCGACTAGAATCCTGCCAAAATTGCGGGAACTCACGTTGCGCATACTGCCCTGTGTTAAAAGTTAGGAATTAAGGTTGTTTTAAGCCTACCTGCACATACGTTGAAGATAGATGGTCGTCGTGTAAACCCCAGTAACTCAGCCTTCTTTGTCAAACATTCATCAAACCGTAGTCAGCCATAAGAAGATCTACACTATGTATTTTTAAGCCACTTGCTTGAGATAGCCAAAGAATCGCAGGGGAAAATCTAGAACATTGACCTGTATGGATTCCGTTGGAGGCTCAGAGGGAATCTCACTCATAAGGGCACAATGGTGTGTGTAACTTCGTACGCTTTGCAATTCGAGATTTATACAAGATTGACTTGATGCTTCGAGTTAATAATGATCTGAACTCTGTGAAAAGCCACCTTAGTCGGTTGAAGTCATTTAAGGTCCTTAGCTAGGGTTGGAAGGCACAGCACACGCGAGTTCCGTCTTCCTTTGCATTTGACACATTGCTGTGTTCAATAAACATCAGGTTGCGGATTGGTATCCCCCCCCCCC